>NC_072480.1:12303571-12981428 GCF_027574615.1 Eptesicus fuscus | reverse complement strand
GCCTGAAATCTGCCCTCCTCACCCTCAAGCTACCAACCCTCTGGGTAAAAATGTCTTAAGAATGAGGTGAGTAATGAGCTAGGCTTGCCCGAGAAGATATTGAAGTGTACTGTGAATAATTAGAATAGTGTGATCCTGACATAATTAATAGACCAGTGACACAGACTAGAGCTCAGAAAGAGAAGTAACTTAAGGAGAATTTGGTATATGATAAAGATGGCATCACAACTCAAAGGAAAGGAAAGCTTGAACAATAAATACACAGTTTTATGATACTTTATTAAAATTGACCATCTCTCTCTCTCTCTCTCTCTCTATATCTATAGAGAGAGAGAGAGAGAGAGAGAGTGAGAGGGGGAGAGGGAGAGAGAGAACAGAGGAAGAAGAAGAAGAAGAAGAAGAAGAAGAAGAAGAAGAAGAAGAAGAAGACCCTACCTGATACCAAAATAACTTCCAGATGGATTAGCAAGCTAAATAGAAAATAATATAAAAAATATGGGGAGCCCTGGCTGGTGTGTCTCAGTTGGTTGAGCGTTGTCCCATATATCACAGTTTGATTCCCGGTCAAGGGCACATGCCTGGGTTGCAGGTTGGATCCCCAGCCAGGGTTGGGGCAGGTGAGGCGACCAATCCATGTGTCTTTCTCACATTGATGTCTCTCTCTCTTCTCTCTTTGTCTCTTTCTCCCCCCCGCACCCCGCACCCTCCCACACTTCTTCCCTTCCACTCTCTCTAAAAATCAATGGGAAAATTATCCTCAGGAGAGGATTAACAAAAAATTAAAAATCAATAAAAATCTTTTTAAAATAGGGGGGAAATTAAGTAAGTATTTACAGTAATCAGGGAATTTTTATTTACTATAAAAATGAATAAATCAGCCTTAATGATAAATATACAGCCTGAATACATTAAAAAATTAAACCTCTGTGTGGCAAACCAAAACACCGAAAACAAAATTAGAAAGTAATCTGCTAAAACAAGGGGGAGAGGCACATGTGATAAAAGTGTCAAAGGAGGCTTATAAATCAACACTTTAAAAGATGATCATCACAATAGAAAAATGGGCAAAGGACACGAACAGGCAATTTACAAAAGAAATACAAATGGCCAATAAACAACTACTACCACCAAGTTCAATGTGACTTGCAGAAGAAATGCAAAGAAGAATAAGATGTTATATTTCATCTGTCAGTTCTGCAAAGATCATTCTTTTGAGAATGATAGGACACAGCATTTGTTAGAAGAGGAGAAATAAGCCCTGAGAATGCTGAAGGAAATATAAAGTACTATATTTTTTCTAGAGGCAATTTGATTATGTATATCAAAAGTCTTTAAAATGTTCACATATTAGGTTCCTATAATTTCATTGCTAGTAATCCATCCTAATACAATAAGCAAAGCTGTCCACAAAAATGTACGAACGTGTTCATTGTAGAGATTTTCTATAGTAAGAAATTGGAAACAAGCTAATATCCCACAATAGGGGATTGATTATGGAACATTCATACAATAAAATATATGCTAAAAAGAAGTAACATTTTAAAGAATACTTAATGACATGAGAAAATATCCTATCTAATAAAAGAGTAATATGCAAATTGACCATACCTCTGCTATACCCACAAGCCACGCCTGCCAGCCAATCAGGAGCGAGTATGCAAATTAACCCAACCAAGATGGCTGCGGCCACAGAGAGAACAGGAGGCTTGGGTTTCCCCAGCAATGGAAGAAGCCAAGCTTTCCACCTGCCCTGGCCTGCCTTGGCCTCTGCTTAAGGCTACAAAGTTTCAATTATAGAAGATAAATAAATCCCACCAAAAATGGCTGCAGCCACGGAGCAAGCAGGAGGCTTGGCTCTGCTCAAGGCTACAAAGTTTCAATTACAGAAGATAAATAAATCCCAGATACCAGGGCCTCTGCTTGGGTCACCAGGGGGCGTGGCCAGCCTGCAAACCACCACAGGCCCCTTGCCCAGGCCCCCCCCCGGCCCCAAGGGAACCCCACCCTGATCTGGGACACCCTTCAGGGCAAACCAGCTGGCCCCCACCCGTGCACCAGGCCTCTATCCTATCTATCCTATCTAATAAAAGAATTATATGCAAATTGACCATCACTCCAACACACAAGATGGCTGCCCCCATGTGATCAAAGATGACTGCCCCATGTGGACACAAGATGGCCACCACAAGATGGCCAGCAGGAGAGGGCAGTTGGGAGGGACCAGGTCTGCAAGGGAGGGCAGTTGTGGGCAATCAGGCCAGCAGGGGAGGGCAGTTGGGAGGGACCAGGCCTGCAAGGGAGGACAGTTGGGGGCAATCAAGCCTGCAGGGGAGGGCAGTTAGGGGTGACCAGGCTGGCAGAGGAGGGAAGTTGGGGGCGACCGGGCCTGCAGGGAAGGGCAGTTGGGAGGGACCAGGCCTGCAGGGGAGGGCAGTTAGGGGTGACCAGGCCTGCAGGGGAGGGCAGTTAGGGGCAAACAGGCTGGCAGGGGAGCAGTTAGGCATCAATCAGGCTGGCAGGGGAGTGGTTAGGGGGTGATCAGGCTGGCAGGCAGAAACGGTTAGGGGCAATCAGGAAGGCAGGCAGGAGAGCAGTTGGGAGCCAGCAGTCCTGGATTGTGAGAGGGTGTCCGACTGCCCGTTTAGGCCTGATCCTTCTGGAATTGGGCCTAAACAGGCAGTCGGACATCCCTCGAGGGGTCCCAGATTGGAGAGGGTGCGGGCTGGGCTGATGGACACCCCCTCCATCCATGCACAAATTTCGTGCACCAGGCCTCTAGTTTATAATATGATGTTAAGTGGAAAAACACAGGACTCTGAATTATATATACAGTGTGGTGGTTCCAATTGGGAGTAGTTCCAATGCATAGAAAATGGCTTTGAGAAAAGAAACCAAAAATATTAATAGTAGTTAGATATTAATGATGAAATTATAGGAGAGTTTATTTTTATTTCCCTATTTACATATTTTTACTTAATCTTGTAACTATATTTATTATATTAATATTTATTTGTATATTTTTATTTCCTTATTTTCTAAATGAATATTCATTTGCTTTATAGTTAGAAAAAAGGTGATCTTGGCCCTGGCCAGTGTTGCTCAGTGGACAGAGCATTGGCAAGGTGCACGGAAAGGTCGCCAGTTTGATTCCAAGTCAAGGGCATGTACCTGAGTTGCAGTTCCAGCCCCGGTCAAGGCACATGCAGGAGGCAACCAGTCCAATGTGTCTCTTTCACATCTCTCTCTATCTCTCTTTCTGTCTCTGTCTCTGTCTCTCTCTTCCTCCTTTTTCCCTTCCCTCCCTCCCTTTCACTCTCTTTGAAAAGCAATGGAAAAAATATCCTCATATGAGGATTAACAAAAAAAATTTGTGATCTTGAACAAATACTTCCTCCCCTATCCTCCCTACACACAAAGTCCTAAGATGGTACCTGCTAAAATGCACAGATTCCTTGATTTGATTGGCTGTGTGCTGGGAAAGAAGTGTGGCTTAAGGGAAAGAGAGAAAGGAGACAAATGTTTGGAGGGAGGGGGGAAGGGAGGAGTCAGAAAGGGATCTGGAAATGGTCCAGAATGTGGAATGTTGCTGAAGCCATACTGGCCTTGCTCCAGTGTCCACTAATTGGTTTGAAGAGACTGGAGGGGCCTGGGCACCTTGAGGGCTAGACTCCAAAATGGGAGAAGGGAACCTAGGGGATGTAGCTGGATGGAAGCTCTCTCCTCTCTCTCTCTCTCCATTTCCATCTTCCTCACTCACTCCCTCCCTCCCTCTCAGTGGCTTCTTAAGGAAGAGGTGGTACAGAGAACATTCTAGAACAATGATGGAGGTGGAGCAACACTGGGAACTCCAGTGAGACACTGGGGCTGGCTGTCCATCTCTTCTTTTGTGACTACAGTTTGCAGTCCAATTTTGCCCAGAATCAGACTCTTAAGAAACATGAACCCTGACTTGGGCCCAGGGTTCCTCCTGAGGCCACCTTCTCTCACCCCAGAGGCTCTCTCCTGCAGTCTGTGGAGTGGGTGGGCAGGCATGGGCCACCCCCACATCTGCACAGCCCAGCATGGAAGGTGCCTCTGCATGTCTACAGCACTTCTATTTCCCAGGTACTATGTTTCTCTGAGAATCCGGAAGGTTTGTGAGCTGAAAGGAAGTCTTAGAAGCTAAATGGTGAATGGGTAAAGCTCAGGGTAAAAATTGTTGACAAGTAGAAATATCTGGCACCAAACACATTCAGTGTCTAAGGAAATATTCTACCTTGGAAGTACTGTTCTTTGCTTTCCTCTGAGGCCTTGTACCCTCACTCCCTTCATGGATGAAAAGAGAACTTACCACATGTTAGTGTAATAGTTTGTGTGTCTAACTCCCCCGCTAGACCGGGAGTCCCTTTAATTTCTGAGTCCTCATCAGTGACCACAGTGTCTGACGCATACTAGGTGCTCTATAAATGTTTATTGAACAAGAAAGATATTTTGTTCACTAAGTATGTGGGTTTATAGTAACCACATCAAACTCAGACAACACATTTCCAAGGAATCAGAATGTAATAAAACAGACCTTTGTGGTACATTTCTGTTTGACAATGTTCATGTCCTTTGGACTCTGTGAAATGACTTGTGTTGGTCAATTGGGCATTAGCAGATGTGAAGCAAGCACAGGCTGGAAATGTGTTTGCTCACTTGGGCTTTTCCCATTGCCATGGAACATACTCTGGCCAGCCAACGGTCCAAGAAGGATGTGAGAATTTGCAACATAATACAGACCCAACTTGTTGCTTGGAGACAGCCCACTGAGCTCAGCTGAGAGTAGCACACAAAGCAGACTTGCATAAAAGTCAGCAATAAATGTGTGCACGCTAATTAACGTGTGCCTCTGAGATCTTGGAGTTGCTTGCTATGTAGTAATAGGTGGCAGATACAACCTTTTGCTAAAATGCACGAACTATAATTTTGTTGTCCTTTATTTAGGAAGGTGAGTCACAGACTCTGATGGTAGACTACTGCTGACCCTCAGTTTCCTTGTCTGTGAAACCTGTAAAGTTGTTATGAGGACTGAGCGAGATAATCCAAGAAAAACACCTGGGACCGCTCCTGGCACGTGGAAAGTGCTCAGCGTGTGCCATTATGATGATGACGATGTTTCTGGACCTTGGGTGCCTCCTGTAAACGGCAGTGATCACTGGGCGTGGGGATATGCCAGTGAGTAGAGAACTTCTAATAACAGAATGTCGAGCGACAGCACATGTACCCTGCACTGAGGCATGCCCTTCCAAATGACCTGAGCTGCACTGCCCCTCCTTCTGCCAGAGGACGAAGGCACCGCAGCCTGTTTGTTACAGCCAACTACTCGATGACACAGCTGTCCTGCAGGAGGTGGGACCAGTGTCCCCTCTCGTGCCTGAGATGGGTCAGAGTTTGGATCTGCCGTCGCTCAGGCTGTGGCAGGCTGCCGCAGAGCACTTAGCACAGCCGCCCTCCCCTCTGTCTTCACTGCTCACGGGCTCTTCCTGCCACGGATGCTCACAGGCAGAACGCATACGACGAGAAGCCCCCAAACATGGTGAGAACGGCAACTGAACACAGTCTGTCTCTTGAGGTCACTTTGCCTCCGTTCTCCGTCTACCCACAGATTTACCCAGGGCAGCTCAGTTCTGCCTCACAGTAGGGTAAACTATGAAAGTCTTCCCAGGACCAACCCACGCCCACAAAATGTTAAAGAGAAACGTTGTCTAATTCATCTACTGTGATTTCTCCATAGAGAGCCATGGAGGCATGGGCTCTGTCAGTATCTCACATCTAACTCCAGCTTCTGACGCCTTAGGATCTGGTGATAAATTCTGCAAATACTGGTGTTGTCCTCTCCTCAGAGTGTTGGGAATCTACCAGTGTTTGCCTGGGGATTGAAAATGTTTCCAGAGGCCCAAATGAATCTTAGAAAATCGAAAACAACCTATCCTGTCTTACATAATCGGGCTGGGAGAACATGCTTCACATTAGGACGGCAGCCAGCAATTTCCCAGGACTCAGGCAGAGGTCTGGGCTGTTCATTTGGCTCTGGACCTGCTTAAGAATGACAATATTTTAACCTGTCTGTTTCTGCTCAGACACACTAAGCCGCCCCCTCCATCACTGACGTGCCTCCTTGTACAGTGGACTCTGTCTTCCACTCTTGAGAGGATGAATAGATATCAAAGCAGGAGAATTATGCTTCTCAGAGAGGTTGCGGAGATCGATAAGATGTTTCTGACACAAAAAGGAAATGAAAATGAAGAGATATCAAGGTCCTTAGAAGCAGACCAGATCCATACAAAAGTATCCCATAACAAGCCATAGAATCCAAAGGCAGCCTTTAAAGTCAATCACACCTGTCTACATCCTGTGAAGGTACCAGACTGCCCTCTAAGTTGCGCCTGCAGCCCTGGCCCACCTCCCCCCGGCATGGTTGTCCTTAGCACTCATTTCATGGTTATACAGTGCGGAGTTTGAGGAGGAAACGCTGGCGGTTGGTAGAATTGCATCCGGGATATGAACATGGGCTGTGGAGGCAGACAGACTTGCGTTCAAATTCTGGCTCCTCCACTTGACCTTGGCCAATGTATGCAACCTCTCCCAGTGCTGGTTTTTATCTGAATGTATAGGCAGGATCACCTCCACCCCAGGGGGTCGTGCGGGGTAAGTGACATATGTATGGAGTCACACCCAGCAGGATTTGGGGTGGGAGTAAGCAGCAGAACTGAAGGGCCCTGCATTTGGTTTAATGCTCTCTTGTCATTATATTAAAATTCTCAATAATTTTTGAACAAGTGCCCCTGCATTTCTGTTTGGCACTGGGCCGCCCACCACGGAGCCAGCCCACTGAGCACACCCGCGAGGCCACCTGCGGCCCGCCAGGGTCTTCGCCGTCCAATAGAGCTCGAAGGCACACCAGCACGACCCCACATTCGGGACCTTGGCGGTGATGCCACATTTGGACCAAAGTCAAAGATGGAAATATTTTGTATTAAACCTGCGCCATTTTACAGCAAGCTGCTAGATATTTGTAAGAAAAAAACAAAGCAGCTTCGGCGCTGGGGAGAAAGGTTCTTCCTCGCCTTTTTGCTTCTGATGTTTCCTTTCTCAGGGAGAGGGTACAATTCTGTCCTCCCTCAGCCCCTCCTCCCTCCATCCCGGGGAAACGGAGCGCTTCATAGTAAATTCAATAAACTCGGCAGCAACAAAGGGGCACACTCAGCTCTGCTGCCCCTTCTCTCCTCCCTGGAAAGGAGACGCCTGTCCTCGGCCGGCCAGCTGCAACAGGTGGCTCTAACTCTTGGTCCAATACTAGGAAGCCCATTTGGTTCTTACTGAGCATGCCCTTCCATTAGCCTTATCAATGCAACAGTGCTATTTTGACCTGCATCTATTATTCTATTGCCTTACTCCTCAATCTGCTCAGTTCTTGGCTAGGAAGAGGGTTGCTGTTTAGTGGACACCCTCAACAACCCCAACACCCACATCAGCCCCTGCCAGGCATCTTGTCACTTATTTAATTAAAACACCTCATTAAAAGTTTATGAGAAAGTGGTGTAGATACTGGGGAGAATCTCCAAGCTGAAAAGCACTGAAATAATCTACTCCAGACCTCTTGGTTCAAGAAGGAGAATATCCATTCAACGTTATCCCTATTAAAATACAAACAGCATATTTCACAGATCTAGAACAAATGCTTCACAAATTTATATGGAACCGAAAAGACCTCAAATAGTTGCAACAATCTTGAGAAAGAAGAACAAAGTTGGAGGGGTCACAATACCAGATATCAAATTATATTACAAAGCCATTGTAATAAAAACAGCCTGGTACTGGCACAAGAACAGGCATATAGATCAATGGAACACAACAGAAAACCCAGAAATCAACCCAAGGCATTATGCTCAATTAATATTTGACAGAGGAGGCAAGAGCATACAATGGAGACAAAACAGTCTCTTCAATAAATGATGAGGGGGAAATTAGACAGGCACATGCAAAAAAGAAAGAAAGAAAGAAAGAAAGAAAGAAAGAAAGAAAGAAAGAAAGAAAGAAAGAAACTAGACTCCCAACTTACACAATATCCAAGAATAAACTCAAAATGGATAAAAGACTTAAATGTAAGTCATGAAACCATAAAAATCCTAGAAGATGCAAAATCTCAGAAATCATCCTAGCAATATGTTTGTCAATACATCTCCTAGGGCAAGGGAAACAAAGGAAAAAATAAACAAATGGGACTACATCAAACTAAAAAACTTTTCCATAGCAAAAGAAACCAGCATCAAAATGAAAAGGGAACTCTGTTTGGGAGAACATATTTGCCAATGATACATCTGATACGGGATTAACTTCCAAAATATATAAAAAACCCATACAGCTCAACATAGGGAAGACAAATAATACAATTTAAAAAATGGGCAAAGGACATAAATAGATACTTCTCCAGAGAGGACATACAGATGGCCAAGAGACATATGAAAAAATGCTCAAAGTCACTAATCATCTGAGAGATGCAAATTAAAATCACAATGAGGTATCACCTCATACCTGCCAGATTAGCTACCATCAATAAATCAACAAATGAGTGCTGGCGAGGATGTGGAGAAAAGAGAACCCTAGTACACTGCTGGTGGGAATGCAGACTGGTGCAGCCCCTATGGGAAACAGTATGGAGTTTCCTCAGACAAAATTGCAACTGCCATTTGACCCAGTGATCCCACTTTTGGGAATATATCCTAAGAATCCCAAGACACCAACCAGAAAGAACAGATGCACTCCTATGTTCATAGCAGCATAATTTACAATAGCTAAGATCTATAAACAGCCCAAGTGCCCATCAGTAGACGAGAGGATAAAAAAATATGTGGTACATTTACACCATGGAATACTATGTAGCTGTCTCTTACCTTTTGAGACAGTATGGAGGGACCTGGAGAGTATTGTGCTAAGTGAAATAAGCCAGTCAGAGAAAGATGAGTATTACATGATCTCACTCATACGTGGAATCTAATGAACAAAATAAACTGATAAAATAGATCCCGAGACCTGAAAGCATGGAAGAGACTTTGGAATCTCAAAGGGAAGGGGTGGGGGATGAGAGGAGTTTAACTAAAGCACTTGTATGCATATATGCACAACCCATGGACATAGACAATAGTGTGGTGAAGGCCTGAGGAGGGGGCAGGAGCAGGTGCGGGGTGGGTGGGTCAAAAGGGGCCAAAGGGGGACATCTGTAATAGTCCCAACAATAAAGATAAATTACATTTTTAAAAAGAAGTAAAAGGTGGACATCCAAAGCAGTTAAAAGCCAGCTACCTTGGTTCTCAAACTTTAGTGTACAGAGTCGTCTGGAGGGCTTGTTAAAAAACAGATTTCTTGGCCCCAACCCAGAGTTTTGGATTCAGACGATCTCGGGGTGGGGGTCTAAGAATGTGCATTTCTACCAGGCTCCCCGGTGATGTGATGCTGCAGGTCCTAATCTGAGAACCACTGGCGTGGCATAAGGTGAGCAGGAGCCAGCCCAGGCGTCCTGTGTTCCCACAGAATGCCCTTCGTGAGCCTCCTTCTTTTCTCATGGCTGCGCCCTCCTCAGGCCCGGCTGGGAGCTCCCTGCCTGCGGTTTTTATATTTGCCCTGCCTACCTGAGATGAACTTGCTCTCCTTGCCAAAATGATGTCTATAACGAGCCTCAAGCTTCCCAGAAAAAAAGAGAAAATGTTTCTGGCATTACCACATATTATAAAACAGAGTGTCTTAGGAAGAAAAATTAATGTAGTGAAGGATAAACTTAAAGCAAATGCAATCATGCCATGGACCAAGAGCCCAAAATGTTGATGGATGTTTTTCTGATCCTTTTATAGTGTCATCGCTGTCTATGTTTATTTTTCTAAAACGAACAAGAAAACTGCATATAGTAACCCAGAGAATTGGTTGCAGTGTTTTTGAAGTCCATCTTCTGTGAGCTCTCCTTTATTGACCATGCAACCTTCATTGTTGATCTGGAAATGACAGTTGCCATTTCAAAGTAAAAGAAAATAGGCCGAAGGGCCTGTTTCCAAACCTCCGCTGCCACCATCGGTCCCACATTCAAGTGACGACGATGCCAACTGTCGCTTCCCTCCAAACTCCGTCTCGGAAAATGCCACTGTGCGGAAGGCTGGGCCATGGAACCGTGAAGAGATCTCCAATCATGAGGGCTTGGCCGGGCAACCTAATTCATAGCAAGGTGCTCCGAGAATTTGTCTAGAATTATGCAATTTTAAGTTTTCTAGAAAGTAGCCACATTAAAAAGGTAAAAAGAAACAGGTAACATGAACTTTAATAGTATATCTTGTTTAACTCAGTGTATCCAAAATAGTATCCTTTCAACATGTAATCAATATAAAAATATTACTCATCGTTTTTTCTCACACAGTCTTCACAATCAGTTGACTTTCACACTTACAGACAGCTCAGCTCGGCCTAGCTACATCTCCAATGCTCCACAGCCATCTGGACAGCAGAGCCCAGACCTGGCCCGCCGGCATGCGGAGCACTTTAGAACCTATTTGGGTGGAGGCGCAGCTCGGTTCAAAGTGAGAGGTCTGGGAGGAAGAGCCGGACACCAGCCCGCCTGCCTCCCCCACCCCGGCTCTCCGCGGAGCTCCACACTGAGTTACTAAGACTTGCTTATTTGCAGCAGGCCTTCCGTCAGACGAAACTGGTTATTCTCATTTTGCCCTGAGCATCTAGTTTTAATACACCAGTCCCCAAACCTACAGGGCTCAGGAATACAGACGTAAAACTTGTCCTTTTGTGAAAAATGGAATAGCCTCCTCCTCCCACCGCACTTCCCCCGCGGATGGCCTCTCCCTCCCCCGCAGACCTAAGCGATGTGTCCTTAGATGAAGCTGGTAAGCGAACCTGACTGCCTGAACAGGCAGCACCGTCAAGATCCTGCTGAAAGGTCAGCATAAAGAGACTCGGCCCCTCCTCATGTTTATAAAGCTTTCCAGGACATTGAGTTTATGCTTCTGCTTGAGATTTTCAACAAATCTCTAGATGTTCTTGGGATCAGACAAGTCCGCAATATGCAGAAAGATGTTCTAAACCAGAATAGAAAAAAAGTTGTAACTCTTTTCTTAAAAAAGATATAAATTAATATTTTAAAAATTTAAATCTTTATTGTTGAAAGTATTACATATGTACCCCCCTTTTCCCCATTGACCCCTTCTAGCCCGCTTAACTAATATTTTTTAAATAAAAAATCCCACATGTACATGGTTTTAAATATTAAGTAGTTCGGGATGATACAAAATGGAAAATAATAGTCTCACTCCTCAGAAATAAACCATTGTTTCCAGTTGCTTGTGAATCATCCAGAAATATTTTAAAATAATATAATATTATATCATTTATATTATTTAAATATTTTAGACATATTTTAAGCATGCTCTATGCACATATATGAAGCACTATATTATACACTTTAAACATACTGTATATGTGATTATACATATGTATATGTGTATACGTGTCCCCTTTCCATACACATAGGATCAGACTATACATTGCTCTACATCCTTTTTCACTTAGCGATATATTTTGGAGGTGTTTATGCAAATGTTATTTCTTTTACTGGCTACATAACATGTTTTGCGTGGATGAGTCATAGTTTCCTACTGCCAATCATTTAGGGTTATTTTTTTTTGTCAAGATTTTGCTCTTAAGACAATATCTAAATCACATCGTAACTCTGAGAAGACAACTTTCTCTGTGACTCAATCCTTACTTATGGTGCATTCAGTTTCCGCCTGGTGTTATGGTTATCCCTGGACACAGCTCCCTCCTCCGTGACACTTAGAACTTGATGGAAGAACCACATCGAATGCCCCTTTTCCCTTGCGGTGGGACACACGCTCATACATGTCGATCATTAATGCCCTTTTTCTCTATACCCAGCACATGAATCAAACTTGTATGCTCAGCATCCAGTGAACACGAGGATATCCCCTCTGAGCTCCTCACCCGCCCCAGGCAGAGATTCCTGCTGCTGCAGAGAGCTGAGAACTGAGCCTACAGACGTGATTCTGAGCAGCAGCCACAAGTCCTTGGATAAAGCAGAGAGTTCAGCGCCCTGCCTCAATTTCTTCTTTAGCTGAGCCACAGAATCCAAGGCCATAGTCAGAATTTCTTTCTACTGATCTTAAAACATTATTTTCTCACCCTGAGACAGAGGCTCAGAGAATAAGAAAACAGAGAAAACCCACATTTTCGTGACTCAAAGTCTGTAGTCTGCTTGAATACCATATCCAGCTTAAGCCTGGCACAACTGAATTTCCTCTGCCTTCAAAGGATAGGAACAGCTTGTCTACTCAGGACTAGGTTCTTTTCAAAAGCCCTCGGAGGCCCTTGCCCGGCCAGAGTGAACACAGGCTGCTGACGCACGCCTGAGCCTTCTCCATGACCACCTGAAACTCCCTCCCACCCACAGTGCTGGTAACACTCATACAACACCCAGGTTCAAAAAGCAGCAAAAACAGCCGAAACCGGTTTGGCTTAGTGGATAGAGCGTCGGTCTGCGGACTGAAAGGTCCCAGGTTCGATTCCGGTCAAGGGCATGTACATTGGTTGCGGGCACATCCCCGGTAGGGGGCATGCAGGAGGCAGCTGGTCGATGTTTCTCTCTCATCAATGTTTCTAACTCTCTGTCCCTCTCCCTTCCTCTCTGTAAAAAATCAATAAAATATATTTTTAAAAAAAAAAGAAAAAGAAAAACAAAAAGCAGCAAAAACAGGTGAACTAAAACCAGTTCTGCTTTCAACATTCCACAACCTCCCTGAATTTTCCGGAAGCACCCGGGGTGTCTCGGCGTGAAAAGGGGGAAGCGGCAGAGAACAGAGACTCACTGTCCCAGACAAATCAACCAGGGAGCCTGGTGACAGAAGCTCCAGGAGAAGATGAAGGAAATCATCTGCCTCCCGCTGGGAGGAAACAGGGGGCCAGAAAGCACCCAGAAGGAGAGCCCGGCAGCTGCTGTGACCAGGGGGAAGCACTCGGCACAGATGCGATGCACGTGTGTGTAAACCCGGACGCTGGCTGATCTGCCTATGGCAAGGCCGCCCTAGGAGCCCCTGGCCCCCACTGTACTATCTCTACACTCTGGATAGTGACATTGGTTATGAAATTGGACAAAACGCACTGAATCTTTTCTGTGGATGAGCCACCATCCAGCTGCTGAGGCATCTAGGAGCCATGAGGTGACATCATGGCAACCCCTCTACCCTTGTCAGAGGGTGAGTCTGATGAGCAAATGGGAACCAGTACCTGAAGGTGTCCTCGGAAGTAGACGCGGCCATGCAGGAATGAGGGGGTAGTTAATACCAATGTCGAGCACTCAGGAAGCTAAGCCAATAATTCTCAGGACGCTGGAAACCCACATTGACCTGGGAGAGATGGCGAGTAGAAACCCTTGTTTTTTTATCTTGTTTTGATGTTGATGGGAATTCCCACAAGACGGGGGGCACACTTACAGCACCTTCTAGCCACATCGGGAGTGTGACAGGAGTTGAAGTGTTGCCCAGGCACTGCAGCTCTGTGATCTTCCTCCTCAAACCTTTAATTCCAGTCTAATCATGAGAAAAACACCCTCCCCCCCTTCGCCCCCCGCCCAATGGAGGGGATTTGTCTGTATACCACAAAACGCCAGACCAATACTCCTCAAAACTGTCAACATCATCAAGAACTAGGAAAGTCACAGACACTGTCACAGCTAAGACGAGACACGGAGGCATGATGACTGAATGGAATGGTGTCCTGGATAGCCCCTGGGAACAGAAAGGAGGCATTGGGTAAACACTAAGGACATCTAAGTAAGGACCGCAGTTAATACTAATGCATCGATACTGGCTCATTAGTTGTAACGGATGAACCACACTCACATAAGATGTTAACAAAGGGGAAGCTGGGTGTGAGCTCAATGGGAACTCCACTGTTTTCACAACTTTTGTGCATCTAAAATTATCCTAAAACTTAAAGTTTATTTTAAAAAGCGTTGAGCAAGGAGACAAATGCCTGGTGTCCTTCCGCCGGGGAGGCGGGACAATCAGGAACTGCACCGAGAGGCTGGGGAAGGAGCCCAGCCAGGGACAGTGGGCTCTGTGAGGGTTCCTCCCCCCACGCTGTGCCACACACGCTCCAGAAAGAGCCCCCGGGCAGGACCGTCCACACGCCTGATCTGACCGAGCCGGTGTCCAAGCAGCTGACTCCCACCAGGCCGTGCCCCCCTGGAGCCCAGCCTGCCCGCGCTCACCTGAGCCAGCTGGCTGGCCGCACACCGTGCCCAGGCCTCCTGGCCAAGGGGCCATCGCTCTGTGAAGGCCGCCTGACCCTGCAGCCAGGACCAGTCCCTCCAGTGCCCTCCGTGCTCCGGCACGCACTCCTCTCTCTGGGAGCTTGCTGGCTTCCAACTGCCACAGGGCGGGGCAGAACCAGGGAACTGAAGCAGAGCATGTAAGGCTGGGAGGGGTGACATTGGTATAAACAATAGCAATAACAGCTTCTACTGATTGAGGGCTGTATGTCCTACAGTATGCACCCTCCCCTTCCCAGTCATAGCACCTCCATGTGTCTGTAAGGGTCTAACGGAGACCTGTCAACAGAAGTAAGAATGCGGGGTGGAACTGGATGGGGCTGCAGCAATAACTGACACCAGTCAGGGCAGGAAGCTCCCACCAGCCGAGGCTGGAGGAACAACGGAGGAGCTGACGGGAACCCAACCAGGAGGAACCAAAAGGAGGTTCTGCTGCTGCTGCACAAGCCGAATACCCTGCTCCTGCCTTCCTCCACCGCCCCGCTGCCTCCGACACCCCCTGGGCAGCCCCGCTTCCTCCGATACCCCCCTGGGCAGCCCCGCTGCCTCCGACACCCCCTGGGCAGCCCCGCTTCCTCCGATACCCCCATGGGCAGCCCCGCTTCCTCCGACACCCCCATGGGCAGCCCCGCTTCCTCCGACACCCCCTGGGCAGCCCCGCTGCCTCCGACACCCCCTGGGCAGCCCCGCCTCCTCCGACACCCCCCTGGGCAGCCCCGCTGCCTCCGACACCCCCCTGGGCAGCCCCGCTTCCTCCGACACCCCCCTGGGCAGCCCCGCTTCCTCCGACACCCCCCTGGGCAGCCCCGCTTCCTCCGACACCCCCATGGGCAGCCCCATTTCCTCTGACACCCCCCTGGGCAGCCCCGCTGCCTCCGACACCCCCCTGGGCAGCCCCGCTTCCTCCGACACCCCCTGGGCAGCCCCGCTTCCTCCGATACCCCCCTGGGCAGCCCCGCTTCCTCCGATACCCCCATGGGCAGCCCCGCTTCCTCCGACACCCCCCTGGGCAGCCCCGCTTCCTCCGACACCCCCCTGGGCAGCCCCGCTTCCTCCGACACCCCCATGGGCAGCCCCGCCGGAAGCTGGCTGGTGTGGGAGCTGGAGAAACACATCGCAGGGTCCACACCACCCCCTCCCCCTCCGGCCCCCACGGTGACACAGCTGGGCAGGCAGGCCCAGGGCGCACACAGGCTTCATGCAAAGTGTTTGTTAACCACTCGAACCCCCCACAGGACTCTGAGGGGCTGTATCTGTCTCTATCGTTTCTATCTCCAGCTCCTAGCCCACTGCCTGACATATGGTTCACACTCAGATATATGTTCAACAATGAGTAAAGTAGTAGCATTCCTACTTTTCAGATGAGAAAACAGGTTCTGGGAAGCTAAGAATGCTGCCCCAGCTCACAAGGCTAGTGAGTACAGACCCGGGACTCAATTCAGAAGCCAGCTCCCCCCTCCCCCCCTCCCCGACGTGGGGCTGTGCAGAGGGGCCTGTTCACAGAGAGGGCCGAGCAGCTGAGCCCTGGCAGAGCCTAGAGGACACCGAGTCCGGGAAGCCACACCCACAGGATGCGAGCTGGACCTCCGGCTCTCGGTGCTGCAGAGACACAGAAGGGGAGGAATGTCCCATCTTCTGGTTTAAATCTGTTCTTGTGCATGTATGTGAAGGGGGTGGGCAGGAGGTGAGGAGCTCCCTGTCTCCCCACCCCAGGAAACGTGTTTGCTCCCCTTTCAGAGCTCTATTCTTCCCAAAGATGGTGGAGTTGGCAAAAGGATGGCTCAATATTACGAACAGGACCACATTGTCATCTTTTCCCATATGAATCCACTTCGTAAAAAATGTGGCCCAAACCACAGCGGGCTGGGACCCAGGCGCACCCTCCTCTGCGGGTGGCCTGAGATTAATATTCTTGCTGCATCTTGTAGCGGCACAGCCCGAAGTTATCAGCAGGCCGACAGCCGGCGTTCAGTCTCAAGAACTGCAGCCCAAGTCGCAGGGCACTGGCAGGCGTTGGAGGAAGATTCAGACACCTCGCTCGCGCCAGCACGGAGCCTCTGTAAGTCATCTGGTGGCCTGAGACTAGGGGTTTCTGGTGAGAAGGGAAAGGAACAGCTCATCTGAAAATGCTATTGAGAAAAGAAATAAGAACCTTCACGAGCAGATGCAAAATATTCTATTCTAGATTGGGGGGATTCTTTTTTCTTTGGCCATGGTCCAAGCCTGAGGGATGGGGGTGCTGTCCGCCCGACCCCAGCCCCCTCCCAGGGGCCCCTCAGTTGTGGGCAGTTAGTGAAGCAGGCTCACAGGTGAGAGGAGGAAACTCTGGGGGTGGAGAGGGTGGGAGGTAGGACGTTCTCCAGGGACAGCGAGGGGCTGTGGTCACTGAGGGCCCCCCCAGGGGCCCCTTCCCTCCGCTTGACAGTGGGGTTCAGGTTCCCCACCCAGGGCCCACTTCATAGGGTACACCCTGTGCAGGTGCGCAGGCCCCACACTCGGAAGGGCCCCGTGCTTGTTTTAATGCTCTGCCTTCGGTGCCTTGAAATTCTTCATTTCTACACAGGGCCCCACATTTCCATTTTGCCCTGGCCCCCAGAAATTGAGCAGCTGGTCCTGGTTCCCACTCTCTCAGAGGAGCAAGTCCACAAAATGTGAGCCAGGTTTGGGAGCTCTTGTCAGACAGCGTCTCCCATCAAGGCCAAATGTTTGTTGCCCTCTTTATTGGAAGGCCTTTGGGTCGGTTTACAGCTTGGCTCCAGGCCCCTGAGCCTCCCTCCCTTCATATGTCTCAGTCAGTGATGTGGGCTCCTTCTGGGCGGAAGGAGTGCCACTGTCTGGTGTGATGTCTCAGCAGCAGGGGTCGGCCCCTGACTGTTGGCCTCAGGGCAGCAGCGCAGGGTGTGGGGTCAAACCTCACAGGCCCAATTATCTGGGGTCAGACCCAGCTTTTTTTTTTTTTTTTAAAGGTGGGGAAAGAGCTTATTTTTTTATTTTTTTTTTCCTTTGAATTTTTTTTTTATTTTTTTTTTTAAATTTCTTTATTGATTAAGGTGTCACATATTTGTCCTCATCCCCCCATTCCCATCCCACCCCTCTCCCCACGCATGCCCCAATCCCCTGTTGAACTTAACCGTTGGATAGGCTTATATGCATGCATACAGGTCCTTTGGTTGAACTCTCCCCCTCCCCCCACCCTCCCCCTACCCTCCCCTATCCTCCCTCTGAGGCCCGATAGTCCGATCGATGCCTCCTTGCTTCTGGTTCTGTTCTTGTTCCTCAGTCTATGTTGTTCATCATTTCCCCTAGATGAGCGAGATCATATGTCACTAGATATATACTAATAAGAACTGAATGTGAGACGAGCAATAATAGTTATGCTGACAGGCAAATGAATCAATCTGTAGCGAGCTTCCCCCTGGACCAACAGTTCTTTTGAGACCCAATTTCAATGTCCAGCAGTTCCTTATGTGTACTTGTCAGCACTGACCCCTCAGCTCTGGATGGTGGACAAATGGTGGTAATGGAGGTCCGACTCCCTCTGGTTTGGTCTCGGCCGAACCCAGGGGCACAGCGTCACCCGGACTAAGGGGCACGTGGCCTCACCCATACCCAAGGGGCGCGTGGTCTCACCCGGGCCTGGGACCCAGCCTCACCCGGATGGATCCAGGGGCGCACGGCCTCACCCGGACCCAGGATCTGGCTTCACCCGTACCCAGGGACGCTTGGCCTCTCCCAGACCCAGGGGCACGTGGCCTCACCCGGGCTTAGTTGCACAAGGCCTCACCTGGTTCCAGGGACACATGGTCTCTCCCGGACCCAGGGACGCTTGGCCTCTCCCAGACCCAGGGCCACTTGGGCTCACCCGGGCCTAGGTGCACGAGGCCTCATCCGGATCCAGGGACACATGGTCGCACCCGGACCCAGGGACGCTTGGCCTCTCCCAGACCCAGGGCCACTTGGGCTCACCCGGGCCTAGGTGTACGAGGCCTCACCCGGATCCAGGGACACATGGTCTCACCCGGACCCAGGGACGCTTGGCCTCTCCCAGACCCAGGGCCACTTGGGCTCACCCGGGCCGAGGTGCACGAGGCCTCATCCGGATCCAGGGACACATGGTCGCACCCGGACCCAGGGACGCTTGGCCTCTCCCAGACCCAGGGCCACTTGGGCTCACCCGGCAGACCCAGCTTTTGAAAGGCTCCAGCTTTCCTTTGGCTGAGGCTGTCTGCACAGCGGGAGCGCCGGCAGGCCATTGCCAGCAGAGGGCGCTGACCCCAGGGGCATGAAACCCCAGCAGGAGGGGCGAAGAGCGGCTCCCCTGGTTACCACTCTCCCTGATGACCTCACCTTTGGCACCTTCGGTTCAGTCTTGATAGCAACAAACCAGACAACCCAGGTGAACTGTGCCACCTGGTGGAATTCTACAAAACACTGTGAGTCTTAGGAATAGCTATGGCTACGGAGACCAGCTTTTCCAAATGAAGAATTAAGACATATGGACTCCAGAAAGAATACCCGAAACTGAGACTATTCTGGCCATCTAAACGGATGGTCCCCACTGTTAGAGCAGCAGGTGTACCAGTTCGGGTGGTCCTGGAACCTGCGCCCCTGCCTATCTGCACTGACAGTGCATCTGGGATAATGTCCTGGTTTGGGGAAGGGTCTGAACACAAGCATCTCCCATAGTACCCAACACAGAGGTCTCAACCTGGCTGTACTTGATACTCACCCGGGAGTTTTTAAAGCTCCCGTTGATGGACCCAGGCCTGGGTATGTTTTCAAAGCTCTCCAGGTGTGTCTAATGTTGAAAACCACTGGCCCAACATGTCGCAGGGACTCGAGTGGTTGAAACCATAAATGGCACTCAGGCTATTCCAATGAAGGCCATGATATCATGAATAGAGGTTTATGTAAAGAGGAATCCCTCGGCTGGGGCACTTAGGAAGTAATCATTACAGAACCTGTTCTCCTCACTGAAATGGCCTGCTTTATTAAGTGGGGCCTGTTTCATGGGAAGCTACAGGTAACCACGCCACCGGCCCCTCTCCTCGCTGCCCCTCCCCACAGCGCTTCAGAGCACATTGCAGGTGCTAAGATGCAGTGAGTCCTCACCTTGCCTTGGGAGATCATTTTACAGCTCCAAGTGGTATAATATTCTTCTGGAAAATGCCCAACTTGATTTTAGAGAGAAAAATAAAACATCTTAAGCACCCTGAAAAGTGATACATTTTCAACCTGTTTTCCCAGTTTCTGCTGGTACATCAATTTTTCCTGGAGAAGAGGCTCTGGGGAGTCATGGCAGACTTTTCTAGCCACCACAGTTGCATCTGGTGACCAGGGCAGTTGAGTTCATGCAGGAAATTCTGACATTTATCCAGACAGAGACTTCAGCTGCGTAAATAATTTATGGGCACCTAGACAGCTTCTGCACAGAATCCAGGTTAGGGAAGTGAAATAGGAGGCGCTCTCCGCCTGCTCTAACCCTGCAGGCTGGACCTCAGGCCACCAGGAAGAAGGGAGGAAGTCCAATGCACTCCCCCCTCCCGGTATTCTGGGGGCACTGGTTCTTCCCTAGTGTCCACAGCCAAATTGCAGTGGACTCCCAGTCTCCTCCCCACCCCCTTCTCATTAAGAAGGCATGAGCTGGGCACAAGTATCCACATTTTAAAAGCTCCACTGGTGACTCTGATGCCCAGGGTTGGCTGGAGCCTCTCATTGCTCTTAATCAGAAAGCACTGTGACATGTAGACGGGACCCGAGCTCTCCTGTGAATTAATTAAATGTTGAAGAAAGGCTTCTCCAGTCACTCACTGTTCACCTCTTGGTTAAAGCTCAAGGCACAGCTAAGAAAGCTGGCAGCTGTGCCGATTGCCATGCGATAAGGACTCCTGGCCATGCTGGCAAGACCCTTCCTAGCCTGCCTGTGAAGTGGGCACTCTCCCTGGTGTGGACAGGCCCAAGGCTGGCACCTCACTTAGCTATCTCAATGGCAGTTGCTTGTCAATGTCACTGTTCCCTCCATTGATCAAGAAGGCTCTTTCAGGAACTTGGATGTCTGTGGGGGCCCTACCCAGAGTACGCCGGATGTTCAAGGCCAATCTGAGCA
Organism: Eptesicus fuscus; assembly: GCF_027574615.1. Taxonomy (NCBI): domain Eukaryota; kingdom Metazoa; phylum Chordata; class Mammalia; order Chiroptera; family Vespertilionidae; genus Eptesicus; species Eptesicus fuscus. The sequence continues at coordinate 12,960,963 of NC_072480.1, read as the reverse complement.
TGGGAATCCTAATCAGGATGTTCAAGTCCAAGTTGCCATAGGCAGGTGCAAGGACACAGCAGTTTCACTGTATACACTGCAAAAGCGTGCCCTTCTATAACCCAAAAGATTGAGATTACTATTTGGCAAGAAGCCTCCTTTGTCTAAGTTAGTATAAAGTATGTTTCTGATAGCCAGTGTGGCTGGCTCCTGTATAGCTCCTATGTTGGGGGCTACATTGTAGGGAAGATGTATTACTGACCATCTGGTGCTGGCTGTTTTTGCTGGGATGGCTCCTGTGTTTGCTACTGTATTAGTAAGAGCTACCTCTACAAGGCTACTTTAAAGAACTGTTTTGTCTAATGGTTTCTTAGTAGCAATGACTACTCGAGCTACAATAAAGACTCTCTTATATACCAACTAGAGGCCCGGTGCATGAAATTCATGCAGTGGAGGAGGTCCCTCAGCCTGGCCTGCACCCTCTCCAATCAGGGACCCCTCGGGGGATGTCCGACTGCCTCTCACAATCTGGGACCACTGGCTCCTAACCGCTCGCCTGCCTGCCTGCCTGATTGCCCCTAACCATCTTTGCCTGCCTGCCTGATCGCCCCTAACTGCTCCCCTAGTGGCCTGATTGTCCCTAACTGCCTCTGCCTTGCCCTGCACCTGGGACCCAGGATTCCCTCCTCCAGGTGATCACAGGCACCCAGGACCCAAGCTTCCCTCCCTCTGGCCAGCTGCAGGCACCCAGGACCCAGGCTGGCTTTGTCCGGGCCGGCCGCAGCCACAGGGGACCGTGGGCAGGTGGCTTCACCCAGGCCACAGTCACAGGCGCCCAGGACCGTGGGGCAGGCGGCTTGTCTCTTTCCCAGGCTGCAGCCTGGCTGGTCCCCATTCCTCTCTCCCCAGTGTTGAGTGTCTGAGCAGTTATGGTGTGATGGCATGAGGGTGTGATGATGTGATGGCGTGACACCATTTGCATATTAGCTCTTTATTATATAGGATGACTTCTCATGTCTTCTCCGTCTTCTAAGATCCGGCGTCCAAGGAGGTACAGTCCCTGGCAGAGGGACTAGGACCAACAGGTAGCATGATCAAGGAGGAGTGAGTACTCCCACAATTGGTGCAGTGAGCATGGTCAAAGAGAAACTTACTCCCCAACAACCTCCAAGTTATTAGGGACAAAGTCCTTAGATACAGATTCATAGCTACTTCTGGAAGCAGCAGACTCACAGAAAGAACGGCTGTAAGGAGCCAGGAACACACAGCTGTGCAGGGAGAGAGCCTGACTAGGCTGGTGGGCATTACTGCTCCCTCACAACGTATCATCCAGCTCCTTCCTTCTTTAGCTCCCTGCTTCCCTCTCTGATCACAAAGACAATACCATCTTCTCAGCCCTACATTTTCTGTATCATTAGCTTCCTGCACTTTGGAAAGTAATTGGAAATTCCAACAATTTAGCATCCAAACTACCTTTCTCTGCTGCCTCTGACACTGGGAAGTGCCCCCCCTCCTCCAAAAAAAAAAAGCCCAACAACAATCCTTTGATGGGTGGTTTTTCCTTTTCCATTTTGGGGGTAGAGGAGGGGTGCTTAGGAGACCATTAGCATCATGCTTACTGCATGGCATGACTGGGACCCCTATAAAGCTAGAGAAGGACCCCTGCAAAGTGGGGAGATTTGCAAGTCGGGAATTAAAGAAGAGGAAGGCAGTTATTTGAGCCCTGCTCCCCCTCAGAGAAAGCGAAGGCTCCTTCAGGGCTACAGAATGTGGGCTGCACAGCTCTAGGGGGCGCCAATCAGATCACAGTGATGGGACATCTGTATCTGCATTAGGGCAACGTCCTGGCAGATGATAGCAAAGCAAACGGAGGAAGATGTGTTTTTCTAATTTGTACAAAAGCATCATATGATTAGGTGCAACCCTGAGTTCCTTAACTGTTTCTCTCTGCCTTTTGAGATGCCTCCTCCACCTTCACTTTCCTCACATTTCCTAGTCTCAGCAGTGGCTGAGGGAGCTGGAGGCAGCATGCAGGGGGACTGGCAGGAGGAGGCCCTGGAAGGACCTCTTCCCACACAGGCAGGTGGGGCCTCAGCGTTTGCCTCTCTCACTCAACAAGCCCAGTGGTTTCTCCCCTGCAACACAAAATGTGACTCCTTCCCCTGAAGGTTCTACAAGAAACTGAGCACCCGATCACACGCCCTGTTTATCCACAGGCTGCCAACTGCACAACTGCCAATTACATGCCTGGACACTGGTGAAGAGGCCAAAGAATGTTTATGAGCTTGGGTTTGGTTTGGAAATCGTTGCCACAGGGGAAGTCATCACCCGTTTTCTCACAGTCAGGAGGCCAATAAGAATGTTCCCGTCTCACATTTGTAATTCATCTCTAATTTGTCTGGGGCAGCTCAGAGAACGCCCTGCCATTGCTTCTGCTGTTAGTGGCCCACTTAGTGGGGTAAGCAAGACTTTCGGCTATTCTAAAGCTTCCTGAAAAGGCTGACTTGAAACTAAAAATAATATCTATAATAAGGGCTTTGGATGGAACAACATGGGTTTGTGTGTTTTTAAAATATTTTTTGTATTGACTTTTTCTTTTCTTTTCTTTTTCTTTTTCTTTTTTTGAGAGAGAGAGGTAGGAAGAGAGAGGGAAAGAGAGAGAGAGAGAGAAACATGGATGTGAGAGTAAAACATTGACTTGCTGGCTGCCTCCTGCACACCCCCTACTAGGGATTGAGCTGGCAACCCAATCATGTGCTCTGACCGGGAACCAAACAGGCAACCTTTTGGTACATGGGATGATGCTCAACCACTGGACCACATGTCCAGGGCAGTATGGGTTTTAATCAAAGCTGTGCCTCTTACTAGCTGTGCAATCTCATGTGTTGGCCTCATATTTCTGAGCTCCTGTCTCCTCATCTGCAAAAAGGGGATAATAAACTACTTCTTGGGCAGCCTAGATGAGTTTATGTGTGTAAGCCATTTATCACTGCTCTTGGAATAAATTAAGAGCTCAACAAATAGTAGTTGCTATTATTGTTACTATTATTATTAACTAGAGGCCCGGTGCATGAAATTCACAATCCGGGACCCCTCGGGGGATGTCCGACTGTGGGCTTAGGCCCGATCCCCAGGGCCCGATCCCCCTCCTTAACGTCCACCTGCTCACTGTTCCTTACCACTCGGCTTGCTGTTCCTTAGCACAGCCGTGAGCCCGGCTTCTGGCTGAGCAGCACTCCCCCTGCGGATCGTTCTGCCGTTTGGTCAATTTGCATATTAGGGTTTTATTATATAGGACTAGAGGCCCAGTGCATGAAAATTCATGCACAGGAGCGGGGGTTCCTCAACCCAGCCTGTCCCCTCTCACAGTCTGGGAGCCCTCAGGGGCGGGAGGCGACCCAGTGATCAGGGGATGGCGACACCCTCATCACACCTCTGTTGCTGCCACTGCCGGCAGCGCAAGCCTCGGCTGGCCCTGGTTACCTAAGCCTCAGGTGGCCCTGGGTGGCTGGGCAGCCACCATCCAAGGCTTGCCTGCACCTTGGGCATTGGCTAGGCAGCTGCCATCCGAGGCTTGCCTGTGCCTCGGGCTGGCCCTAGGCAGCTGGGGGACTGAGGGTGGGTCTGGCCACACCGTGCGCCTGCCACCCCCCGGCAGGGCTGAAAGGACTGGGGGACTCCAGCGGGGCTGAGGGGACTGGGCGCTGCCATCTTGTGGCTATGGGCGCCTCCATCTTTGTGATGGCGTGATGGTCAATTTGCATATTCCCCCTTTATTAGATAGGATGCCATTAATACCTTCCCTGTTCAAAATTAAGCTCCTTATTTGGTCCCTCAGCCCTTCAAATCACTAGGAACTTTGTTACCCCTTACAAGTGGGGGGCCCAGGATCACTGTGAAAGGATTTTTTGCAGAGGCAATAAATTCTTTAGAAAGAGCCGAGACCTTCCAGAAGGAGTCAGTACCTCTCCAGGAGAAGGCACCGGTGCGAGCAAGTGAGAGCTCCCAACCACAACAGGGCCAGAGAAGCAGGACCCAGAGAGCACTCAGGAGCCTGGCCCTGAAGGTCCTTCTCCTCCAGGGGCAGGAAGCTGAGGGGTTTTCTTTGTGACAACCAGCCAGAGGAGACCAGAGCCTCTGGGCCACCAATTGACCTTATTGGAGACTAAGGTTTGCTGAGGGCAGCTCCTGGGAACTAAACCTCTTCCTCAAACTCCAGGCTGGGAGCCGCCAAGTGGGAGGTGCCAGGCTGGCCTGCAGGACACGTCATACTCTCCCTCTGTTGTTTGCCTTCAACACAAGGATTCCCTTCAGGTCCCATCTGTGTTAACAATAAGACTTAGCTTCTCTGTATCCTCCTGTTCTCTCTTTTGGGAAGCATTTTATCTTTAAAAACTTTATATCAGCCCCCAATTTTCAAATGCCTAAGGTCACAAGATGGTAGGTGATAAAGTGGAAGGAGGTGTACAACACGCAGCTAGGGTGCCTTCTACCGCACCAGCGGTTCCAACGGCAGTCCCCAGACAAGTGTCAGAATCAAATCGTTCTCTCTGCCTCCTGGGTCAGACACTCCAGGGGGGGACCAGCAACCTTGGTTTTCTATGCCCTCCAGGTGATTTTGATTCAAACTAAGCAACCACTGTCCTTAGTGTTTCCCCAACCTCTGACAACAGGAATCACGAGGAGGCAAGCGCCCAGGCATCTGTACACACAACACGAAATTTGCTCAGCTCCCACCCATACCTACTAGAGGTTTAGGCCACTGATTTTTGGTTTTGTTTTATTTTAATTGGCCCTGGTAATTCTGAGGTGGGGGAAGTTTAGGAGGCTGACTAGATCCTGCTGCCTAGGAGCCCAGTATAGGGAAGTTTTATGAAAGTCCCAAGGAAAAAAACAAAACAAAACATTGTAAACCCAAAGTACAGACTCTCACACTGAAATCAGAGTAAGGTGTTGTCTTTCCCTCCAGTTCACTAAATGCACAACCTCTGAGAGGCCCACCCACATGTGCCACCCTCCACCTCCAGGAAAGAAATGGGGGCTTTTTGAAGCACGTCTTCCCCAGAAAGGACGCCGATGCATGCTCTTCTGCTTCATTCTGCGCAACATGGAAAAGACCCAGAAAATTGTGGCCACTGCCAGAGTACATCCCTTTGAAAGAAAGAGGCTGCCAGAGTATTCTCCTAAGTTCAGTGAGTCGGGTGGACAGCCACACTTCCCACCATTCTCTGTAGCACTGGCCCCTGGGAGGGTCTGCACTTTTCCCGTGAGCCTGTGGGGTGCGGTGAAGAGAAGGAAGCAGCAGCAGCTGCCTGCCGTGGGTGGGAATGAGCCTGAGTCCTATAGGTCAGCGGTCTCCAAATGGTGGTCCGCGGACCACTGGTGGTCTGTGAGAAAATTTTGGTGGTCCGTAGAAAAATTTAGACATTATTTGCATTTTTTATGTTTTATTAATCCTAATAAATAATAATAAAGCAAAAAATTCTAAGAAATTCTTATATTCTGACTGACGATTTCCCCCTTTACATTGCACTACATTCACAAAATGTACTGGAGTCTAGTACATTTCATGAATTCCCCTTTCTAGTAACTGGAGAGAGGGAACAAGAGAGGTGCAAGTGGCTTCAGTGTTGTTTCGACCATTACAGCAGGCACCCGCTCTGCAATTACTGATTCTCATCCAATTGCTTTATTTTATTTGTGTATGGTATGTAACTGTGTATTTTCTTTAACTGTTATATTTAATGGCATCAAATAGTTTGACTTTAATAACTATCATTTCTTTTTTGGTTTTAGATTCAAATGAAATAAACCCATAATGAGTGAAAAAAAGCAAAGGGATATTTTGCATTTCTTTAGTAATACAAAAGATAATGTAACTAGTGATAATAGTAACAATAGTAATATGTGTACTTCACTTAGCCGTGAGCTGATCAATGAATCAGTCTCCTCAGTCCTCATCAGGCACCATTAGGAAAGAACATTCGAACTGGAGGCGGAGAGAAGAAAAAACTCAAAGTGTCAAGAAAATGTGATTCGAACTACTTGAAATTTGGATTGGTTCAAGAACCTGGTAGTGAGCTGGATCCACGGCCTCTTTGTGTTGTGTGTTCTGAGAGTTTATCCAATGATGCCATGAAACCTTCGAAACTCAAAAGACACTTGCAATCAAAACACCGGGATTTAGCTAAAAAAAACCACTTGAATATTTTCAAAGAATGCGTGAAAATATGCAAAAGCAAGTAACAGCTCTAACAAAAATGACTGTTGGAGATAAATCCTTATTAAAGGCTTCTTATCTGATAGCACTTCAGATCGCGAATAATAAAAAGCCGTACACGATTGGAGAAGAATTAATTAAGCCTTGCATGTTACACGCCTGTGAAGAGGGTTTGGGAAGGCAGGCTGCCCAGAACTGAAAGCAATTCCTATGTCCGCTAACACTGTCAAACACAGGATTGAAGACATGGCTGAAGATAGTGAAAATCAAGTTATAAAAATGGTGAAAAATTCACCATGTTATTCAATTCAACTTGAGGAATCAATGGATGTAAGTGACAAGGCCTTCTCCTTTGTTTAGTGAGGGCTGAGTGTGCAGGAGCGTTACAGGAAGAACTGCTTTGTTTGCTCAACTTGCCAGTGGAACAACTAGCTCTGAGATGTTTGAAGCACTTAATAGTTATTTCCTGGAACACGGAATTGAATGGAAAAATGTATTGGGATATGTACAGACGGTGCCGCAAACATGATTGGACATCTTTCAGGAATTGTTGCAAAGGTGAAAAATGTTGGTCACCCAGACATTTTGTCTACACACTGCATTACACATCGTGAGCAACTTACGGTGAAAAAAAATCCCCAGAACTACACGAAGTATTATCAGACGTTATTAAAATTATAAATGAAATTCGACACAAAGTGCTCAATTCTCGAATATTTGAGACACTTTGCGAAGAAATGGGTCCCCAGGATACTCACCTTCTTCTTCACTCTGAGATGGCTGTCGAGGGGCAAGATACTAACCCAACTGTTCACCCTGCATGAAGAAGTCAAAATATTTTTCCAGCAGCAAAATAATCCGAAATTACAAGAACTCTTCTCTGACGATGAGTGGGTAGCCAAGCTTGCATACCTGGCAGGTATTTTTTCGCTATTAAATGAATTAAACATATCCTTGCAAGGACAATTTAAGGACATGTTCACACTACAAGGTAAATGGATGCTTTTCAAAAGAAAATATTACTGCGGCAAATGCAGTGGCTGAAGAAGATCTGCAAATGTTTTCAAACTTTTATGAATATATGAGAAAGAAGGATGTCAACCTGTTGCAGATAAGCCGCCAGGCGGCGCGGGAGAATTAATCAGCTGGGCACTCAGAGAATGTTCAGAAAAGTAGCCTTTATTGCAGATTGCACTAGTGTCGTGACTCAGGGGAGCGAGTCTCCAAACCCTGAGTGATGAATATGGACAAAGCTTTCCTTTTATACCCTTTAGTTCCTTTGTCCCCCAAATACTGATCAGGCTTCCAGACCCTCTGTGGGCTTTGCAGCCCCCCCCCCATGAGTTGGGATGGGGGGAGTGGGACCACACCCAGAGGTTTGCCAGCACCAGCACCAGCCTCTCTGGGGGTTGTATATGGTTCATGGTTTATGGTCTCTGTAAAATGGGAGTATTCCAGGAAACAGGTCCTGCAAGGCAGGACAGGCATCACAAATAAGAAGGGAATTTGATAAGAATGAAGTTTATGGGCAAGCAAGGGTGTATGTCAGAAGGCAGGTTACTGGCACAGATTCAGATAGGTAGCCCCACAAATGTCTTATTTTCCCCTTCAAACCAGCAGGTGGTAACCATTGTTCAACAGTGCTTACAATCACTCACAGAATCATCTGGTCGTTATTACCCAAAGAAAGAAGATCCCAGACATGGCACTATGTGGATAATAGATCCATTTGCAGCAAACGTTGAAGATAGCAATTTAAGCATGAATGAAAAAGAAAGCCTCATCGATCTATCATCTGACGACAGTCTCAAAGCTAAATTCCAGTCATCCTTATCAAGACCTCATTTTTGGATCTCCATTAAAAGTGAATACCCATTGCTAAGTGAAAAAGCAATGAAAATTTTGATTCAATTTTCAACAACATATTTGTGTGAAAAAACATTTTCATCTGTCACAGCAATTAAAACTCGGTACCGGTCTTGGCTTGAAATAAATACGGCTCTCTGTCTTGCAGTAATGTCATTGGAGCCAAAAATCCATAAACTTATTTCAAGCAAACAGGAGCAAATACCACACTCTAAAAATGTGTAATACTTAAATAAGTTTCCATTATTTCGTAAAAATTAAACTTACTTAATAAATTTGTTACAATTAAACAACTTTTGAAGATTTTATGATTAAATAAATATTTATAATGTTGTTATATTAAATAGGTGCATTTCATATTAATAAAATGGAAGTTCTCTGATCATTATTTTACAAATGTATTTATCTTTTTAAAAAAATCATATTAGTGGTCTGTGGGATTTAAAACTATGAATTCAGTGGTTTGGGAGGTCCGAAAGTTTGGCGGCTGCTGCTCTAGGTGGAAATTTGCCCAAGCTGCCTCAGGAACTGATAAAAACCCTTAGTTGCAGGGGCAAGTCTCTTAGAGAGGAATGGGCTGCATGTGAGAATCGCCCAGCGGATTTTTATAAAATGTCAGTCTAGGCCCTCGTGCAGACCAACTGAATCAGAACCTCTAGAGATAGTGCACGAAAACAATCCTGCCCTGGTGATTCAGACGTTCACACAGCGTTGAGAACCAGCGTGTAAGCCTAGTTAATCCTCTCTAATAAAAGGGCAATATGCAAATTAACCATCATTCCGCTACACAAGCCACGCCCACCAGCCAAGCCACGCCCGCCAGCCAAGCCACGCCCACCAGCCAATCAGGGCAAGTATGCAAATTAACCCCAGCCAAGATGGCTACCATTGGGTTTCCCCGGCAACAGAAGAAGCCAAGCTTTCCACACACTCTGGCGGGCCCAGGCCTCTACTCAAGGATACAAAGTTTCAATTATAGAAGGTAAACAAATCCAAGCGGCAGCCATGGATCCAGCAGGAGGCTTGGCTCCGCTCCAGGCTACAAAGTTTCAATTGTAGAAGGTAAATAAATTCCATACCAGGGCCTCTGCTTGGGTTGCCAGGGGTGTGGCTGGCCTGCAAATCACCACAGGCCCCTCGCCCAGGCCGACGTCCCAAGGGAACCCCACCCTGATCTAGGACACCCTTCAGGGCAAACCAGCTGGCCCCCACCCGTGCACCAGGCCTCTATCCTATCTAATAAAAGAGTAATATGCAGATTGACCATCAATCCAACACACAATATGGCTGCCCCCATGTGGTCAAAGATCCTGCCCCCATGTGGACACAAGATGGCCACCACAAGATGGCCAGCAGGGGAGGGCAGTTGGAGGCAATCAACCCTGCAGGGGATGGCAGTTAGGGGTGACCAGGCCGGCAGAGGAGGGAAGTTGGGGGCAAACAGGCTGGCAGGGGAGCAGTTAGACATCAATCAGGCTGGCAGGGTTAGGGGGTGATCAGGCTGGCAGGCAGAAGCGATTTAGGGGCAATCAGGAAGGCAGGCAGGTGAGCAGTTGGGAGCCAGCAGTCCTGGATTGTGAGAGGGATGTCCGACTGCCCCTTTAGGCCTGATCGGGATCGGGCCTAAAGGGGCAGTCGGACATCCCTCGAGGGGTCCCAGATTGGAGAGGGTGCAGGCTAGGCTGAGGGACACGCCCCCCTCCATGCACGAATTTAGTGCACCGGGCCTCTAGTTCTAAGATAAAACCATCTCTCCACCCCCGTAACTGCCCACCGTTTAAAACCACAATGAGGCAGAGGCCACCAGGGCACAGCGAGGTGGGACCAGGAGGCCAGAGAGACCATCCAGCACCGCTCACCAACCTCACCCTGGGCGCACGGCCCCACGCGTCATGAACCCCGCGGGAGCGAAAGGTCATAGTCCACAAGCTGCGTTTTATTGATGAGAAAAAACACACCCAGGAAAGTGCGCGGCTAACGTCTGGGCTACCTACCGGACCTGGCCCGGCTCAGAACAGCCCACGGACACAGCGCCCCCAGCTCGCCCTGCGCGGAGCAGGGGCACCGCCCGCCCCTCCGCCTGCGGCTGCTGCTAGCCTGCGGGCGCCTCTGCGGCTCCCCCCGGGGCCCCCCCCGCATCCCCTCCGCCTGCACGCGCCCCCCCCCCCGCCCCGCACCCCCCTCCCCCCGCCTGCCCCGCACCCCCTCCGCCTGCGGGGCGACTGGACTAACCAGGCGCCGGGCGGTGAGGCACGTGGCGGGGCGCGCTGCACCGAGTTCCGCGGTCGGCGCTCGGGGTGCCCCCGCCCCCGCCCCCGCCCCCGGGAGCTGCCCGCGGTTACGTCACCCCGTTATGTAAGGCCCGCGGCCTCGGGCTGGTCTCCGGAGGGGATTGCGGCGGGGCCTCCGGGCCGCCGGCCTGCTCTGCCCGGGGAAGCCCCGGCCTGGCCCGGAGAGCGCTCCCTGCCGCCCCCGCTCGGGGCCCTGCCGCCGGCCTCCCTCCGCGTCCGCGCCGTCACCGGGGGTAGAAGCCCCGCGTCCGGATGTTCTGGGGAGCACTGCCTGGTGGGTTGGCTGGGACACAATGGCACCGCAACACACCTCCTAGAATTTGGGGATAATGTGGAGTAAAAAGATGAGGCTTATTGATACCTGAAAGATTTCTCCACCTAATGGGCTTTATCATAGGGGTTATTGTAATCACTAGCATGGTTTACGTTCCTGCATATCTCATTGCACGCAAAGCCCCCAGTGACTCAGCGAAGGTACGAGGTACGTCCCCTCTCCAGCAAGTAGCAAGAGGCAATGCTGAGTCTCCCACCTGGAGGCAAATCTGTCTCCAAAGTGGGAGTTTGCCACCAGTTCTGCAGCTCCGTGGAGTGCTGGGAGGCCCCTTTATCTCCTCAAAATCTTCAGCCTTGGGATCTCCCAAACCCAAATAAACATACAGCATAAGTTAAAAAAAAAAAAAGACAAAGGATGGTTGCTGTGCCAACCTACACCGCCATTAAATTTTGTTCTGGTTTACCCAACTCGACAGAGGCTGAGCCACTCTTATATAAGATTTAACGGCCTCATTTCCTAGGATACAGGATCGTTGCCGCTCCTCCCAGTGGACCTGTTTTTACTCCAGTACCTTTTGAAATAAATTTCCCAGAACAGTTGCTCCTCTGAAGAGGACTGTGAGGTTCCACTGCATCGCTCTTCTTCCTGACAGAGCGATGAAAGGAAGTTTAAAGAGTGGCATTCTGCAAACCACCCAGCCTGGTGTGGTTTTCAAAGCCTGTCAGTTTGGTTGGGATAATATTACACAAATGTGCTTTGTACTCTCTGCGTTGTGCAGGAGATGGAGAGGGTGTTCTGAATCCCTCTCATCCCCTCGGGGAATAAGCTTTTGGCTCACCGTGGGGCTGAGAAATGGTTCTGAAGCAGAGTCTATGGAAGGCATCCCCAGCACCTTGAAGTAAGAGGGTGGGTGGAACCCCAACTCTCAGCCTGCCATGAGAACCCAGACATACTGCATGACCGCTCAGGCTTAGCTTTCTTATCTGTAGAAAGGGAGGGGATAGGCTCACTTCATGGGGGTGGTGTGAGGTTAGACACATTTGTGAAGACTTGAGCAAATGTCTGGTGTCACACGAGGTGATCACCAATGTTCACTTCCTTACGTTTCCTTGTCATTCCTTTCTCCTCCTCCACTACAGCCATGCCGTGTGCATTACGGACTCCGTGTTCCATGAGTGCAGGAAGTGTGTGATGTTTATCCTCAAATCAACAGACACCCACAGGGTACCTAGTGTAGGCATTATACACACTCCATAGAGGTTTTAGGATAAGACAACCCCCATCTCAGAAGGGGTTTCCGTCTCCCCTGGATGACGCAAACAAACAAGCAAACAAAACAACAACAACAAAGGACATGATGGGATTAATGGGAAAAGGCTCCAGTTTAAGTAGGAGTTAGCTGAGCTGGATTTTATTCCTATTTCTACCACTGATTCCCAGTGTGACCCAGGATAATAGTGATAAAATTTATTGAGGGTTTAATATGTGCCAACCATCATGGATTATCTCACTTAATCCTTACAATGACCTAGTAAGGTTGTTCTCAATATTACCCCCATTTTACAGATCAGCAAACAGACTTAGAGGGGAAAGTCACTCGGCTGAGGTCACAGTAAAGACATGATGGAGCCAGGATTTGAGCCAGACAGGATGATTCCAGAACCCACACCCTTACCCACTGTGCCATATTGTGTAGGAGCAAGTCACTTAGTCTCACTGGGCCTCAGTTTTCTCATCTAAATGAAAAGGGAATCAGATAGATGACATCTGCGGCCCCTCCCAGCTCTGACTTTTTATGTCTAATAAGATAATTATGAAGATGTTAAATAAGTTAGGCCCAAGGAGCTTTTTAAAATATATATATTTTTTATTGACTTCAGAGAAGAAAGGAGAGGGATAGAGAGATAGAAGCATCAATGATGAGAGAAAATCATTGATTGGCTGCCTCCTGCACTCCCCCCACTGGGGACTGAGCCCACAACCCAAGCATGTGCCCTGACCTGGAATCAAACCATGACCTCCTGGTTCATAGGTCAACACTCAACCACTGAGCTACGCCTGCTGGGTCCAAGGAGCCACATCAAATGGGTGTAGTTGCTTCATTTCACGTGGGTAGAAGGTGTCTAAATATTTCTTATGTGTCTCTGGTTCCAATTTGCTACTCAAAAACCAAACAAAGACATCATCCTCCAAAGTTTCCTTCCCATTGATTTAGAGCCCTGGAGCTAATTTTGACCAAATTGGAAGGAGAAGCAGAAGGTGTGGACTAAGAAATCCATCCATTGCTTTCGCACAACAGATACACACACACACACACACACACACACACACACACACCAGTGTTCACATCATCTTCCACGGAAGCTCAGTACCAGTTCTCCAGCCTGGTTGTCATGGCAACACCAGCTGCCAATGAGATCATGGAAGAAAAGGTTATAATGGCAGTGATGCCTTAATATTTTACCTGGCAAAGCCCCTAAGATAATAAGATGAATAACTGTAAATCATAAATCCATAGGAAGCCCAGGCACTGCTTATTGTATGTGTCTAGTGTGCACTTGGGGGTGGGGAAGAGGAATGAAAGCAAAAGGAAATGAAGGAAAAGGAAGAGAGGATGAGGCAGGGGCTGGGGAAGATCTCGGTGCTAACCTCTGTTATTCCTCAGTGTAGATCCTGCACAGGGCCTCTCCCTGTCTGTGCACGATTAAGGAACTGGTCTCTTCCCTCCATAACACCAAGGAGAGGGCGGGGCTCCCAGCCCTCAGCATGAAAGGCTTAGAAGAAGCCCAAAGGGACTGTTTTCTGGGGTTCACACTCACAGCCGAGAGAAGCAGCCCAAGGCAGATGTACATGGCAGACAATGACCTACCCACACAGTCACCCCGTGGGAAGCTGAACCCCATTTAGAAACCCCATTTCTGAGGGGTGCCTGAGTCTCTTGATGCCCACCAGCTCTTACAGACTGGCTAGCTCTGTTGCTGTCTGTTGCCCATCTGAACCAACTCCCTAGTGAGAAAAGTCATTTGATTTTAGGGTTTCCTTCCTTTCATAGGAAACTAATCACAGTGGAGGTCTCTGGTAAGAGCTTTAGGCACTGGAGAGTAGGGGTGGAAGAAAGATTCAGTTTACACTGAATATCCGCTGGTGGCTTTGAATTTTCACTGTGTGCATGAATCACTTAGTCAAATAAAATACATGCAAAGGTCCACCTTCTTTCCCTAGCCTTGTCCACCTTCCAAGAACTAGACATGACGGCGATGAGTTCGGCCAAGGTCAGGGCAGTCATGCGGCCTGGGTAGGTCATTCTCCACATAACGGGTAAACGAAGGAAATGATTTCCCACAGCGGGGCTTGTATTGCTTTCAAACTCTCATGCAGCCTGTTCTAGGCTCTTGTTTCATGGTGCAGGTTCCGTTCTGAGTGCAGAAGCAATAGGGGCAGGGCCAGGGCCAGGGGCAGGGGCAGGGGCAGGGGCAGGAGTCGTTGCCCCCGAGGTTGTGTGGCTCACCCTCACCCACTTCCCCGCACTGCCTACTCCCCACGGCTGGCTCCAGGAAAGGTCACCAAGGAGGCAGGGAGAGCGTGGAGGACGCAGGGCAGGAACTGGGACTCAGAGTCAGAGACCTGCATGCGGTTCTGGCCGTCTTTAGTCTTTAGATGAGACACTTCACCTCTCTGAGCCTCAGTTTCTTCTATACATCTCAGTATGGTAGAGAGGATGAATTCAAGAAACTTTTCTGCTATTTAACAAATGCTTACACTCCACATGCCTATGTGCCAAGCACTGTTCTAAGCTCATTTCAGATGAGGAGACTGAGGCACAGAGAATTTCAATGGCATGTCCCAAATCACACTAGAATCTATAAAGGAGCAGAGCCAGGATTCCAACCTGGTCCAGACTCCACACACTTAACCCCTTTTCTGACAGAACGGGACACTTCTCCTTGGTTTCTTCTTTTCGTCACTTCCATGGAGCTGCAAACTTCCGCTTCCATCTCCTCCCCCTTTTTGTTTGGTTGATTGGTTCCTGCATTCAACTGGGTAGCTTATAGTTCCCACCAGTATTTCTCCCCTCCCCCACCCACTCCGCCAAGCCAGAGGCACTGGGAGAGCCAAGGTGGGACACTAAGACCTTCAGTCAACAGAGCGTGAATGGAGTTGGGACTGTGAGCATGAATATGCTTCCTCCTGGGAGGGTCCATCATTCTGGGGAGGCTTGGCAGAACTAAGGGACACATTATTTTACTTTTATTTTTTACTTTTAATTGTGGTAAAATACAACATTGATTTACCATCTTGGCCTTGTTTAAGTGCACAGTTAAGTGGTATTAAGTACATTCACGTTATTGTATAACCATCAGCACCATCCGCCTCTAGAACTCTCTTCATCTTACAAAACTGAATTAACTGTGCCTGTTAAACATTTACTCCCCATTCAACCTTCCCCATAGCCCCTGACAACTACCATTCTATGTTCTGTCTCTGTGAATTTGACTGCTCTAGGTACCTCATATAAGTGGAATCATACAGTATTTATCCTTTTGTGACTGATTTATTTCACTTAGCATAATGTCTTCAAGGTTCATCCATGTTGTAGCACATGTCAGAATTTCCTTCCTTCCTAAGGCTGAATAATATTCCATTGTATTTACTTATCACATTTTGTTTATCCATTCATCTGTCCAGGACACTTGAGTTGCTTCCACATTTTGCCTATCGTGAATAATACTGCAGTGAACGTGGGTGTACACATATCTTTTCAAGACTATACTTTCAATTCTTTTGGGTATATGACCAGAAGTGAAATTGCTGCATCATCTGGCAGTTCTATTCATAATTTTTAAAGGTACCTCCCTACTGTTTCCCACTGGAAACATTTTACATTCCCAGCAACAGTGCACAACCGTTCTAATTTCTCTACATCCTCACCTACACTTGTTATTTTCTGGGTTGTTCTGTTGCTGTTATTTTATAGTAGCTATCCTTACGGCTGTGAGATGGTATCTCACTGTGGTACATTATTTTTCTTGTTACATATCTTAAAATACTTTTTATAATTTCTGTGGCATACAGGTGCAGATTCCATCTTGTATTTGTTGCCTAGTAGATCTTATACACACTTCCACACATGCGATATTGAAAGGATAGTTTGTACTTAGGTATGAGGTTTTGTGGATATGCATAAACCAAAAACCGAAAAAGAAGAAAAGAATCTCTCACGAGCCTCGTGGGGACAGCTGAGTGGCCCTCAGGTGGGTCACATGAAAGGCTCTGCAATTCCTTTCCGTCAGGCTCATGTCACGTGGCATATGAAGGCGGAAATGACAGCTGTTTTCTCAAACTGAGCTCTCAGTTGTTTGGCAAAATACAATTTCAAATTCCTGCTTTTCCCATTCTGACTTACAGAAGGGGAAGACCAGGCCAGTTACAGAGAATGTGCCCATGTAAACGAGTCTTATGAACATCGGTCACTTCTGAGTCAGATCTCTCTGCTCCCATCATGGGAAGAAGTGAAATGGTCCCCATTTCAACTGCCATCTCTATTGATTCAGGCAAAGAGTGGAACAAGGTGGTTCTTAGCATGATGCCCAATGTAGCAAATCAAATCAAATGACTTCAATGTCTAGTTATTTTTGCTGCAGTCTTTTCCCAGATAGAAACAATTGATTATCCCTCCCAGTCACTTGGGTTTTCATAACGTCCAGAAAGTCCAGGTGTCACCATGTCCACCTCTCCAGCATACCGCTGACTTACGGCATGGCTGCAGAGGAGCGGAGGCTGTCCCTGTGGGTCAGCCCTGGCCACGTGCTCTCAGTCTGCAGGCACACGCAGCCCACTTAACATCAGTGTACAAAGTCTGCACCCCAGGGCCTGCCAGCGACTACAAACCTGAGCTTCTTAGGCTCACACTCTAGCAAAAGCCCAGATGAGGGAAATGACAGTAACAGGGAATCACAGTGTGGACGTCATCTCTGGATTAAGCCAGACCCTAGAGAACCAGAGTTGTGGACCATTTGGGTTGGCCCCAACCGTTTTCCTAAAATGTGCTTTGTCATAACCATCTCACCATCCATCGAGGGAGGCCCTGACAAATGATCACTCGGAGCTTTCTAATGCATTTGTGTAGCATGCTGATGACGTCACCGCTGAATCACTGTGCCCCCTCTGTGGACTGATACACATGAACGTGTTCTTTCAGACTTATCTGTATTTTTCCTGAGAGAGCGTATTTTTTACTCCATGGAAAATGTGCAACTTACTGTTGATCATCATATTTTTTCTTACTGCTTTGTTGGCAAGAAAACCCAAAGCCAAAAATTTAGTCCAGGTTTTAGCAATTATTTAGAACCCATTACTGATACTCTTCATTGCAATGGGGGTGGGGGCGGGGCATGTGAGAATGAGCATAATTCCTCACCATTGGAGCAGGAAAGAATAATAGAACCTCTGCTCCTCTGCTTTCCAGCCGTCATAGCTTCTCCTACTGTTCTGTTTTTAACTATATATTTTCCTTTTATTTTATTGTATCCAATATAATATTTAAAGGCCCTCCAATTTTGTTGTGAAATAAGATATAAATGTCAATAGAGAAAGGAAGGAAATAAATCTTCTTCCAGCCATTTCTGGTTAAGGGAATGTTTTGCCACTTTTAGAGGCGTTGGTATTTGATAAACCGCCCTCTATTCGGGGAGCGATTTCTGCAGCTCTCCAGGGAAGTCCTGCCGGTCAGAACCTGGGCCCTCCAACAGGTGAGACCTGGCTAAGGACAGACCCAAAGCACCGTCCCGCTAACAGCCATTGTTAGCCCCAGGGCTTTTCACAAGCTCTTTCCACCTTTGCCAGGGCCCCAGGAGCAAAGCCTCAGAAGCGCTCGTGTGGGAGGAGTGAATACCACCAAGGGCCCTGGATTTGGGTCCTGGGTGCTCACAGACGAAGAAGAGAACGAAGCTGCCTGCCATGCGAGGCTATCCATCATGGGCCTGAGCCAGCGGTGAGGTCCCTGTGTGCCGGGCTGGGGAGGGGGGAGGGCTGCGGGGAGGTGCCAGGTCCTTCTCCTCGATGAGTGCAGTCTGGCTTTTCCCTGTCTCTATAGGCGTGGCTTGCTTTTGAGACTAGAGCCTGGACATTCTTCTCAAGTGTCCTGCTCAGGAGTTAGTGTCACGGACATTAAGGGAAGTCCTGGTTGATGGGTGGCCTGGATGGAGCTTATAAATGGGTCCTTTTGGCCTTCAGTTGTGTTTACTTGTGTTTAAACATTAGCTTTGTGGCTGGGAGTGACTGAGGAGTCATGGCCAGGGGAGAGCAGAGTGGGAGGGGCGCCGCGGAATACCTTGCCTGCCCCAGTGTCTGCGTCCGCAGGCTCCCCGGCCCCAGCATGGAGAGGGCGACGTGGGGCACAATGAGAATGGCATTGGGCATCACAGATGAGGGCGGGATCCACAAGTTGCACACCCTCTGATCATCCAAGGCTCAAGTGAAAATAAAACCGGAAGTGCCCAAAGGGACAAGCAGAATAAGGGCTTTCCCCCCTTTGCCCAGCAGAGGGCGCAGCCAGCGCCTTCTGACCTGGGAGGAAATCAGGCTGGAAGGACTCCAGGTGACAGATGCTCAGAGTGCCTCCAAACTCATGGGAACTCAGAGGCCTTTTCTCTTAAAGCTATAGAGAGGAGTGAGCCTCTCAGTTTGAGATGAGGCTACTGATAAAGAGAAGTGCCCCACGTTGATGGCCATTCAGGGGTTGATTTGTTTATAAAGTACCCCTACCCCTTAAAAGAGCAGATCAGCTCCTTGAAGATACACAGAGACTGTGCATGCAGCTGAGATAGAAGCACAGTTGTGCAGGGTCCAAGCTCCCCCGGGCACTACCTCTGGAAACACACAACAGAGTCTTCATCTCAAATTCTAAAGCATGGGGGCTCCTCACTGAGGACTGACACACAGACACAGCGCTCCAGCCCCAGGAACTTCATTTCACAACAACGTGGCAAGAGGGGATGTTAGTGGCCACTGTTTAATGTCATCCTGAACTTCCAGACAAATGTGTTTACAAAAGGCCTCCAAACCCTGACCTGATGTTAAGTAGATTTGCTGCTGTATGGTATTTACATCCAGAGACCAAAAGCACACCTACATTAATGACACTGCGTGCAGCCGGGCCAAAACATACAAAGCTGGCTTACGCAAGTTCCAGAGATGTACACAGATAACCAGGGAAAGAAGCGACTCAAGGCCAAGCAAAAACGGTGCAGTGTGCCATACAGAGCACTGTGGTGCCACTAGCAGGCCAGCCCGGAGCCCCAAGCAGAATTTACTTCTGTGACCTTGGCAGATTTTGTAGTTGTCCTTGAGCGCCCTTACCTGTCAGATCAAACCCATCTGATCTGGGGTTGGGAGAGAAGGCTCCTTCACTTTCCCAAAATGCAGTTGGAGTCAGCAAATAAGAGCACCTTTCTCCTTTCATAACAAAAGCCATGAATGCAAGGAAAGCTAAGATATGTCTTGTTTGAAAGGCCATGCTCTTTCTAGAACTTCAAGGTGCCAGCGACTGAATGACAACACAGCTTTAGCAACATTAACAACAACAAATCTTGCTCTTGTACCAGTAATCAGGATTGCACTGTGATTTAAAAGCATCTTGCAACTGTGGAATCTCAGAGGGAATGTGGGGGGCGGGGGAGAAGAGTAAGGGAGGCTTGAGGGGGGGATAATCAACCAAAGGCCATATATGCATATATGCATAACCCATGGACACAGACAACAGGCTGTGAAGCCCTGGGCAGGGGGCAGGGGCGGGCTAGAAGGGGTCAGTGGGGGAAACAAGGAAACATATGTAATACTTTCAACAATAAAGATTTTTTTTAAATAAAAATAAATAAAAGCATCTCACATTCTTTGCCTCCCTTACCTCATCCCCCTTTTTAAAAAATCCCTTTAAAAACTCTTATGAGTATAAAATTCCCACTTTGGAAAGAGTGAAGGTACCTTTCCTAGGACCAGGCAGGCAAGAGTTTCTCCACTGGGACCCCACATAGACAAAACCGCTGCGCAGGCCAAGTAGTAGACCGTGTGGTTGA
The DNA here is from genome assembly GCF_027574615.1 of Eptesicus fuscus. NCBI lineage: Eukaryota > Metazoa > Chordata > Mammalia > Chiroptera > Vespertilionidae > Eptesicus > Eptesicus fuscus. The sequence continues at coordinate 12,941,259 of NC_072480.1, read as the reverse complement.
GCATGAGGACCCCTGCCACAAAGGTACAGGGTTTTGTCACAGTAACCCTGAGGCTGCTAGAAAGGGGGATGACATCAGGCTGGTATTCAGACAAGACCCAGTAATTGGCCAGAATGAACCAGAGGAAAAGGAAGAGGCTGAGGATGAAATGTAATACTTGTGTGAGTTCTGCCTCCAGGGATATTCATCGTCAGTCACCACGGCCTTGGACAGAAGCTGCCTCATCCTGATGGAGCCATACAGGAGGAGAGACACCTGGGTTGTGGCAGGGAGCCAGAGGTCAGGGGCCAGAGCAGCAAAGCAGGGGGAAGAGGGAGAGAAGGAGGAGGAGGAAGAGGAAGAGGAGGAGGAGGAGGAGGAGGAGGAGGAGGAGGAGGAGGAGGAGGAGGAGGAGATAAAAAGCAAGGATGAAGGCATCAATCCTTAGCATCTTTGGTGGCATTTTCCTTTTAGATATGTGAGTTGCTTTGGACAAGGGATAAATTGACTTAAATTCATCTCTGCACCCAGAGTTTCATTGTTACTCTGGTTCACTTCATTGGCCTTGAGGTCAGTTCCTTGGCCCCGCCCTGGTTTCAGTTGGCCTGCTCCTTCTCCTCCCATGCCCATACTCGGATCTGGTCACCAGCTGGAAGTACCCTCCCCTCCCCTCTTTAAACACCCGTGGTTTAAGCCTCCCTACATGCGGCATCTTGTTATGGCAGCCTGAGCTGACTAATACAGACACTCAGTGCTTTTAGGCATGTTGCCTTATTTAAAATAACCCTGTTGAATGCACATGACTTTCCTCACTTTAGAAACAATGGAATTGACGACTTTCAACAATAAAGATTTTGTTTATTGTTGAGAGGTTAAGGGGCGTGGCCAAAGTCATATGCCTTTATGACTTTGTGGATGAGGACACTCAGTAAAAAGTGGGAGAGCCAAGCCCGTCTGCAGCCAAAGCTGGCATCCCTTCCACCAAGCCATTCTGTGTCTGCCTCCCCTCAGCTTTCCCCAGGGAGACCCTCACACGCGGACCCGGCCCTGTCCTCATTCTGCAGGATCCCTGCGTCAACTGACCCACATGCTGATGACAGCCAAGTCTGCCGCTCCCTTCCGGAACTTCCCCCGAACTTCAGACTGTGTGACTTCAACTGGACAGCTCCACCAAGTATCCTCAGGCCTCAGGCTCATTGTATTGGAAATATAACTCATTATCTTCCACATTCCTGTCATGTGATGACATTGTCCAAGCTGGAAACCTGGGTGCTCCCTGCTCCTCACCCCATATAACCATCAGTTTTCATCCAGCTGGTGGTACCGCCAGTAATTTTCCCTGCCGAGCATGGAAGGGCAGGAGGCAGCTGTGTCAGGTTCACTGCTGAACCCCTGTCCCAGCATACATGTGGGCGTGGCCCTTTAGAGGCCCCCTGTGCTTCATGTTCCAGCACATGGAGCTGCTTCTCATCTTCCTGCACGGACTGGTGCTCTTTCTCTCTCAGGCCTTTATTCGCGCTCTCCTCTGCCTGGAGCCCTCTGCTCCCCAGCCCGACTCTTTCATAGCGTCCAGGTAGAGGTCACCTCCTCCAGGACCTCTCTGTGCTGAGTGAAGCATCTCTCCTCTGGGTTTCCATAATTTTCCGTGTGTATGCCTATGATTTTGTTACCACACATCTGTAGTAATTATCTGTTTATGAGTCTCTTATTAAAGGGATGGGGGCTCCAGGACAATAAGGACTAAAAATTGCTCTTTGGACTTGGAAATATTGAGGCCATTGTGACCTCGATGAGAGCAGCTTCAGCAGGGTTATAAGTGAGCAAATAGGAGGTGAGGGTAGGAAAACCAGAGTAGACAACTCTCAAGAAATGTGAAACACTAAAAGAAGAAGCATGGCTGAGGAGGGAGAAGAGCACTCGGGAGGTGTTTCTGTATGCAGGGAGGCACCACTGAAAATGTTTGGGTAGACACTGCTGTGGCTACTAAGGTGTGGACCCTCCCCAAGGGACCAGGTGTGGAAAGCTGTGGGCAGGAGCCCCATGGCCCTCCTCTTGGCCCAGGGTGAGCGTGTGTACACGTGTGTGCAGTGTCTATGTGTGTGCACACCCATGTACTCACTCGGTGTGTCACATGGTGTCCCAGCTACCTCTTGCTTCTTCCAGACTCATAGACACAGGTGGGGATAAGGGATTCACTGAGGTGACCTAGAAGTGTTGTCTAATCAGCACAGAGTAACCCTCAGTGGGGGAATCTTTTCTTTCCTTCCTCCTCCTGGTTTCTTCCACCACAACACGTGGCTCACACCTCAGGGATGCCCTTTGCTCATTCTCTCTACTGGGTCCCAGCACATCCCCCAACTCATTCTGTTTGCCCAATCGCTATGCTGTGCGGAAGCCCGGTTGGACAGACTTTCCTTTCTATTGTCCTAGCACGTTTCCACCACAAGTGACATAACACCTATGCCTGGTCCAGATGTTAGAGGACCTCTCAGTAGGCCCCTCTGTCTTGTGAGGAACCCCCAGCAGATGTTCTGCTACCTCCAGGCTACTTCACAGGCCGGGTCAGTTCCAGACACTGTGGGTCCTTTCCTCCTTTCCCATGCCCACACCTTCACCCATCTCTTTTCTTGGAAGTTTCCATCACTTGCCATCTCCAGAGATCTAGGATTCCAGTGGGGCTGTGCAGTGAGTGTATCCCTCCTGTCCTTACATGGTTGTCAAGTCAGGAGCACAGACCCTATCTTTGAATGACGCCTTGCTAATTACTCTTAGGGGACAAAGACCACCTTGCCTCTGATGAATGGTTCCTGGCTTCATCCTGACACCCATTGAACCAGCGCCCCCATTTTATTACACAAAGGACCATCATCCCCATCCAACTCTGGCTGGCCATGAGGCCTTTGTCTCAGGTGTTCCCTCTGAAAATGTAACCACAAAACAAACAGGTCTTCTTTGCTAAGGAATCCTGGTTTCCTGGTTTCTCTTTGCTAACAACTTAATCTTTAATGTCTTTTGAAAACCTACTTTGTTTATTCATTCTTGTTCAAATTCCCAGGCTCCCCACCTCTGCTAAGGTCAATGTCATGGCACGCCTCATGACAGCGGGGCTCCAGAAAGAATCCTTTGGTAACTGAGAGTATGGCAGGTTGGGAAGGGGAGAGATTTTGAGCATGAGTGAAATCAAAGGGCAGGATGGAGTCAAGAGATGTAGCAAACTGGGCTCCAAATCAAGGCAGTGAAGTTGGTGATAATATCAAGAGAGACGGAGAGCAGAGGAGCTAAAGCTGCGTCATTGGGTAGATGATGATTTCAGGTTTGGACTTGTCTCATTTAGAATTCTGGATGGAAATCAGGTGGTGCTGGCCAGCAGGGAGGTGGAGTCAGAGCCTGGAGATGAGAAGTGAGAGGTGAGGGCTCGTGATGGAGACCTGGGGGTTATATGTGTAGAGGTGAGAGTGACACTGGGGCTGGTGTTGTACAAAAGGAGCTGGGTTAGATGCTTAATGTACATCATTTCGATGAATTCTCCTAGCAAGAGGCATTTAAATAAATATATGCATAGGGAGACCAAAAATGGAGCCATCAGCCAAAATGTCAACAGTAAGTTTCTCTGAGTGGTGGAATTTACTGGTGTTTATCTGTATTCTCTTATTTTCTACATCAAAGAGTTACTACTTATAAAATAATGATAAAGCCTAGGAAAACCTAAGTGGTTAGTCCCATGCGTGGCCTGTATGATCTCATTTAATGCTAACCCAGGAGCTATACTTACCCCTGTTTTGTGGATGAGGACACTCAGGCTCAGAGAAGTTGTCTTTGGACTTGGAAATATTGAGGCCATTGTGACCTCGATGAGAGCAGCTTCAGCAGGGTTTTACCTCCCATACACACATGATGGGTGGGGGACAGCCTGAAGGGATGGGGCCTTGCCGGGAAGGGAAATGGGCGCTGAGTAACTAAAACCTGAACTGTACTACCAGCTCCTGCTTACAGATGAGGAAACTGAGGCTTAGAGGTTGCTCCTCTTGAGTTTAATGGAGTAAAATGGCAGAGCTGGTATTCAAACCATGCCTGCCAACCTCACAGTCCCAGGTCCATGGTGAGCAAAGGATGAAGAGGGTGTCAGTCCACACCTTGGACCACTACACTGGTGCTTAAATCAAAGATGTTAAATCAGAGGAATTCTTTTCTATGTTGGGATGACACTCCCATTTGGTCCAGCTGCCCAGGTTTTCCAGGAGTAAGACTTATAGCCTGGCCAGAAGGCAGAACATTTCCACAAGAAAAGGAAGGTGAGGGCTTAGAGGGGTCCAGAGAACCAGCTGGATAGAACTGACTCCTCCAGGAATAGAACTGACTCCTCCTTCCTTCCTGGAAGAATGGTATACTCTGGACCCAATGAGCAGGGATAGGTGGGAGGGACCTCCGTGGAGTAGGAGTGGTGTAGCAAACGCAAAGTTTGGGAAACAGGAAAAATCCGTTGGACTGGGGCAGAGCAGCCAACAGGGACTGTGAGGTTGGCAGGCATGGTTTGAATACCAGCTCTGCCATTTTACTCCATTAAACTCAAGAGGAGCAACCTCTAAGCCTCAGTTTCCTCATCTGTAAGCAGGAGCTGGTAGTACAGTTCAGGTTTTAGTTACTCAGCGCCCATTTCCCTTCCCGGCAAGGCCCCATCCCTTCAGGCTGTCCCCCACCCATCATGTGTGTATGGGAGGTAAAACCCTGGTGCCTGCGCTCCTAGGTTCATGGATCTGACTACCCTCCCAGGACTGGTTCTTGGGCACAGTGACACCCGAAAAGAGGAACTAGCTGGGCTGCTGGTGCAGGAAGTTGCCAGCTTCTTCCTTCCTCTGTCACCAACCTTTGAAGTGTGAGTTTTTCCAAGAAATTGCCCCTTACGTCAGCCAGAGTTGATTTTTTTGTTCCTTCTTGATACAAGTAACTGCTTCAGAAAAGTGTTGTGAAGACTGAATGTGTTCAAAGTGGGGTCAAAGCTCTTAGCACAATGCCCTGCACATAGTAAGCCCGCTCACTGGGTGGTAGCAATTATTACTAAGAAGGAGGACATTGGAAGATGCGGTGAGCATTAGATAGATAAATGGCCGCTAAATGAGACTAGTGCTCAGTTATAAAGACACTTCACATCAGGAGTAGTAATGAGTGGCTGAATGTCCTCGTTGGCTCAGAAAAATCCTGGTTTATGGCATTTTGCTGGTATGATTATTACTAGAGCCCCCGTGTATGGTACTCTCACAAGTATCCCAGTTTGGATAAGAAATTATATGGTCAACTTGCCCCTACACACGTGTGTATCACACAATACTTACCTTACTGGGAGGCACGCTAATAATTTTTATTCTAGTTGTAAAACAGTGATCAAAACCTATTAGGTTCTGTAGAGAGCGCCTGGGAAGGCACATGGGCATTTCTTTAATTATCGTCAGCTGAATCCAGTGGCGCTGGCAAAGCCACATCCTGGAAACACGCGTTGCCAAAAGGCAGGAGTGTGTCAGCTTGACCTTCAGCCCAGGTGCCAGGGGGTGGGTTTTGTTATTTAAATCCAGCCAAGCACCAGGAATGAATAGGACTCAAGAATGCACATAATCTCCTTTGTCTTGACTTTTAGTCAAATTTCTGGTTTTCTCACTGTATAAAATAAACACGCTGTATGGGCTCAGGGTCACTGTTCCTGTCCCTGTCCATGTCAGAGGACAGTGGTCCCACCCAGACCCAGCTTTTTCCTTCTATCTCTGTGTCTGTCTCTTTCTTCCATTTTCTCAATCCCCAGCCGCCCCTACTCAGGAACTGGATTGCTCTCTAGCCGCGCTGGATGCAGAAAAGAGAGAAATATTTACAGGTTCATTTTATGATCTACTAATGGGTCGGGACCCTCAGTTCTTTTTTTGGTAACTCTGGGAAATGCCAACTTACTTCTCCTCAGCTTTCTCTTCAATAGAATGCAATACTGTGGTGCTATCCGATGCATTTCAGAAAGGAGGCTGGGCGTCACTGGGCAGTGTTCTCAGGGGCTTAAATACAAAGCATTGACACCACTGGTAGCTGTCTGTCTGGTATTTATAAACCTGTTTGCTGTTGCTCTAATGGTTATAGCCTCACTGTGTACCACCTCACTATAATGAGCACACAAATTTAATTTGGCTTCAAACAGTTTTAGATTGCTGAGGAGAAGCAATGATGTTTATTAGAGCCCTAGTTTGTGCATTAAAATAAATTACGTTTGTGTTCTGTGCTGGCTTTCATTAAAAAAGAAGTTTGCTGGTATCAAGAGGAACAGACCCTTTGGACAGTAACATCTCTAAAGGAAAGTTCTGCTTTGTGGCCTGATGATGAGGCAGTGGAGTGGGAGAGGTCAGAGCAGAGGTAATTGCTGCTGGAAACTCTCCCTTGTTTTGAGCATCGCTATGGCACTCAGGCCATCAGAGCCTTCCCCTAACCCTGTGGGACCACAGGGGAGATGCAGCTTGTTAAGCTGAGAGTATTTGGGTTTCTTTGGAGCTAAACAGAGTCTTATGAGGATCCCACAAGGATGTTATTACAGGGAGGGTCACATGTGTTTGTACTTTCCAAAATATCACCCTCTAAATGCTGTTAGGAGATGAGGGCATTTAATAGTGAGGTAATCTCAGACACAAAGGACTCCAAACACTTGCCCCAAATCAGTCACATGTCCTAAGACAGAACTGAGCTTGAAGACATTCCTTTGATGTCTCAGAATTAGATCAATATCATGACCATTGTCATTGGCCAGCACCATTTGAAGGCTCTAAGAACCGGAAGGAAGCTGGCAAAGAAATCGGACAGCGGGCCCAAATGAAATTTTATCCATGACACTTTTGATTCTGTTTATTTTTTGTTTATTTACTGATTTTAGAGAGAAAGAGGGGAAGGGACAGAGAGAAAGAGCAGCATCCATTTGCTGTTCCACTTATTTATGCATTCATTGGCTGATTCTTGTCTGTGCCCTGACCCGGGATCAGACCTCAACCTTGGCCTGTTGGGATGATGCTGTAACCAACTGAACTGCCTGGCCAGGGCTTGATTCTGTTTTTTTTTTCTTATGTTATTGCTTTGGTTTTTATGAAACCATTTTGGGAAAAGGATGCTTGTGTTTTCTAACTTTTGATATAGGAAGCTTTGGAGTGGGCTTGGCTGGTTGGGAAGGGTCACTGATAGATGGAGGTCAACCTAAAGTACATTTAGCAGGTGTGACATTTCTGTGGGACAGGGATTTTGAAAACTTAACTGCAAGCTGTGCAAGACCCTCGATATTTCTTCTTTGGTTACTTTTCCTCTTTAAACAGTTGTCCATGAAATCCATGAGCAAATCAGCTCCCTATTGATGTAAGTTTGAGAGTCACAAAAAATCACTCCTAGCCCCAACATCAGACTTTGACGTTCCATTGATCACTGAAGCACATTAATTCTATGCTAGTCAGTTGAAAACTGACTAAGATATAAGAACTGCTAAAATTAAACACATTTTAATCAAATGCAAACTCTACTGTCTTGCACAGGAAACTTTTTAAAAGAAGCACAGAGAAAAGCTGCAATTACACTAGCCAAATGCAATGGTACAGTGGCAGCTGATAACTCCTCTGCATCAGCCTCTATAGTTAGACCAAAGCCGCAACTTGGCACACTGAATCGAGCAGCAGGAAGGAAGCTACTGCAGGGGCACAACTCCGGGTGAATGCTGCTCATCAGGAAAAACCCACCTCTGCAGCAGGTCTCAAGATGCGCCTCTCCCTGTCGCTTTGACAACCATATGCTTAGGGGATGCGTTCCATGGTGCCTGTAATATAGATTTCTATGAGAACTACAAACAGTGGATAATTGTACTTTACCTTTAAGGCCCCGATGATCTCATTCACAAGCAAATATAGAGGAATGAGGGGCTGTATGGGGCAGTCCTCCGAAAACTTCATTCTTACAAAGGGGAGAGAACAGAGAGGACTGAGATAAATGCATTTGAGAGCACAATGTCCAGTTAGGAAAACAAAGTAAGTTTCTATGAAAGCCTAAATGCTCATCACACAAACCATCATGTGATCCCCAGCTTGGGGAGTCCGCTTAGTCTCATGACCGCCTGATCTTCAGGGTGCTCAGTTGACTGAACGCAGTCCATTGCATCTCAGACAGAGCAGGGACCACACATCGCTGCACCTTTTGTCTGGGTATGAAGTGATTATAGGTGTGTTCTGCTTTTATGAAAAGCCAGTATATGACAACCATTTTTTCAATGATTCATTTGACAAAGAATCTCTTTAGATATCCAGGTCCCATGTTATGCTTAAAATAAGATCCAATGTCTGGGTCACATCTTTAAAATGCATCTACTGTGTAAACTGAGGATCACAATTACTCTGCTTCCAGGACCTGGGTATCAGGTAGGAGCTGGCAAGCACCATAGTATCACCATTGACCAGTTCACTCACCCAAACCTAAGTGTTTACTGACATATCCTTAGCCACTAGATTTGGAAAACTATCAAATCAATGGGCCCAGACCCACACTCTTTCTTAATGATATTTTTCTCCACATAGCAATGCTTTCTCTACCTTTCTCAGGTCTTTTCTTCTGGGTCTATTATTAACCAGTGTGACATGATATATCATCCTATCTAATAAAAGAGAAACATGCAAATTGACCATCACTCCACTATGCCCACCAGCCAATCAGGAGCAAGTATTCAAATTAACCCAACAAAGATGGCGGTGGCCACAGAGCTGGAGCGAGCAGTAGGCTTGGGTTGCCCCCAGCGATGGAGGAAGCCAAGCTTCCCGCCTGCCCTGGCTGGCCCTGGCCTCCACTCAAGGCTACAAAGTTTCAATTATAGAAGATAAATAAATCCCAGATACCTGCTTCCAGCCGGCCCTGGCCTCTGCTCAAGGAGGTGCTGAAAAAAAAAAAAAAAAGAGAAAAAAAGGAGGGGCTGGGAGCTTGGGTTGCTGGGGGCCGTGGCCAGCCTGAAAACAGCCCTCAGCCCCTCACCCAGGCTGGCCATGCCCCCATGGAGTAAGAGTCCCTACTGGGGGGGCGTGGTCGGCCTGCAAACAGCCATCAGCCCCTCACCCAGGCTGGCCAGGCACCCCAGCACGGACCCCCACCCTGAAGGGGGTGTGGCCAGATTGAAAACAGCCCTCAGCCCCTCACCCAGGATGGCCATGCCCCCCCAGTGGGGACCCTCACCCCATGGGGGCATGGCCAGCCTGCAAACCACCACAAGCCCCTAGCCCAGGCTGCCCCATGCCCCAAGGGAACCCCCACCCTGATCCAGGACACCCTTCAGGGCAAACCAACTGGCCCCCACCCATGCACCAGGCCTCTATCTATACTAATAAAAGGGTAATATGCTAATTAGACTGGGAGACCTTCCAGGAGACCTTCCGGACGTTCTTCTGGACAAAGCCATGGTGGCAGGGGCCGAGGTAGAGGCAGTTAGAGGCCAAGAGGGGAGGGCAGTTGTGGGTGATCAGGCCAGGATGGGACAGCAGTTGTGGGTGATCAGGCTGGTGGGGGAGCGGGGTGGTTGGGGGTAAGCAGACCAGTAGGGGGGCCAGTTTGGGGCGAGCAGGCCGTCAGTGGGGGTCAGTTGGAGGTGATCAGGACAGTGGGGGGGGGGCAGTTTGGAGTGAGCAGGCCAGCAGGGGGGCAGTTGGGGGCGAGCAGGCCAGTGGGGAGGGACGATGGGGGAGAGCAGGGGGGGAGTTGGGGGCAACCACACTGGCACGGGGGGAAGTTGGGAGTGATCAGGCTGGCGGGGGGGGGGGTGCATTTGGGGGCAAGCAGGCCGGCAGGCAGAGTGGTTAGGGGCAATCAGGCAGGCAGGTAAGCAGTTAGGAGCCAGCAGTCCTGGATTGTGAGAGGGATGTCCGACTGCAGGTTTAGGCCCGATCCCTGTAAACCGGCAGTAGGACATCCTTCGAGGGGTCCCAGATTGGAGAGGGTGCAAGCTGGGTTGAGGGACATCCCCCCCTCCCCCGTGCATGAATTTTGTGCACCGGGCCACTAGTTCAGAATACAAGAAAGAAATGCCTGTTTCCCTCAGTGACCAATCTAGCTCAAACGAGCAGGCTTCCGATGGGTTCTAGCACACTTCTTGTCTGCGCAGAGACACTGACTGCTCAGCATGCACCCCTCACATTTCCCAACCCCCTGTGGGTCTGAGGGCTATGTGACTAGGTCTATCTAACCCATGGGCTGTGGGACACCCTGGGGCCAAAACATTTAAAAACTGACACACGATCTTTCATTTTCTTCCCCAGCTTTGACCACCTGGAAGCCATGGGGGAGATGGTCAGCTCTCAGTTGAAGCAGGTTGAAGTATTACATCATCATGTTGTTGCCCAGAGTCCTGGAGAGGCTCCTGATTGACACTGGAGTTTGTATGAGCAAGAAATAAACCTGCGTGGTATTAAGCCACTGAGATTCCAGGATTAATTCATTACTCCGAGCAATACATTTGCCAACAGAGCCCAAGAAAGGGGATCTCACTGTAGAACTAAAGTTTTCCATTTCAATGACATTTAAAGTTTTAACTTTTATCCTACATTTTATTTCCCATGAATGCCTTGGTACGTAAGCAGAGGAAGTAAATTTAAACAACTTTCCTATGACTATACCACATTCCATTAAAATGAATAAAAAATTCTAAGTATACAGAGACCCACCAATCAGGGCCCAAAACAGAGTAAAGTCATATAACACACTGATCCAATCATCACCCTACAGAGGCTTGCCCTCCTGGATCTTTCTGGTGGTTAGCTGGATCCATTATTAGGCGGAAATAGTTCCCAAGGCTCAACACAACTTTTTCACACAAAGACCTTTAAATACTTGATGACAAATTTGTTGGATATGAACTGACTTTCAACTCAAAATCCAGCTGGATTTTGAACAGCTGGGAAATGAACATTGAGCAACAACATATATATCTGCTCATTCCTAATGAATAAAAACAGCTGCTGCCCACAGAAGAGTCCATTGGTGCACAGATGGCTTAAAAGGACCCTAATAAATTTAATAAAGGCCTCTCACCCCAAATATAAATTTTATAACCATTAGGCAGTAATTTGCCAACACCCCCTTCCCACAGTGAATGTAGTGATTCTAACATAATGTCTATAGGAATTGGCCTGTGAGGTCTTGCCTCATGTACGCAGTCTTGTTAGTGAATGAACTGTGCCAGTTAAGTTCATTTTCCAAATAACTAAAACCACAGGCTCCAAAGTTTTGTGTGGGTTTTTTTTTTTTTTACTTGATAGATTTTGCATAGAACATTTTCTTAAGGGTACTCCTGACTTCCTCAACAGGGTTTAGTTAACATCTTTTTTTTTTTTAATATATTTTATTGATTTTCCACCGAGAGGAAGGAAGAGGGATAGAGAGCTAGAAATATCGATGAGAGAGAAACATTGATCAGCTGCCTCCTGCACACCCCCCACCGGGGATATGCCCGCAACCAATGTACATGCCCTTGACCGGAATCGAACCTGGGACCTTTCAGTCCGCAGGCCGACGCTCTATCCACTGAGCCAAACTGGTTTCGGGTTTAGTTAACATCTTATAAACGCTTCTCGATAGACAGAGCCCTAGAACAAATATTAATTTTTAAAAAATCTTCACCCAAGGATATGTTTTTATTGATTTTAGAGAGAGGGGAGGAGGAGAGAGAAAGAGAGAGAAACGTTGATCGCTTGCCTCCTATTTGTGCCACAACTGGGGATTGAACCTGTAACCTGGGTATGTGCTCTGACCAGGAATTGAACCAACAAACTTTCAGATTATGAGATGATGCTCCAACCAATTGAACCACTTGGCTAAGGCATTAAATGTTAATTTTTGAACTGTACTGTAATAATGATAGCTTGGGGCCTATCAAAGTAGTTGAATTACCTTTACACTAAATGGCCCAGACTACATGGCTATTTTAGCTCTGTGTAAACTTTAGAATTTTATTTTGTTTTTTTATTTTCTGTCAAGCTATCAGCTTTCACTTGGTATTAATCTAAGAGTACTGTTTTTATATTAGTTTTTTGTCTTTTAGTATTGTTGCTTTTTTATTGAGGTGAAATTCACATAACATAAAAGTAACCATTTTAAAGTGAAAAATTCAGTGGCATTGAATATATTCAAAATGTTGTGTAACCATCACCTCTATCTAGTACTAAAACATTTTCATCATCCCAAAAGGAATACCATATCCATTTAGCAATTAGGGTATTGGGGTTTGGGGAATAGCTCTTATGCCCTTTTAATTTTTGCTCCAATATGCTGTGAACTTGGAACCTAGGATACCAGGTTTGCTAGGCCTCTATGAAACAGGGGTAGCTAGAATGTGGGCACAGAGCTCAGGGGCTCCCATTGGCCACATTCAAGGGCATGAGTTTAATTTCACTGACATGTGATAATGATTTTTGGCTACTAAGGAGCTTCCCATCCCCTCAACTTCTCCCATACTTCACACTTCTGGATAATTGAGGTTGTTTAATATATATGATTTGTGGATGCATTTATTCCTTCATTAAGCAAAACAATGTATAGCGCATTTACACATCACCATAGCACAAGCTGCATTTCTCATGTTGCTCACCACAGGCTTCCCCACAGGACCACAGAACTGGGAAGGGGCCTTAGCAAACTTCTAGCCCAGTGGCTCTCAATCTGGGCTCGAGGTATCAGAATCTTCCAGGGATAGAATGTATGTGTGCGTGTGTGTGTGTGTGTGTGTGTGTGTGTGAGGATATTTTTCCATTGCTTTTTCAGAGAGAGTGGAAGGGAGGGAGAGAGGGAAACAGAGAGAAAGAGAGAGAGAGAAACACCCATGTGAGAGAGATACATCAACTGGTTGCCTCCCCCGCATGCCCCAACCACAACCCAGGTACGTGTCCTTGGCTGGGAATCAAACCTGAGACCCTTTGGTGCACAGGCCCCATACTCCAGCCACTGGCCAGGGCCTGGGGACAGATTTTTAAAAGCAGATGTCTGCCTGAATCCCAGACATAACTGTGAATCCCAGACATAACTCATCAATATATCCCAGGGCAGGGCTCAAGACTTTTTAATGTTCACTAGATAATTCTGTTGTGACTGATAATATGTTTGGAAATCATTAGTCTGGCTAGCTCTTTTTTTTTAAATCCTTATCTGAGGATATTTTTCCATTGATTTTTAGAGAGAGTGAAAAGGAGGAAGGGGGGAGAGAGAGAGAGATCAACATTGATTAGTTGCCTCCCACATGTGCCCCCACCCAGCCAGGAACTGAGCCTGCAAGCAAGGTATGTGCCCCTGGACAGGGAATCAAACCCATGTCTCTTCGGTCCACCGGCTGACATTCTAACTACTGAGCCAAAGCAGCCAGGCCTGGCTAGCTCGTCTTAATCACACATTTTACGTTTAAAGATGAAGTGCCATCATCCCACGGCCCAACTCGCCGACCGCTGGCATCCTGCAGCGCAGCAGCCAGCTCAGCTCTGAAGGCCAGGGGCAGTGGAAGCACCAGGAAAGCCAAGAGCCACAAATATAAGGCAGGCTGTAAGGAGAGGAAGGAGCAGGCACCGGGTTAGAAGCACACAGACCCTTTCATTTCCTTTCGCTGCGGTTTACTTACGTATTCCGTGAAACCTGACCTTCTCTCAAGTCAGCAGACACAGAACGCAGCAGATGGCAGGGGGAGGTCAGGGCTTATCTGGGGCCTTTGCACGTGAGGGAAGGAGTGCAAGCCAAGCCTTGCATCTTGGAGAGAGCCAAATGTCTTCTCGTGGTCATGCTGCCAGTTCTAAGGCCCAGATCTCCTGCGTGACCTCTCCAAAGCCTGATAGCTTCTAGAAAAGGATTTACAAGCCGCTGCTCTGCCGGAGCCAGGATGCCAGGAGCCGCCAGCATTAACCACGCCAGGCAGGATCACCTGTGCTTCCTGGAGACTGTATCCCCTGCAGATGGTTCTTCCCTTCCCTGAGTCACTCACTGACAATTCACTTCATCACTCAAAAAATACGCCTTGTGAAATCTTTTTTCCTTTCCATACATTTGGCTATGTATCCCATAGTGCATGATATCAGACGGTTTCCTAAGACTTCTAACTGACACACGTTGGAATAGATATCCGAAATGCCTTGGGATGTTTCTTCTTGTTCACACCACGATTTCGCCATCTGCCATTAGGAAAGGGCAGAGGTGTGGGAGTGAGATAGGCCTGGGTCCAATCCTGGCTCTGTCACTCATTAGCTGTGTGCTTTTGGGCAAATTAGTTGACCTCCTAGAGCAGGGGTCCTCAAACTTTTTAAACAGGGGGCCAGTTCACTGTCCATCAGACTGTTGGAGGGCCGGACTATAGTTTAAAAAAAACTATGAACAAATTCCTATGCACACTGCACATATCTTATTTTGAAGTAAAAAAAAACAAAACGGCAAAAACACCCGCATGTGGCCGCGGGCCGTAGTTTGAGGACGCCTGTCCTAGAGCCTCATTTTCCTCTTCTGTAGAATGCGTTAGCAGAGGCACTCATGAGCTCAGTATATGGCAACGTTGTGATTAGACAGTTACTTCCTTTGGCTGGTTTTTGGCTTGCTCATCTGTTAAATGGCCTGCAGATAGCGGTTTTGCATGGTCAGCATATTTTTAAATTATGAATTCGCATGCCTTTTGTGTAGGCCTACATCCTAGTTCCCAGAGTTAATTGTTAGTTAGTTTGTTTGTTTGTTTGTTTATTTTCTTGGCACTGTTTATTTTTTAATTTATTTTTTCTTAATATATCTTTATTGTTGAAAGTATTACAGAAGTCCCCTTTATTTCCCCACTGACCCTCTCTTCTTGCTCCCCCCCCCCACCCCAGGCCTTCCCCACACTATTATTGTCCATGGGCTATGTATATATGCATATAAGTTCTTTGGTTAACCTCTTCCCATCTCACTCCCTTCCTTCTGAAATAGCTCAGTCTGTTCTATGCTTCAATGTCTCTGGATGTATTTTGTTCATTAGCTTATTTTGTTCATTAGATTCCACATATGGGTGAGGTCATGTGATATGTGTCTTTCTCTGACTGGCTTATTACACTTAGCATAATACTCTCCAGATTCCTCCATACTTTCTCAAAGGGTAAGAGATCCTTCCTTTTTACAGCTGCACAGCTTTCCATTGTGTAAATGTACCACTGCTTTTTATCCATTCATCTACTGATGGGCACTTGGGCTGTTTTCAGATCTTAGCTACTGTAAATTGTGCTGTATGAACAGATGGGTGCATATATCCTTTCTGATTGGTGTTTCAAGCTTCTTAGGATACATTTCTAGAAGTGGGATCACTGGGTCCAAAGGCAATTTCATTTTTAATTTTTTGAGGAAACTCCACACTGTTTCCCTGAGTGATTGTACCAGTCTGCATTCCCACCAGCAGTGTACTAGGGTTCCTTTTTCTCCACGTCGTTGCCAGCACTTGTTGTTTGTTGATTTATTGATGGTAGCCATTCTGGCAGGTGTGAGGTGGTACCTTATTGTCATTTTAATTTGTATCTCTATGATGAGATACAATTTATATCTTGGCAATTTGTATATCCTCTTTGGAGAAGTGTCTATTCAGGTCCTCTGCACATTTTTTTAATTGGGCTTTTTGTCTTCCTTTTGTTGAGCTATAAGAGTACTTTATATATTTTGGAAATTAATCCCTTAATCAGATATATCATTGGCAAATATGTTCTCCCATACAGTGGGTTCCCTTTGCATTTTGATGCTGGTTTCTTTTGCTCTGCAGAAGCTTTTTAGTTTGATCTAGTCCCATTTGTTTAATTTTTTTCCTTTGTTTCTCTTGCCCTAGGAGATATATCTGTGAAAATTCTACTATGTGAAATGTCTGATATTATGCTGTCTACGTTTTCTTCTAGGATTTTTATGGTTTCATGAATTACATTTAAGTCTTTTATCCATTTTGAGTTTATTCTTGTGTATAGTGTAAGTTGGTGGTCTAGATTCATTTTTTTTTTTTTTTGGCATGGGCCTGTCAGATTTTCCCAATGCCATTTATTGAAAAGACTCTCTTTACCATTGTATGCTCTTGCTTCCTTTGTCAAATACTAATTGAGCCTAATGGCTTAGGTCGATTCCTGGGTTCTCTGTCCTGTTCCATTGATCTATATGCCTGTTCTTGTGCCAGTACCAGGCTGTTTTGATTATAGTGGCTTTGTAATATAACTTTATATCTGGTATTGTGATCCCTCCAACTTTGTTCTTCTTTCTCAAGATTGTTGTGGCTATTTGGGGTCTTTTTTGGTTCCATAAAAATTTTTGGAGTGTTTGTTCTAGATCTGTGAAATATTCTATTGGTATTTTGATAGAGATTGCATTGAATATATAAATTGCTTTGGGTAGAATGGAAATTTTAATGATGTTAATTCTACCAGTCCTTGAACACTATGTATTCTTCCACTTGTTTGTATCTTCTTCTATCTCTTTTTTAAATGTCCTATAGTTTTCTTACTTGGTTAAGTTTATTACAAGTATCTTAATTTTTTTGCTGCAATGGTAAATGGGATTGGTTTTTAAATTTCTCTTTCTGAGAAATTATTATTGATGTATAAAAATGCCATCAAGCCCTGACCGGTTTGGCTCAATGGATAGAGCGTCGGCCTATGGACTGAAGGGTCCCGGGTTCGATTCCGGTCAAGGGCATGTACCTTGGTTGCGGGCACATCTCCAGTCGGGGGTGTGCAGGAGGCAGCTGATCGATGTTTCTCTCTCATCGATGTTTCTAACTCTCTATCCCTCTCCCTTCCTCTCTGTAAAAATCAATAAAATATATTTTTAAAAAAAATAAAAAAAATAAAAATGCCATCAATTTCTGGGTGTTAATTTTGTATCCCACTATATTGCAAATTCGTTTATTAAGTCTAGTAATTTTTTTGTGGAGTCTTTAGGGTTATTTTATGTACAATATCATATCATCTGAGAATAAGGACAGTTTCACTTCCTCCTTTCCAATTTGGATGCCTTTTATTTCTTCTTGTCTGATCACTGTGGCTAGCACTTTCAGTACTATGTTGAACAGGAGTGGTGAAAGCAGACATCCCTGTCTTGTTCCTGTTCTTAGGGGAAATGGTTTTAGCTTTTGCCCATTGAGAATGATGTTGACTTGAGGTTTGTCATATATGGCCTTTATTATGTTGAGGTATGATCCCTCTATTCCCACTCTGCTGAGTTTTTAGCAAAAATGGATGTTGGGCCGAAACTGGTTTGGCTCAGTGGATAGAGCATCGGCCTGCGGACTCAAGGGTCCCAGGTTCGATTCTGGTCAAGGGCATGTACCTTGGTTGCGGGCACATCCCCAGTAGGGGGTGTGCAGGAGGCAGCTGATCAATGTTTCTCTCTCATCGATGTTTCTAACTCTCTATCCCTCTCTCTTCCTTTCTGTAAAAAATCAA
Organism: Eptesicus fuscus; assembly: GCF_027574615.1. Taxonomy (NCBI): domain Eukaryota; kingdom Metazoa; phylum Chordata; class Mammalia; order Chiroptera; family Vespertilionidae; genus Eptesicus; species Eptesicus fuscus. The sequence continues at coordinate 12,923,845 of NC_072480.1, read as the reverse complement.
TAAAATATATTTTTAAAAAAATGGATGTTGGATTTTGTTGAATGCTTTTTCAGTATATATTCATATGATCATGTGATTTTTGTCTTTCAATTTGTTTGTGTGATATATCACATTTATTGATTTGCAAATATTGTACCAGCCTTGCATCCCTAGAATAAATCTCACTTGGTCAGGGTGTATGATCTTTTTAACATATTGCTTGGATCTGATTTGTTTATATTTTGTTGAGGATTTTAGCATCTATGTAATTCTCTTTCTTTGTAATGTCCTTTTATTTTATTAAATGTATTGGGGTGGCATTCGTCATCATGATCACATAGGCTTCAGGTGTGAGTTTCTATGTTACAAGAACTGTATATTGCACCATGTGCCCATCACCCGAAGTCAAATTTCCTGTCACCTTATATTAGGACCCACCCCCTTTCCTCTGGCAACCACCACACTGCTCCTCAACCCCACAGGCCAATTCCCATAGACATTATGTTAAAATCACTACACTCACTGTGGGAGGTACTTTTGTGTCTGTGTAAGACAGTGACAAGATTGTTTTGTCTCATATTTGCTTCTGCATCAATAAGAGTAGTGATAATTGCCCCTGTGGCTCCCTCCCCTCTATGTTTAGTGATGATAAAGGGAAGGAGGGAATTAATTGATAATAATTGCCAAACAAAATTCTGCCCTTCCAATTTTCAATCCAATCAGTGTCTCTTGGTGGTCCTCAACCAGGGGACGTTGGCAATGTCTGGAGACGTTTTTAAGTGTCATGACGCGGGAGTGGGGATGGCCAGCATGTAGTGGATGGAGACAAGCTGCTGCCGAGCATCCTGCACAGAGCAGGCAGCCCCACAAATGATTATCTGCCCCAAAATGCCAATAATTCTGTTCCAGAAACCCTTTTACCAGTTTAGTGTTCACACTCATAAAACATTACTTTATTTCAAACCTCTGATTTTTGTCATCATTCAACATTGAGCCTTTATCTATAGGCATCTACGTTTTTCTTAACATTTAGCACTGGGTCAGTATTTATTACTTATTTTCACCCCAAAGCTCCAACCTGAAGCAAGAGCACATCATTTTATTTTTTAATGTATTTTTATTGATTTCAGAGAGGAAGGGAGAGGGAGAGAGAGATAGAAACATCAATGATGAGACTTATTGATTGGCTGCCTCTTGCAGGCCCCCCACTGGGGATCGAGCAGGCAACCCAGGCATGTGCCCTGACCGGGGATCAAACTGTGACCTCCCAGTTCACAGGTCGACGCTCAAACACTGAGCAATGCCAGCCGGGTCCAATAGCACATCTTTGACTTGACCATTGTGTATTTAGTGATGGACTTGGTAAATCAGGCTATTTCTAAACTAGATGCGAGAGAGACCCCCAATTCATCGCTTGGTTTTGGATAACATTAAATGTTAAACATTAGCCATCTCTATATCTATTCTTCCAAAGGCAGATGCTGATCAAAATCACTGAAAATGTTTCCAACGAACGTTTCGGGTGCTCAGGGCCCAATCCTTTATTATCTGTAGCTCCTTCCTCTCCTAGCTATTCCATTCCACGTGAATTCAGTGGAGGGTACTGCGTACCTGTGTGCCACAGGGACCCCCCCCCCCCACCTGGGCTCCTACATTGCTCAGTTCCTGTGAGATGGAAAAGGTCCTTCTTTGCTCTGCCACGCTTTCTAAATGATCCGGTCAAAGCCACCCGCTCAGGGATCCGATAGGTGATCCCCACTCACTGTCCTGAACTTAGCAAGTTGTTTCTAACAGTCCAGCAGAGTAACTTGTTTTCGTCCTGGAGTTTATTGTTCCTTTGGGAGTGTTCTCTCCACGAGAAAAACCATTTTCCTTAACTCGGGGAAGATCACGGTTTTCTTTCCCACCACACAATTAAGAAAAGCATGTCCACAGTGCAGTTAGTTTTGTTGCATTGCACCCCGAATCTCACAAAGGACGCCTCAAAAGTCGAATTGTGGAGTCACTTATTAAAGGCCAGCGGCATACGAGGGGCAAAAGCTCCAGATCTCGCAGCCCCGAACAGCTTGCCACATCTGGCTTATATTGGCAGAATATCACAAAGGTATGGATTACATCTTTGGGTCTGGAATGAGGAACCTGGTTCGTGCAAAGCAGTTACAGAAGCGAAATTGAGCAAGTTAGTTATCTAAAGTATCTACGAATCACTGAATCAACAGAAACACATCATCTGGGACCACTGGGGCAATTTAGAATAATTGTGCTGTCCAGATTCCGGGACCACTGAGTCAACCGGAATGCATTATCCGTAGCTACTGAGGCAATTTAGGATAATTGAGCTGTCCTGGTTCCCAGAAGAATGTGCTTCGATAACCAGTGAGATCACAATCAATGGGATATTCAAACCATCATCAATGGAGTATTGGGATAGCATACATAAGTTCAGAAAATCAAAATAACTTTCTATGGTTTTAGCAAACAAATAAGTACAGAAGCCAAACAGCAGTTTCTACCTGAGTTGATTGCTACCATACTTCAGTTTCTTCCCAGGAAGCGTAATTCAGCACAGGGTCGTCTTCCTCTAAACCCATCTGCTGGGATTACTTCTCCCACTTGGGAGGCTGCGCGGAGCTGTCCCCATTCACCTTTGGGGCCGATGGAAGATCCAAAAGCGGGGCCGCACTCAGCCGCCCTGGCTTCCCCGGGGCGCAGGTCTGCACCTGCCGGCCCTCTTTTCACTCGCAGCCCCTCCCCTGCCTCAGGCTCTCTGGCTCCGGTTCTCCGTCGCTGCGGGTTTCTCTCCTGCCGCCTGACAACCCTCCTGGCTTTGGCTCCCCCACGCCCGCCGCCGGCCTTAACCCGCTGGAGTTCCCCCCGGGGCCGGGAGGGGGCAGCAGAGCCACCCGGGAAGCCTCGGACGGGTGGGTGGGGCACGTCTGAAGGTACCGTTTACGGAGTTACAGGTAGTGCCTGGGCCTCAGGGGGCGGTGCGGGCCGCCCGGGAGCCTCTCCCCACTCCGGCTCTCCTTACACGCTCGCCGCACGTGGCGAAGAGCCCGCAGACTGGGGCTGCTTAGTCAAAGGAGCGAAGGCCCCCCAGGCGGGTGTAGGATGTGCGAAGCGCCTTAAATGCTTGAGAACTGCCGCATAAAGAATGGCTTGAGCCGAGACCGGTGTGGCTCAGTGGATGGAGCGTCGGCCTGCGGACTGAAGGGTCCCAGGATCGATTCCGGTCAAGGGCATGTGCCTTGGTTGCGGGCACATCCCCAGTGGTGGTGGTGGTGGTGGGGGGGATATCTAAAGTATAGATAACTAACTTGCTCAATTTCGCTTCTGTAACTGCTTTGCAGGAACCAGGTTCCTCATTCCAGACCCAAAGATGTAATCCATATGGACAATGACAATAGTGTGGAGAAGGCCTGGGTGGGTCAGGATTTGGGTGAGGAGGTCAAAAAGGGGGGGGAGGGGGGACATTTGTAATACCGATAACAATAAATTTAAAAAAGAAGGAAAGAAAAAGCAGGATTCTTTGGAAAGGGATTATGAGACTCAACGTCTAAATGATAATAATAGTAAGAATAGCTATATCAATTTAAATAAACACAGAGGGAATTTAATATGAGTTATTAGTTACAAAAGTCATGGAAGAACGGAAAATTCAATTCTGGAGCTTTTGCCTGGTGCAGGAGGCAGCTGATCGATGTTTCTCTCGCATCGATGTTTCTAGCTCTCTATCCCTCTCTCTTCCTCTCTGTAAAAAATCAATAAAATATATTAAAAAATAAAAAAAAAGAATGGCATGAAAGCTACTTAGCGTCGTTCCAGATGCTGGGTTCGAGACAGGAGCTACAGGGAAGCAGAATCGCGCCCGGAATCATAAACTTCCTCGTAGCCTCTATCGAAAGGCCCCCGGGAGAGGCTGAGTGGCCCGTGACAGGTAAGCATCATCGGCTGGTTCATGAGAAGTGCCTGCGGCTCTTCACTGAAGCTCGGAGTCCTGCCTGGCCGCCCAGAGATGCCCAATCTGTAGGCCTGGCCTGGGCCCAGGGACGGGCATTTTAGACTCTGCCGAATCTCTGCGGATCGCGCTTGGAGAAGCAGCGGAGCCTTGTCACATTCAAGGTGTCCTCCAACCCCGACAGTCCAGGTTGTGTGTTGTTGTTTGAATGGAAAAGGCTGGTCGACTGGGGTGGGCAGAGAGGTACCTAGTGTGCAAAACGTAACGAAGCGCTCCTTTGTAAGGCTGACCCTGCGCATGCACAGGCCTGAGGGAGACATCTCCTTAGATCCTGTGCCCCGGGTGTCTCTCTTGTCTCTCCCTAGTCCTGGCCCTGCCATCTCCAGCCCCAAACTCAAACCGACTGCTTCTCACCACAGGGTGGGATGTGGTGGGGGACCTGTTGGGGGAGTGGATGGTGTGAGGTGACTTGAATCTTCTTGCAACATTCGGCCACACCTCCCCCTGAGCAAGTGGGATGATTGTGAGCAGGGAGGTGGCCAAGGAAGGACAGTGACCCTTTCTGAGACTGTTTCAGCCCAGGGATCAAAACAGACTGCATTTCAAATTATAGGGTAGCCCTCCTAGAGACCAGTGGGGGAAGGGACATGGTTGGCCTCTCAGTACCTTGTCCAGGTGCCCCTGGAGATGCAGCAAAGGATCAAAGAATATTTTCTCCCCAACCAGACAATATGTACTGAAGTACAGAAATAGGGGTATTTTTTTTGAAAAAGCGGGAGTCTTTGGCAAACAGCACATGATCCCACTTATATGTGGAGTCTAGTAAACAAAATAAACTGGCAAACAAAATGGGTCCAGAGGCATGGAACAGACTGACAGATCTCAGAGGAGAGGGCGGTGGGGAGGACGAGAAGAGATTAACCAAAGATCTTATATGCATAACTCATGGACAATGACAATAGTGTGGAGAAGGCCTGGGTGGGTCAGGGTTTGGGTGAGGAGGTCAAAAAGGGGGGGAAGGGGGGACATTTGTAATACCGATAACAATAAATTTAAAAAAGAAAGAAAGAAGAGGAGGAACCAAGATGGCGGCATAGTTAAACAACTAATCTGCTGCCTCACACAACAATTTCAAAAATACAACTAAAAGACAAAAACGTCTACCACCCAGAACCACGGTAAAGCTGGCTGAGTGGAAGATTTACAACTAAGAAGAGAAAGAAGCACAATCGCTGAAAAGCTGAGGTACGGAGGCACGCGAATCGGGCCGGCGGCGGGCGGCTGGGTGCGCGGCTTTTCTTCAACCCGCAGGGAGACAAGCTCCCGATCACTCTGAAATCCAGTTTCTGGGGACACTCGGGGGACCCAGGCACCTACGGGGAGAAGCTGGACTCTCGGCCATCGGGTCTGAAAGTGAGAGTGACTTTTTTGCAGTGGTGCGCCCAGCAATCATTGTTTACTGCGCTGGAGCGCGGGGCGCAGGGACTTGGAAACGTGGAAAGGCAGAGACGGCTGACGGCAGCCATCGCCGTTGGCCACGCCCCAGCCTAGTGACGCCCTGAGACCCCGCCCCGCCCTGAGGCCCCGCCCTGAGGCCCCGCCCCGCACATTCTACAAACCCGCCCCGGCTCCACACAGCGGCTTTTGCATATAAATGGCCTGTTCTGGAGCAGCTTAACCAACTGCAGCTCCAGTCACACTGCTCCAAAACCGCCCAAGCAAAGGAGGAGAAAACTAGCCCTTGCTGTAGCTCCTGCTGGGGGACACACAGTACACAAGGGTACACCAAGAGTGTCCACCTCAAGTAACTGGGAGGCTGACCCGTTGAACCAATAGGACACCTAGTACACAAAACTACCCTACCAACTTAGGGAAGCAGAGAATATGAGAAGGCAAGGAAACAGATCACAAACCAAAGAAATGGAGGAGAACAAGCGACTGGACATAGAGTTCAAAACCACGGTTATAAGGTTTTTCAAGAATTTCATGGAAAAGGCCGATAAATTCCATGAGGACCAACTAGAAATTAAACATACACTGACTGAGATAAAAAATATTATACAGAGACCCAAAAGCAGACTAGAGGATTGCAAGAATCAACTCAAAGATTTGGAATACAAAGAGGCCAAGGACACTCCTCCAGAGAAGCATGAAGAGAAGAGAATTCAGAAAGTTGAAGATAGTGTAAGAAGCCTCTGGGACAACTTCAAGCGAACCAACATCAGAATTATGGGGGTACCAGAAGAAGAGAGAGAGCAAGATGCTGAAAACCTATTTGAAGAAATAATGAACGAAAACTTCCCCCACCTGATGAAAGAAATAGACTTACAAGTCCAGGAAGCGCACAGAACCCCAAACAAAAGGAATCCAAAGAGGACCACACCAAGACACATCATAATTAAAATGCCAAGAGCAAAAGACAAAGAGAGAATCTTACAAGCAGCAAGAGAAAAACAGTTAGTTACCTACAAGGGAGCTCCCATACGATTATCAGCTAATTTCTCAACAGAAACCATGCAGGCCAGACGGGAGTGGCAAGAAATATTCAAAGTGATGAATAGCAGGAACCTACAACCAAGACTACTCTACCCAGCAAAGTTATCATTCAGAATTGAAGGGCAGATAAAGAGCTTCACAGATAAGAAAAAGCTAAAGGAGTTCATCACCACCAAACCAGCATTATATGAAATGCTGAAAGGTATTCTTTAAAAAGAGGAAAAAGAAGAAGAAAGATAAAAATTATGAACAACAAATACATATCTATCAACAAGTGAATCTAATAGTCAAGTGAATTAAAAATCTGAGGAACAGAATAAACTGGTGAACTTAATAGAATCAGGCATAGAATGGGAGTGGATTGATAATTCTCAGGGGGAAAGGGGTGTCTGTGTGGGGAGTATGGGAAGAGACTAGACAAAAATCATACACCTATGGATAAGGACAGCGGGGGGGGGAGGTAAGGGAAGAGGGGGGGTAGGAACTGGGTGGCGGGGAGATATGTGGGGAAAAAGGAGAAACAATTGTAATCTGAACAATAAAGATTCATTAAAAAAAAAAAAGAAAGAAAGAAAAAGCAGGATTCTTTGGAAAGGGATTATGAGACTCAACGTCTAAATGATAATAATAGTAAGAATAGCTATATCAATTTAAATAAACACAGAGGGAATTTAATATGAGTTATTAGTTACAAAAGTCATGGAAGAACGGAAAATTCAAACAGGTATGTGGGAGGTGGGGAGCTGGTGGGAACCCAGAGATTAGTAACAGACAGTGGAAGTAACTATGCTCCTCAGAAATTGTGAGTGGGCCTTGGCCAGTGTGGCTTGGTTGGTTGGGTGTCATCCCGTACACCAAAGCGTTGCCCATTGGATTCCCAGTCAGGGCACATGTTTGGGGTGCAGGCTCAATCCCTGGTAGGGGGTGTGCAGGAAGCAGCCAATTGATGTTTCACTCTCTTATTGATGTTTCTCTCTTCCTTCTTCCCTCTCTCTCTCTCTCTCTCTCTCTCTCTCTCAAAAAAATCAATAAAATTATTAAAAATGAAAAAAATTGTAAGTGGAAACCAACTGTTGGAAATGCTACCAAAAGCAAGGTAGATGCTATTAATATTCCCATTTCACAGATGAGAAGAGTGAGGTACAGAGAGATTAACTACCCAAGGTCACATAGCTACTAAGTGTGTAATGAATTTCAAGTCAGGCAATGGGATCCAGAGCCTATGCTCTTGACTACCACACATCCTATATAATAAAAGCCTAATATGCTAAGTGTCCAGTCATCCAGTTGGCCATTCAACCAATCAAAGCATAATATGCTAATGATATGCTAAGGCCACTCAACTGCTTGCTATGATATGCACTAACCACCACAGGGCAGACAGTCAATTGGTCGACCAATCGCTATGACATGCACTGACCACTAGGGGGCAGATGCTCTGACCGGTAGGTTAGCTTGCTGCTGGGGTCCGGCCAATCAGGACTGAGCAAGATGGGCCGGACACACCTTAGAGCCCTCCCATGGTCCCTCCCCAGCTGGCCAACTTTCTGCATCCCTCCCCAGCCCCAATTGTGCACCAGTGGGCCTGCACCCTCTTGCAATCTGGGACCCCTTGGGGGATGTCAGAAAGCTGTTTTCAGCCCGATGGTGGAATGACTGGTCACCATGACGTGCACTGACCACCAGGGGGCAGACACTCAATGTAGGAGCTGCCGCCGGTAGTGCGCTTCCACAGGGGGAGCGCCACTCAGCCAGAAGCTGGGCTCATGAGCACAGTATCAGTGACGGGAGCCTCTCCTGCCACCACAGCAGCACTAAGGATGTCTGACTGCCGGCTTAACAGCACTCCAGAGGGAGCGGGCCTAAGCCATCAGTTGGACATCATCTGAGGGCTCTTGGACTGTGAGAGGGTGCAGACCAGGCTGACGGACTCCACCTCCGAGTGCACGAATTTTGTGCACTGGGCCTCTAGTATTGCCATAAGAATAAAGAGCACATTGGAAGAAATGTTAGTAGAATGGAGTTAAAGTTGAATTCAAAATACAAATTGTATTATGCATATTATGTATAAACCTTATGCATATTATGTATAAACCTTACATAGTAGGGCCCTGCTGGTAAAAGTGAGTTCAATCATTCATTGAACAAATAGTGCTTACTTAAAGCCAGACACTGTAAAAAGATCTATACTAATAAAAGCTGAGGTGCACAACGTCATCACAAGGTGGCTGCCACAAGATGGCCACCACAAGATGGCCATGCACACAGCAGAGGCAGGGACTGGCGGCCGTTCCATGCGGTGAGGCCTTGGGGTCCCGCAGCTCCGTGCAGTGTGGAGGAGGCTGGTCCCGGTGTCTCCACTGCCTTGTGCAGAGGAGGCCGATTGGGCCAGCAGGGGAGAGCAGTTGGGGGCAATCGGGCCAACAGGGGAGCAGTTAGGCATTAATCAGGCCAGCAGGGGAGTGGTTAGGGGGTGATCAGGCTGGCAGGCAGACAAGCAGTTAGGAGCCAGTGGTCCCAGATTGTGAGAGGGATGTCTGACTGCCGGCTTAGGCTCCTAAATTGGGCCTAAACAGGCAGTCGGACATCCCCCAAGGGGTCCCAGATTGGAGAGGATGCTGGCCAGGCTGAGGGACACCCCTCCCATGCACAAATTTTGTGCACCGGGCCTCTAGTTATTTCATAAAATCAAATGTATCCCATAGGAATTTTAATTCAAAAGAGCAATGAGTTAATGAGTGTATGCCTGAGTTTAATTACAAAGTGAGTTAATAAGGGTATGCCTGACTTCTTGGTGGAAGCCAGAGAAATGAAGGGAGGTGTTAAAGTTGGCCAAAGACCAACTTATGCACCATATAAGGAGCCAATCAGAGGACCAATCAACACTGACTCCTGCTGTTCACAAGTATTCATTCCCACTCACCTCAGCCAGATTGTACAGAAGGTTTTTTATTGTGTGTTGTTCAGTGCTACTAGTATATAACCATTCTCATTCTTTTTATGTTTTACTTGAAGAGTTTTCCATTCTGATGTCACTCTTCTCTTTGAGTCTTTTTTTCTATACTCATCATCTACTAATCCTGGTAGCTTCCTAATTTGGGAGAAAACCTTCAAGGTCCCTCACTTCACCTTCCACCTGAATCAGGAAGCATTTTCAATAGATGCTTTTGTTACTGGTGAGACGACAAGACCTCAGTTTTTGTCTTCTTAAAGGAAAGATTTCAATCAAGAGACAAAGTGCAGCAAAGCAAGCAAGAACTTATTGGCTGCAGTAAAAGAATACTCAGGACAGTGAAACAAGGAAGGGCATAGAAGAAGCAACAGGAGAGCCTAGGCTGGGCTGCTTTGGCTCACTGGGAAGCAGAGAAAAGGGGCCTTGGATACAGGTTCAGGGGGTTAGCATGGGACCAGCTGCCACTGCCCATTGCTCCCCTTGTTGCAAGTCTTGTGGGGTCTCTTAGAGGGAGGAAGGGGGAAGGGAATGGTGTGGGTGTGCTCCCCTTGGGGAGAGTGTGTGCTGGGTCCTTTGTGTTGAGGGTGTTTATCTCTCTCCTGCAGGTGAGACTCTTAGGAGAGATCTCAGGGGGAAGATCTCAATAGAATATTCATCAGCTTTCCAGGTGTGCTCTTTCAGGGTCATGGTCTCCACTGATTGGTCAGCTCTAGGGCAGGGGGTCATCAGTCAATGCAGCTGGTCCTGAGGCAGCCACAGCATCACTTGTCTGGTTTTGCTGCTTTTCTGGGCCTGGAGCTGAAATACAACTGAGGCCTAGATGTTATCCTTAGGGAGGAAAAGGTTGGGGGCTCTAAACCTCATGATCAGCGATATGAAAGGTCAGGGGCCCAAGCTGCATGACCAGTGATATGCTAGGGGAGGAAAGGTCACCCTGGAGGTGAGGTCCTTGTTTTCCCAGTTTTTCCCCTTTCTGCCCCGGTGACCTTCTGTACCTCCTGGCCCATTGTCCTTGCTCTGTCCATGTCTGTCTAACTGCCTATTACACTTTCATTTTGTTTTTTACTTCTCTCAGCATTATAATTTTCCTGAAGTTTATTTAATAAAAAGAGAAGTGGGCTGAGTCCTGAACTGGTTCCTAGTCAAAAGAAGAATGAAAGGACACTCAACTCCTAATCCATGCTGCGACCTGGATGAACCATGAGGATATTATGCTAAGTGATAAGCCAGTCACAGAAGGACAAATACTGTGTGATTACTTTTATGTGAGGGACTTAGAGCAGTCAAATTCATAGAGGCATAAAGTAGAATGATGTTGGCAGGGGCTGTGGGAGAAGGGAATGAGGAGCTTTTGTTTAATGGGCACAATTTCAGTTTTGCAAGATGCTGGAAGCTAATTCCAGCAGGTCATAAATGCAAGAAGTTCATCAAAAGGTTGATGGACCTTTAGGCTTCAGCAAGGGCTGAAGATACATATTATTGCCTAGTGCAGTAATGGCGAACCTATGACACGCGTGTCAGCACTGACACGCATAGCCATTTCTGATGACACGCGGCCGCTGAGGCGGCCGCATGCCGAGGATGAAACATTTGCTGCTCCTGAAGATGAAACATTTGTGAAATAATGTTTTTTCCTCAAAGTGACACACTACCCGAGTTATGCTCAGTTTTTTGGCGAAGTTTGACACACCAAGCTCAAAAGGTTGCCCATCACTGGCCTAGTGGAATGGCCAAAGGCATTGCCCCAAACCTGAATTTACATAAATGATTGCTTGCTGCCAGACAGCTGAGGGCATTTCAATTTACATGTTATTGCCTCCTGCTGGCCAAACACCTGAACAGCCAAAAGCAGTTCCCCCAAACTGACAATGCCTACTGTATACCAAATCTTACCTTTTGTTATTTATATCTGCTTTGCTTTAAGGCAATTTGTGTTAATAAAGAGCAAGGGGGCTGGAGATTCAGAGAACTTGGTTACTGAAGCTAAGCCCTCCTCTGGCTCCCCCATGGATTACAAATTTATACTATACTAGAGGCCCGGTGCATGAAAATCCATGCACTGGAAGGGGGGTCCCTCAGCCTGATCTGCCCCCTCTCACAGTCCAGGAGCCCTCAGGGGTGGGAGGTGACCTGGTGATCAGGGGAAGGCGACACCCCCATCACACCTCTGCTGCTGCCACTGCCGGGCGGCCCTGGGTGGCTGGGCAGCTGCCATCCAAGGCTTGCCTGTGCCTCAGGCTGGCCCTGGGCAGCTGGGGGGCTGAGGGGACTGGGCGCCACCATCTTTGAGGGCATGACAGTCAATTAGCGTATTCCCTCCTTATTGGCTGTGGGCACTGCCATCTTTGCGATGGTGTGAGAGTCAATTAGCATATTCCCTATTTATTAGATAGAATTTCTAGTCTATATTAATTTACACACAGCACCTTCTCCAGATTCCTGAACCCTTCTAGATGCTGGGAAAGACCCCCCCGCAGCAAGATAAAAAGAGTTACGAAGATGCATAAAGGTGATGATTGCACAACAAATGTGAATGTACTTGTTAATGTAAAAAAACCATTGAAACCTGTAAAGAATTTTTGTGAGTTTATTTGAGCCAAACTGTCGACATATGCTGGGAAACAGAACCTCAATGAATTGAGATAGTGCTCCAGAGAATGGCAGGTTACATCTGTATTTATACATTGCAATCAAAGGAAAGGGATGTAGGTGGGTTACATGAAATCCATTGGTGATAGACTAGACAGGCGGGAGAAAGCAAAGTGGGAAAACCCCTGGGACTGGATAAAAAGTAAAAGGATAGACACAAACTTAGGTGGGTGTAGGAACAATTAACATGATAATGAAGGAATTTGTGGTATCTGTCCTGGCCCCCAGCACATAAGGTTGTGCCCCAGGGGCTCCAGAAAAAGGGAAGTTACAAGTTACCCAGACATTTCAAAGGGCATGTTATCATAGATGCAAAAAGACAGACAGGCTCAGTTAAGGTAAAGGTTGACCTTGTCAGTGAAGATACCAGCCTAGGACGTAACTGCCCACCATAACTGCTTTTAGGTAAAGTTAATTTCAGACCATCCTTTGTGGTTACTTTAGGTCTCTGAGTTTGCAAGACTGCCACGCAGGCCTCCCCTGAGCTTGTCAAGTCAGCATGTGGCCCTTTTCACCCACATACTTAACACCACTGAACTGCATATTTAAAAATGGTTAAGATAGTGAATTTTATGTTATGTATATTTTACTGCAATTTTATAAATAAATAAACTCCTGGGTCTAGGAGGAACACATACACAAAAGACAGTCAACCCCTAAGAGTCAAGGTCCCCGTGGAACTGAACAGTGGTCCAAGGTACTCCAGGAAAATACTGGGGTGTCCTTGAGCCCCAGGGCATCATGGGAGGATGTGAGGACATGGCTCTACAGATTGGTTGGTCACTCCCTGTATGGTTTCCAGCCCCAGCCCTTTCATTCAGTTCTAGTTGGTGCCTTACAGTGGGAAAGGAAAAGTACCTAGCTTCATGTTCCTATTTTGGGGTGCTGAGTCCAGGAGGGTCTCAATGTCCCCAGGGGCATGTGTCAGAGTTGGCAACATGCACAGCATCACCAACTGGGGATTCCTTCTCTCCTCCCCACCTCCCACTCCTACAAATGTTGGTACTCTTGAAGTTGTCCCAGAGGCTCCTTACACTATCATCATATTTTTGGATTATTTTTTCTTTTTGCTCTTCGGATTGGTTGTATTTTGTTTCCTCATATTCCTAATCACTGATTTGATTCTCAGCATCCTCTACCCTACTGTTGAATCCCTGTAAACTATTCTTTTTTGTCTTTTTAAATATACATATTTTTTATTGTTGACAGTATTACAGATGTCCCCCCATTCCCCCCTTTGCCCCCTCCACCGAGCCCCTACCACTCCTCCTTTAGGCTGCCACAGACATCTCCAAATCAAAGGAGAGCAAGTTTGTGGGGGAGGGGCCAACTGTTCGGCTCCTCCCTATTTGTCTCTAACATTCCCCATCCTTCTCATTTTTAAGTACATGCAAGTGACCGTGAATATGTGTGCAAGCATGTATGAGTGGTGTGTGTGTGTGTGTGTGTGTGTGTGTGTGTGTGTGTGTGTGTTAGGTGTCTTTCCAAGAGGACCTTCAAGCCAATATCCTCTAACCTCTCCTCCCCAAACTGATATATGTTCTTTTCTTCAATGGAAGAACTTTTTTTGCCCCTTTGTAACCAAATCCATTTCCCTAGTTTAAAAGAAAAAATAAATAAACCAGAGCTCTTTTGTTAATCACAGGGCATATATGAAAAGAAGTGCTCATATCAGTCCATGCATAAGACCTGTTTTACTGATTATTCCCTCAGCATGACATCTCCCTGGGCCAGACACTTAGTAACCACCCCTAGACATCCCACAAGTGGCCACTGATATCTCAGGATGTCCTCATCAGGGCAGGCCCAGCTTCTGCACAGATACAAAGCAGAAGCAAGGAAAGAACCCATCACTCAGGCACATGTCTCTCAGAGACACTTCATAAAGAAAAATGGGGGTTGACTGAACTGCATAATCTTCCCTCCGAACATCCCACCAGAAAGCACATACGTTCTTGAAATGAACGCCCCTAAGAAGAAAGTTGTCTAAAATGTGCTCCATGTGTTTTTTCCTTTCCTGAGGGAAAACCTGTTTAACTTTGGGTTTCACCACTCATAAATTATCATGTTATTTCTCACTTACGGCGTAAATATCAGTCTGGTTGGTATATGCACCCACACATCAGCTGAGACAGAACAGAGCTAAATTTACAGAACATTAAATCAATAAGCATGTGTGAATGGGTAAACAGCATGAGATCCTTAACTTAATAAGGCCACAGCACTACTGTCAATCATCTGTTTTGCAATTTCTGGAGTTTTTTCCCCTCTGATTTTATAGTGTTTCTAGAAGCCTAGATGAGTGAAGGTCCTATCTATCTATCAGAAGAGAACAATGCTTGTCAAAATAGAAAATGGCGAGTATTCCCCGGGCGATGAGGCCACGGTAGTACCTAAAGTGCTGCAGCTGGTGCAAGATGCTGTTTATTAAGGAAGAAATAATAACTATAGTGTGTTTCCTTGTTGTTTCAACTAATGAGAAGCCCTGGAATAGACAGGGCTGCCAGATGTCTCAGGAAAGTATCAGTCTTCCAGATGGAAAGTGGAGGAAACTGTAGGAACAAATTAATAAAAATAGCATTTCTTCTCTTCCCCCCAAAACAGGCCTCCGAATCCACAAGAACAGATTGACTACCTCTTCACAGTGAAAAATACCCGCCCCCACTACGGGCTATCCCTTTACGTCACTAAACAAATGTGGTAACAGGCTAGTGTGGAGTATTTGAACTGCATTATTTACAAATGCCCAGAACTTTTCCCAAGGACAATGTACTGGAACGGACCACTAGCAGATGACAGATTTCATCTGGTGGAAGATATTAATTACTACAAATCGATGGAAGCTGTAGTCCTAAACAGTTTTGTGTAAATGTGAAGGACAATAGTGTGGAGAGAGTTGAACTGCCAGTAAAACCCAGAGGGACTATGGGCTTGGAGTTGGCAGGAATGTGGGAGTGACAGGGAGTGGGAAACATGCCATTATTGGAAGCCCTTGTAAGCACATACAAGAACAACAAACTGCCTGAGAGAAGCTGCTGGGCGGACTCTGGCCTCTACTCATTCATCTGACCAGCATGTAGACCAACTCTCAACCATTTATCCTAAAACAAACCCTTTGCATTGATACCCTCCACCCTCTTTCTACCACCCTCACCACACATAAACATAGCTCCTAGGCAGCTTTTCCACTCAGGGGTGAGAACGAGCAAGAAAGTATGCGCACATTTGCAATGGCAGAAAATCCATATTTGCTACCTAGAAAGAGTAATCTATCCATGTTTACAGGTTAATGGACAATAAATCACATGAAGAATGCCAGAATCATGAAATTGAAAGTCCAAGATAAAAACAGTATCTGATCCCCAATAAATATGAGGTAATTTAGGAAAGAGAAAACAATAGAAAAAAAAAAGCAAAACTAAAAATATATTTTCAAAGATATTCAAGAATAGCCCTAACCGGTTTGGCTCAGTGGATAGAGCATCGGCCTGTAGACTGAAAGGTCCCAGGTTCGATTCCAGTCAAGGGCATGTACCTTGGTTGCGGGCACATCCCCAGTGGGAGGTGTGCAGGAGGCAGCTGATCGATGTTTCTCTCTCATCGATGTTTCTGACTCTCTATCCCTCTCCCTTCCTCTCTGTAAAAAATCAATAAAATATATATATTTTTAAAAAGATATTCAAGAATATATTTTAAGGGAAAAACCAAGATGGCGGCAGAGGTAAACACCTGAAATTGCTGCCTCACACAACAACTTCAAAACTACAACTAAAAGACAAAACAGACATCATCCAGAACCACAGGAAGGCTGGCTGAGTGGAAATTCTACAACTAGAAGGGAAGAGAAAAGCACACTGAGACTCAGAGGAGGTGAGGAAGTAAAGTGCAGAGGTACGGAGGCGTGTGCACGGAAAGGGCTGGCAACTGAGTATGCGGTTGTCTTTTCAGTAGGGAGGGAGACACAAGCTCCCAACTGCTCTGAACTCCAGTTCCAGGTGGGACTCTGGGGACCCAGACTCATAAGGGAGGGAAACTAGACTGGCTTTTTCTCAGAGGTGCTTGCAGCGATTACTGCGGGACACTGAGAAAAGGGGGCCTCTTAGGGCAGGGCTGAAAGTCAGATTGCTGTTTGCTCCACCCTGTTGATTCCCTGAGACCCCGCCCCACCCAATTTACAACCCCACCCCAGCTGTTCGCAGAGGCTTTTGCATATGAATGGCCTGGCCCTTTGCAATCTAAAATTACCTAACAAACTAAAGCTGAGTCAGAGAGACCCAGAACATCCAAAAGAAGGCCCACGGCCCCACAGCAGCTTGCATTGCTTCACAGCTGGGCCTCATCTGGGCACCTCCAAACCCCAAACAAAGAAGAAGAATCTGCAGATCTCTCCGTAGCTCCTGCTGGGTAGCCTCAGGCAGAGGCTAAATTTGCACCTCCTTGGAGATCCAAGAGCCAGTGTACCCAGTGATCAGAGTGGGACCATCCAGATTACAACTCCTCAGATTCACAAGGGACACACTCAGGGGGCAGACTCAGTGAGCACCAAAGCCTCACTGAAGCAAGTTTTGCCCCATAAGGGTGTCTCCAGCACAGAAGTTCTCCCAGCATAGACACAGCTGATCCTCACAGCCAATTGGCCTAGAGGTCAATTCCTCCCAGGGATACCAACAGCAATCAAGGCTTAACTACAACAAGACTGTGCACACAGCCCACAAAGGGGTGCACCAAGAGTGTCCACCTCAGGTAACTGGGGAGGCTGAGCCACTGGGCCCTATAGGACACCTAGCACACAAAGCCACTCTATCAACACAGGGAAGCAGCCAAAATGCGGATACAAAGAAACAGGTCACAAATGAAAGAAATGGAGGAAATCAAACTATTGGATATAGAGTTCAAAACCACTGTTATAAGGTTTTTCAAGAATCTTCTAGAAACCACTGATAAATTTAGTGAGACCCTCGAGGATATGAAAAAGGACCAACTAAGCATACACTGACTGAAATAAAGAATAGTATACAGAGATCCAACAGCAGACTAGAGGATTGCAAGAATCAAGTCAAAGATTTGAAATATGAAGAAGCAAAAAACACCCAACCAGAAAAGAAAAAGGAATCCAAAAATATGAAGATAGTGTAAGAATCCTATGGGACAACTTCAAGCATACCAACATCTGAATTATGGGGTGCCAGAAGAAGAGAAAGAGCAAAATATTGAAAAACTATTTGAAGAAATAATGACAGAAAACTTCCCCTACCTGGTGAAAGAAATAGACTTACAAGTCCAGGAAGCACAGAGAACCCCAAACAAAAGGAATCCAAAGAGGACCACACCAAGACACATCATAATTAAAATGTCAAGAGCAAAAGACAAAGAGAGAATATTAGAAGCAGCAAGAGAAAAACAGTTAGTTACCTACAAGGGAGTACCCATACGAATGTCAGCTGATTTCTCAACAGAAACTATGCAGGCCAGATGGGAATGGCAAGAAATATTCAAAGTGATGAATAGCAAGAACCTACAACCAAGATTTCTCTACCCAGCAAAGCTATCATTCAGAATTGAAGGTCAGATAAAGAGCTTCACAGATAAGAAAAAGCTAAAGGAGTTCATCACCGCCAAACCAGTATTATATGAAATGCTGAAAGGTATTCTTTAAGAAGAGGAAGAAGAAGAAAAAGGTAAAGATAAAAATTATGAACAACAAATACTTATCTATCAGCAAGTGAATCTAAAAATCAAGTGAATAAAAATCTGATAAACAGAATAAACTGGTGAATATAATAGAATCAGGGGCATAGAAAGGGAGTGGACTGACAATTCTCGGGGGAAAGAGGTTTGGGGGGTGCCAGAAGAGACTGGACAAAAATCATACACCTATGGATGAGGACAGTCGGTGGGGGGGGGGGGGGGTAAGGGCAGAGGGTGGGGTGGGAACCGGGTGGAGGGGAGCTATGGGGGAAAAAAAGAGGAACAACTGTAATAATCTGAAAAATAAAGATTTATTTAAAAAGAATATATTTTAAGTGTATGTTTGTTTTTAAAATTCATGAAATATCTCTGAATGGTTCATAAGAAATTAATAACAAGGTTGTCTCTAGGGCTGGAAACTGGGTGAGCAAGAGCTTATTTGTTACTTTATTTTTTATTTTTACCTATTGAATTTTGCCCCAGGAACTGCATTACTATTAACAGATTAATAATATTTAATATATCCATAAATTAAGAACAAAGTACTATAAAAAAGAAATGACCAGAGAACAAGAAGCCCTTGGAAAGTAAAAACATTATTTTTGAAGTAACTCCATACTGCTTCCCACAGTGGTTGCACCAATCTGCAGTCATACCAACACTGGTTCCCTTTTCTCCACATCCTTACCAACACTCTAAAAGGTGTGAAGTGATATCTCATTGTGGTTTTAACTTGTGTTTCTCTGATGATTAGTGATGTTGAGCATATTTTCATGTCTATTGGCCATCTGTGTGTCTTCTTTTGAAGGTAAAAGCGTCATATATATATATATATATATATATATATATATATATATCTTACCTAATAATAGACAAACATGTAAATTGACTGTACCTCCACTATGCCCACCAGCCAACCAGGAGTGAGTATGCAAATTAACCCACCAAAGATGTTGGTTAATTTGCATACACAGGCACCGAGCGACCAGGCACAGGCGGGACACCATGGTGACGATGCAGGCGTTCCACCCCACCTCTGGTCTCTCAGGGCTTCTGGACAGCGTGGGAAGGCAGGGCCAGAGCAGAAAGAGGCAGCTCCGGGGCTGGAGTGGAAAGGCAGTGCCGGCAGCCAGGGAAAGGAAGGCCCATTCTAGCACGAATCTTCGTGCATTGGGCTTCTAGTATATATAATCTTTGTTGTTGAGATTATTACAGATGTCCCTCTTTTTTCCCCCTATAGCTCCCCTCCACTCAGTTCCCACCCCACCACAGGCCTTCGCCACCCTATTGTCTGTGTCCATAGGTAATGCATACATGCATATAAGATCTTTGTCTAATATCTTCCAACAGCCCCCCAGACACTCCCTTCCCTCTGAAAATCGTCAGTCTGTTCAATTTCCATGCCCCTGATTCCATTCCATTCACCAGTTTGTTCTGTTCATCAGATTTTTTATTCATTTGATTTTTAGGTTCACTTGTTGATAGATATGTATTTGTTGTCACTTTGTTGTTCATAATTTTCTATCTTTATCTTTTTCTTCTCCTCTTCTTAGAGAATACCCTTCAGCATCCTATCTAATAAAAGAGTAATATGCAAATTGACCATACCTCAGCTACACCCACCAGCCAATCAGGAGCGAGTATGCAAATTAACCCAACCAAGATGGCTGCAACCACAGAGAGAGCAGGAGGCTTGGGTTTCCCCGGCAATGGAGGAAGCCAACCTCCCGCAGCCCTGGCCTGCCTTGGTCTCTGCTTAAGGCTACAAAGTTTCAATTATAGAAGATAAATAAATCCCAGATACCAGGGCCTCCACTTGGGTTGCCGGGGGGCGTGGCGGGCCTGCAAACCACCACAGGCACCTCACCCAGGCTGCCCCATGCCCCAAGGGAACCCCTACCCTGATCTGAGACACCCTTCAGGGCAAACCAGCCAGCCCCCACCTGTGCACCAGGCCTCTTATCCTATCTAATCCTATCTAATAAAAGAATAATATGCAAATTGACCATCACTCCAACACACAAGATGGCTGCCCCCAGATTGGAGAGGGTGCAGGCTGGGTTGAGGGACACACACCCCCATGCACGAATTTTGTGCACCGGGCCTCTAGTTTCATATAATACTGGTTTGGCAGTGATGAACTCCTTTAGCTTTTTCTTGTCTGTGAAGCTCTTTATCTGACCTTCAATTCTGAATGATTGTTGTGCTTGGTAGAGAGTAATCTTGGTTGTAGGTTCTTGCTATTCATCACTTTAAATATTTCTTGCCAATCCCTTCTGGCCTGCATAGTTTCTGTTGAGAAATCAGCTGACATTCGTATGGGTACTCCCTTGTAGGTAACTAACTGTTTTTCTCTTGCTGCTTTTAATATTCTCTCTTTGTCTTTTGCTCTTGGCATTTTAATTATGATGTGTCTTGGTGTGGTCCTCTTTGGATTCCTTTTGTTTGGGGTTCTTTGTGCTTCCTGGACTTGTAAGTCTATTTCTTTCACCAGGTAGGGGAAGTTTTCTGTCATTATTTCTTCAAATAGGTTTTCAATCTCTCTCTCTCTTCTTCTGGCACTCCAATAATTTGGAGGTTGGTATGCTTGAAGTTGTCCCAGAGGCTCCTTACACTATCCTCATATTTTTGGATTCTTTTTTCTTTTTGTTCTTCGGGTTGGGTGATTTTTGCTTCCTCATATTTCAAATCATTGGCTTGTTTCTTGGAATCCTCTAGTCTACTGGTGAATCCCTGGATATTATTCTTTATTTCAGTCAGTGTATGCTTAATTTCTGACTGGTCCTTTTCCTTTTTTTTTTTTTTTGGCATTCTCACTAAAATCCTTGAAGGTCTCACTAAGTTCCTTAGAGGTTTCTAAAAGATTTTTGAGTAACCTTATAACTGTGGTTTTGAACTCTATATCCAGTAGTTTGTTTACTTCCATTTCTTTCATTTGTGATGTGTTTCTTTGTCTCCACACTTTGGCTGCTTCCCTGTGTTTGTTTCTATGTACGGAGTAGCTGCTGAGTCTCCTTGAGTTGATAGAGTGGCCTTGTATAGTAGGTGTTCTTTAGGGCCCAGTGGCTCAGCCTCCCCAATCACCTGAGGTGGACACTCTTGGTGTACCCCTTTGTGGGCTGTGTGCACAGTCTGGTTGTAGTTGAGCCTTGATTGCTATTGGTGTCACTGTGAGGAATTGACCTCCAGACCAATTGGCTGTGGGGACCAGCTGCAACTACAGTGGGAGAGCTGCTGTGCAGGAGACACCCTTATGGAGCAGGACTTGCTTCAGTGGGGCTTTGGTGCTCACTGAATCTGCCCCTTGAGTGTGTTGCTTATGGATGTGAAGAGTTATAACCTGGTATGGTCTCACATTGACCACTGGGTACACTGGCTCCTTGGGTCTCCATGGAGGTGCAAAGTTAGCCACTGCCTGGGGACACCCAGCTGGAGCTACAGAGAGATATGCAGATTCCTCTTCTTTGTGTCAGTTTTGGAAGTGTCCATGCAAGGCCCAGCCGTGAAGCAAGGCAGGCTGCTGCTGGTGCTGGCCTCGGGCCTTTTATTGGGGCTTTGGGGTTTCCTGACCCAGCTGCAGCTTGTTTGACAGGTTTTAGGCTGAGAAAGGACAGGCTATTCAAGCCACTGCACACAGCTTGGGTGGGGTTGTAAATTGGGTGGGGCGGCGTCTCAGGGAATCACCAGGGCAGAACAAACAGAAATGGCTGCCAGTCAGCCCTGAGATTGAGGAGGTCCCAGCATAGGAACAATGATCCCTATGAGCACCTCCGACTGGGAGAAAGCCACCCCCAAGTTCCTGCCCCGATGCCAGACAATCCAGTTTCTCCTGGTATGTGTCTGTGTTCCCCAGAGCCTCTCCCTGGTGTTGGAGCTCAGAGGAGGTGGGACCTTGTAAATTCAGTTTGTGGTGCCAGCCTTTTAAGAGGAACAGCTGGGTCTCCAGCAACCTCTGTGTTAGCAGCCCAATCTGCACTGGTTTTGCAGGCCATAGTTCTTACTGCCCATAGGGACTTCTTTTCCCAGCTCTGGGACCCTGGGCTGGGGGTCTGGTGTGGGGCTGGGACCCCTTGCTCCTCCAGGTGGCCTCTGCAGAGACGATCTCCCTCCCGATTAAAAAAGAGGCACACATGGGTGCCGGACCAGCCCATTCTGCGCCTCTGCACCTCCTACCAGTCTCAGTGTGCTTTCTTCTTTACCTCTCTAGTTGTAGTACTTCCACTCAGCCAGATTTCCTGTGGTTCTGGATGATAGTTGTTCTGTATTTTAGTTGTAATTCTGATGTGGTTGTGGGAGGCAGCGAGTACAGGTGTTTACCTATGTCGCCATCTTCATTCTCTATTCTTTATTTCGGTTAGTGTGTGCTTAATTTCTGACTGGTAACTTTTCATGAATTTGATGTTCTCATTAAGGTTCTTGATATTCTCACTAAGATCCTTGAAATTCTCATCCTTATAACCATTGTTTTCAACTCTGTATCTAGTAGTTTGTTTGCTTCCATTTTATTTAGTTCTTTTTCTGGAGATTTCTTCTGTTCTTTCATTTGTGACATGTTTTTTTGTCTCCACATTTTGGCTGCTTCCCTGTGTTTGTTTCTATGTAATAGGTAGAGCTTCTATGTCTCCTGGAATTGGTAGAGTGGCCTTGTGTAGTAGGTGTCCTGTAGGGTCCAGTGGCTCAGCCTCCCCAGTCACCTGAGCTGGGCCCTGTAAGTGCATCCCTGTGTGGGATGTGCACAGTCTTGTTGTAGTTGCTGTTGGCATCACTGGGAGGAACTGACCTCCAGGGCAATTGAGTGTGAACACCAGCTGTAACTACAGCAGAAGAGCTGCTGTGTAAGACATACTCCCTATGGGACAGGACTTGCTTCAGTGGGCTTTGGTGCTCACTGAGTCTGTCCCTTAAGTGTGTTGCTTGTGGACAAGTTGTAATCTGGTATGGTCTGAAGCTGTCCACCAGGTGCACTGGCTCTGGGGCCTCCTGGGAGGTACAAAGTCAGCCACTGCCTGGGGCCACCCAGCAGGAGCTACAGAGCATCTGCAAATGGCTCCCACTTGTGTTGGGCTTGGAAGTGCCCAGGCGAGACACACCTGTGAAGCAAGGCAGGTTGCTGCTAGTGACTGATCTTGGGCTTCTTATTGATAGGTATGGAGCACGTGGATGCCAGCTGATGCTTGATTGAGAGATTTTAGAATAGTTTGAAGCCTGAGCCAGAACAGGCCATTCATATGGAAAAACTGCTGCAAACAGCTTAGTTGGGGCTGAAAATTGGATGGGGTGGGGTCTCATGGAATCATCAGGGCAGAGCAAACAGTGTGAGCCAGGTTTATGGAGACTCAGATATGGCTGCTAGTCAGCTCTGTGATAGGGGAGGTCTCAGCATAGGAACAATGAACCCTGTGAGCACCCCTGTCTGGGAGAAAGCTACCCCTGAGTTCCTGCCCCAATGCCAGACATTCCAGTTCCTCTTTGTATGTCCCTTGATTCCCCCAAGTGGCTACCCCAGCGCTGGAGCTCAGAGGGAGCAAGTCTGAGTAAGTCTGTGCACTGGCCCTTTAAGAGGAACTACCTGGAACTCCAACAGCCTCCATGTCACTCAGCCACAATCCCCACTGGATTTTACAGCCAGAACTTATGATTTTAATTTTCTTCTTCATTCTTACTCTATTTTCTAATATTTTTTTTACAATGAACATGTATTTCTTTGAAAATTGTCAAGAATTATACTATTTTTTAAATGATTGTGCCAAACAAATTTTTCCATCTTGAGTGAACAGGAGTTGCTAATTGGATGCAAAGTAGGGGGGTGGGGCAGGAAAAAATTTATCCTTTCCAACTCCATGAGCTCATTGATATTGAGGATCAATTTATTTTCAGTACTCCATTCACATTCAACAATAATCATCATCTTATTTTCTATTTCCTAGTCTATACCATAAGGTTTATTTGGAAGAAAAAACATTTTATGAATTCTGAATTCTGAGGATACCAAGGTTTTATGTAAGAACACTTCACCAGCTCATCTAACCCAACTTCATCTCAACTCAGTGTATGGTCACTTTCTAGGCCCTGAAGCAAGCCATCTTAGTCTTGCCCTCCATCTTCATCCCATGCAACCATTTGATCACCTATTAATTCTTCCTTTGAAATATTCCTTGCAGCTGTCTATTCCTCTTTAACTCCCAGATCCAATAGTCATAATTCAGACTATCGGCTGCCCCTATTTTTACAGCAGTCTTCTACATTAGACATGTATATGATCTGAACAAAACTGCCTGTGTTCAAATATGGGCTCTACTTCTGTATGACTGTAGGCAAATTTCTTAACTTCTCTATGCATTTATTTCTTCATTTGCAAAATAGAGATGGCAATATCTAATTTATTAATTTGTTGTGAAGAAGTATATGTAAAATCATTTAAAACAGTAATTAGTCACATAGTTAATAATCAATAAATGGTAGATATTTTGATTATATAATTAACTTATTTGCCTCTACTTTGGGCTTTTGGGCCAGGTCAAAATTCTTAAGTTCCATCATGTCACAAGTCTTCATATGACTTTTGCACTAGGTAGTAGCTAACTAGGT
This sequence comes from Eptesicus fuscus, assembly GCF_027574615.1. Taxonomy (NCBI): domain Eukaryota; kingdom Metazoa; phylum Chordata; class Mammalia; order Chiroptera; family Vespertilionidae; genus Eptesicus; species Eptesicus fuscus. Next base: position 12,899,534 of record NC_072480.1, on the reverse strand, counting down.
TGTTTTGGATAACATATTCTTCCAGAAACAACTAGAAATGCTAGACATCTCAGGATACTTAGGGAGAATTTTTTAGACCATGATCTGAAAAAGGAGTAAAGTCAGTAGAGGTTAGTGGCATTTGAATCTAATTCCAAAAGTGAAAGCAGTGAATGAGGAGCTGAAAGTTTTGAACAGAGGTTTCAGCAATATACAGAAGCCTATGGGGATATAATTGAATCTAAGGGCCTATTAGGAAGCAAAGGTTCTGGAAAACATGTCTTTTTCTTTTTTTTGAAAGGGTCAACTGAAAAAAACATATTTCACAGAGAGTGAAACCCAGTTTAGAATAATCTCAGTTCCTTGTTGCATTAAAGTAATTAGCTACTCTGCCTACTGGAAGCAAAAAGGCAAGCAAGCAAACAAACAAAAAGATCCCACAAAACAAAACTAAAAAAGATAATATGTAGAGCCTCAGAATTTTGGCGCCCAATAAAAATAACCAGCTATATAAGAAAACAGGTTTTGACAGAAAACTGAGGAAAGGCAGCCAATAGAAAGAATTCCACAAAAGATCATGATCTTGAATAATAAGACACAGACTTTGAAATAACTATTATTAATAGAATGGAATTAAAAATAAAGACGAATAAATTTGGCACAAAAATACCCAAAATTATATAAAATAACCAAATGGAGATTTTTGGCCTGAATAAAATTCACTAAATAAAATTAAGGTTGAAATTCTATGTGTATTGAATAGTACATAGACAAATTTTATTTTTTATTTTCACTTGAAGAGTTACATTTCATATAAAAGTTTACAAATAATGGGGTTTTTTAATTTTTTTCAGTATAAAAAATTGCCTTGATGGCATATTATGATGTAATGTTAATTGCTTGTAGAATAGTTAAATGTCAGTATTAAAACCATTATTTGTAAACTTTTATATGAAATGTAACTCTTCAAGTGAAAATAAAAAATAAAATTTGTCTATGTACTATTCAATACACATTAAAACCTAATCCTTAGTGCCATCTAGTAGATATGAACAAATGTTGGCCAAGTATGTATTTTGTATTTTGTTGCATTGTGCACTGCAACTAATAAGCCAAGGAATCGACATATATATTAGGTGTGTGTACTGTTTCTAAAACCACAAACTAAAAATGATAAATTATCAATATAGTTTAGTATTTACTAATTTTACTATTCTTTTGTTATGTATATGTAGGGAAGTCATAGGGATTATACCAGTAAATTCAATTTGAGTAAAGTTTAAAACTATGTATTTTACGATAAAGGGCCTTTAACTTAAGATGGCCAAAGCACTGATATTATATATTTGCTGCCCTTGAGAAGGATTCTGAGGAAGTTGGTATGGATTCTGTTGAAGGAGAGGGTGAGGAAGAAGGAGAGGAATACTAAATTTAAAATGTCACAATGATGCTGCTTTTACAGGGAAACTTGCTCTGTTTTAAACATTGAAAAGCTCTGGTCTGATCAGTTCATTTGTATGTAGAGCAGTGTACACTCTCATATACAATTACTGGCCTATGCTTTAAAGCACAATGCTTTGTTACAGATCCAAACTGTCAACTTCTCTGATGGATTTGAATAAAATATTCTCTGTCTTAAATGAAAAATAAATAAATAAATAAAATATAAAGATAAAAATCATGAAAATTATTAAGACACAGATACAAAAAGTGCTTCAAATCTGAAGCATAATGCAAAGTATATTTTTAAAAATATATTTTTATTTCAGAGAGGAAGTGAAAGAGAGAGAGATAGAAACATCAATGATGAGAGATCATGCCCCCTACTGAGTGTAAGAAATATCCTCTAATTTATCTTCATAGAAAAGAAACAGCATGTGGCCAGATGGCTGCTGAATTTCCCCAGAGCAAACAGGATGTGGGGTGGGGAGAGAGGATGAGAGCTGTACATGTGGCTGATAACACATGTCCTAGGAAGATTCCCCTAAACAAAGGGAGGTGGAGGTGACTAGAGAAGGCCCCAGTCCATTTTTTTAAATAACCCAATGGAAGACATCAAGACCTAGGCGACCTATTAGGAAATAGGTGATGAAATAGTGCTCAGCCAATGAGGAACTGGAGGAGGGTCTAAATAAATAGGCTATGTTCCTTGTCCTATGTGTCATCCTGTGCAATGGATGCCCACTCTCGAGAGTGTTATTAGTTTTTTGCCATGCTTCTGTTTCCTAGTTTGTCATTTGAAATTTGAACAGGTGAGCCATTTCTCATATGAGGATCAAGCCCACAACCAGGGCATGTGCCCTGACTGGGAATTGAACCATGACCTCCTGGTTCATAGGTTGATGCTCAACCACTGAGCCACGCCAGCTGGGCCAAAGCATGTTTAATCATCTATATATATATAAAAGCCTAAGTGACCATTGTGACAGAATGACTGAAACGACCAAAACGATTGGTTGCTATGACATGCACTGACCACTGGGGGCAGATGTCTGGGACCTGCCAGCCAATTGTGGGTGGTGGCGGACATGGGCGGCGAGGGAAGGAGGAGGCGGGAAGGCAGGGAGGCAGGGAATCTGATTGGCCCTGATTGCCGACCAGGCCTAGGGACCCCACCCATGCACAAATTTCTTGCACCAGGCCTCTAGTCTATAATAATAAAAGCGTAATATGCAAATTGACCAAACAGCTGAACAGCAGAACAACCGTCTGGATGACCTTCCGGATGAAGCCAGGGCTGTGAGGGCCAAGGCAGCCACCATGGCTGCGAAGGCCTACTCTTACACGAATTTCATGCATTGGGCCTCTAGTATAAAATAAAACAAAGACAAAAGGCAAAGCCTTATCAACAGCTACGTTTTAAGAAACATATTGCTCTTTTAAAAAGCATAATAATCCGAAACCGGTTTGGCTCAATGGATAGAACATCGGTCTGCGGACTGAAAGGTCCCAGGTTCAATTCCGGTTGAGGGCATGTACATTGGCTATGGGCACATCCCTGGTAGGGGGTGTGCAGGAGGCGGCTGCTCGATGATTCTCTCTCATCGATGTTTCTAGCTCTCTATCCCTCTCCCTTCCTCTCTGTAAAAAATCAATAAAAAAAATAAAAATTAAAAAAATAAATAAAAAGCATAATAATTTCAAAAAAGTGGCATTTAAATTGAAGATGACTTCTCAACAGAAAAAAAATTAATGACTAACCTGGAATTCTCTAACTAGTGGAAATATGCTTTGGAAAGGAAGGTAAATAGGATCATAAAGGATCCTGTATCTTTCTGAATAAGAAAACACTGTTGTTTGAATTTTAGTGTTGTGTAGCCCCAAAGTACATTTTTCTTTCTTCATATTAAATATTTAGATCCAATGTCATGAGAATATAAATTCATCAGAGACAAAAATTGATTTTGTCACCAATATGTTTAGAGAGATTAAAATTCATTTGTTATACATGTGTTGAAATCCTATTACCATACAATACTCAATGCTGTGAAGAATAGGAAAATATAAGGAGAGAATCATTTATTTACACTGCAGTGGATGGTATTAAAAATGAAGGCAAAATAGAAGCTTTTTAAACAAATAAACACTGAAGGGTTTATCAGAAGATCCATACTAAAGGAAACCTAAAGGGTGGTTTTTTGGGGGTAAAGAAAAATGATTTCAAATATAAAAATAGAAACATAGGAAGAAATAAAGAGCATCAGAAGGGTAAACATGTGTGTAATTATAAATAAAAGTTGACTGAATAAAACAGTAATAGTAGAGCCTTTTGAAATCTTAAATATATGTAGAATTAAAATTCATGACAACAAAATGAAAAAAAATGGGGTCAAAATGGAGTTAAAATTTTCTAAGATTCTAGTATTATCAGGGATGTGGTAGACTTTAATAATTCAAGGATGGCTATCTTAATCTTTAGGATAATTACTATAAGAATAAATAACGAATGAAGTAGTAGAGAAAAATGAAATAATAAATTTATTAATCTGGAAGGAAAAAATAACACTTTTTCTTCTTTGAATAGTGAGTTTAAAAAATACTAAGATAATAGATCAAAATAAAAATGTATATTAGTAATCATATTAAATGCAAATATAAAATAATACTGGAATTAAATGACAAATAGTGTCAGAGTGGAAAAAAACAGAACTCTACATGCTACTCACAAGAAACACACTTTAAAATAAATAAAAGAACACAGAAAAGTTGAAATAAAAGGATGTGAAAGATATACCAGGCAAACACTAAATGAAGCTAAAATGCCTATACAATATTAAAGTAGAACTTAAGGAAAGAAGCATTACTAAAGATAAAAGGGGTATTTCATAACAATAAAAATGTCAATATGCTTTTAAAAAATAACAGTTGCAAATATGCATGCACTAATAACATAGCCTCAAAATATATAAAGCAAAAACACACAAATTGAAAAGAAAAATAGATCTTCATTTATCTTTCTCTCAGTAACTGATAAAAGTCATAAAAAAGATATAGATTTGAACAAGTTAAAAACTTAACCTCATACATATATAGAGAGAACACTGCATCGAACAACTAAAGAATGCCAATTATTTTCAAGTGAGCAGGGAATATTTACCAAAATTGAATATATGCAAAATTAAATATAAAGCAAGTCTTAATATATTGATGTGATTGAAATGATACAAAGTACACAGACCATATTCTTTGTGCATATATAGATATAGTGTAATTAAGCTAGAAATCAGTAACAAAAAGGTAATTGGAGCTCTAGCTGGTTTGGCTCAGTGGATAGAGCATCGGCCTGCAGACTGAAAAGTCCCAGGTTTGATTCCGGTCAAGGGCACATGCCTGGGTTGTAGGCTCGATCCCCAGTAGGGGACATGCAGGAGGCAGCCGATCAATGATTCTCTCTCATCTTTGATGTTTCTCTCTCTCTCTCTCCCTCTCCCTTCCTCTCTGAAATCAATAAAAATATATATTTTTAAAAAGGGTAATTGGAAAAATCCCTGCATATTTGGAAATTAAGCTATCCTATATAATAAAAGGCTAATATGCAAATCGAACAAATGGTGGAACGACCGGTCGCTATGATGTGCACTAACCACCAGGGGGAAGAAGCTCAACACAGGAGCTGCCCCTGGTGGCCAGTGTGCTCCCACAGTGGCGAGCACCACTCAGCCAGAAGCCCTGAGCCAGGCTCACGGCTGGCAAGCGCAGCAGCGGTGGTGGCAGGAGCCCCTCCCGCCTCCGTGGTAGCACTAAGGATGTCCGACTGACGGCTTCCAGACTGCAAGAGGGCACAGGCCGGGCTGAGGGAACCCCCCATCCGAGTGCACGAATTTCATGCACTGAGCCTCTAGTATACTTACAGTATAAATTGCCAGTGGGGCAAAAAAAAAACAAAACACATTACAATGAATATCAGAAAATAGATTAATTGAATGATAATTAAAATGTAGCACATTAAAATATGTGAGATGCAAGTAAATGTATTTATAGGGAAATTGATAACTTCAAGTACATATATTAGAAAAAGAAGAATGATTTAAAAAAAACACAATAATTATAACTTCTAGAATGGCTAAGTAAAGGAGCTGGATGAGTTTGGAGCCCCAAATACCCTCATTTCTAAAGAATTATTCTATTTGACTTGTCTGTCAGGTCACAGAAAAGCTCCATCTATAGAACTTGTCTTTTTTCTTTTTTTTTAACCTAACTCAATGCCTACTTTGTGCAAATAACCCTATCCTCAAAGCATTTATTAAAAAGTAAAAGGCATCCAAATTGGAAAAGAAGAAGTAAAACTATCATTATTCACAGATGACATGATATTGTACATGGAAAACTCTAAAGACTCCACCAAAAAGCTACTAGGTTTAATAAATGAATTCAACAATGTAGCAGGATACAAAATTAACACAGAGAAATCTATGAAATTTTAAACACCAATAATGAACTCACAGAAAGAGAAAATTTAAAAAAAATCCCATTTACCATTGCAACAAAAAAAATAAATATATCCAGGAATAAACTTAACTAAGGAGGTAAAAGACCTATACGTGGAAAAATACAGGATGTTGAAAAAAGAGATAGACGAAGACATAAATAGATGGAAGAACATACCATGTTCATGGATTGGTAGAATCAACATCATTAAAATGTCCATACTACCCAAAGCAATCTATAGATTCAATGCACTCCCCATTAAAATACCAATGGCATATTTCACAGATCTAGAATAAACTCTCCAAAAATTCATCTGGAATAAAAAAAGACCCCAAATAGCTGCAGCAATCCTTAGAAAGAAGAGCAAAGTTGGAAGGATCACAATACCAGATATCAAGCTCTATTACAAAGCCACTGTTCTCAAAACTGCCTGGTACTGGCACAAGAACAGACATATAGACCACTGGAACAGAACAGAGAACCCAGAAATTGATCCAAGCCAAAATGCTCAATTAAAATTTGACAAAGGAAGCAAGAACATACAATGGAGTCAAGACTGTCTCTTCAATAAATGGTGTTGGGAAAATTGGACAGATAAATGCAAAAAATTGAAACTAGGTCACCAACTTACACCATACACAAAAATAAACTCGGGGGGTGGGGGGACAAAATGGCAGTGGAATAGACAGATGTGTCCTGAACCTTGTCCCAGAACAGATAGAATGAACAGCTGAAACCCGAATTGGCGAAGGAGACTCAGCGGGTGAGACAGTTTGCAGCCGGGAAGGGCATAGGATCCCTGGAAAAAGGTAAAATCAAGGATCTGGGTAGGAGAGTCTGCCAGACCTCTGAGCCCAAAGGGTCAGAGGGACCCCACACAGCACCAAGCTGCATCCCTGGGGACAGGCATCGTGTCTGACTGTGGAAAGAAGGGCCACAGGACTGCTGGACTGCAGGGGATTCTAGATCTGGGTCCACAGTCACAAAAGGCTGAGCCCAGAGTGGGCAGCCTGAAGGGCTGGCCAGACTGCGCAGCACCGGCAGGAGAGGAGTGCACAGAGGCCCAGTCTTTCCCCTCTCTGTGGCCTGAGCCTTTCTTCACTGGGCCTAGTTCACAGGACCTTTTGGATACAGACACTTACATGTGGCTGAGGTGAGGGCGAAAGTGCAGATTCTTGGAGTCTGGGGAGAGTAAGGGATCCAGGAGAAGTGGCAGAGGGCCTGGCACTGAGTCATGCCTGAGCCCGGGACCTGGGAAGCCATTTTGTCCTGAAGAGATAGCCCCTCCCTCCAGTTTCCAGGCAACCAATACAGCCACACCCAGATCCCACCCTGATTGATATTAAAAAAAAAAAATCTAGTCAGTCCCTGAGAGTCCAAAGGGACTGGCCTAAAGACAGTACAGAAGACTGGGATCTTAAGCCAGCCAAAGGAATGACACTTCACTTTTTCATTTTTATTATTATTACTAGAGGCCTGGTGCACGAAATTCGTGCACGGAGGGGGGTGTCCACCGGGATCGGGCCTAAACAGGCAGTCGGACATCCCTCTCACAATCCAGGACTGCTGGCTCCCAACTGCTCGCCTGCCTGCCTTCCTGATTGTCCCTAACCACTTCTGCCTGCAAGCCTGATCACCCCCTAACCACTCCGCTGCCAGCTTGATTGATACTTAACTGCTCCCCTGCCAGCCTATTTGCCCCCAACTTCCCTCCTCTGCTGGCCTGGTCACCCCTAACTGCCCTGCCCTGCAGGGTTGATCGCCTCCAACTGCCCTCCCTTGCAGGCCTGGTCCCTCTCAACTGCCCTCCCTTGCAGGCCTGGTGCCTCCCAACTGCCTTCCCCTGCTGGCCATATTGTGGTGGCCATCTTGTGTCCACATGGGGGCAGGATCTTTGACCACATGGGGGCAGCTATCTTGATCTTGTGTGTTGGAGTGATGGTCAATCTGCATATTACGCTTTTATTAGATAGGATAGAGGCCTGGTGCACGGGTGGGGGCCAGCTGGTTTGCCCTGAAGGGTGTCACAGATCAGGGTGGGGGTTCCCTTGGGGCGTGGGGCGGCCTGAGTGAGGGGCCTGTGGTGGTTTGCAGGCCAGCCACGCCCTGGTGACCCAAGCAGAGGCCCTGGTATGGAATTTATTTACCTTCTTCAATTGAAACTTTGTAGCCTGGAGCGGAGCCAAGCCTCCTCCTCGATCCGTGGCCGGCAGCCATTTCTGTTTGGATTTGTTTACCTTCTATAATTGAAACTTTGTAGCCTTGAGTGGAGGCTTAGGCCGGCAAGGGCAGGTGGAAAGCTTGGCTTCCTCCATTGCCTGGGAAACCCAAGCCTCCCTCCTGCTCTCTGTGGCTGTAGCCATCTTGGTTGGGTTTATTTGCATACTCGCTCTGATTGGCTAGTGGGCATGGCTTGTGGGTGTAGCAAAGGTACGGTCAATTTGCATATTACTCTTTTATTAGGTATGATTTTATCTCTTTTTTCTTTCCCTGTTTTTATTTGTTGCTTTATTTTCTATTTCTTTTCTCATTATTTTTCCATCACTCTATTTTATTTGCTATTTTTTATTTTTATACCATTTTTGAAATCAATTTTTTGTAAATTTATTATTATTATTATTATTATTATTATTTTCATCTCATTCTCTTTCTTCTTATCCACTCATCCCCTTTCTACTTCCTCTACACTGAACTGAGGACCTCCCCATATTCATCCAATTCTTAACCTTATTTTCTGTATATAAGCTCAGCCTCTACAGATTCTGCCCCCACCCTCTTTGCTGGGTGTTTGGTGTTTGTATTTTTTGGTTTATCTATTTGTTCTGTGGTGTTTTCCCCATGTATGTGTGTGTGTATATATATATATATATATATATATATATATATATATATATATATATATATATATACATATACATATATACATATATTCTCCTTTTTTCTTCCTTTTTCTTTTCCCTTATCTTTTTCTCTCTCTTTGATATCATTTGTGCTCTCTTTTCTCTCCCCTAATTCTCTTTTCTCAGGTGGTTACTTATAGTGGGGTCATTGGTGTCATGAGTATATTTGTGCTTTGTTCCCTTTGTGTTGTCTCTTGTCAAGGTGAATTTTATCCTGTCTGGCTAGGAGCTAGAGAGCGAGCCACATTAACCAGACACCTGGAGAGGAAATTCCATCCACGAGTGGGTCAATAACACTCCAGACCAACTACAGAGGCAGGAAGAAGGCGGCAGTGAGGGAGAGAGTGTGAGTGAGGGAGGGAGCAAAAGAGGAGTGAGTGTGTGTGCATGTAAGGCACAGTTAGATCCTGCAGGACCTTTGGGGGCAGGCTAACTGGGCTCGCCTAACTAGGCAGCCTCTGCTACCATTGCAAACAGTACCAGGAGGCCGGCTTGTCCTCAGAGGCCTCGCCTTTTTGACAGGGAGAGCTGCTATAACTGGGAGCCCATCCTCACCTCTACTCAGGGTACCCTCAGAGAACACATGGGACTCTACAGCCACCCCTGCCAGGGACCTGCTACCTCGGCTGTGGTCCCACGGTCAATGAGTCTCCAGCCACCCTTGGAGCAGGCTCCTGTGAGTTCTGAAGCACACTGTCCTCTGACAGGTCCAACACTTTAGCCCAGGGCACTGCAACCACGTGAGCAGCAGAAATGTGAGCAGCCTGCTCCTGTCCAAAGAGCAGCAGCGCCACAAGCAGACCACCCCAGGCCTAAGAGCAGCAGCCTCACATGGCCTGCCCCTGTCCAAGGAGCAGTAGCTGTCTAAGTGGCCCACTCCCCCACCTGAGAAGCAGCAACGACGCGAGCACTCCGCCCCAACTGAGTAGCAGCAGCCGCAAGGGCAGCCCACCCACAATTGAGGAGCGGCAGCCCTGTGCAGCCTGTCCCCATCCGAGGAGCAGCAGCTGCGTGCATCCCGCACCCTGCACCTGTCCGAGGAGCAGCAGCTGCGTGAGCAGCCCACCCCCATATGAGCAACAGCAGCGCCGCGAGCAGACTGTCCCCATTCGAGGAGCAGCAGCCGCCCGAGCAAACCATCCATGTCCGAGGAACAGGAACAAGACAGGGATGCCCACTCTCACCACTCCTGTTCGACATAGTACTGGAAGTACTTGCCATTGAAATTAGACAAGAAGAAATAAAAGGCATCCAAACTGGAAAAGAAGAAGTAAAACTATCCTTATTCACAAATGATATGATACTGTACATAGAAAACCCTAAAGACTCCATCAAAAAAATTATTAGACTTAATAAATGAATTCAGCAATATAGCAGGATACAAAATTAATGCCAAGAAATCTATGGCATTTCTATACACCAATAATGAACTTACAGAAAAAGAGACTAAAAAAGCAATCTCATTTACCATCGCACCAAAAAAAATAAGATACCTAGGAATAAACTTAACTAAGGAGGTAAAAGACCTATACATGGAAAACTACACGACACTGAAAAAAGAGATAGAGTAAGACATAAATAGATGGAAGAACATAACGTGTTCATGGATTGGTAGAATCAACATCATTAAAATGTCCATACTACCCAAAGCAATCTATAGATTCAATGCACTCCCCATTAAAATACCAACGGCATATTTCACAGACCTAGAATGAACTTTCCAAAAATTCACCTGGAATAAAATAAGACCCCAAATAGCCACAGCAATCCTGAAAAGAAGAACAATGTAGGTGGGATCTCAATACTAGATATCAAGCTGTATTACAAAGCCACTGTTCTCAAAACTGCCTGGTACTGGTACAAGAACAGACATATAGACCAATGAAATAGAATAGAGAACCCAGAAATCGACCCAAGCCATTATGCTCAATTAATATTTGACAAAGGAGGCATGAACATACAATGGAGTCAAGACAGTCTCTTCAACAAATGGTGTTGGGAAAATTGGACAGATACATGCAAAAAAATGAAACTAGACCACCAACTTACACCATACACAAAAATAAACTCAAAATGGATAAAGGACTTAAACATAAGACGGGAAACCATAAAAATACTAGAGGAATCCACAGACAGCAAAATCTTAGACATATGCCGAAGCAATTTCTTCACTGATACTGCTCCTAGGACAAAGGAAACTAAAGAGAAAATAAACAAATGAGACTACATCAAAATAGAAAGCTTTTTCACAGCAAAAGAAACCATCAACAAAACAACAAGAAAGCCCACTGCATTGGAGAACATATTTGCCAATGTTATCGCCGATAAGGGTTTAATCTCCAACATTTACAGGGAACTCATACAACTTAACAAAAGGAAGATAAACAATCCAATCCAAAAATGGGCAACGGACCTAAATAGATACTTTTTGAAAGAAGACGGAAGGAAGGCCAAGAGGCATATGAAAACATGCTCAAAGTCTCTAATCATCCAAGAGATGCAAATCAAAACGACAATGAGGTACCATCTCACACCTGTCAGAATGGCTATCATCAACAAATCAACAAAGGACAAGTGTTGGTGAGGATGTGGAGAAAAGGGAACCCTCATGCACTGCTGGTGTGAATGCAGACTGGTGCAGCCACTGTGGAGAACAGTATGGAGTTTCCTCAAAAAACTAAAAATGGAACTCCCATTTGACCCAGTAATCCCACTCCTAGGACTATATCCCAAGAAACCAGAAACACTATATGCACCCCTATGTTCATAGCAGCACAATTTACAATAGCTACAATTTGGAAACAGCCTAAGTGCCCATCAGCAGATGAGTGGATTAAAAAACTGTGGTACATCTACACAATGGAATACTACGCTGCTGTAAAAAAGAAAGAACTTTTACCATTTGCAACAGCATGGATGGAACTGGAGAGCATTATGCTAAGTGAAATAAGCCAGTCAGAGAAAGATAAATATCACATGATCTCACTCATATGTGGAATATAATGAACAACATAAACTGATGAACAAAAACAGATCCAGAGGCAGAGAAACATTGATCAGACAATCCAACCTCAGAGGGAAGGTAGGGGAGGGTGGGGGAAAGGGGGAGAGATCAACCAAAGGACTTGTATGCACACACATAAGCCTAACCAATGGACACAGACAACTGGTGGGTTAGGGCATGAGTGGAGGGGGAAAGAGGGTAATGGGGGAATAAGGACACATATGTAACACTTTAATCAATAAATTTAAAAAATAGACTCAAAATGGATAAAAGACTTAAATGTAAGATGGGAAATCATAAAAATCTTTGAAGAATCCATAGGCAGCAAAATATCAGACATATGTTGTAGCAATATCTTTACCGATACAGCTCCTAGGACAATGGAAACTAAGGAGAAAATAAACAAATGGGACTACATCAAAATAAAAAGCTTCTGCACAGCAAAAGAAACCATCAACAAAACAACAAGAGAGTCCACTGCATGGGAGAACATATTTGCCAACATTACATTCGATAAGGGTTTAATCTCCAAAATTTATAGGGAACTCATACAACTTAACAAAGAGATAAACAATCCAATCAAAAAAATGGCAAAGGACCTAAACAGACAATTTTGAAAGTATACATACAGAAGGCCAAGAGACATATGAAAACATGCTCAAAGTCATTTATCATCCAAGCGATGCAAATCAAAATGACAATGAGGTACCATCTCACACCTGTCAGAATGGCTATCAACAACAAATCAACAAACAACAAGTGCTGGCAAGGATGTGAAGAAAAGGGAACTCTCGTACACTGCTGGTGGGAATGTAGACTGGTACAGCCACTATGGAAAACAGGATGGAGTTTCCTCAAAAAATTAAAGTAGGAACTTACATTTGACCCAGTAATCCCACTTCTAGGTATATATCCCAAGAAACTAGAAACACCAATCAGAAAGGATATATGCACCCCTATGTTCATACCAGCACAATTTACAATAGCTACAATTTGGAAACAGCCTAAGTGCTCATCAGCAGATGAGTGGATTAAAAAACAGTGGTACATCTATACAATGGAATACTATGCTGCTGTAAAAAAGGAACTCTTACCATTTGCAACAGCATGGATGGACCTGGAGAGCATTATGCTAAGTTAAATAACCCAGTCAGAGAAAGATAAGTATCACATGATCTCACTCATTTGTGGAACATAACAAACGACGTTAAGTAATTAACAAAAATAGATCCAGAGACATAGAAACATCAAACAGACCGTCAAACCTCAGAGGGAAATCAGAAGAGACTGGGGGTGTTAAAAGGTCAACTAAAGGACTTATATGCATGTATATAAGCATAACCAATGGACAAAGACAATAGGGGGGTGAAGGCCTATGCTGGGGGGCTGGTGCAGGCCGGGAGAGGTCAATGGTGGAAAAAGAAGACATATGTAATACTTTCAACAATAAAGAATTAATTTTAAAAAATAGTATTAATTGCCTTGGCTGGTGTGCTCAGTGGTTAGAGCATCAGCCTGTGCACCAAAGGTACCTGAGATGCAGGTTTGATCCCTGGACATGCGTGGGAGACAACTACTCAATGTTTCTCTATCACATCAATGTCTTTCTCTCTCCCTCCCTGTCTCTCTCTCTCTGCCCGCTTCCTCCTTTCCACTCTCTAAAAATCAATGGAAAAAACATCCTCAGGTGAGGATTAACACAACAACAAAATAGTAGTAATTGTTTAATATCACAGTTCCCTGAGGAAGTGTTACCAGTTGGAGCTAATAAGAGGCTGATCAATAACTTAAAAGGGAAAACTGTTGAATAAGATTGAGGTTTTGAAACATTATAACATATTTCTGGGAATGACTATACATATATCCAAGAAAGACCTGACAAGGCCATAATTTTTCTCCTCAGGTTGATCTAGAGGCCTTGAACAGGCAGGAAGTAAAGGCGAAGGCAGAATTGTAAAGTACCTGTATGAGCACTGAAGGCACATTCAACATACACCCCCTACAACCCCTCAGCAAAGGAAGGGAGACTTAATTAGTTCAAGGAAATCTCTTAGTTCAGTCATTAACCGACCACTAAGCTAATCAAGCAGACTTCAATGACCACACATGACAGAAAATACAGGCTTTTCAGAATTAGGCCAGGAAAATCACTAAACAAATAAATAGCAACAACAACAACAACAATAAAAGCAAACAACAACAAACCTGAAGAGGAGGAATCTCACTTCCAGGATCGCCATATTATATTTATTTGTAATACTAGAGGTCTGGTACACAAGATTCGTGCACTCACGGGGGATGGGGGTCCCTCAGTCCAGCCTGCACCCTCTCGCAGTCCAGGAGCCTTTGGGGGATGTCCAACTGACTGCTTAGGCCCGCTCCCCACTGGGCCTAAGCCGGCAGTCAGACATCCTAGTGCTGCTGTGGAGGTGGGAGAGGCTCCTGCCACCACCAGTGTGCTTGACAGCCATGACCCTGGCTTCTGGCTGAGCAGCACACTGACCACCAGGGGGCAGCTCCTGCATTGAGTATCTGCCCCCTGGTGGTCAGTATGTGTCATAGTGACCAGTCGTTCTGCCGTTCGGTTGATTTGCATATTAGCCTTTTATTATATAGGATAATGTGTTATTTAATACTATATGGCTTAAAATTATATTATTTTAGTGTCCAATGTCAATAAAACTTTATGAGACAAGAAAAGAAACAAAAAGAAATAATGGCCTATACACAGGGTTAAATATCAGTTAATAGAAACTATTATTCTGAGTTGTTCTCCTTTTGGTTTGAAACTGTCCCTAAAGGATTACAGGTGTTGGACTTACCAAACCAAGATTTTTAAATCAGCTATTATAAATATGGTCAAAGAAATAAAAGAAACCATACCTAAAGAATTAAAGGAAAGTATGAGAACTATGTCTCACCAAATAGAGACTATCAATAAAAAGAAAAATATTTTGTATAAATATAAAAGGATGAACTAGAAATCCTCGAGTTGAAAATAAAGGATAGAGGGGCTCAATAGAAGATCTGAACTGGCAGAAGGACCAATGAATTTAAAGTCAGGTCACTTGATATTATCCAGTCTAGACAACAGATAGAGAAAAGAATGAAGAAAAATGAATAAAGCCTCAGAGATCTGTGGTAAATCACCGTTACTAACATATATATAATATGAATCCTACAAGGAGAAAAGGAAAGAAAGAACATTTGAAGAAATAACAACCAAAATGTCTAAATTCCAGGAAAAACTGCATCAAATCTGAATATTCAAGAAGCTCAGAAAACTCTTAAGTAGCATAAACTCAAAGAGATCCACATCGAGACACATAATAGTCAAACTGTCAAAGACAAAGAGAGAATATTGAAAGCAGCAAGAGAAGTGACTCATCCCTTCTACCATTGAAGCATGATTTCCCAGAAGTCTGTTCCTGGTCACAATCCAGATAGAATGGTGATGTAACAATCATTTGCTTGTCATCAGTGCTACCCTAAAGGTGAAGTTGGGATGGATAATGGAGAAATCTTTCAAGCTTTCTAGTTCTTTCTCCACTCCTTAAAGTCTCTTACTGGGGACTGCATCTTGGTCCTCTCTGCCCTGTGAGTCAAGACTGAGAGGGGACAGAGGGATCCTTGCAAACATTGCTAGGGGAGTCTGTGACAACGACATCACTAAGGATCTGACACAACAATGACTGCCTGCCCTCTGAGAGGTACAGGACTTGCCCAGAAGGCAAACAGCTAAGCAGTAAGTAACTGTTGGCTTTAGATGAATATTGGTTCTAAGAATAGAATAACATAACATTTTCCTTAAAATAAGTTCCTATTCTTGAAGTGTAATATTGGAGATTAATGTTTCTTTGATTCTTGATTTTAGATCTATATAGATACAAATTTACCATTTTATATTGTACTTTGTATATAAATACACAACTACAGATTTTATATTGTACTTATTTTTATCTCTTTCTCAAAGATAATTTCAGCGGTAATGAGGAAAACTTAGAGATGAATTTTTTTCTGACATTAAACCCAGGAGACTGCCATTTGTTCAGCTGACATTTACTGAACACCTACTATGTGCCAGATATTGTGCTAGATGCTGGGCATAGAGTGTCCCTATGGGGCAGGAGGAGTATATGCTCAGTCTGAACTTGGGGGAGAGTGGGAGAGGCTATCTAAAAAATGTTGCTCCTTATCTGAGTCTTAGCTAGGTGATGTGAAGTGGGTTTAGGCAAATCTATCCACTGAGAACAGCATGAAATGGAAGTGAGAAAAACTTTCATGCTTGAGGAATTCCAGGGGTGGTGGCTGAAATATAAGGCTAACCTGGTTTGTAGGGGCAGATCATTGTTCTGGCATGCCTCCTTAAGATTTAAACTGACACAAAATAGCAATTATAATATTTCTTATTTTCTATTGGTTGAGCACTTACTATGTGCCAGGCATTGTGCTAGGCACTCAACCTATCCAATTTTTTCACAAGAGCCCTAGAGGTAGGTACTGCTTTATATGGATAAAGTATATTCTGATGGGAAAGGAGTCCACAGACAGACAGAAAGAGCAGTCAGGGAGGTAGGAGGAGAACAGGATAGCCTGGAGTTATACAAGTCAAAGGGGAAGGAATTTCAAAAAGGATTCATGTCAAATATTGTGAAATGCTGCCAAGAGGTCAGTGAGGATGAAAACTAAACAACTAGCAGGTCACTGCTGATCTTAACAAGTACAATTTCAGTGGAATAAGGAGGCAAAAGACAGATTGCTATAGAATGTGGGAGCAAATGCAATTCAAAACAGTGACAGTGATCATCAATTGCTCTTTGATAAGACTGTTCAAGGAGGAAAGGGCAAATAGGTAAAGAAAGTTAGAGGCCAGAATGGCGAGAGAGAGAGAGAGAGAGAGAGAGAGAGAGAGAGAGAGAGAGAGGTCTGGCCTGGCCAAGGAGCCTAGAAGAGGGCATTAAAAATGGATGTGGATGCCACGCGGGTGAACTAGAAGCTGGGGGACTGGAAACAGCCGTGAGCCCCTGTTTTCTCTACAGGTAGAAATCCAGATCCTCTAAGAACAAGGGAGAGTACCTGAGAATTAGACTTATAATACATTTATTTCTATAATACATTTATTCAACAAGTGCCATAAGTAGATTTCTCCCGATGTTGCCCATGTAGGGTGTTAGTTTCAGGGGGAAAGTCATTTAGAGTGATCCCTTAGTGCTGACTTACAACTCATAGTTTTTTTTTTTCTATTCTCAAGTGACAGCTGTCCCCCAATGACTTCCCCACTGAGTTCTGTGGTCTCATCTCCTCATCATCAATGCAGCCATTCTGTTCTTTGTAGAGAGCGGCCCTAGATGGAAAGCCCAGTTAGAGCAGTGGCTGGTGCTAGACCTGCAGAAGGTGTGAGGCCATAAAGAGAGCCTGAACACAACAGCTTGGGATACAGTGGGCAGTGTGAAATGTAGAATAGGGCAATAGTTGGTGTCTATGACAAAAAGAAAAAAGGAATTTATGAAACTTGACGTTACAGTGAGTTCTCTAGGTTGTGCAAACATTGCTCATGGAGTACGAAAGCTTTAGTGTAATCTGAAGGCAGTTACTTTCAGTGCCGGGACATGTCCAGGAAACACTTCAGAAGAAAATCAGAAACATGCACAAATGTTTCCTTTGCCCACTGGAGACAGACAGGTCTCACACATGCACAGGGACTTTTGTAAATATTTTGTTTTTTGAAAATAAATAGTCATTTCTTTGTAATAACTTCCAATGTTTTAAAATTGGCTTTTTAATGTGGTTCTCTGTGTATTTTCCTTCAGCAGTAGGGTTGTATGAAAGAGTGTTTCATTCAAAAGTAGTGACCAAGTTGCTAAATATTGTTGTTATCAATAGGTCCAGCGCTTGATACAAGTGCAAGTGCATGTCTGTGTGTGCAGACCCAGGCAGCATTGAGGGGGTGGTGATGAACTTTGGAGGGCCCAGGGAGCTTTCAGAGGGAAAGGGAAAGCAGGAACTCAAGCCCATAATGAGAGGAAAAGGTCATCCCTACAGAGGACATAGCACGTGCCCTGGTGTGAAGTCAGGAAACTGCGGGTTACAGCCAGAGAGCTGAATGCGGCTCATTATTACTGAACCTTAGATCTGCAGCTGGGTAGGAAAAGAGAGACCATCAGGAATCAGGTTGCAGAGGGTCTACTAAGGCATTTGGATTTGATATTTGGGCTATGGGGTTTCAGAAGGTTTGTGAGCAGCTGTAGTGTGATGGGACAATGTTTACAAGCACCTCTGGGCTACAGCGTTGGGGAGGATGGGAGGGTAAAATCAGTACCAGAGAGACCAGTCAGACTGCTGCCAGAATCCTGGCCTGAACTGAACTGACCGTGGTCAAGGGGATGGAGCAGGGGGTGTGGTTTCAAGAATTGTTAGGGATTTAATTGGCAGGGCTGGATGATTAATTAAAAGTCTGATAAGGGAGAGGAAGGTGTCAAGGATGAGCTCCAGGTTCTGGCGTGTGTGATTGGGTGGATGGGAGTGCCACCAGCTGCCCCTAGTGTAGTCATCATCCTCTCTCTCTCTCTCTCTCTCTCTCTCCCTCTCTCTCTCTCTCTCTCACCACACCACACCACACCACACCACACATACACACACACACACACACACACACACACACACACACACACACACACACACACCAGCTATGTGTTCTTCCTTCTCTTCTACTCCCTGCTCCTAAGTCAGGAAATAGAAAGAGGAGAAATCCCAGTAATCTCCTGAAGGGATGACTGTTGCTCCACAGTGTGGTGCTTGGTGAGGCCTGCAGAGTGGGGCCAGACCCTTGCTTCCAGAAAGCTGAAAATGGAAATCAATGTGCTACCATGTGTATGCACCCTTTGTCTCCCCTGCACTCTAACCACTTTCCTATGTTCAGTCCTTTTTCTCATCCCTGACCCACCTTTGTAGATATCAGAATTTTGGGGGTAGTCCTGATAACTGATCTGTCAGATATATGGCAATGTTTGGAGATCTTTCAATCTCTCCTCCCTTCCCTTCCCTTCCCTTCCCTTCCCTTCCCTTCCCTTCCCTTCCCTTCCCTTCCCTTCCCTTCCTTATCCTTCCCTTCCCTTCCCTTCCCTTCCCTTCCCTTCCCTTCCCTTCCCTTCCCTTCCCTTTCCTTTTCCTTTTCCTTTCCTAGTTGAGAACCACTATCCTTGTTGACTGAGATTCTGTGATTTTTAGCAGCCTGGAGCTTGAATATATTGACAACTTCTTCAGCCCAAATTCATGACAACTAAGCATGTTTTTATACCAAAGGGGACCCAGAAAGATGGTTGAATTTTCCCAAAGCAAATGGTACAGACCCAACGGCTTGTCCTCTGGAATGTGATACTCATGAACATGTTCTTTCTGGTGCCCCGCAGGGTTTGACCAGCTGACCTGGACTTGGCCAACGGCCTGTGATCCATCATGGCCAACCCACCATTCTGGCTGAGTAGGAAGATGTTTCTCTTCAAGGTGTGTAGATGGATGGGGCTTGCTTGTTTCCGGTCACTGGTGGTGTCCTTGCCCAACGTTCGTCAGAAGAAACTAATTCATAAGCTGCAGAAGGAAAAGGCTTTTCGGGAAGAGATAAAAACTTTCCGTGAGAAAATAGAAGACTTCAGGGAAGAGATGTGGAATTTCCAAGGCAAGATCCGTGCTTTCCAGGGCCAGATCTTGGGCTTTTGGGAAGAAGAGAGACCTTTCTGGGAAGAGGAGAAAACCTTCTGGGAAGAGGAAAAAGCCTTCTGGGAAATGGAAAAATCCTTCCGGGAAGAAGAGAAAACCTTTTGGAAAAAGTACCGTATCTTCTGGAAGGAGGATAAGGCCTTCTGGAAAGAGGACAATGCTTTATGGGAAAGAGATCAGAATCTTCTTCAGGAGGACAGGGCTTTGTGGGAGGAGGAAAAGGCTCTGTGGGTAGAGGAGCGAGCTCTTCTTGAAGAGGAGAAGGCCCTGTGGGAGGATAAAAAGTCCCTCTGGGAGGAAGAGAATGCCCTCTGGGAGGAGGAGAAAGCATTCTGGGGAGATGGTAGGGGCCATGTTGCTGAGGAGCAGATAGTGGGAAATGGGCACCACAATGTCAATGCAGGGCCACGCTTGCCAGCCTTCTCCCGGAACAGAGCATGAGCACAGGAGATGAAGACCCTTGGGATCCAAGCTTTGCTAGATTGAGATTCAAGTCTGGGTAACCCCATGTGCTGGAGAAAATATGCACTTATTTGTCTCCCTGCTTCAAAAGATCTAATAAAGTCCAACTTCTTAGAGAGATTTGGAAAACCAACTTCTTCAAGGAAGGCAAGCACCTTTTCCCCAGGTTTTGTAATTCTTAAAGGTCACATTCACATCCTCCAGGCGGTATTGCTGTCCCAGGAAATTTACCATGAGCCTGGCATGTGTGGGTGTTTGTGATAGAGACTACAGCTTTCCTTAAAAGTCAGAATGGGAGGCAAGGGGAAAGAGAGGCTCCAACAATGTCAGCTAGAGGCACGTAGGGACAGAGACATCTCTGCGTCTGTCACTCTGTGGGACATTCATTTCTCTTCCACTCTGGGCAATCTTGGAGGCCAGAAGTGGGCTGACAGCTTTCTAGAAGAGGCCACCATACTGTTAATTCACTGATGCCTCATCCTCACTTGGAAGGCCATTTGGGACACAGGCAAAACCCCCTAATAGTCCACCTGCCCATCGTTCCAGGCTTCCCCCTAACTTTCTCAACTGCCCTTTCTCTGTAGCATGAGAAAGGGGAATGGCATAGTGTTGAGGCTCTAGAGCACTGCCCACATAGGCACTTCCCTTCTCTGATGATTGAGCCAAGTGGACCATGTAGGATGATCTGAGAGGTGGAAGGGAGTCCTCCCTGTCCCATATACTGCCATTCACACAGGTCTCACTGTACCCGAATTTCTGCATTATCAGTTCCTTCCTTGCATTTTCCTCCTTCCATTCATTTAAAACTTAAATGTCCCAGGAAGGTAATACATTAAATGAATGTACATTAATGTGGTCAGTAATTTACATGTCCAACTTTTATTTATTAGATGGTCTATATGGGCATTGGTGAAAATACTAGTATATGGCACATATGGGCATATATGAAAATGACCAGAAGGTGGGCATTCAGAGATGCCAAGGCAAATATCTTTTGCTTTCCCTCTTCTTAGGCCTGGCCCTCATTGTTGTTAACACATCAACTTACCTCACCTCTGTGCATCCCTTACTACTCAACAAGTCATTTCACATTTGCCAACTCACATAACCTTCACCACAACTCTGTGGGTTGACAGGGAAGGTACATAAACCCATTGTAAGATGAGAAAACAGAGACTTAGTAAAGCAAAGTGATTGCATATGGCTAGGCAAGTAGCAAATGGAAGGGCCAGGACTAGAACTTGCAAGTCTGCCTCTTGGTCCCATTTCTTTTCTAATATCGCCCTGGGTACGGAACTCGGCTTTAGAGTAGCTCAGCCAATAATGGCATCAGGGCTGGATGAACCTTTAAGCATTTGGGGATTTCACTGTGGTTTGGGGAAAGCTGGGGAAAGGAGAAAGAACGGGGTCCCCCTAGGTGTGCTGAGCAAACATTCCTAATCACAGGAGAGTGGGGCCACTCCAGAGCAGGCTGGCCTCCGTGCCTGTGCACTCTGGGGAAGTGTGGATTCTTTGCAAGGCCTCTGAGCCTCAGGAACCAGGGCCAGAGGAGTCTGAGCAGCTTGTTTGTCACATACTCAGCTTTGCCTCCTCAGCTTCCAATCGGCTCTGATCAAAGACGTTAGCAAGTTGTGGGAACAAGAAGCTGGTGCAGAGAATCCAATTTCAGGGGGAGATGGTGGGACTCTCACTCACGAAGACTCATCCAATGAATGGTGCACAGGGTGGCAGGAACCCCAGCGCAGCAGGAGCTGCAGATTCAGCATCCTCAGCAATTCCACCCCAAACAAAAGCAAATAGACGATTTGTTGATATTAAGACCAAAGAAGTAAACCAGGTGGATGTAGGAAGTGGGCGCATGCAGAGAACTGAAAGACTCTCCTTAGCATCCTATAGAAACAATTGGGAGAGACAGCTGTCATCTGGAGGAGGACTGGAGGAGCTGCCAAGATGGGACAGGCAGGTCCTCTGCATCCCATCCTTTATCCAGCAAACAGCTGTGAACTTTCGTTGTCCCAGGCTCTGTCCCCTTAGGGCTGGGTGGGGAGATGGGCAGGCAAACAGGCATGTGCCCCCCAAGGCAGGGTGGGCTGTGAGAGACAGGTCCATGGAGTGCTCCTTTGGGTGCCATTTAACCAGCTCGATGCCCTTGTGCCTTTCCAGCACTGTGCTGTGTCTGGGAATGGATGGGATCTGGAAAGGCTTTCTGGAGGAGGTGACGGCTGGGGGAAGCCTAACAGTCCAATGGGAATTCACTAAGGGCAGTCAGCTGGGAGGCAGGAGTGCATTCCAAACAGAAGGAACAGCATGGGCACATGAAAGAGGGCAGCGATTTGAGGATCTACACACACATCAGTGAACATGAAGGAAATGTAGAACCATGAATTGGACAAGAAGGCAGGGAACTGATGGCATAAGGCCTTGTAAACAACAGGGAGCTACTGAAGAATTTTAAGGAAGGGATGACATATTAAGATTTAAATTTTAGCCGAAACCGGTTTGGCTCAGTGGATAGAGCGTCGGCCTTCGGACTAAGGGGTCTCAGGTTTGATTCCGGTCAAGGGCATGTACCTTGATTGCGGGCACATCCCCAGTAGGGGGTGTGCAGGAGGCAGCTGATCGATGTTTCTCTCTCATCGATGTTTCTAACTCTCTGTCCCTCTCCCTTCCTCTCTGTAAAATATCAATAAAATCTTTTTTAAAAAAGATTTAAATTTTAAAAACGACATATGGTTACTCAAAGTGTGGTCCATGGACCACCAACATTGGCCTCACCTGGCAGCTTGTGGGAAATGCAGGATCTCAGACCCTGATCTCCTTAATCACAGGCTCTGCATTTTAACAAAGTCCCTGGGTGATTTGTATGGGCTTTAGAGTTGGAGGCACTCTTCTGTAGAGGAGCAGGTGGAGGAGGCTGGAGTGGAGAAAGGCAAGATCATCCACAGGTGGTTGAAGCAATCCAGGCAAGAGGTGCTGGTGCCCTGCCCTGGTGGCAGTGGGGTGTGGGTGAAGAGCCACCAGCAACTTGGAGAGCTACTGGGAGGCAGATCAGCATCCACTGGCTGGGGAGTGGATTGGGTAGTGGTAGTGCAGGAGAGGCCTGTATTAGGGGTGATGCATAGGGTCCTGACTAGGACATTGCGGGTATGGCTGTGCCGTCACTAAGGGAGGCTGAGGAGGAGCAGGGTGAGTAGGGCTTTTCAGGGTGGGGAGAGATGAAGAGTGTAGTACAACATGTGCAAAATGGCAGGTTCCCTTTACCTGTTATGTAGAGCATTTCTCCAAGCCTGGTTAGCACTTGGGTTAACTGCACCTTTCTCCTTGTTCACACACCCAACAAGAAGTTGTGCAGCCAGCATCCTTCATCAGTCAATCCAGCACCCATCCATCCATTTCAACGCCGTTGTGCCTTCCTGGCACTCACTGCGCTGCTAGTATGTCTGGGAATGGCGTTATTCCTGCCTGCGTGAAGCTTTCTGTCTAGTTAGGGAACACATGACCAAGTAATCACAATGTCATTATTTGTAAATTCAACAAATGCCAGGAAGGAGGAGGGTACCTGGGGCTGGTTGCCTCTCTGAAAGCAGCCCACCAGTGCACCCCATGTGGGGTGTTAAACACACGCGGGTGTATGTGAGATCTGCAGAGATATGAAATCAAGATTCAGTTAAGTTAAAGGAAGCCCAAGGACAAGAAAGTTGTGTACAAGTAATAACTGGAAATCAGTGGGCCCTCAGGTGCACAGATGAAGGAACGGATGCAGATAATGTCTGTGAAAGCAGCTTCTAACCTCTGGGTTATTACTGCTGTTAGCACAACAGAGATAAACCTCCCCCCAGCCTCAGCAGCAGCCAGAGCTGGTTTCCTCTTTAACATGGCACCCATGACAGCATCACTAAGCTGCTGAGAGATTTCCTGGGTGTTCCATCACCTAAGGCACAGGCAGACATCTAGGATCTCCTGGCAGGGGGCATGCCAGCCAAGCTCTCTCAGGGCCCTGCTCATTCAGCTGGGCTCCAGATTCATTATCATGTTTGTTCAGAATCATAATGTAGACACTTGCAGATCCAGGGTGCCAGGAAGAGCATCTATTGCTGTCATTGTTACCTCACCACCGAATTCACCCTGAGGAACTGTCATCT
This sequence comes from Eptesicus fuscus, assembly GCF_027574615.1. Taxonomy (NCBI): domain Eukaryota; kingdom Metazoa; phylum Chordata; class Mammalia; order Chiroptera; family Vespertilionidae; genus Eptesicus; species Eptesicus fuscus. The sequence goes on along the minus strand of NC_072480.1, from coordinate 12,875,403 downwards.
TCCCCCCAGAGCATGAGCCCACCCAGAAGCTCTTACCTGAACCTGCCAGAAGGGAAAGGACAGCATTTTTGAAACACAGTAGGTTGTCCTTGGAAGTGTGATCTGCTCATGGGGCCTGTCATTGATACCTTTAGGCTGTGGACAACATGCATCAGACTCACCAAGGGTGCTTGTCAAAAATGCAAATCCTTGGCTCTGGGACCAAAACTCAACACCTGCATTTCTAACATGTTTTCTAGATTATTTTTATGCAAACTAAATTCTGGAAAACATTTGTGTACAGTAGAAAAACCACCGGGATAGAAACCAAGGTCCCAATTCTGTTCCCAGTTCTGCCACTCGTGGTTAAGAGCTGGAGGGCACAGGTTGAGCCTCTGTTTCCATAGCTACAGAAATAGTGGACTTTTAAACTAAAGAAGTTCCTGATTGGCAGTTAGTCTGAAGTATGGAGCCTCTCCTGAGAAGTTAGGATGGGGAAGAATAGTTCAGAGGTCCTGTGTCCTTCCTCTGCAGCACAGATTACCTGGGTACAGAGGTGTGGCCCCAGAGCATCCAGCTTCTGTTTGCTGGACATGCATCCGAAGGGAAGACCGGGTACCAAAGAGGTGGCACCTGCAGTGAATCAACAAAGTCCTTGCTGGCTTTCATCTGTGCATAGGCTTGAATCTCCTCTCAACAGCCTGGACCCACCTCTAGGGGACAAAGTTACACTAAATATAATGTAAGAGCTATAAACTTCAAGTAAGAGAAAAATATTTATCTGGTAAAAATTTGCTATGGATCACAGACCAATGATACACCAAAAAACCTGCTCTTGTTAACCTGGACTTTTCTAGAACCTTTTTGACATATCTATATATATAAAAGGCTAATATGCTAAGTGTCTCTCCTACCATCTGACCGGTTGCTATGACATGCACTGACCACCAGGGGGCAAACGCTCAACACAGGAGCTGCCAAGCTGCAGTGACTTGGCAGTGGTGGTTCTCGGGTGACACACCCTGAAACCAGAGAAGAGGGAGCCCAATTCCTCACAGGGCTGCGCAATCTCACCTTCAGCCAGGGGTTATGTTGTTGCTGGGGCACTATCGGCCCAAAATCTGGTTTACTGCACACTTGCATTTGCATTCCATAACCTGTAGGACAGCAACTTTGCAGAGTGCCTTCTTGCACTCCGGGACCCCTCAGTGGATGTCAGAGAGCTGGTTTTGGCCTGATCCCCACAGGCCAGGCTTAGGGACCCCACCTGCCGGAGGGACCCCCACTCACTCTGCAGATACCAGGGAGGGACTGCAGGAGGTTGGCTCCAGGGCGTGTCTGGCCCATCTTGCCCAGTCCCGCCCTGCAGGCCACCTTCTAATTAATATCCTTTCAATGTGCATGAATCTGTGTACCAGGTCACTAGTCTATCTATAAATTCCCTGAGAGACAGTGAGTACCTGACATGCTAAATAGAGTTCTCTGTTCTTCCAAGGACCATCCACTGTGATGTGTCTAACTCTCATTTTTGGAACTTCTGACGTATCTTATCATTTAATTCAGACCCAGAAGAACAAAGGGCCATGTATAATTCATTACTGTTAATAGTCAAGAAAGCAGTATGAGAAAGTGAATGGACTCAGTTTAGGGGTCAGAGGCAGTCCTAGGTGCCAGTGGTACCTCCATTGTTTACCAGAGCATGGCTGTATGAGTTTCCTAGTGCTGCTCTAACAAATTACCACAAATCTGGTAGTTCACATTTCTGGAGATAAGATATCCGAAATCAAGGTGTTGTCAGGGCTGGTTCCTGGAGGCTTTGAGGGACAACCCATTCCATGACTCTCCCCTAGCTTCTGTTGGCTGCTTGGTATAAAGAGGCATCATTCCAATTTCTGCATCCACCTTCACAGGTACTCTTTGTGTGTCTCCATGTCTCAAATCTCCAAATCTCTGATAAGGACACCACAAATTGGATTTAGGGCCCACTCTAAGTCCAGGATTATCTCATGGCAGGTTTATTAATTAATAGGGTCTGCAAAGATCCTATCTACACTAATAAAAGAGAAACATGCAAATTGACCATCACTCCGCTATGCCCACCAGCCAATCAGGAGCGAGTATGCAAATTAACCCAACAAAGATGGCGGTGGCCACGGAGCTGGAGCGAGCAGGAGGCTTGGGTTGCCACCAGCGATGGAGGAAGCCAAGCTTCCAGCCTGCCCTGGCTGGCCCTGGCCTCTGCTCAAGGCTACAAAGTCTCAATTATAGAAGATAAATAAATCCCAGATACCTGCTTCCATCCAGCCCTGGCCTCCGCTCAAGAGGAGAAAAAAAAAAGAAAAAGAAATAAAGGAGGGACTGGGAGCCTGGATGGCCAGGGGGCATGGCCAGCCTGAAAACAGCCCTCAGCTCCTCACCCAGGCTGGCCAGGCACCCCAGCATGGACCCCCACCATGAAGGGGGTGTGGCCAGCTTGAAAACAGCCCTCAGCCCCTCACCCAGGCTGGCCACGCCCCCCCAGCAGGGACCCTCATCCCATGGGGGCATGGCCAGCCTGCAAACCACCACAGGCCCCTCGCCTAGGCCTCCCTATGCCCCAAGAGAACCTCCATCCTGATCCAGGACACCCTTCAGGGCAAACCAACTGGCCCCCACCCATGCACCAGGCCTCTATCTATACTAATAAAAGGGTAATATGCTAATTAGACTGGGAGACCTTCCAGGAAACCTTCTGGACATTCTTCTGGACAAAGCCATGGTGGCAGGGCCGAAGTAGAGGCGGTTAGAGGCCAAGAGGGGAGAGCAGTTGTGGGTGATCAGGCCAGGATGCAACGGCAGTTGTGGGGGATCAGGCTGGTGGGGGGTGGGGCCATTGGAGGTAAGCAGACCAGCAGGGGGGCCAGTTGGGGGCAAGCAGGCCGTCAATGGGGGTCAGTTGGAGGTGATCAGGACAGCGGGGGGGAGGCAGTTTGAAGTGTGCAGGCCAGCAGGGGGGCAGTTGGGGGCAAGTAGGCCAGTGGGGAGGGGAGGTGGGGGCGAGCAGGCCAGCAGGGGGGGCAGTTGGGGGTGAGCAGGCCGGCAGGCGAGGCAGTTGAGGGCAAGCACACTGGCACAGGGGGCAGTTGGGGGTGATCAGGCTGGCAGGGGGGGGGCATTTTGGGGCAACCAGGCTAGCAGGCAGAGTGGTTAGGGGCAATCAGGCAGGCAGGCAGGCAGGTGAGCAGTTAGGAGCCAGCAGTCCCAGATTGCGAGAGGGATGTCCAACTGCCGGTTTAGGCCCTATCCTTGTAAATCGACAGTAGGACATCCTTCGAGGGGTCCCAAATTGGAGAGGGTGCAGGCTGGGTGAGGGACACCCCCCCCTCCGTGCACAAATTTCGTGCACCGGGCCTCTAGTCCTATACAATAAAAGACTAATATGCTAAGTGTCCGACCGTTCATTTGATCATTCGACCAGTCACTATTATGTGCACTGACCACCAGGGGGCAGATGCTCCAACTGGTAGGTTAGCTTGCTGCTGGGGTCCGGCCAATCAGGACTAGGCGAGAAGGCTAGACACGCCCTGGAGCCCTCCTATGGTCCCTCCCTGGCCAGCCAGCCAGCCCCGATTAGGACTGGGCAAGACAGGCCGGACACGCCCTGGACAAATCTGTGCACCGGGCCAGTTTCAGCCCAATCCCCACAGGCCAGGCCGAGGGACCCCACCAGTGCACAAATCCATGCACTGGGCCTCTTGTCTATATATGTAAAAGCCTAAGCAACCATTTGATCATTTGACTGGAAGCTATGACCTGCACTGACCACCAGGGGGCAGACGCTCTATGCACAGGCATGGAAACATAGAACAGACTGATGAATCTCAGAGGGAAGGGGGGAGAGGGGAGGGAGGGGAAAGATCTTATATGCATAGAGGGCCTGCGGGGAACAGGCTGAAATCAGCAGTCCAACATCCCCCAAAGGGTCCCAGATTGCGAGAGGGCGCAGGCCAGGCCGAGGGACCCCACCAGTGCACGAATCCATGCACCAGGCTTCTAGTTTCCAAATAAGTATGCATTCAGGTATCAGGGGTTAGTTGGGACTTTAGGGGGAACACAATCCAGCCCACTACAATGACTTAAAAAGTGTTTTAAGTCTCTCAAATTCTGTTTTCTGATCTATAAAACAGGAATGGTAATAATAATATCTGCAAAGCAGAGGGGTTTCATAAACTGTTTTGACAGGTTTCCTATTGATATACACATATGTTACAAGACTCAAATAGACAATATATGTTGAAATTCCCAGCACATTATATGTCATTTAGTAAATTCTGAATTCCTCCACTCTATTTTGCTTCATAGCTATTGCCTTGCATGATTTATTTCTCATTCTAGTCTGTCAGAATTAGTGAATTCTTAATCTCCTATGTACCTCATTTAAAATATTTAGGCAGATGTGGCCAAATGGATATACTTTAACAAACATTATTAAGTCATTATCTGACCTTTGGACTGCATCTGGAACAACTGGCCACAATGACCCTTCTGGAAAAATCCTAGTGTGGGTAAATGTTCTTCCATAGAAAGAAGGTTCCAGAAACATCTGCAGAGAAGCCTGCCATGTGATTGACTTGTGAGAGATGACTTGAGATATTTGAATGCGATCTAAGAAGGGCCTGCCTTACACTCATCTCTACAATGAGGGAGACCAAGTGTAGATTTTTTTAAAGTAAAAATGTTTGTTTAATTGATATAAATAAATAACACTAGAAATTTTTTTATTATTCCAACTGGCATATCTCATTAGAATCATGGTGGAATCTACAACTAAGCAGTGCAGAATGTGAAGAACAAGAAATTCAGTTAACATCCCATTTCTTGCACCCTTGACCATGGTAGAGGAATGGGATTGTAGTGGACAGCTGCTAAAGGCCTCATAAGATCAAAGCTTGAAGACAGAGGTTTTGAGGGCACCCTATCCAGTGTGCCGAGGGCAGCAAATCTCTAAAGGCTCATTGTCAGTTGCTGTGTGGCATCCCAATCAAACGTCTGGAGACAACTTCATATCCCACTTGTATCTAAGAGTGGAGGGCCAATGAGGGAAGGACTAGCTGATTCCTTAGTAACCAGTGATTTCTGGGGACACCTCTAAAGATTATGTCTTAAATCATCTCTGATTTAAATAATCTCCAGGAAAGAAATTTCTCATCCAACCTTTTTACACCTGGCCATCCCTAGATTTAGGTAGCGTTTAGGTAGAATAGACATCCCACTGGCTGTCTAGTTGAAACCCATCATTTTGTAGTTGAAGAAACTGTGTTCAGTGCAGGGACTTCCTAAGTCTTCCTAAAGGGTGGAGATGTGTCATAATGAAGGCCTGACTCATACTCATCTATTACTCTCCCCATTATCACATCATTAGCCTAAATAAAGTTATTTCTCACAGTCCAGAGAAGCATGGGTTATTTCCTTTGGCTCTGTGTGCCAGTTCCGACTTCCTGCTGTTAACAATTCTGTTACCATCACCTCAAACAGGCATGGTTTGTGAGGTGCAGTCACAAAGCAATTTTATTTTTGTTTCCCATTTAATTTAGGATAAAATTAAAATTTATCAATGGGGCTAGCTTTATGCTCATTTCTAAAGAAAAACTCAGGTAGGCACTATGACTTCTCTTGATGGCTTTAAGTTAGAAAACACAATCCCAATTCTGTTATTAAAGACTAGAGGCCCAGCACGTGAAATCGCATGGTAGCCGGCCTCACTCACAACCCCGCCCACCCGCCACCTGCCTTACTGCTATCAGAGCCTGTGGGCCACAGGGGAGGGACCGAGAGGTGCTCAATGCACCTCATGGTGACCAGTCATTTGGTCGTCCTGGTCGTCATGACACTGGCTTTTTTATAAATATAGATGTTCTATTCCCATAGAATAAAGTTTTGAACTCCTCAAGTTGGATCTGCTGCATTTGAAGAGAGGAAGCCGCCATCTTCTCCCTTCCTTTGCTCTCCTAGTCATTCTCCTCCTCCTTCTACCAGGGTTTGTATCTTTCCAGGTTCAAATAAAGGAATAGAAGAGAGGGAAGGGGAGCAGGAAGTTTTTCCTTGACTGGTTCAATGGTGGAGGTCTAGCTTGGCCTTCTCTGGATTTGGAAGTTACATTGCTTCTTTCTCTAATGGTGGCTTTTGTAACCACCCCCTTAACACACACACACACACACGCACACACACACACACACACACACATCAAGAGGAAAAGCACTCTTATGTGCCCACCTACCCAGGAGTATGGGATGAAACTATTCAGCTGGTTTCTTGTTACACTTACTGTGTTCCTAAACAATAAGTGGTAACCCCTAACCTTTGCAGAAGGCCCTTTGCATAGGATTTAAGAAACTGGCTCCTTTTCCAGCTCCTGGTCCCCTTGAAGAGCCAGTACAGGGGCAGGTGATGTTTCCTCCAGGGGAGGTGCGGTCAGTGAGCCGGCTCTTGGTCCTTTGCAGGAGCCAGTGCAGGCACAGGTGACGGTTCTCTCAGGAAAAGTGCTGGGTCATGGGCCAGCTCCTGGGCCCCGCAGGAGCTACTCCATTGGCGCTCATTCCAGAGCTGCCCATGGAGTGCGTGCTGGTGTTGACGGAAGCTCTGAAGCGGCTGCTGGGGTGGGCATTTCTTTGGTTTGGAGTGGCCTTCACTTCCGCACCCGCACCTGGGTGTAGAGGCACTGCAGCTGGAGCTGGCTCCGCTTCCTGGGCTGATGCTGGAGCTTCGAGAGGAGGAAAAGGTCACCCACATGCCTGGGAGACCTTGAGGCAGTGTCTCCCAGCTGAGCCCAGATGAGTCCTAGTCACAGAAACTGTGAGACTGAAAACAGTTGGTCTTGTAAGTTCTAAATTAGGGCAATCCTGTCACAAAGTAGAGACAACTAGCCCATCCCTCCAGGCCTGGCCTGGCCCTGCCATCTCCCTGCCTCTCCTCCCTTGTCCCCAGCTCTCTCCAGCCACTGGCTGAATTCTCTTCTGCTTCAGAGTCCCTGCACCTTTGAGCTTCCCCCAGCACATTATTCCAAGACATGTGCAGGGCTGGATCCTCTTGTCCTTCTGCTTGCAGCATAGGTGTCACCATGCAGGCCTGGTGGACCCCACCTAGGTTCCCTCCCTCCTTCCAGTGCCTGCTTCATTTCCCTACAGCACTTGCTTTGCTCACCCACATGAATCTGCTTTCATGCTACTTTTTTCCCTGTGAGCTTCTGGAGGACAGGGACTATGAAGGTCCTGTCAGTACCACAGCCAGGCCTACCAGGGTCCCTGCTCAGGGTGAGTTCTGGGGGCACAGAAGCCGATTGAATGAGAGGGTCTCAGAGCCTCTCTCACCTCTGAACAAGTCACATTGTGGAGATAGGAGATAATAATAAACCAGTACATGCTGGTTGGAGGCGGGACATGCTCAGAGTGACCCCTGCGTGTCCTTTCCCTGATCTGATTGCTGCACAGTGGGCAGAACTTGTCCCTAGTGGTCAGCCCCAGAACTGCAGCTCCAGGCAGGAAACCAAAAAACCAACACACACCTTTGTTTGGGCTCCTCAAGGTAGTGAATCCACCAGGGCTGGGGGTGCAAAGGAATAGGATCTGCAGACCCTAAGAGGATGTGAGGGACCTCAGAAGCCTCTCTTGTCACCTGTTTCCTTCCACTCTCCTGGTACCCAATCTCTCATGAGGCCTCCTTACCCCAATCAGAGCAATGGCCACTCACTTCCAGATGAGGACCCGAAGGCTTCAACAATGATGGCCTTGTTCCTGATGCTGGATGAGTGGTCCAGTGCTCTGACACATTCAGCACTACCAGGGTATCCAGGCCCCCAACCCCCAGGCTTCCCTCTGCTCAGAGGACTTTGAGGGAGTAAAAAGAATTTTCCAAGGACTCAGAGCATAGTGGAGAACCAAGGAAAACAGACTCTTCTTTAAGCTGAGGGACCCTTGGGGTCACCCATCTATGCTGCCCACCTTCAGAAGAGTAAGCTGAAGCCTTCTCTCCTGAAGTCCCCTTGCTGTGTTCTATGGCTAAAGGAATTTTGAAGATGTAATTCAAATCCCCAATTAGTTGACTGTAAATAAATCAAAAGGCGTTTATCTTGGATGGAACTGAGTAAGTGAGGTGAGGCCTTAATATGCACAAGAAAATCAGCAGGTGCTCTCCCGCTGTCCTGGAAGAAAGCAAAGAGCCTTGTTGTGAACTGTCCATGGAAGAGCAATGTAGGGAGGATGAGGGTGGTCTCCAGGGACTGAGAGTGACCCCTGGAAAACAGCCAGCAAAGAAACAGGGACCTCAGTCCTGTAACCTCAAGAAACATAGTTCTGACAACTACATGCATAGGCTTGAAAGAGGACTCCAAACGCCAGAGAACACAGCCTTGTCCAACACCTTTCAGACTTTGCGATCCCTGAGCGGAGGACCCAGTTGTGCCATGGCAGACTTCTTCCTCCCAGAAACTGTGAGATAGTGAGTGAGTATTGTTGGAAGGCCATGAGTTTATGGTGATTTGTCATGCAGCAACAGAAAACTCATAAATATTTTGGTACCCAGAGGTGAGGTACTAAAATGTGTGAGTACCTTTGGAACTAACCAGTGGGCAGAGGATGGAGGAATTTTGAAAAACAGGATAGAGGAAGCCTGGGTTGCTTGATCAGACTGTTAGTAGAAATCCAGACTCGTAGGACACTGCAAGTGATGGCTCAGAGGGAACGAGGTATGTGCCATTAGAAGGTAGGGAAGGGAAATCCTTGCTAAGTAGTAGTGGAAAGCTTAGCAAAATTGTTTCCTGAAGCTGTGTGGTTATAGAGCTAAGGAGATTTCCAAGCGAAGTGCAGAAGTTGCTGTCTGATGGTGAGATTTCTTTAGGCTGCCGACGGTGAGATACATTGAAGGAAAAATTCTTAAAAAGAAACCAGAACCAGATGATTTTGAAAATTCTTAGCCTCCCCAGATGGCAAAAGATTCTAAAAGAAATAGCTATAGAAAGCTTTCAGTACGAAAGGGTTGTGTGTGTGCCTAGACAACCTTTTACATAAAACTTCAGAAAGACGAAAATGTTGTTCACTCCCACAAAGGTCTCTTTCAAGAGATCAAGGGTGTGATCCTTTCAGGAAGCTTAAGGACTTGCCCTGATCACCTAAGCAGGTGCCAGAGACAGACTTGGGGTGATATTGAAAAGCTTTGTGGATGTGGCTTTTGTCTAACAGGTTATAATCCCAGAAAATCCACAAAGTCCTTTAGAAAATTGTTTTATCAGAAGCATAGCCATCTTGAACTGCCAGGGACAGAGAGAGGACAAGAAAAAAGAGGGACAGTGGACCCCTAAAATTCTACTATCAGGAAGCAGGCAATTTAATGCTACTTTTCATGAAAAAGCAAGGAGGAGTTGAAGGGCGGGGCCAAGAGCCCAGAGGGCAGAACTGAGAGCCAGGGAGATTTATTCCTGGGTCCAAAAATCTAGTCAAAAACTCTTTTTCCCAGCTGGATTTCAGAACTACCCTAGAACAGTGAGCTCCTTTCTACCATCCTTTCCCACAAGCCTTAATGTCTCCAGCAGTTGTCCTCTGCCTGTCCCACATTGTATGTGGGGGACATAATTTGTCTCAGGAACTATACTTACTGGATTATACACAGGAGCCCCATTCAGACTGGATGTAGATAATACAGATGAAGAGAATTTGGACTGTTACCTGATGAGATGATGTCTAAGATCAGCTGGTGAGATTTTGGGTTTCAAGCTGACACTATAATGAGACTCAGCTAACTCTGGCTCAGACTACTGACCTCCAGCACCTGTGAGCTGTGCAGTTTAAACCCATAAGGTTGGGTATTCTTCTATGCACACAAAAACTAAGACAAATGCAGACTCAGAGTTGGTCGTGGCTTGATGGTTGCATTTCGGCGGGGAAGTTATCTTAGTCGGTGTATGTGAAATTTTGTACTCTATTTTCTGCAAAGTTTCCTATAAACTGTACTTTTTTTTAAAATGATACTGTGTATCCTGTGATTAGTATCTAGTATTTCTAGAATATCTTGTATATTGTGGCTTTTTAATCAGTCTAGCAAAATGCAAGTTATCTTGGCTTTGTTTTGGCTTACTTGCCAATGGCCAGGTCTTCCTAATGTCTTTTTCAGAAATCTGAAAACAAACATAAAGATGTTAGCAGTGATTATTTTTGAGAAATGGATATTCATTTTAGTAGCATTTTTGTTTATTTGTATTATAAAATTGGGCTTCATTGAGCATGCTTTAGTAATGCAATAATATTAATAGTAATACTAATAGCAACAACTCTAATACCAGTTGTTGTGGACTATTCTCATGTGATGTACCAAGAAGAATACTTTACATTAGTGATGTATTTATTCTGTGATGCAATATTCTTAGGTAAGCAGTATAATTCTCTTTTAAGGCTTACTTAGCTTAGATAAATGTCAAAATTACAATTTGATATGTCATGAATCAAGGTGAAATTTTGGTGGAAAATACATAAATTACTATCTTCATTGTATTGAGAGCTTACTCTCCATTTGGACCAGGCACTGCGCAAAGCACTTCACTTATGTGACCACATTAGCCATATGTGATGTTGCGATTTATAGTAAGAAATACATATTTGGTTTTAGTCACCTTGCTGACACAGAGTTCCTAGAAACCTAGGAATTTCCTAAGTGATGAGAATGATAAAGGCATTAATGAGGCAACTTTTGGACAGCCCCGAAGTCACCTAAGGATGGGGCTGATCACCAAGGGAACCAACACATGATAGAGGGTTGGAACTTTTAGTTTTATTTCCTCTTTTATGTAGATTGTTGGTTCACATCTTTGTTTATCAAACTACTAGAGGCCCATTGCACGAAGAGATTCGTGCAATAGGCCTTTCTTCCCTTGGCTTCCAGCACCGGTTTTCCTCCGGCATCTGGGACCCAGGCCTTTACTGCAGCCGGAGTCTGCCGCCTTTGCTGCAGACTCCAGCCAGAGTCTGCCATCTTCGTCTTCACTGTAGACTCCAGAGTCTGCAGTCTTCGTCTTTGCTGCGGCTGGAGTACCGCTCCTGTAGATCCCTTTGCCACCCACCCTCCCTCTCATAGCAGGCATCCTGCCCCTCCTGGCCACTCCTCACCTGGAGCAGCTGGGCGGCCGCCATCTTTGTCCTTCTAATTTGCATATTCCCTCCTGATTGGCTGGTGGGCATAGTGGAGGTATGGTCAATTTACATGTTTGTCTATTATTAGGTAAGATAGGATTTCGAGCATTTTTTCTACACATTTGTTTGAAGTACTTACATACTAGAGATATTAACTCCTGTCTTATTTGCTGCAAATTCTTTTCCCACTCTGCTGTTTGTTGTGTTATGTAAGTCTTGCTGTATGATTTTCTTTGCTATACTTGTAGTCACTTTTAATTTTTAAAAAACTCTGCCTTTATGTTTTGTTTTGTTTTTCTGGAAAATTTATACGTAGAAAGCTCTCCTCTCTATACAGATTTGATAAATATTCACTTCGATTTTCTCCTAGTTTTTCTACCTCCAATAGTTTATTTTTAACTACATAACTTTTTAGAGTATATAGAATTAAATCAGTATTTGATATTTAGAGAGAGGTTGGGACCAGAGATAAGTTTCTGAATTTTTAATTAGGAATTCCCTTACAATATATTAACTCTTCATATGAAGCTTTCTTTGCTACATATTACATTTATATGTGATATGATATTTGTATCCATTTTATTTCACATTTTCCAATAGGACATTATATGAAAATGATAGCTTGGGCTTTCTGGCTTTGTTCTTGGTTCTAATAAAGGGTTGATTTTTATTTACTCAGAGATTCCTAGAATTTAAGACTTAACAGCGAACCTCCTTTAGCCAGGCAAGCAAGTCCTCGCCCTGGGCTCCATAGATCACAAGTGCCAATAAACAAAAACTATTTTTCCTTAGTTTCAATCTTGTTAGAAAGATTTTTGAGTTTTGCAACCTTTGCAGTCCATGGGAATTATAGGAGAGGAGCTGGGAGCTGAACTGGGCCTCCAGGGCAGGAAAAGAGACTATAAACTTAGGAGCTGTTGGCAAGACACCACTCCTGATCACAGGGGCTGAGATACAGAGAAAACCGGTCTGCAGCAGGGACACAGGGACCAACCTGCATAGAGAAGCAGAGTAGAGTGAGAGCCGGGGACAGGGCCTCCTGGGCTCCTGGCAGCACACCGCTTCTGTCCCTGATCTCCCACTGCGGGGCTGCTTTATGAGACACTCTGACTCTGGTGTCCTTATAAGACTTTCTCCTTTCTACTTACATTAGCTTAGGTGGGTTTCTATTTCCTCAATCTGAAAAAGTCCTAAGGAACATACATGATCAAAGATTTTGCAGTCTCCACCATGGACTGGATGCCACTGTTCCCAGAAGTAGTCCATCAGACGAGGAGTTGGGAACATTGCTGATGACTTTAAGGTATCCCCTAAGTCATCAGAACCTTCCAACAGAGTGGGGGCGGGAGGGAACAGCCACATACTAAACCTGCCAAGCTCTGGGGAGGCCTACATGGCAGGCCTTACAAATTCAGAGACTGAAAGTAACCACACAGGATGGTCTGAAATTAAAACTTCTTAATTAAAAGCAAGTCATGGTGAGTAGTCATGTCCTAGGTTGGTATCTTCCTTGACAAAAGTCAATTTTTACCTTAACTGAGCCTGTCTATTGTCTTTTTGCATCTATGATGACATACCTTGGGAATGTCAGAGTAATCTCCTTTTTTTCCAGACCTCTCAGGGCACAACCTCCCACCCATTGTTATCTTGTTCCCCGAATACCATCTCTATGTGCTGTAACTGTAACTGTTAACAATCCTATACCCACCAAAGTGAAAGAAGTATGTGTCTCTTCATTTTAATCTTCATTTTATCTCAGAGATTTCCCCACTTTGCTTTCTCTCACTTCCCTAATCTGCCACCAGTAAACTTCATGTAACCTTCCTTATATCTCCTCCATTGATTGCAATCTACACTAATAAAAGAGAAAGATGCAAATTGTCGTACCTCCACAACACCCACCAGCCAATCAGGAGTGAGTATGCAAATTAACCCATCAAAGATGGCGGGTTAATTTGCATATACAGGCGACAAGCGGCCAGGGGCAGGGCAGTGCCAAGCAGCCTGGGTCCCAGACAGGCGCCAAGCCCTGCCCACAGGGTCCCAGGACCATCGCTGCAGGGCGAGAGAAGAGTGGGAGGCCACCAGAAGGAGAGCAGAGTGAGAGAGCTGGCAGCTTGGAATTAATTCACAGAAGAAAAGAAAAAGATCATGGAAAAGAAATAGGTGTGACCTGTTTAGATTAAAGTAATCAGGTATACCTTCTTGGTGATGGTGATGGTGATGGTAACATGTGAGATAGAACAGAGTGTGAAACTGCCTGGGGTCAGAAGCAGCATGTGGCCTCCAAGGGTGTGAGAAGTCCAGTGAGTGAGAGCAGGCAGGGAGTGGGACATGGACGGGAAATTAGGTGAAAGAGGGAGCAGAAGCCAGATGTTCACCATGGTTTATTCAGATAAATCTTAAAATAATTACCTCAGCATGCCAAGCCTGCATGGCTCAGTGATTGAGCATGGACCTATATACAAGGAGATCGAGGTTCAATTCCCTGTCAGGGCACATGCACGGGTTGCGGGCTTGATCCCTGGTAGGAGGCATGTGCAGGAGGCAGCCGATCAATCATTCTCTCTCATCATTGATGTTTCCAGCTCTCTCTCTCCCTCTCCCTTCCTCTCTGAAATCAATATAAAAAAATTTTTTTTTTAATTACCTCACAGCCTGAGTTTTCCCTAAGTCATTTTAGTTATGTTAACCACTAGAGGCCCGGTGCATGGAATTCATGCACAGGTAGGGTCCCTAGGCCTGGCCGGCGATCAGGTCCTATCAGGTTCCCCGCCTCCCTGCCTCCCCATCTCCTCCTTCCCTCCCCACCCGCATGCTCCTTCCCTCGCTCCCTCAGCACCCAGCCACCACCGCTGATCACCCCCCCATCCCAGTGGTCAGTGCACATCATAGCGAGCAATCAAACTCCTGGTCTCCCGATCGAACTCCCGAGGGGACACTTTGCATATTAGCCTTTTATATAATATAGATTATCATCACTCCTGGATTAAGCGGTGTCTGTGAATGGGTTTAACCAGCATTCCACCCAGGTGAACACTGTAATTTGGTGATAAGAATGTAGTTACAGCTCTGCTCGGTTTGGCTCAGTGGATAGAGTGTCAGCCTGTGGACTTAAAGGTCCCAGGTTCAATTTCAGGTCAAGGGCATGTACCTTGGTCGTGGGCACATCCCCAGTAGGGGGCGTGCAGGAGGCAGCTGATTGATATTTCTCTCTCATCAATGTTTGTAACTCTCTATCCTTCTCCCTTCCTCTCCCTGTAAAAAATCAATAGAATATATTTTTAAAAAAAAATGTAGTTACAATAGGTCGTAGTAATCTACATGACCCTTGATGTTCACTAAGGTATGTCAGAACATTGTACTAGGGCTAAACAGTGTACTTTGCACATAAAAAGAAAGTGTTTTCATAATATTTTTTCAGAAAAATAATGTTTATTAATGTAAGTTGTGCATTTAATAATCCTATACTTTGTTGTCTACATATACACACACATACATACATAACATTGTTATGTGGGCATAAATGAGTTGATGGAAGATAAATTAAGATTACATATGTCATTACCTAGCCCAGTCCTGGACTTATATTTAGTAAATATTAGTTTATTTCCTTCATCTTTTACATGTCAGGCACTGGATTAAACACATTATTTGTATCTTACATAAGACAGTAAATTTATTTTATTTTGCCTTCATCCACATAAGAATGGGGAATATAAAATTATTTTCAAGTCTCACAGTAATATTATTTTATACTATAAAAGGAAATGTCTGAAATACCCTGGAAATGTAAGCTAAAATGAAATACATAGCAAGAAGATTTTATAACTTTCTATAGGAACGCTATGAACAAATGTATGCCAGTAATTTAGATGACTTCCACAATTGGTGTAAATTATTATACACAGTGGGCAAAAGTAGGCTTACAGTGGTCCATATGGAAAAAGACATGCAGGTTATGATTATTACAATAGCTTTATTAACTCTGTTTTGCATATTCATGACCGTAAATCTCCTTTTGCCCCACCCTATACATAGGAGGTTTTTACAACAGCCTGGTAACACAGCCAGTTTTTCCCTACCTACAACCTCTTGCCTATCACTTGAGGAAAGGGCGCTCAACCTTGGCTGCTTGTGAGGATCACCCGGAGAACTCTGAAAGTCTCCGTGACCAGGCCTCTTCTGAGATCAAACAAACTTTAATCTCAGGGGCAGGGGCCTGGCATGTCTGCCTTGAAAGCTCCCTGGGTGGTTTCAGTTGTGCTGGCAAAGTTGAGAATCATTGTGCCAGGGTCCTCTGTGTAGCAATGGAGGGCTATCTTCAAAAATGCATGCACTTGGCTTTTCAAAAAATGTCTGTCCCTTTTCAAATCCTACTCTGCTTTCAAGTCTTCAAAGAATTGACAGCTGCATTGTGAAGCCTTCCCATTTGAAACAGCCTTTGATATTCAATCTGCTCTGTGCATAACTTTATTATAGCTCACACAGAAATAGTCATTCCTAATGGGAGCAAAAATGAAATATTAAACTGAAGGCAAGTTCCTAATGGGCAGGCAGACAGATGGATAAATGATAGATAGGTAGATAGACAGATAGAGGTATCCTATATAATAAAACCCTAACATGCAAATCAACCAAACGACAGAACGACCGGTCGCTATGAGAGGGGCCTAAGCTGGAAGGCAGACATCTCCTGAGGGGTCCTGGACTGAGAGAGGGTGCAGGCCAGGCTGAAGGACCTCTACACGCCCCCCTCCCCCCCTGCCCCAGTGCACAAATGTTGTGCACCAGGCCTCTAGTGTATAATATAAACTCAAAACTGTTATTCTCCAGAGTGTTTTCTCAAGCCATTGAGATTTTGCTTCCCTAGCAACTGTCATCAGTTTTGCTCAAATAAACTCAAAGAATTCTCTACAGGTTTGAACATTTCTTATGTCAACAAGAGAACGGAACAATCAAAAATTTCTAGCTCTGGTCGGTATGACTCAGTTAGTTGGAGCATCGTGCTGTATACCAAAAGGTTTTGGGTTTGATTTCTGGTTAGGGCACATACCTAAGTTTTGGTTTTGATCCTAGTCAACTAATCAGTGTTTCTCTCTCTCTCTCTCTCTCACACACACACACACTCTCTCGCTCGCTCGCTCTCTCGCTCTCTCTCTCGCTCGCTCTCCCTCTCTCATCAATAAGAACACAATTCTCTTGGTCATCTGTATGTCCACTTTGGAGAAGTGTCTATTTAGGTCCTTTGCCCACTTTTTAATTGGATTGTCTTCCTTTTGCTAAGTTGTATGAGTTCCTTATATATTTTGAAAGTTAACCCCTTATCAGATGTGTCATTGGCAAATATGTTCTCCTATACAGTGGGCTCCCTTTTCATTTTGTTAATGGTTTCTTTTGCTGTTCAGAAGCTTTTTATTTTTATGTAGTCCCATTTGTTTATTTTCTCCTTAGTTTCTCTTAACCTGCGAGATGTATGGCAAACATATTGCTATGAGAGACGTCTGTGATTTCTTCTAAGATTTTTATGGTTTCACTGCTTACATTTAAGTCTTTTATCCATTTTGGGCTTATTCTTGTGTATGGTGTAAGTTGGTGGTCTAGTTTCATTTTTTTGCATGTACCTGTCCAATTTTCCCAACACCATTTATTGAAGAGACTATCTTTCCTCCATTGTATACTCTTGCCTCCTTTGTCAAATATTGAGCTTAATGGTGTGGGTCAATTTCTGGGGTCTTTGTTTTGTTCCATTGGTCTATATGCCTGTTCTTGTGCTAGTATCAGGCTGCTTTGAATTACAGTGGCTTTGTAATATAACTTGATATCCAGTATTGTGATCCCTCCAACTTTGTTCTTTCTCAAGATTGCTGGGGCTATTTGGGTCTTTTTTGTTTTTTTTTTTTGTTCCATATACATTTTTGGAGTGTTTGTTTTAAATCTATGAAGTATGCCATTGGTATTGTAATGGGGATTGCATTGAATCTATAGATTGTATTGGGTAGTATGGACATTTTGGTGATGTTCATTCTACCAATCCATGAACATGGTATATTTTTCAACTTGTTTATATTTTCCTCTATCTCTTTTTTTCAACATCATGTTTTTTTCTGAATACAGGTCTTTTACCTCCTTAGTTAAGTTTATTCCTAAGTATCTTAATAATTTTTAGACTCTTCTCCAAAGGGGACATACAGATGGCCAAGAGACATATGAAAAAATGCTCAAAGTCATTAATCAGCAGAGAGATGCAAAATAAAATGACAATGAGGTGTCACCTCACACCTGTCAGAATGGCTACCATCAATAAATCAACAAATGACAAGTGCTGGTGAAGACGTGGAGAAACGGAAACCCTAGTGCACTGCTGGTGGGAATGCAGACTGGTGCAGCCACTGTGGAAAACAGCATGGAGTTACCTCAAAAAATTAAAAATGGAACTCCCATTTGATCCAATAATCCCACTTCTAGGAATATATCCCAAGAAATCAGAAACACCAATCAGAAAGGATATATGCACCCCTATGTTCATAGCAGCACAATTCACCATAGCTACAATTTGGAAACAGCCTAAGTGCCCATCAGCACATGAGTGGATTAAAAAACAGTGGTACATCTACACAATGGAATACTATGCTGTGGTAAAAAAGAAGGAACTCTTACCATTCACAACAGCATAGATGGACCTGGAGATCATTATGCTAAGTGAAATAAGCCAGTCAGAGAAAGATAAATATCACATGATTTCACTTATTTGTGGAATATAATGAACAACATAAACTGATGAACAAATCCAGAGACAGAGAAGCATCAAACAGACGATCAAACTTCAGAGGGAAGGCGGGTGTGAGGGGGTAAGAGCTCAACCAAAGGACTTGCATGCATGCATATGAGCATAACCAATGGACACAGACACTAGGTGGGTGAGGGCATGTGCTGGGGGTGGTGGTGGTGGCCGGGGAGAGGTCAATGGGGAAAAAAGGAGACATATGTAATACAATATATAATACTTTAAACAATAAAGAATTAAAATGAAAAAAGTCCCTGGCTTTGAGTTTTTCCATTCACATTAACCCAATACAATGGAACCTTGGTTATTATTTTTTTTTAATTGATTTCAGAGAGGAAGGGAGAGGGAGAGAGAGATAGAACCATCAATGATAAGAGAGAATCATTGATCGGCTGCCTCCTGCACAACACTCCACACTGGGGATTGAGCCCACAATCCAGACATGTGCCCTGACCGGAAATTGAACCGTGACCTCCTGATTCATAGGTCAATGCTCAACCACTGAGCTACACTGCCTGGGCAAATTATCTCCTTTGTTTGTTGCCTGAGAGACACTTTTTGTCATGCTGAGGTATCAGCATGAAAAGGTTGTCAGGTCAAAAACTGAAGTTTTGTTCCACAACAGAGATACTTTTTCCATGAACAACTTGATTGAGAGCCGAATTGTTAGAGAGGGGAGATGTTTGAGAACCGAGGTTTGACTGTAATGCACAGCCTTATTTGGCTCATTTCTATCCTCTTAAAGGGAATTAGAGATATTTGTTTCCATGACCAGACCACAGAATGTGGAAAAATGTGAGTCTCCTGGGGACAGTAAATTTTGAAAACTTTGTCAACAATTCTCATTCCCTTATTTCCTTCTCCCATTGTGAAGGCTTTCAGGCCCCTGGGGGAACAAAGGGCTACTGAGTAGAAAGGTGAGCTGGGCCTGTTAGTCTGACTGCTGTCCTCCCAGGTATCTCTTAACTCTGTAGCGCCTGGTCATCTCCAGCTTCCTGACACAGTCCGAGTTTATTTCTTTAAATTTTATGTTTAAAACATCTCTAAACATAGACACACCTATATAATTTACATAAATAATAAAATATGATCATATAAGCATATGGTGTTTTTCTTAATGCAACTTTTTCAAAATTTATTTTCTCCTGAGTTGCTCCCACCTCTGCAACCTTTCCATCCCTCAGCATGTTACATTAGTCCCCTTCCCTACCACCATCTAGGTGACCCATGTGCCTACATATAAGATGTGTTATCAGTGTTTATAATGGTCTCCAGCATACTTTTCTGCATCTTGCTTTTCTCACACAATAGCATTTTATAGGAAGCCCTCCAAGTAAACTGGTTCAGCTTCATGTCATTCCTTTTCATGGCTTCATAACCTCTGGTGATGTGCATCTCATTGTGATTTTTTTAAACTGTTCTCCCACTGATGGGCATTTATGTCACATCCAGGTGTGGCCGTTTGTCTATTACATATTTAATAGAAATTACCAAATTACTTTGCCAAAAGGCTATAATATTCACACTTTTCTTCATATTTGCCTTTTTGTGGACTAAATTGTTTCCTCCTCAAATTCATACATTGTGAACTTTTATGAATTCCCCCACTGTGACTGCCTTTGGAGATAGGCCTTTAAAGGGCTTATTAAGGTGACATGAGATCATAAGGATGGGGCCCAAATCCAAAATGAAAAGAGGAAAAGACACCAGGGACATGCACAGAGGGAAGACCATGTGAGGACACAATGATAAGGAGACTATCTGCAAGCCAGGAGAAACCAAACCTGCCAACACCTTGATCTTGGACTTCCAGCCTCCAGAACTGTAAAAAAATGAAGTTCTGTTGTTTGAGCCTTCCAGTCTGTGGTAATTTGTTATGGCAGCCCTAGCAAACCAATATGCCCCTTACCATGCTATGTTCTTCAATATAATTTAACTAGAAGCCCAGTGCATGAATTTGTGCACCAGTGGGATCCCTTGGCCTGGCCTGCAGGGCCAAAAACAGCTTTCTGACATCCCCCAAGGGGTCCCAGATTGCAAGAGGGTGCAGACCAGGCCAGGGGACCCCACTGGTGCATAATCGGAGCCGGGGAGGGACATGGGAGATTAGCCAGACAGGGAGGGACTGCAGGAGGGCTCCAGGATGTATCTGGCCTGTCTCGCTCAGTCCTGATCAGCTGGAGCCCAGCAGCAAACTAATCTAACAGTTGGAGTATCTGGCCCCTGGTGGTCAGTGCACATCATAGCAAGCAGTTGAGTTGCCTTAGCATATTATTAGCATATTACACTTTGATTGGTTGAATGGCTGACCAGCCAACCAGACACTTAGCATATTAGGCTTTTATTATATAGGATTATCTCTTATAAGTCCTTGCATTCATTAAATTTATTTTTAAATATCTTATAGGGTTTCTTATGGTATTATCATGGGGGGTGGGGGTAGGCAGGATTATTTGGAAAATTTACATTTTCCTAGAAAATCTTTTTTTTTTTTGTCCAGGTTTTCAATAAACAGGATTTTGCCATTGAGTTACCCATGATATTAATATAATATCTGAGGCTTTTCTGATTTTCTTTTATATTCCCTTTCTCATTATTAATCTTATCTGTTTTGGCTCTCTCTGTTCTTTTTATCCTAATCAATACCACAATGGTTTCATATACTTTTCAAAGAATTAGCTTTTAAAATCAACTGCTTCCTATTAGATTTTCTTTGGTATTTCATAAATTTTGGTATTAAACATGATTAATTCTCTATGAATAGCAATTTAATATTTTGTTGGAGGTTCTAATAAATGCAATAAAAATTAAACAAAAGAACAAATAAAATGGAAATGATATAAAACTTTTTTTGCTGATTATATATTATATATACTAGTGGTCCGGTGCACAAAATTCATGCACGGGGGGGGGGGGGGGAGGGGGCGTGTCCCTCAGCCCAGCCTGCACCCTCTCCAATCTGGGACCCCTCAGACACCCCTCTTGCAATCTGGGACCGCAGGCTCCTAACTGCTCACCTGCCTGCTGGCCTACTCACCCTTAACTCCACCCCCCCCCCCACTGGCCTTCTTACCCCACTGTCCCCCCTTGCTGGCTTAATTGCCCCCAACTGTCCCCTCTGCCAGCCTGCTCACCCCCAAGTGCCCCCCCCCACTATCCTGGTCCCCCCCAACTGCCCTTCCCTGCTGGCCTGGTTTCCCCCAACTGCCCTCCCCTGCCAGCCTGGTCGCCCCCAACTGCCCTCTCCTGCTGGCCTGATGTCCACAACTGCCCTCCCCTGCCAGCCATCTTGTGGCGGCCATCTTGTGACCACATGGGGGCGGCCATCTTGTGCAAGGGTGTGATGGTCAATTTGCCTATTACCTCTTTATTATATAGGATATCCAAGCCCCACGGCTCTGAAGCCATGCTAAGCTATGTGCTCTCTGTAAACTATAAAAATGTACTCAGATGGAAAGAAACATTCCAAAACAGGGTGAATGGATTGTCAGTTCCTCACCAACATTTGGGTGGCAACCCAATTGTTAAGCTAAAAACAACAGCTTAGCCCTATCTGAGCAGATTAATTTAACTTACTTCAGCCATTCCTTTCTAAATTGATAAATATGATAAAAGTTATTGAATATCTAGATCAGTGATGGCGAACCTCTGACACACATGTCAGTGCCATTTCTGATGACACGCGGCCGCTGAAGCGGCCACATGCTGAGGATGAAACATTTATGTTATTTAAACTATAAATATCGCGAAATAATGTTTTTTTTTCTTCAAAGTGACACACTACCCGAGTTATGCTCGGTTTTTTGGCGAAGTTTGACACACCAAGCTCAAAAGGTTGCCCATCACTGATCTAGATATTTTGAAATAACATGAAATACTGAAACACTGATTGCTAAACAAGTCTAAAGTTTGCCTGATTTTGGCTTTTGTTGCAGAGAGGCTTTGGAGTGGATTTGGAGCTGTTAATGAATATCTAGTGCTTTGTTAGAGGTGTGTTTTTGAAAGTAAGTATTTGCCAATAGAGGAACCTATGTTTCTAAATGTCATGGAAGGTGTTTATAAAAGTCAGACTAGGACACAGACAAAAGTGTGGTGAAGGCCTGGGGAGGTGTGGGGGCTAGTTGGAGGAGGGCAAAGGGAGAGGGAATCAGGGACACCTGTAATAGTGTCAACAGTTTTAAAAATTAAAAAATACTCTTACCATACGAAAAAATGTCAATCTAGGGAGCACTGGTTGCTTACTTTTTTAGTTATCATTGGAAATGGAGGTTTCTAAAAAAAATTCTAATTAAGTTGGAAAAAATTATATAGTTTTGATGATAAAAAGTATAAAGTATGGAAATGCATTTTTAAGGGAAAAGGAATGAAGTGAATAATTCTCAAATTGTGTGTATGGTCTTTAGGTGCTATGTGTTCATTGTGCATTATTATGTGTGGGGCATTTTCTGCCTCTGAATGGTATTACTAGAGTATAATCTCTTATTGGCTTAAGAGATTAAATACTTATACAAATTAATTAGGATCCTGTAGTCTGGACAAAATATTTAATATTGAAACTGTTTTAAGTTTGATTGACATCTTTAAAGCAATTAACATAAAATATGTATTTGTTTTACCTGGGTTTACAAAAAGGGTTTATGTAATGACCTATTGGTTAAGTATATTTGACAGCCTTCCCAATGTTTAAATTTTAAGAGACTTTTTCAACCAAAAGATGATTTTGGGTTATTCAAATGGGCCCTGGAATACCTCAAGGATTTACTCTCTTTATAAAAGATAAGCTTTTAAACTAATTAGGTCTATATAATATACTTGAAATTACATGGGAAGCTTTGCCAAATAATAATAATAACAATGACAATAATAATAATAATTACTGTTATGTTTGTATACATATATGTTTTTATTAAAATGAATGTCTAGAAATGTCAGCCTGCCCTATGAATGAACTTGCAAAGAGTCAGAGCCGTGTTCAAACAGGGAGCTGTCAGGGGTAGCAGGTGTCTTGACAGCGACACCAGGCAAGCCAAGAGTGATGCTCCCCTGTGGGGCATCTGGCAGTGGTACTCCAGATGTTTGTGGTCCACACATTTGGAGTTTGTGAATGGTTTCCAATGCTCAGTGCACATTTCTGATAAGCCATGTGCAAAGTTTTAAAATCTTACATATTATTTGTTCTTTATAGATTAAAATTGTGTATTAAATCTTAAAAAATGGATTATATTGTTCTTTGTTATTTTAGAGTAATTTTTCTTTACCAATGAATTGTTGTCTTGAAATGTTATATCTTATAGAAAAGCCAAGTTTTTATCAAATGCATTATAATCAAATCTATAACTGTGTCATTTTAAGTTTTGTCATTGAGAGACCATTGTTTTATGCTAATGCACTTGCAAATACGTTACATCTTTAGAAAAATCCATGAAAAGGTTCCTGACTTTCTTTAAATTATAGGTTTGTAAACAGGTCATATCTTTAAACTAGGTGAAAAATTGTAGGACTCTACGCAATAACTAAATTCATAAAAATACTGGCAAATAATCAGAACAAAAAATTGGTTATAGGACTGAATAAATTGAGAATAATTATTATTATTATAATTTTGTTCAAAATATTACTGATTTTAAAATATTTTTGTTTTCCAACTATAAGGAAAACTAAAAGGAGACATTCTGCATTATTACCAAGGGCTTATTAACCAGCTTATAGAAACTGACAAATTAGTACCATTCACTTCACAGTATGCTCCTAGGAGATGAAGACTTCAAAGACCACGACTTACAACCAGGAGATTTGTGTCCATTCAAAAGACAGTGAAGACTCTCTCCAACATTGTTGGAAGGGACCTTTTCAGGTGCCTCACAGTAAATGAACATCTGTCCCTGTTTCTGATACTTGCCTCCACCTACAGCATAAATCAAAGACTTCTGAGAATAAGAAGCTGCCACATCAAAGACAGACAGCTATCCTGAGACACCAACAAGGACAGTATACCTGCAAATCAATGATGAACTTTATTTATTTTATTATCTTTACTACTAATAATGATTACTTGTTCTTTAGGCTTTTCTCAAACCTCGTGTATATAGCCTAACTGCTAATAATTGCTGAAGGTGCATAAGATAATTTTTGTATTATCAGTAATACTCTTTGTATGGTTTCTCTTTTGAAGTTGAAAAGGTGCTCTTGCAAATGTTAGTAGAAGATAAATATTAAGAAAGGAATTTTATGGAATATAAAGGCCAGAACCTGATTATGGAAAGGTGCTTACCCCCTAATCCAACAAAGACTACTAACTATATTAATTCAGATAGAAGCTGAAATGGCTACACAAACATGGCCCTCTATAACTACTGCTGAGGCACAGGAAATTTACTTATGAAACTCTTACTGTCCTCAGGCCTCTGAAATTTTAGATGGTGATTGTAATTTACAACATTATGTTCTTATAGCCTTGGCCCCAATTAAAACTTAATGTTACTGCTTCAAATTATACAAATAATGGGAATCAGATCATAACAGCACCTGGGTGCTTCCATTGAGAAGCAAATGGGCCATAGTAAATAGAAGCCCATTTTATGGTCAATTGCAAAAACTGAAAAGGTGTATGGTGTGCTCTCAAACTGTAAGCAAATGTTATATTAGATGCAAAATATAGAAAAACAAGACAGGCAAAAAAAAAAAAAACTTGGATCACAATAACTCAAAGATTAGAAGTGATTCAGAATATCTTACAAGACATATAGGATCTGACTGCCTCTCATTTACCTGCTTTTTTCTTTCAAATAATAATAATAATTCAACCTTGAATGCCATCTAAGGTTATGGTCTTACCCTAGTCAGCAAGACAAATGCTGACTCTGGGACTTCCTAGGAATGAGACTTTCTAGCATTATGGGACCTCATTATCCAACCCAAAGGTTGGTCATTAATATATTCTTTGGATTGATTTATAATCAAAAAGGGAACGTATGGATGAAAAGGGGCTTCACCCTAAACATGACAAGCTCAGGGGAGGCCTGCATGGTGGCCTTACAAACTCAGAGACCTAAAGTAACCACAAAGGATGGTCTGAAATTACAGCTTTTTAACTAAAAGCAGTTGATGGCAGGGAGTCATGTCCTAGGCCAGAATCTTCCCTGACAAAGGTCAATTTTCACTTTAACCCTGTCAGTTGTCTTTTTGCATCTACAGTAACTTACGTTTAGAATGTCACCGTAATTTTCTGGACCCCTCAAAGCACAGGTACCGCACCAGAGTGGAGACCACAAGTCCCCCATTGTTATTGAGTTAATTGTCGACGGTTAACTATCCTGCACCCTCCTGTGTAAAAGAAGTATGTGTCTATCATTTTACTTTTTATCCAATCCCAGAGGCTTTCCCACTTTGCTTTCTCCCGCCTCCCTAATCAATAACCAATGGATTTCATGTAACTCACTTGTCTTCTTTTTTTTTTTTTTTTTTTTAAATTTCTTTATTGATTAAGGTGTCACATATTTGTCCTCATCCCCCCATTCCCATCCCACCCCTCTCCCCACGCATGCCCCAATCCCCTGTTGAACTTAACCGTTGGATAGGCTTATATGCATGCATACAGGTCCTTTGGTTGAACTCTCCCCCTCCCCCCCACCCTCCCCCTACCCTCCCCTATCCTCCCTCTGAGGCCCGATAGTCCGATCGATGCCTCCTTGCTTCTGGTTCTGTTCTTGTTCCTCAGTCTATGTTGTTCATCATTTCCTCTAGATGAACGAGATCAAATGTCACTAGATATATACTAATAAGAACTGAATGTGAGACGAGCAATAATATTTATGCTGACAGGCAAATGAATCAATCTGTAGCGAGTTTCCCCCTGGACCAACAGTTCTTTTGAGACCCAATTTCGATGTCCAGTAGTTCCTTATGTGTACATGTCAGCACTGACCCCTCAGCTCTGGATGGTGGACAAATGGTGGTAATGGAGGTCCGACTCCCTCTGGTTTGGTCTCGGCCGAACCCAGGGGCACGGCGTCACCTGGACTAAGGGGCACGTGGCCTCACCCATACCCAAGGGGCGCGTGGTCTCACCCGGGCCTGGGACCCAGCCTCACCCGGATGGATCCAGGGGCGCACGGCCTCACCCGGACCCAGGATCTGGCTTCACCTGTACCCAGGGACGCTTGGCCTCTCCCAGACCCAGGGGCACGTGGCCTCACCCGGGCTTAGTTGCACAAGGCCTCACCCGGATCCAGGGACACATGGTCTCACCCGGACCCAGGGACGCTTGGCCTCTCCCAGACACAGGGCCACTTGGGCTCACCCGGGCCTAGGTGCACGAGGCCTCACCCGGATCCAGGGACACATGGTCTCACCCAGACCCAGGAACGTTTGGCCACTCCCAGACCCAGGGCCACTTGGGCTCACCCGGGCCTAGGTGCACGAGGCCTCACCCAGATCCAGGGACGCATGGTCTCACCCGGACCCAGGGACGCTTGGCCTCTCCCAGACACAGGGCCACTTGGGCTCACCCGGGCCTAGGTGCACGAGGCCTCACCCGGATCCAGGGACACATGGTCTCACCCGGACCCAGGGACGCTTGGCCTCTCCCAGACCCAGGGCCACTTGGGCTCACCCGGGCCTAGGTGCACGAGGCCTCACCCGGATCCTGGGACTCATGGTCTCACCCGGACCCAGGGACGCTTGGCCTCTCCCAGACCCAGGGCCACTTGGGCTCACCCGGGCCTAGGTGCACGAGGCCTCACCCGGATCCAGGGACACATGGTCTCACCCGGACCCAGGGATGCTTGGCCTCTCCCCGACCCAGGGCCACTTGGGCTCACCCGGGCCTAGGTGCACGAGGCCTCACCCAAATCCTGGGACACATGGTCTCACCCGGACCCAGGGACGCTTGGCCTCTCCCAGACCCAGGGCCACTTGGGCTCACCCGGGCCTAGGTGCACGAGGCCTCATCCGGATCCAGGGACGCATGGTCTCACCTGGACCCAGGGACGCTTGGCCTCTCCCAGACCCAGGGCCACTTGGGCTCACCCGGGCCTAGGTGCACGAGGCCTCATCCGGATCCAGGGACACATGGTCTCACCCGGACCCAGGGACGCTTGGCCTCTCCCAGACCCAGGGCCACTTGGGCTCACCCGGGCCTAGGTGCACGAGGCCTCACCCGGATCCAGGGACACATGGTCTCACCCAGACCCAGGAACGTTTGGCCACTCCCAGACCCAGGGCCACTTGGGCTCACCCGGGCCTAGGTGCACGAGGCCTCACCCAGATCCAGGGACGCATGGTCTCACCCGGACCCAGGGACGCTTGGCCTCTCCCAGACACAGGGCCACTTGGGCTCACCCGGGCCTAGGTGCACGAGGCCTCACCCGGATCCAGGGACACATGGTCTCACCCGGACCCAGGGACGCTTGGCCTCTCCCAGACCCAGGGCCACTTGGGCTCACCCGGGCCTAGGTGCACGAGGCCTAACCCGGATCCTGGGACACATGGTCTCACCCGGACCCAGGGACGCTTGGCCTCTCCCAGACCCAGGGCCACTTGGGCTCACCCGGGCCTAGGTGCACGAGGCCTCATCCGGATCCAGGGACGCATGGTCTCACCCGGACCCAGGGACGCTTGGCCTCTCCCAGACCCAGGGGCACGTGGCCTCACCCGGGCCTAGGTGCCCGAGGCCTCACCCGGATCCAGGGACACATGGTCTCACCCGGACCCAGGGACGCTTGGCCTCTCCCAGACCCAGGGCCACTTGGGCTCACCCGGGCCTAGGTGCACGCGGCCTCACCCGGATCCAGGGACACATGGTCTCGCCTGGACCCAGGGGTGTGTGGGCTCTCCCAGACCCAGGGGCGCTTGGCCTCGCCCGGGCACGGGATCCAGCATCATCCGGGTCCAGGGGCACTTGGCCTCACCCGGACCCGGAGTCCGGCCTCACCTGGACCCAGGGGCATGTGGCCTCAGCTAGACCCAGGGACGTGAGGCCTCACTTATACCCAGAGGCGTGTGACCACACCCGAGCCCAGAGGCGCGCAACCCCGCCCGCACCCGGGTCTCAGCGGGGCCCCGTCTTCCCGATCCCAATTCCTGCCGGTCAATCCCCCCTCAGCAATTCCCCTGGCCATCCTTCCGGAGCTCCAGTATGGCTGCTGCAGAACTCGTCGGGCGGCGGCTCGGCGAAGCTCCGGTGCACCCGGTGCATGGCGGTGGGCCAGTCTGGCGTCGCTGCGTCGGCCCTTGGGTCTGCATCGGTGGCCGGTCGCCGAGCATGCGCACCTGGCCGCTTCCGGGGCGTTGAGATTCTTGACGGACTCGGAGGTCAGCAAGCGCGGAGTCTCCCACCCCATGTCTCATAGGGGCTCGTCTGTCCGTGCTTGGCTGCCAGTGGAGCCGTCCTCTCAGCCGGAGACCGCCGGGGGAACTGCGCCGAGCACGTTCCAGGCCGCTGTTGTATCGCCTGAGACATAGTTCTTTTGTGTCGCCTGAGCTGTAGTTCTTAAAGTGTGGTCTTTGGGTCACCGGCATCAGCATCATCCCACATACCGCTCTTTTATTCTAGTTGTAGAGCATCTACTCAGCCAGCCCTATGGTGGTCTTGGATGGTGTCTGCTCTGCTCTCTTGTCGTAGTCTCAAAGTTGTTGTGGTAGGCAACAATCAGGCTTCCGCCCTATGCCTCCATCTTGGTCCTCCTTTGTATAGTTAAGTCTTGATTGTTGTTGGTGTCACTGGGGGGGCTCTCTTTGTCTATAAAGGAAGAGTTGCTGTGCAGGAGACACGTTTATGGGCCGGGTCTTGGTGCAGCAAAGCTTTGGCGCTCACTGAATATTCCCGTTGAATGTGTCCCTTATGCACGTGGTTGAAATCTGGTGTCATCTCCCACAGACCACTAGATGCCCTCGTTTCTGGGTCTCCAATGGGGTGTAGATCAGCTACTGCCTTAGGCACTCAGCAAGGATTACAGCAAAAACTGTAGTTTCTTCCTCCTGTCTGAGTGGCCCTGGAGCAGTCCGACTAGAACAGCAGATCATCTGGTCCGCTGCCAGAGGGCAGGCCACCCACATGCATAAGCCGTTGCTTGGGGCGCAGGTGTGCCTGCAAGACTTGCGGGGCAGGTCTTCAAAACGTGCGGGGCGGGTCCCAGGGCGGGGCGGGGTCTCAGGGCGCCAACAGGCCATGGTGCGGCGAGCCTCGATGGCTGTGAGTCTGGTCCTTCTGCCTTCCATGTATCTAAGTCCCCTCGTTCCGCACTCCAGCGCAGCAAACACTGATTGCTGGGCGCACCTCTGCAAGAGTCCCGCCTCTCCCCGCAGGCATCTGGGTCTCCCGGGGTTCGCCAGAAGATGGGTTTCAGGGTGATGGAGAGCTAATCTCCCTTAGGTTTGGAACAAAAGCCCCTTTCCCCCGCCACCAGCCAGACCCACGCACCTCCACACCTCATCCCCTCCGATTTCGCTGGGTGCGAGGCAACAGAACAGCCTTTAACCTCCGCCGCCATCTTTTTCAAACTTCTCAATTTGTACTTCTTAATCCCTTCATTTCAGTCAACTCTACTGAAGTCTAGCGCCGCCGGGAGGTGCACGGAAAGGGCGCCCGGGCCTCCGTCCGGTGCGCGGTGCGCGCGTCCCGCGGGAACCGGTGCGCGAGGGCCGCGCGGCTGGGACGGGCGCTGGGCGGCCGCCGAGCTCCAGGCACCGCCATCGCCGTGTTCCGGACGTCGCCGCCGCGGCGTCCCCCCAATTTATACTTCTTAATCCCTTGAATTCAGTCAACTCTACTGAAGTCTAGTGCCGCCGGAGGTGCACGGAGAGGGCGCCCGGGCCTCCGTCCGGTGTGCGGGGCGCGCGGCCCGCGGCACCAGGCGCGCGGGGGCTGCGCGGCGGGGACGGGTGCTGGGAGGCCGCCGGGCTCCGGGCGCCGCCGCTGCGGCGGCGTCCCCAGCGTCCCGGGCCGGGCAGCCTGCGGGGGCGGCGGAGTTGCGAAAGTGAGTGAGTTTCCCAGGGTTTCGCCCGGAATGGGGTTCAGTGCAATCGGAGCCGGTGCTCAGCGCACTCCGGAGCCTTTATCTCCTTCCTGCCAGTGAACTCTGGCCAGGTCATCAGCCGCCCCCTCCTCTCCGGTTCCATCCTCCCCGCAGGCGCGTGTGCTCGTGTCTCCGCCCGTTTCTCCATACCTCAGGCTTTTACGGCTTCCCCGACTGTCCCCGTGGCCTTCTCCTTCCCCCCAGCTGTGGGCATTTCAGTCCGCCAGCTCTCCTGTGGTTCTGGACGATGTCCGTTCTGACCTCTAGTTGTATTTTTGAAATTGTTGTGCCCGGCTGCAGGTTAGGTGTTTAACCTATGCCGCCATCTTGGTTTCATCTTGTCTTCTTTTTTTATTGTAATGTATAAAATAAGGTACATAACTGCCATCCTCAGGAGTAGAATCTCAATCTATTGAGGTTTGGCTTCCTGGCAATTGTTGTCAGTTGGCTCAAATACACTCACAAAAATTCTCCACAGGCCTGAATGTTTCTTATGTTGACAGCTTGGTCATTGTTGTTGCAAAGTGGGCCTGGGGAAAGTCTATGGAATGGAACTGGAAGTCAAATAAAAACTGTAAAGTCAATGACATTTTTTAGGTTTTTTATTTCTATTTATTTCTTTATTTTTACTGTTGACACTATTAGAGATGTCTCCATTTCTTCCCCCTTTGCCTGCCTCCAACAAGTGCCCATACCTCTCTTCCCTCTGGCCATCACCACACTGTTATCTGCATCTATGGGTTATGCACATACGGTCTTTGGCTAATACCTTCACCTTCTTTCATCAAGTCCCCCTACCCTCCTCCTCTCTGACAACTGTCAGTCTGTTCCATGTATCTATGCCTCTGTTTCTATTTTGTTTGTCCGTTTATTTTATTCATTAGATTCCACATACAATTAGATCAGATGGTATTTGTCTTTCTCTAACTGGCTTATTTCACTTAGCATAATAATCTTCAGGTTCCTCATTGCTGTCACAAAAAGTAAGAGTTCCTTCTTTCTTTCAGCCTTGAAGCATGGGCATGTAAATGTACCACCGTTTTTTTATCCACTCATCTATAGATGGGCATTTGTGCTGTTTCCAGATCTTGGCTATTGTAAATAATGCTGCTATGACCATAGGGATGCATATATTCTTTTGAATTATTGTTTTGGGCTTCTTCATATATATCCCCAGAATTGGAATAGATAATGCACTTCCATTTTTAATATTTTGAAGTAACTCCATACTGCTTTTTACAGTGGCTGCACCAGTCTGCATTCCCTCCAACAGTACAGGAGAGTTCTCTTTTCTCCACATCCTCTCCAACATTTGTTGTTTGTTGATTTATTGATGGTAGCCATTCTGGCAGGTGTGAAGTGATATCTCATTGTGGTTTGAATTTGCATCTCTCTGATGATTAGTGACATTGAGCTTTTTTCACATGTCTAAAGACCATCTGTATGTCTATTCAGATCCTTTGCCCATTTTTTATTTGAATTGTTAGCTTTTTGGGTGTTGAGTTTTGTAAGCTCTTTATAATTTTGGAAATTAACCCCTTAACAGATGTATCATTGGTGAATATATTCTATCATACAGTGGGTTCCTTATTCATTTTGTTGAGGGTTTCTTTTGCTGTGCAGAAGTGTTTTAGTTTGATGTAGTTCCATTTGCTTATTTTTCCCTTTATTCCCCTTACCCTAGGAGACATATCAGCAAAAATATTGCTATGAGAAATGTCTAAGATTTTACTGACCTTTGTTTTCTTCTGGAATTTTTATGGTTTCACAACTTACATTTAAGTCTTTTATCCATTTTAAATTCATTCTTGTGTGTGGTGTAAGTTGGAGGTCTAGTTTCAATTTTTGCATGTTTGTCCAATTTATAAATGCCAACACCATTTATTGAATAGATTGTCTTTACACCCTTGTATGTTCTTGCCTCTTTTGTCAAATAATTTACCATAGAGTCATGAATTGATTTGGGGGCTCTCTGTTCTGTTCCATTGATCTACATGCTTGTTCCTTTGCCAGTACCAGGCTGTTTTGATTCCAATGGCCTTGTAGTATAGTTTGATATCAGGTATTGTGATACCTCCAACTTTGTTTTTCTTTCTCAAGATTGATGAAGCTATTCAGGGTCTTTTTTGGTTCAATATGAATTTTTGGAGTATTTGTTCTAGATCTGTGAAATATACCATTGGTATTTTAATAGGTATTACATTGAATCTACAGATTGTTTGGGGTAGTATGGACATTTTAATGATGTAAATTCTTCCAATCCATGAACATGATATATGCTTCCAATTATTTGTATCTTCTTCAATATCTTTCTTCAATGTCTTATAGTTTTCTGAGTACAGATCTTTTACTTCCTTTGTTAAATTCATTCTTAAGTACCTTATTTTTTTCTTGTTGCAATAGTAAATGGGATTGTTTTCTTAGTTTCTCTTTCTGATAGTTCATTATTGGTGTATGGAAATGCCATCAATTTCTGAATATTAATTTTCTATCTTGCTATAGTCAAGATACTGAATTCATTTATTAGCTCTAGTAGCTTTTTGGTGGAGTCTTTGGGATTTTCTATGTACAATACCATGTCACCTGTGAATAATGAAAGTTTTACCTCCTCCTTTTTGATTTGGATGCTCTTTATTTTTTCTTCTTGTCTGATTGTTGTGGCTAGGACTTCTAGTATTATGTTGAAGAGCAGTGGTAAAAACAGATATCCCTGTCTTATTTCTGATTTTAAGGGAAAAGCTTTTATTTTTGCCCATTGAGTAGGATGTTGGTTATGGGTTTGACATATATGGTCTTTATTACACTGAACTATGTTACCTCTATTCCCACTTTGCTGAGAGATTTTATCATAAATGGATACTGGATTTTATCAAATGCTTTTTCTGCATCTATTGATATGATCATGTGGTTTTTACCTGCGGGGGCCTGTAGCGGAGGGGGCCAAACATGGCGGGGATCTCCCTTTTCCGCGTCCCGCACGGAAAGAGAGATGAACGAACCGGTTCTAAGTGGAGGCGGCCAGGGATTGAGAAATAATAGAAATAAAGAAAACAAGACGCAAAAATAGATTCATGAAGCTGGGGCTGGGTGGGACGCCATCTTTCCTCTCTGATGGAGAGGCAGCATGACGACGACCCTGAGCCACCCAGCAGGTTTATTTTATATCCCCCAAATCCAGGAAGTAACACCAAAACTTAGGATCAAAGGAGCTTATTTGCATTCTTAACTAGGCCCCAGCATTACTGGATTTACATATCTAGACCCGCCCCTGCTGACACCTGGGCTGCTATGAAGTCAGAACTGATTAACATGTCCAGCCTCATTGGGGAAGCATGTTCCCAGGGCTGTGACTCGGCCTAAGCCCTGAGTTTGGTTGACGATAATTAAGGAAATGCCCAGGTGCCTCCCAGGAAGCCCTCTACATTTACCCTTCATTTTGTTTCTGTGGTGTATCACATTTATTGATTTGCAGATGTTGGACCAACCTTGCATCCCTACAATAAATCTCACTTCATCATAATGTATGAAGTTTATAATGTACTAGAGGCCCGGTGCACGAATTCGTGCACCAGTGGGGTCCCTTGGCCTGGACTGTGGGATCGGGCCAAAATCGGCTCTCTGATATCCCTTGAGGGGTCCCGGATTGCAAGAGGGCACAGGCCAGGTGGAGGGACCCCACCAGTGCACTATCAGGGTCAAGGAGGTACATGGGAGGTTGGCCAGCCGGGGATGTATCACAGGAAGGCTCCAGGGCGTGCCAAGCCTTTCTCACTCAGTCCCGATAGATTGGCCAGACCCCAGCAGGAGGCTAACCTACCAGGCGGAGTGTCTGCCCCTGGTGATCAGTGCACGTCATAGTGAGTGGTTGAGCAGCCTTAGTATATCATTAGCATATTACGTTTTGATTGGTTGAACGGACGAACGGACGAACAGGCAACCGGATGACCAGATGACTGGACACTTAGCATATTAGGTTTTTATTGCTAATATTTGTTGAGGATTTTAGCATCTATGTTTATCAGGGAAATTGGCCTATAATTTTCTTTCTTTGTAGTGTCTCTATCTAGTTTTGGAATTGAGATTATGCTGGCCTTATAAAATGTGCTTGGGTGTTTTCCCTCTTCTTAAATTTTTTTGAATAGTTTGAGAAGAATAGGTGTTATATCTTCTTCAAATGTTTGGTAAAATTCACCCATGAAGCCATTTGATCCAGGATTTTTATTTGTTGGGAGGTTTTTGATTACTGCTTCAATATCACTAGTTGTAATCTGTCTATTCAGATTCTCTGAGTCTTCCTAATTCAATTTTGGTAGATTATGTGTTTCTAGTAATTTATGCTTTTTTTTTCCAGATATTCCAATTCATTGGCATATAGTTTTTAGTAAGATTTTCTTACAATTCTTTGTATCTCTTTGGTGTCAATTGTCACTCCTCCTCTTTCATTTCTGATTTTATTTATTTGGATCCTCTCTCTTTTCTTCTTGATGAGTCTAGTTAAAGGTTTGTCAATCTTTTCAAAGATACAGCACATTGTTTCATAGATCTTTTGTATTTTTTAGAATCTTATTTTATTTATTTCCGCTCTGATCTTTATTATTTTCTTCCCTGTACTCAATATGGACTTTGTTTGTTGTTTTTTATCTAGTTCCGTAAAATATAAAGTTAGATTGTTTATTTGACATTTTTTCTTGTTCCCTGGGGTAGGCCTATAATGATATATGAATTTTCCTCTTAAGACTGCTTTCACTGTGACCCATAGATTTTGGGTTATTGTGTTCTCACTTTCATTTGTTTCAAGGTATCTTTTAATTTCTTCCTTGATCTCATTGTTAATCCATTCATTGTTTAGTAACATGTTATTTAGTCTCTATGAGTTTGTGTGGTTTTCAGTTTTTCCTATGGTTGATTTTTTTTGGTTAATATAATTATGGTCAGAGAAGGCACTTGATATTATTTCAATCTCCTTAAATTTATTGAAACTTGTTAGTGTCTAATATGTGGTCTAGCCTAGAACACATTTCATGTGTACTTGGAAAGAATGTATATTCTTCTGCTTTGGGGTGAAATACTCTGAAGATTTCAACTAAATACATCTGATCTAGAGTGTCATTTAAGGCCATCATTTCCTTGTAGACTTTCTGTCTGGAAGATCTATCCATTCATCATCGTGGTGTTAAAATCCCCTACTATGACTGCCTTACTGTCAATCTCTCCCTTTATGTCTATCAAGATTTGCTTTACACATTTAGGTGCTCCTATGTTGGCTGCATAAATGTTTACCAGAGTTATGTCCTCTTATTGGATTGTTCCTTTTATCATTGTCTCTTACTATAGCCTTTGTTTTAAAGTCTATTTTGTCAGTTGTAAGTATTACTGCCTCAGTTTTTCCCCCCTTTACTTTTAATCTGTATGTATCTTTAGTTCTGAAGTGTGTCTCTTACAGACAGCAAATATATGAGTCTTGTTTTCTTATTCATTCAGTTACCCTATGTACTTTTATTGCCATTTACATTTAAAGTGATTATTGATAGGTATGTATTTATTCTTTTAACTCTGTTCATTTTGTTTGTTTGTTTTTTTTTCTTCTTTTTCTTCTACTTCTAAAAGCAGGCCCTTTAACATTTCTTGCAATACAATGGTGGTAAAAAAAAAAAAAAAACTCCTTTATCTTTTACTTGTCTGGGAAGCTCTTTATTTCACCTTCAATTTTTAATTATAGCCTTCTGGCCTGAAATGTTTCTGTTGAGAGATCAGCTGACAGTTTTATGGAAACTCCCCTATAAGTAAGTAATTGCTTTTCTCTTGCTACTTTTAAGGTTCTCTCTGTCTTTAACCTTTGCCATTTTAATTATGATGTGTTTGGTGTGGGTCTCTTTGGGTTTCCTGGACTTGTGTTCTTTTTCCTTCACCAGGTTAGGGAAGTTTTGGATCATTATTTCATCAAATATGTTCTCGATCCCTTTCTCTTTCTCTTCTCCTCCTGGTTCCCCTATAATGCAGATGTTATAATTCATGTTGTCCCATAGATCCCTTAAACTATTCTCATTCTTTTTAATTCCTTTTTCTTTTTGCTGCTTTGATTGGGTGTTTTTTCTACCTTGTCTTCCAAATTGCTGATTTAATCTTCTGCTTCCTCCAACCTACTTTTTAAAAATATATATATTTTTAATTGATTTCAGAGAGGAAGAGAGCGATAGAAACATCAATGATGAGAGGGAATCATTGATCAGCTGCCTCCTGCATGCCCCCCACTGGGAATCGAGCCCAGAACCCAGGCATATGCCCTTGACCAGAATCAAACCCCAGACCCATGAGTCCACAGTCTGATGCTCTATCCACTGAGCCAAACCAGCCAGGGCTCCAACCTACTTTTTATTCCTTCCAGTGTACTCTTGATGTCAGATACAGTATTCTTCATTTCCAACTAGTTATTTTTCATTATTTCTATGTCATTTTTCATGATGCTGTAGTTCTCACTAAGTGCCTTTAACATCCTTATAACCATTACTATCTGATGGATTGCTTGTTCCATTTCATTTTGCTCTTTTTCTGGAGATTCCGCCTGCTGTTTCATTTGTGACTTGTTTCTTTGTCTCCCCATTTTATTTGTATCTTTGTGTGTCTTTTATATGTATTACATTGATCTGCTATGACTCCCAATCTTTTTGGTGTGTCCTTATAGAGTAGGTGTCCTGTGGGACCCAGTTGTATAGTCTTCTTGAACTCCTGAGCTGGGTGCTCTAAGAATGTCCCTCATGTGGGTTATGTGGGCCTTCCTGCTGTAATTGAGTCTTGATTGCTGTTGGCCCATTTGTGGGTGGGATTGACCCTCAGACTGTCTGACTGTGAGGCTAAACCCTGACCATGATATGTGAGCTGTAGTGTAGGTGCAGGCTCAAAATGGCTTCTTCTGCAAATCCTTGGCTATAAGACTCCTTTTCAGCTAGTCCTCAGTTGGTTATTCAGGATGATTGCTCCCCAATTTAGTTGTATTTCCAGTTTGGTCCTGGGGGGAGGTGAGTGCGAGATCCACCTACTCCAGCACCATCTTGAATGTTCTCAGATCAATGATTTTTGGAAAATATTTGTAAACTTGTGCTAACCAAATCTCTGATATGATCAGGTGGATTAGTAGTGTGATGCAAAGTAATTTGGGGGGAATTTTGCTTTTTTTCAGTGGCAGCATGGTCTCTTCTCTCTTTTCTTTCTTTCTTTCTTTTTTTTTTCTCCCTTTAAGACCAATACCATCTTATTTTAATGCCCAGAGATAGAAGCAGAGAAAATTTGGGTGAGGTAGGAGAGCTGAAAGACTGTCCTTTTTCTGCCTCATCTGAGTCCCTGCTGCAGCTACTAGCTGTGGGAAAACTAAGAAAGAGTATTAGTCTGAGACTCTTGGAAGATTGAGATTTTTATTATCATACTAGAGGTCTGGTGCACAAAATTTGTGCACAGGGTGGCGGGGGGAATCCCCCTCAGCCCAGCCTGCACCCTCTCCAATCGAGGACCCCTTGGGGGAGGTCCGACTGCCAGTTTAGGCCCCATTCACAGGGCAGCAACAGTTAGACATCCCTCTCGCAATCCGGGACTGCTGGCTCCTAACTGCTTGCCTGCCTGCTGGCCTAATCACTATCTAACTGCTCCCCTGATGGCCCCCAATTGTCCTGCCCTGCTGGCCTGATGGCCCCCAACTGCCCTCCCCTGCCCACCTGATTGCCCCTAACAACCTCTGCCTCAGCCCCCACCACCGTGGCTTTGTCTGGAAGGAAGTTGGATGTCCAGAAGATGTCTGGTCACCTAGTCCAATTAGCATATTACCCTTTTATTAGTATGGATGTCATCTAGAAATATGTTGGTTTGTGTTCACTGAAGCCTGGAAGCAGGAACATCCACCCTCATGGTACTGCATTCTTCATCACCACCGTCATCTCATCTTGACCAGGGACATCTGCTGTACCCCCAAAGTACCCCAGATTGTGTGGCTGGGAAATATCTGGCACAGGTGAGCCTGCCTACTTGCTGCTTTCAGACTCATTCCTCCCTTCCTTGTCTTGCTCAGATTGCTGAAGGCTGGCCCCAGAATTCCTGACCCACAGGAACTGTAGGGCAATACATATTTATTGTTATCTTAAGCCACTAAATTTTGGGATAATGTATTGAGAAATAGATAACTAACACAGCCCTGATGAAAATCAGTCATTGGTTGTGGGATGCTAGGGAGTAGACAAGCTGCTAAACATGATGTTTCTTGCTCTGTCTAGGGCAATTCTTAAAGAAGGGGACAACTGCTATGAGCCAAAACTCACAAAAGCTGGGAGAAGAGTGTACCTCCCTAATAAAGAAGACCTGGGCAAGGCACTAATAGCATCTGTTATAGGCATTGATTATAAACTAAATGTGATTTGTGTAGATCTGTATGTACATACATTCAGACACACACACACACACACACACACACACACACACACACACAAACAATTATGTAACTACTAGAGGCCCGGTGCACGAAATTCATGCACGGGTGGGGTGGTGTCCCTCAGCCCAGCCTGCACCTCTCCAATTTGGGACCCCTTGAGGGATATCCACCCGCCCATTTAAACATCCCTCTCACAATCCAGGACTGCTGGCTCCCAACCACTCACCTGCCTCTGCCTGATTGCCCCTAACCGCTTCTGCCTGCCAGCCTGATCACTCCCTAACCACTCCACTGCCAGCCTGATCGACGCCTAACTGCTCTACAGCCAGCCCGATTGCCCCTAACTGCCCTCCCCTGCCAGCCTGGTCACCCCTTACTGCCCTCCCCTGCCAGTCTGGTCACCCCTAACTGTCCTCCCTCCCCTGCAGGCCTGGTCACCCCTAAATGCCCTCCCCTGCAGGCCTGCCCTCCCCTGCAGTCCTGGTCCCCCCCAACTGTTCTCCCCTGCAGACCTGGGTACCCCCCCCAACTGTCCTCCTCTGCCAGCCTGGTCACCACTAACTGCCCTCCCTGCTGGCCTGGTCTCCCTCAACTGCCCTCCTCTGCTGGCCTGGTCACCCCCAACTGCCCACAACTGCCCTCCCCTGTCAGCCATCTTGTGGCGGCCATCTTGTGTCCACATGGGCACAGCCATCTTGTGTCTTGGAGTGACGGGCAATTTGCATATTACTCTTTTATTAAATAGGCTTTTTCACTCGTTTTGTGGGTACCAACTCTATAGTTTGGGTAAACAGGAGGCACACAACTAGAATTGTATTCATGAAAAGCAGCAGCAGTAATGGAGCAGTGGGAGGCACCAAGGTGATCTAGAGGCACTTTATTTATTATTAAGTAGGTCCTAAAAGGTGCTTGCAAACATATAAAGTACATACAGAAATTATCAAGAATAACTAACTCACCCTGGCCTGTGTTCTCAGAGGTTAGAGCATTGGCCTGTGCACTGAAGGGTTGAGGATTCCATTCCCAATCAAGGGTATATACCTGGGTTGCAGGTTCAATACCTGGCCCCTATCAGGACATGTGTAGGAGGCAATCAATCAATGTGTCTCTCTCACATCAGTGTTTCTTTCTCTCTCCCTCCCTCCCTTCCTCCCTTCTATTCTCTCTAAAAGTCAATGGAAACAATATCCTTAGGTGAGGCTTAACAACAACAATAAAAGAATAACTATAGTGTTTTCCTTTCATTACTAGTCAAGTCTTGCTTCCAGTGTGATAGACACTTCATAAGTCATCCCTAAATGTGCTGTGTGGAGGTTGGGAAGGGTTGCACAGGAGGAAGTGGGGGAGGGAAGGGAGATGCCACATTGTGGCTGACGGTGCTTCTCTTACCACGTCAGGTTCTGGTTGCTTTCCCTGCTGGACAGGTCCGGGGAGCCACCAAGTAGAAGGCAAACTATCCGCTAACTACCCTACCCTTACCTCAGCACCCTCCTCATCCCAGTCCCTGGGTATAGAGGCAGGAGACCCTGGACATCTCACTGAGTCAAATGCTAAGTTAAAACACCCAAGAGTCTTACTTTCTGAGGTGCTAGAGGAAGAGGCAGTTGCTACACTCTACGAGTGATAACTCAAAAATGAAAAAGACAGAGTATTGTGTGTGTGTTGAAGAGGCTGTTCCAGAATGACCGAACTTTGGCTTTGACAAGCCTGTGGTAACCATAATGAGGCAGTGGCAGGGGTAGGCTAGAGGAAACTTTTGCCTTTCATAGGAGCTTTGGCTCTGGCAGAATCTCACCTGGTTGGGCAGCCAAAGCTTCTTTACCAACCTGCCTGCCCTGATGAGCACATTTAGTGACATCATTTGGGTTTCTCCAACAGTCTTACCACTGTGTGTGTATATACACGTGTGTTTAGAAAATTAGGACCCTGTCACCAGAGTTTCAGCTGCCAATAACTCCTAACAAAAATGTGTTTGCACTGGACAAAGTGAACACCCAAGTGTCTGTGGCCTTTGACTGCTCGAAGTGCAGGGCGCTCTGCAGAGCTGCTTCCCGCTCACCACCACCACCACCACCACCACCACCACCATCATCATCATGGTAGGTAGTGCTGGGAAAACATCACCTAGTCTCTAGTAGCTAATGGATAGTTTTCCCTGGGCTTGAATAGGAATTACTAGTAGGAACATGGAAAAAATGGAAGCTCTAAATCAAAATAAATGAAACAAGCATGGCCCATTTTCAAGGTATTGTGAGAAGTACTAATGCTGAGGGGGAGACATTTGGACCTCATTTGCTGGGTAAATGGATGCATCATCAGGAGCATTTCTTACCCTCATCATGACCGACACTTGGGACCAGATAATTCTTTGTTGTAGGGAACTGTTCTGTGCACTGTAGGATGTTTAAGCACCATCCCTGGCCTTTTTCTACTTTATCCACAGTGCCCTGTCCAGTTGTGACGATCAAAAATATCTCCAGATACAGCCAAGTGTCCTCTGATGGAGGTCAAAATCAGCCCTGGTGGAAAACCCTAAGAGGAAAGGCAGACAGCTGCGAAGAAATCAGCAAAGAAGGTCTGTAAGCAGGAGAAGAAAGGTCAGGCTGAAGGTGGCTCGTGCAGGGAGACAGACACGGTCCTCTGGAGAAAAGAGCCATCAAGAGAAGCAGGCCCCAGAAGCAGGACTCCAGGGGCAGCAAGCGTGGATGTCCTGGTTTCAGAGCAGTCTCAGCACCTGTTGCCCCGTCTGGCTGCAGCGGGCCCCGCTCACCATGTGGGCTGCACCCGCACTCACCTTCCCCCAGCCAGGGAGATGCCTTCACCCTCTTGGAACCCTTTCATTTGAATAGCGTCTTCTTCAAAGTGTCCTCCGGGAAGCCTGGATTCCTCTTTAGCTGCTCTCCAAGACTTTTTTCTGGCAAGAGAGTTACCTCTGTTCACACAGGATGTGCTGAGAGAGCAGAGGCAAGGGGCAAGTCCTAGTAGCAGAGCCAGCCTCCGAGCTGGAAGTGTGACCCTGAAGTGCAGCCGCTGCCACTGAACCTCAACCCTCCCCACCCTCCTCTCCCTGTAGCCACTGCAGAAGCCTCTGCCTTCCAAGAGACGAAGTGTGATCTCGGGCTCTGCAACTCATCATCCCTGGTTAACTTGCATGCGCGTCTGCGGACAGCGGCCCCTGGAGCTGGCAATGACGGCCTCCTTCTCCTGGAACTGGGTTGACAGGGCAGCCTTGCTCATCATTCTGAAGCAGACAGCTGGGTGTCTAGCTCAGACTCAGGAGCAGAGCAAATGACTCACCAGGATGAATCCCATCACTGCACTGAGGAGATAATTTGGGGGCTCAGATTTGACACCAGTGTGGCTTTTCACGGGCTATATGTTCTCCAGGGACTGAAATCATCTCCCAGCCTATGGGGTCCCAGCTGGGGTCCTTGGAGATAGAGCTCAGGGAGGAGCGGGCAGGGCCAGGCTACCTCTGCGGGTGTCAGAGCAGAATTCCCCGGTAGAGGTTAACTCCTTGGTGTGCTGAGGGCACTCGGAAGCATCTGATTCAAAGGGAGAAGTAATCTCCGAATGAGTACAGCCAGACAGATGAGCAGGAAATAGGGGACAGAAGTGATGCACTGAAGCGCCCATAGGAAGTGGGCGCTTTCTAAGGTCTGAGAGCCCCAGGGCAGCCCTAGGGCCCCAAGCCAATTTGGACACCCCAGCAAGTCCCTGATATCCCACAGCCTCAGTGTCTTCAAATGAAAAACAAGGATGAGGAGGTCTACTCCATAGATGTCGTGAGAAAGGGCTTCATGGACCCTAAAGTGTGATGTGAATGTTGTTTATTATTGGCCCACTTCCACATGCTTTACAAATGGCACTTTTATAATAAAACATCCATGCTTCGGTAGGAGAAGTTATAGGGTTACTTTGACTCCTGATGAGAAAATGCTAGAGCCTGACCCTAAGGCATTCAAACAGTTTGCAAAAAGCCTGGGCTCCTTGCCGAGCAACTGAGAGCCATGCCAACCCTCCCGTGAACGTTAAAACAGCCCCTATGGGCTCCTAGGCAAACACCCAACTGATCTTCTATGCTGGGACCAACTGTGGGAAGAAAGTTACATCCTGTCTACACACCAACAAAGGCCAATGGGCTGGAAGACCGCTTCGTTCTGCCCTTCCTGTTGCATCTGATGGATCAGAAAGGCCTTGGCAACATTCTAGAAGCGTATCTTTTAGTGGTAGATTGTTTGCCAAGACGGCTACAACAACCCTCCCATCGTGCAAGGTAAGCGTTCCTCTCCTCTCATCCTGAGAGAATTGGGGGTGCCTCTGTGAGCCCCGTGACCTGCGCAGTGCAGCAGACGTGGTGTGGCACACCTTCCAAGCTTAGGCCTTATGAGACTTGTGCCTTCTGCTCTTGCTCCATTCAACTGCCCTTGCCACCATTTAAGGAAGGTCACTCTAGAGCCCTTAATGAGACCGGGTGGAGAGAGAGGCCCTGAGGCCTGTATTCACCACGTCTTTTTGTTTTCTGTATTCTGACACTTGGACACTTAGGGCTTGCTGGCCCTGAGGGAATGTTTCTCCAGGGCTAGCCAATTCTTAGAGATTGTAAGCAACTTTCCCTTGACGTGCCTTTTATTTTATTTTAATTTTTTTTATTTTTTTATTTTTATTGATTTTACAGAAAGGAAGGGAGAGGGATAGAGAATTAGAAACATCTTGAGAGAGAAACATCGATCAGCTGCCTCCTGCACGCCCCTTACTGGGGATGTGCCTGAAACCAAGGTACATGCCCTTGACCGGAATCAAACCCGGGACCCTTCAGTCCGCAGGCCGACACTCTATCCACTGAGCCAAACCGGTTAGGGCTAACGTGCCTTTCATATGCAAAACAAACCGGTCCAGAACCCACACCCCAACCACCTCCTTTACTCAGCCTTCACATTCTGGGCCTCTATTAACCTGCCTACATCACCCAGGTACCAGACAGCTAAGGAGAGTCTCTATGCTCCAGAGCCTTCTGAAATTCAAACCTGCCAATTTTAAACATGCTTACCCGTTCACCCATTTCTTCCGATAAAGATTCTTGCTTGCCTTTCCCCTTCACTCCCTCGGGTTCCTGACTGACCCTTGTTAACATAAAAAAACCATTGAAACCTGTAAAGAATTTTGTGAGTTTATTTGAGCCAAACTGTCAACATATGCCAGGAAGCAGAACCTCAATGAATTGAGATAATGCTCCGGAGAACGGTGGGTTACATTTGTATTTATACATTGCCATCAAAGGAGGGACATAATTGGGTTACATGAAATTTGTTGTGGAGCGGATGCGAGTGAATGACCACTGGAGCCCAGACCAAATTAAAATTTAGGGAGCCTTTATTAGCCGGGTGGCCGGGCGACCCGCGACTGCTCTGCCATTCTCCACGCAGGGAGACCAGAGAGCAGCAGCGACCCTTTGTGTAGGACCGATTTTAAACACATTAACCACATCCAGTTTTTGCAGAACAAGTAACCCAAAACAAAACAGTTTTTCCCAAGCAACGTCAGGATCATGCCAATGACGACCATGTTATTCACAAGGTCATCCTGTTCTTCAGAAAGCTGACAGTGTTCTGTGAAAGAAAGCTACGTGCTGGGAAGGGGCCATGAGACCATATCTCAAGGCCTGGCTTGGTGTCAGCACTGACAATTCTATCTGGGCACTGACAATTCTATCATAGTCCAGGGCCTCAGTAGTGCTCAAAAATTCCCACTCTCCAACAAAATTCATTGGTGATAGATTAAGGAAGTGGGATAAAGCAAAGCTGGGAAAAACCCTGGGATTGGATAAAAAGTGAAATGATGGACACATACTTAGATGGGTACAGGAACAATTAACATGATAATGAAGGAATTTGTGGTATCTGTCCTGGTGCCCACCACATTTGGTTGTGCCCCAAGGGGTCCAGAAAAAGGGAAGTTACAAGTTACCCAGACATTTCAAGGGTATGTTATCATAGATGCAAAAAGACAGATAGGCTCAGTTAAGGTAAAGGTTGACCTTGTTAGTGAAGATACCAGCC
Organism: Eptesicus fuscus; assembly: GCF_027574615.1. Classification (NCBI taxonomy): domain Eukaryota; kingdom Metazoa; phylum Chordata; class Mammalia; order Chiroptera; family Vespertilionidae; genus Eptesicus; species Eptesicus fuscus. Next base: position 12,830,998 of record NC_072480.1, on the reverse strand, counting down.
TAGGATGTAACTGCCCACCGTAACTGCGTTTAGTTAAAGTTAATTTCAGACCATCCTTTGTGGTTACTTTAAGGCTCTGAGTTTACAAGACTGCCATGCAGGCCTCCCCTGAGCTTGTCAGGTCAGCATGTGGCCCCTTCGGTCCACACCCTGGTGCCTCCTTCTTTGGGGAACTAGGATGTAACATCCTCTTCAGTGGCAATCATCTCCTGATCTGTTGGCTTCACCAAACTTGTTTTAACAATAAAACCTACTTTTAAAGCAATGCTGCATGGAGAGAAAGGCCCTGATGACCCAGCATCCCAGCTGGACCCCCCCCCCCCCCCGCCAGGCTGACTCCCCTCTGAATGCTGCCACGCCAGTGAGCCCAGACAATTAAAAAAAATACAATTCAAATTTTCTTACTGACTTTTGTTTTATTGAAAGACTAGTGGCCCGGTGCACGAAATTCGTGCACTGGGTGGGAGGAGGGTCTCTCATCCTGGCCTGCATCCTCTCCAATCTGAGACCCCTGTGGGATCGGGCTTAAACTGGCAGTTGGACAACCTCCTCACAATCCGGGACTGCTGGCTCCTAACCGCTCACCTGCCTGCCTGCTTGATTAACCCTAACCACTCTGCCTGCTGGCCTGATTGCCCCCAACTGCACCCCCCTGCCAGCCTGCTCACCCCCAACTGGTCTCCTCTACCGGCCTGCTCGCCCCCAACTGCCCCACCCCCCGCCAGCCTGATCACCCCCAACTGCCCTCTCCTCCTGGCCTGATCACCCCAACTGCCTCCCCCCCTGGTCTGATCACCCCAACTGCCTCTGCCTCGGCCCCGCCACCATGGCTTTGTCCGGAAGGACTTCTGGAAGTTCTCATGGTCTAATTAGCATATTACCCTTTTATTAATATAGATAGGATATGACATACTGCCATAACTATAACATATGTACCAGTATTACTCTATGAGAATACATATTTCATGTGATAGGAAGCCATCTAATACATTACATTGTATATGTTGTAAGAAGTAGAAAAATACTGTATTCATAGCAATAACATACACCCTGTGACTTCCCTTCCTGATTTGGGAATGGTTCCCCAGTTCTTTGAATGTTTCCTGGCCCCTAATGTATTTTTTTTTTTTGTCATTCAGTGTAACTTTATTTATTGTTTATTGCACATGATTTGAGGTCTTTAATTTCTAACCACCAAAAATTCAAAGGACTCTTTTTTCTATGAAGTTTAACATTAACATCAGTGAATTCATGTATTCATGTGTTTTTATTGTAAACATCTGAATTATTCACATTGTCATAGATCCTGAACTCATAAGCATGTACCATGCACAGGCTGGCAGCAAGCCAGGAAGCCACTCTGCAAGCAAACAGATACTCTGCATAAGGAGAAAAGTCATAGCACAACATTTAATGTCCAACCTGAGTCACCTCAAAATGTTATCCTACCTAATAATAGACAAATATGCAAATTGACCGTACCTTCGCTATGCCCGCGATTGGCCAGGAGGCGCGGGGGGAGGCGGGACTCGGGGTGGCTGGGGTGGCCGATTGGGCCGGCGGGACACTGAGCTCGCGTCGCCAGCGGCGGCTCAAGCTCAGCGTCTGTGCCATGGCTGTGCTGCAGCACAGAAGGGGCCTCTGGGGCAGCGAGCTCACGTCCCACCACGGACCATCAAAAGCGGGGGAGCTGGGTGCCTGTCCACTCAGGCACCAGGCCTTTCAGAAGCCTCTGCCACGCCAGAGGCTTCTGAAAGGCCTGGTGCACCAGCGGACAGGCACCCAGCTCCCCCATGATCGAAAACGAAAGCGTGTAGGGGACCCTACACGTGCATGATTCAATCATGCACTGAGCCTCTAGTATATATTGACTTCTTAATTCATATAGTATCGGGAACTCAACTGCTTGGTTGGCCTGGTTTCAGGAGGATTATTCCTGAAATAATTAAGGAAAGGGGGGCTCAGTCTTTTCTTGGTTGCTTGCTCCTCCCCAGCACCTTCATCTTTCTTCTCGTCCTCAGTTTCTCGGGCATCTTCTCCTTCACCTTCACCTCCTTCTTCTTCCTCCTTTGCATCCTCAAATTCTTCCTTGGCACCTTCTTCCTCTTCCTCTCCTTCCTCTTCGTCAGCCACTTCCTTCTCCTTCTCCTCCTCTTCAGCTTCTCCTTCAGAGGCGGGTTCATCCTTAGCTTCCTAATGGTCTCCTCCACCTTGATCTGCTCCTCCTGGACGTTGCTGGTGTATTAAGAAGGGAAGGAGCGAGCGGACATCAAGTAGGAGCTAGTCTGTAAACCACCTTAGGCAGATCGACCAAAGATCTGGGAATTCTGGGAGTAGCCACTGGCTATGCTTCCCACGCTGGTGAAACTGAGCTGGGTCTCCTCACCTTCCAAGAGTTTCCTGTAAGCTGCAATGTCAATGTCCAAAGCCACATTGAGGAGGTCCTGGTATTCTTTTAAATATCATGCCATTTCACTCTCTGTAGTTCTCAACTCATTTTCTAATTTGTTGATTGTGTCCTGCATAGCACTAACATCAGAGTTCTGCTTATCCTCCAGCTCTTGCAGCTGCTTTCCCAGAGCTTAGTTCATGCCTCAGCATGCTTTGATCTCCAGGGTCTTGGCCTTGAGCAGGCGGCGGCTTTCAGACACCTCGTCCTTGGCGGCACGCACCCCGTAGGTGTTCTTGGCAGTGCTCTCGGTCAGCATGGTGAGCAGCTCTTGTACCATTCTTCTGCATTCTGCATGTCCTTGGCAGCCAACTTCTCCTACTGGGCGCCAATGTCCTTGAGCGCTGCAGATAGGTCAGACTTGGAGAACACGTCCATCTCCACAGAGATCTGAGCGTACTGGATCTGCACCTGCAGCTCGGCGATCTCCTCTTCATGCACCTTCTTCAGAAAGGCGATTTCATCCATCGGGCTGTCTATGTGCTTTTCAAGCTCAGCGCCAGCAAGAGCCGCCTCATCTGCACCTGTGCATGCCTCTATCAGCCAGCCCTCTGTGTCATCATGGTTCAGCACCTCTTCCTGGTAGCATGCCTGCAGGTTGCTCCCAGTCCCTTCCAAGCCCTGGTGCCTGCTAACTGCCCACTGCCCTCTCCTCGCCAGGGACTGGGCACGGTGGGCTGGGGCACAGGCATCCCATTTTCATTAAAATGTTCAACCCCTGCCTGCTCCACCTGTGTCCACAGGCGGCCCAGGGGCAGACAGTGATCCCAGAGACCCTGGCCACCCCCACCTACCCAGGTCCCCGCTGGCGGCCTCGACCCAGCGGGCAGCATCAGGCTCAGCCCGCCTGGCCTGCACGGACCCCGATGGCGGCCTGGACCGCGCGGGCGGAGTCAGGCGCTGCCCCCCCCAGGCCTGCCCAGTTACCAATGGCTGCCTGGACCCCACGGGTGGCATCAGGCACTGTCTGCCCAACCTGCCTGGACCCTGATGGCAGCCTGGACCCCGCGGGAGGTGTCAGGCGCTTCCCACATGGCCTGCCCGACCCCAATGGTGGCCTGGGCACCGCAGGTGATGACAGGCACTGCCTGCCAGGCCTGCCCGGCCCCCGATGGCTGCCTGGACCCCACGGGCGGTGTCTGGCACTGTCCACCAGGTCTGCCCAGTCCCCGATGGTGGCCTGGACCCCGCAGGTGGCTGTCAGGTGCTGCCTGCTGGGTCTGCCCAGTCCCCGATGGTGGCCTGGACCCTGCAGCGGTGTCAGACACAGCCTGCCCCTCCTGCATATGCAAATTTACCCTCCATCCTTGTTGGCTTAATTTGCATATCACTCCTGATTGGCTGTGGGTGTAGCAGAGGTATGGTCAATTAGCATTTTTCTCTTTTATTAGTGTAGATATTTACTTAGCCCCTCCCAAATGAGATGATTATGCTTTCCAGCTTAACTCCTCCAGAAAAGGGCAGAATGGCTCATCTCTGCCTAACATGATCCTCAGTATCCTCTGTGCAACCAAAACATGCTCAACCCATCCCAGAAGACCCATGGTGCTTAGAAGAGTGCTGGCACCCAGCGAGGGTGCTTCTTGCCTGTTCATGCAAACTGGCCTGCTTGGCTCTATTTCTGAGACACAGCATCTCCTTGAACACGTTTGATGTACTGCCCTGCACTGGGTTGTCATTCTGTGCTTGCACACATACCCCACTCACCCAGAGGGCTCACTCCCTCAGGGTAAGGACCAAACTATCCAGCAAGATGTCTGGCACCTACTAGGTGTTCTATAAATATTTTTGCTTAATCAATTTCTGTAGGCCCCTGGCTTTGCTAGGCACCAGCTCACTGCACTGACCTGATAATGGACCATCATATTAAACGTGTCACATCACACCTTTCCTCTGCCGAGGCCTCCACTGGCTCCTCCCCACTGCTCAGGCTCAGAGCCGTGGAAGCCCTCTGTGCAGGGCCCAGCTCCATCCTCCCCTGCACACTCCCCACACTGCTGCTGTTCAGAAGACCAAAGAAAACCAAGGACGCTTCAAAGAAGATGAGGGACACTGTTTAATACACCAGCAGACTCAGGGAACAGTCTTCCAAATCTGAGTGAAGGAACATGCATGGGGCTTTCCTTTCTATCTCCCTGTGGTCTTTGTCCCGCAAACATGAATTATGCTTCCGGTCCTTTTCGCAGGCCTTGCAAGAAGGCCCCCAGGTGTTGGGGGTCTCCAGGCCATAACTGATGGTCTGGCCTGGCACCAGCGTTAATAACCCTCCCTCCGGAGCAATGCACTGTTCACAGTAACAGGTTCTGCAAGACCAGTATCTGGGAAGGAGGTAGTGACTTAATTATAGGTTATCAAGAATGTACACTGAGCTTGCTGGCATGGATTCAGATCACTATCCCCCAAATATCAGGGTTACATTGGAATTAGCCCCTTTTAGCCTTCTCATTCCCCCCCCCCCCCACCACCACCACCACCACCACCACCACCCCTTGTCCCACAAGCTTCTCTTAGCCTTGTGGTACAACAACTACAGGATGTTATGGTGAATATGGACGACGACAGCTCTTAACTGCTTCCAGCTGAGAAGGGATGATGACAAAGGGGTTAGCATCCTGTTAGGGTTTGTAGGGAATTCTGAAGTTTAAAGGCATTCCCATCCAGTTTGCAGGCAGGCAGAGGTAAGCAGTGGTCCCACACACATAGAATGTTCCTGCAGGGAGCACCAGGAGTAGGTGGTGTTTTCAGCCTTGGGAGTAGAGTTGCATAGTTCATCTGGGAGGCGACCTGTTGGATGTTGGCCCTGGGTACTGCTGAAACAAATAAGAGCAACATTAATTAGCTGCACATTGGCCGTGACAGGTCCTATCATTTTTTCCATCCAATACAATTTCCCCCCACCCCCACATGCATTTGGTAGTGGAGTCATAACATGCCGCAGGCTGACAAGTATAGCTAACAAAAATCTGGCTTGATGGAGCTTTCCTATAGGCTACCCGGTCTAGCATATTTGGGTAGTGAGTTTCTAAGCAAGGACATGTGGCAGTGGTCCCTATGGGAGGCAAGTATGTTCTAGCTAATATTAATAGTGGGAGCATGTTATTCCCTCTATTTCTGTTCAGTGGGGGTCCACAACAGTGAACAGCTAGGACAAAGATGTAGCCAAGGATGGCATGACAAGGTGTAGTCCAGCAATTCATGATGAGGCCTTTGCTTCCTTGCTGTGTGGGAAGCAGTAATTTTATGGTGCTTCTGTGTCCCAGCAAGAACAGATGAGTTCTCCTCCTAGCCTCGGGTTCCGGCGGCACTCATAAAAAGACAAAATGAGAATTATTAAGAAGATAAAACCAACGATTATCCAGAAATACCAGAGCATATTACCTTTAGGAGGAAATAAGAAAGAGAGATTAGTGTTAGGGAGAATTCAGCAGGGCATTTCTGAATTCCTTGGAGCAGGTTGATCGGCCAGATCCGCTGTCTTCTTGAGAGTGATCTGCAGGGGGTGTTTCTGGTCAGAGGTCACCTTCCACTCAGGCTGGGCATCACTCAGCTGGTGGGCTGCCTTCACCCGGGAGTGGTGGATCCAGGTATTCAGTCCTATAACCTTGAGAGCTGTGGGGGTGGTTACTATGACTGGATAGGGTCCCTTCCAGGTAGGCTTGAGGGGCTCCTTTTTCCAGTCCTTTACCCAAACCTGGTCTCCAGGTTTATAAGGATGTACAGCTGTTCCTAGAGAGATGGGTAGTCAGTCAGTAACCCATCTGTGGACCTCAAAGACAGTTTTCCAGAGTCCTTGTAGTTGTTTCTGGATTTCTAAGTTCCCTATTTTCCCCAAATCTCCCTTTGGCCGAATTAAGGGAGGGGGTCTACCATATAGAATTTCAAAGGGAGAGAAACCTACCCTGGCCCTTGGGGCACTGCCGGGAACCAATTCCAGCATGTAATAATTACAAGAGTTCCATCAAAAGGTTGATGGGACTTGGTGGGTTCAACAAGGGTGAGCCACATATGTAATTTACCTGTTGGAAACGGCTAAATGGCACTTCCCCCAAACCTGAATGGGATTGTCAACTGCCAGACAGCTCAGGGCATTTTATTGCCTCCTGTTGGCCAAACACCTGAACAGCTGTAGGCTATTCCTGAAACTGACAATCTCTGTAAACCCTTTGATACCTTACCCTTTGAAGTGTATATTTCCACCTTGCCTTGGGACAAATTGTGATTAATAAAAGCACGGGGTCTTGAGACAAGGAGAGTCTTCTAGCTCCTTCAGCTGAAGCTCCTCTGACCCCAATGCCTTTCAAAACTATCTTTCGTCCATGGACTCTTTTTGTTGTTGTTGTTTAAATTTCTTTATTGATTAAGGTATCACATATTGGTCCTCATCCCCCCATTCCCATCCCACACCCCTCCCCACGCATGTCCCCACCCCCCTATTGTCCTTAACCACTGGTTCCAGGGGCCCTCAAACTTTTTAAACAGGGGGCCAGTTCACTGTCCCTCAGACCGTTGGAGGGCCAGACTATAGTTTAAAAAAAACTATGAACAAATTCCTATGCACACTGCACATATCTTATTTTGAAGTAAAAAAACAAAACGGCAAAACACAGGCCTAGTTTGAGGACACCTGGGTTAGGCTCATATGCATGCACACAAGTCCTTTGGCTGATCTCTCCCCCCTACCTCCACCCTCCCCTACCCTCCCTCTGAGGCCCGACAGTCTGATCCATGCCTCCTTGTTTCTGGGTCTGTTCTTGTTCATCAGTCTATGTTATTTATCATTTCCCCTAGATGAGTGAGATCATGTACTACTAGAAATACACTTATAAGAACCGAAAATGAGACAAGCAATAATGGTTATGCTGAAAGGCAAATGAATCAGTCTGTAGTGAGTTTCTTTCTGGGTCAACAGTTCTTTTGAGACCCAATTTCTATGTCAAACAGTTCCTTATGTGTACATGTCAGCAATGATATTTCAGTTCTGGGTGGTGGACAAATGGTAGTAATGCAGGTCCAACCCTCTCTGGTTTGGTCCTGGGCAACCTGCAGTGACCAACAAGCTGCTGACTGCTAGTATGGCAAGGCGACGTAAGCATCTTCCATCTCTGGACTGCTTCTCTTCTGTCTTCGTGGCTGGAGTAGTACTGTCGATTCCTCTCTGTTGCCAGAATCCACATGGTCTTGGAGTTGTTTTCTGAAAATATACAAACATATTCTCGACCAAAAGTTAATAAAGGGATATTTTCTATAAAATTGACTTGGGATCCTTTTTCATTTTTTGCCCAAATGATTTTCCTCTGGCTTGTTTTGACACCATGTATGTTTTTCATGGGTGTCTTGCTTTTAGCCTTACAATTAATTTTCTAAAGTACAAATTTTCTAGATGTAATTTACTTACAGGGTATTTTTCCTTACATGATATTCTTCTACTATTCCCCCCTTTTTTTATTTAAATATTAGGAGGCTTTTGAAAATTTTATAATGTAGCTTTTAAATTTTAATTTTTTGCACTATAATATTACTGCTTTAGGTTCATTACATGTTATGCAATTTTATCATGAGATGAACTACCAATAAAAATTTAGTTAACACTTTAGGAACTGCTTTTTGTCCAGTACAATTAATTTTTCTAGAATATTCGCTTGTTTCAATTAGCCAATTTAAATTAACCTGAAAACTTGACTACTATTTTACTGTCAAATTTATTACTCTAACAACAATCTTATTTTGCCCTGTAAATATTAGTGGAAAGGATTATTTGCCTTCTTGAGTAGGCCCTGAGCATTCTTGGTGGTAGGCTGGATTTAGATATCAAAAATCCACTTCCCCTCACCATGGGTTCAAGACAACTCAAACAATTCTTGTTGCAGTGAGAGGGCAGCTGCTGTCGGCCAAGTCTCTGTCTGTTACCCAGGTCCCAATTTGAGCTGGGCACGGGAAGTTAAGCAGCCATGGGGGCAGGAGACTTCCTTCAGAAGGGGTGAGTGTTCAGTCCCCTGCAAAGTTGGGGGGGTGGGTCGTCCATGGACTCTTTAATCATCTACGTGCAGCCCCTTTCTCCAGAATGCTGAACCCTTTGTAAGGCTGGGAAAAGAACCCCGGCAGGGCACAGCGTACCCGCAGGAGTACAAGAGGCAAGATATCTGTCCAGGGTAAGGTTGTCTCTTGGCATAGCTTAGCCATAGTCTGCTTTAGAGTCCGGTTCATGTGCTCTACTTTCCCTGAACTCTGAGGCCTGTAAGCTGTATGTAGGTTCCATTTAATTCCTAAAGCCTTAGCTACCTGTTGTACTATTTCTGCTACAAAGGCTGGGCCATTATCAGACCCTATGGTCAGAGGCATTTCATACGGTGGAATTATATCCTTCAAGCAATGCCTTAGTGACTTCTCTCGCCTTTTCTGTGCGAGTGGGATATGCCTCCACCCAGCCTGAAAAGGTGCAAACAAAAACTAGCAGGTATTTATTTCCTCTGCTAGGCCCTATTTCTGTAAAATCTACTTCTAAGTCCTCAAAAGGAGCTTGCCCACAGCGCTGAACTCCTATCGGTCCCACAGGACCCTGTTTGGCATTGTTCTGAGCACAGAGGAGGCAACGCTGAGAGACTGAGGCACACAAGGAGGGAAGACGGGCAATCAGGTAGCATCTGCCTAACAAAGCTTCTAGGGCAGTCTTTCCTAAATGAGTGAGTTCATGCTGCTGGAGGACTACCTTATGGGCTAACTGTTCTGGGACATGGACCCTATGATCTGGGAGTATCCACCAGCCTTCCATTGTTCTCTTCCCCCTTCTTGCTGGGCCCATTCCTCTTCCTGAGGAGTGTACTTTGGAGGTTCAGGTAATTCGGGGGCCAACATGATCCGTGACGGTGCCACTTGTTCTTTAGCAGCCAGCTTGGCTGCAGCGTCAGTACATTGGTTTCCTTCTGATACTGAGTCTTTCCCTTTCTGGTGACCCTTGCAATGGATGACAGCTATTTCCTTGGGCTCCCAGACTGCTTTAAAATCTCATTCTGATTTTTGATTCCTTTTCTCTCTGGCTGTCAAGAACCCCCTTCTTGCTTCCATCAGGGTGACAACAGCTTCCTTGACTAACAATGCAGTGGCTGCAAGCGCCCTGAGACACGGGGCCACCTGGAGGCAACAGGGTGAATCCGCTTGGAGAGATAGGCTACTGGTCTTTGCCAGGGTCCAAACTCCTGGGTTAGAACTCCTAGGGCAACCCCGCTGTTCTCGTGAACAAAAAGATTAAAATCTCAAGTCACATCTGGTAGCCCTAGTGCTGGGGTCTCAGTGAGCTTTGCCTTTATGGTGATGAAGGCTTTCTCCTGATTGGGACCCCAGTCGATGGGTGCCTTCTCTTCTCCTTTTAAAGCTTCATAGAGAGGTTTAGCCAGGTCTGAAAACCCTGGGATCCAAATTCGACAGAATCCTGCAGCTCCCAGGAATTCCCAGGAATTCCCGAATCTGCCGCCGGGTGCTAGGGGCTGGGATGGCATATACTGCCTGCTTTCTTTCAGCCCCTAGCCTCTGTCTGTTTCCCTTGGATAGTGGCAAATTTTAACAGGCTGTGCCCCAGGCTTTAAGTTGATTAGCACCGGGGAGTGGTCCTTAGCCAGGCCTGGAGGATTCCCTTCCGCCCAGACCAGCGGGAATTCCTTCTCTAATTCAGGTTCTAATGGTGAGGCCTTTGACTGGGGGATATAAAGTCTCCATTCTTCCTCCCTTCACACTGCTAGGGACAGGATCATTGGGGAGGTCTCCTCACCTAGGCGAAGCTGTGCTGAGCTATCTGGAGCAAAAGTGATTTCTGCCCCCACTTTGGCTAAAAGGTCTCTACCCGTTAGAGGCACTGGACAGTCTGGCAAGTACAGGAATTCATGTATTACTTGATGACCGCCAAGTTGGCATCAGCCAGGGTGGCAGAATGGTCTATGGGTCTGGTCCCCAGTAGCTCCAATAATGGTGACCTCTTTTTCCGAGAGAGGCGCTATTTTCTGTGTGACTACTGAGTGCTCAGCTTCTGTATTAAGTCCACAATCTGGCCCCCAATTTTCATTCTGACCATGGGCTCGTGGGGGCCTAGCTGAAAAGAGCCCAGCCTGTCCTAGTTGGAATCAGCCATTGCTAGCCCAATGAGATCTGCTTCAGGTGGTTCTGGCTGATAGCGACTGGGTGGAAAAGGGGGCCCAGTCTTTTTACTTTGCCGTTTGGGACATTCATTCTTCCAGTGTCCTATCTCCTTACAATAGGCACACTGGTCTCGTCTCAGGCTCGCTCTTCCTTTTCCCCCTGATATGTACTCTTGCTTCCCTTTCTGATCTGTCTGGGAGCCTGAGCATCTCAAACCCGCTGCTATTATATTGTCCCTTCTTTGTATTTTCTTTTCTTCCTCCCTCCTTGCCACACTGTCTCCATTGATGAAAACCTTGTTGGCTATCTCCAGCAGTTCGGTGGCATTCTTTCCCGCAAACCCTTCCAGCTTCTGTAATTTTCTCCTGATATCAGGCTGGGCTTGGCCTACAAAAGCGGCATTTACCACGTGTGATTTTCCGAGGCCCCAGGGTTGAAGGCGGGTGTAGATCTGGTATGCCTCACATAGTCTCTCATAGAAAGCTGCTGGACTTTCGTCAGGTTTCTGGAAGACCTCAGAGATTTTAGCCATGTTGGTGGGCTTCTTGGCTCCGGCCCTGACCCCCTGGAGGAAGGCCAACTGATATCTTTCTAGCCCGGTCCTTCCATCTTCTGAGTTCGGGTTCCAATCAGGATCCTCATCTGGGAAGGTCTTCCTGGCCCATCTGTCTGTATCTAATATCCCTGCCGGGGCCTGGGTCTGGAGCCACTTCTGAGCCTCTGATACTACTCTCATACGCTCCTCAGTGTTAAAGAATGTGCAATGGAGCTGCTTGCAGTCCACCCAGGTGGGCTTCTGGGTCTGGAAGATCGTTTCTAGGAGGTCTACCATGGCCTGAGGTTTTTCAGAATAAGCTGGGGTGTGATGATTCCAATTCAGGATGTCACTTGTGGTAAAGGGCTGATAATAATAGACTGGCCTTCCCTCCTGCAAGGTCCCATCTATGCCAACTACTTTGGCACCCCGAATCTCCCTGAGAGGCATCTGACGTGCAGGTTGTGGTTTGGGCCCTTGGTTGGCTGAATGCAAGCGCCGCCCAACTGGCTCTGGAGAGCCCCATTGAGGAGAGACAGAGGGAGGCGGTGTTTCTAGACTTTCTGAACCTTCCAGACCAGCGGGAGGAGCACTAGGTGGCGCCTGTGGCACATACGGAGGTGGTAAACCTGGCGGGGCTTCCTCACGAGGTCCTTGCAGAACAGGGGGTTGGGTTCCCTTCTGAGGGACCTGTTTCTTTTCTCCTGCCTGCGTCTCTTCTGCTATCTCCTCTCCTGCCTGCCTCTCCTTAGCCTGCTCCTGCCCTGCCTGCCTCTTCACTCCTGCTACCAAAATCTTACTCTGTCCCTTGTTACACACGCAGAACTGGACCCAAGGTGGCAAGATTTGAGCAATTTCTAACCAGCTGTCTATGTAGGGAAACTGATCTGGGTGTCCAGGATCTCCTGTGACTACATTCCACACCGCCCTGACCAGCCCCTTATCTAAGGAGCCTTCCGAGGGCCAGCCGACCCCGAAGGCTGGCCATTCTAATTCACAGAATTTCCTCAGTGTTTTGAGGTTGATTTTAATACCATAGTCTCCATTGAAACCCTTTTCAAAATTTTTTAACATGCAGTTGAGAACAGTGGGTTTACTTTGTCCTGACCCCATGATGATCGGTGGCGAGAGACAGACAAGGGAGAGGGTGACCTGTTTTCACAGATCCTCACTCAGATGCCTGCCTGGCCGCATCCCTTGGGAGCTTAGATTTGTCTTAGCTAAGATGCACCTATATAAACCCCGGGCCTGGTCACCTCCATGTGGGGGTGAGTCACCGTTATGCCATATGATGAATCGCGGAACCACAGGTTGGGGCCCACTCGGACTCCGTAACCAAGGTCTTGGAGCCACACAAAGGAGAGGAGGGGGCAGGTCCTCGCCCTCCACACCCCCACACTTTCACCAGACATTCACTCAGAGTTTGAAAAAACAGTCCACCCGATTCCTGAGCAATTTAACTGATGAAGTCCTATGACTTCCGGGGAGGTGATCAAGCTCCCCCTTCCACTCATTTGCAGTGGGCCTGACTGACTGGGGCCCCTACATTACCGATTCTGTCGACAGGTCCAGAAGTGTCCGTCCACTTTCTCCAGATGCCGGCCGGGTCCTAGGCTGAGGTCCGAGAGTGCCAGGAGTCCCCTGGTTCAATTTTGCTAAAATCAGCAGGGTGCGCCTTCCAGAGGCCTATCTTGCACCCCCAGACCCCAAGCCCTGTCCCCTCACTGGAGGCCAAAAAAAAAGGCAAGTGCGGTTGGTTTTGCGGTCAGGGAACCAGCTGTTGTAGAAGACCAAAGAAAACCAAGGACGCTTCAAAGAAGAGGAGGGACACTGTTTAATACACCAGCGGACTCAGGGAACAGCCTTCCAAATCTGATTGAAGGAACATGCATGGGGCTTTCCTTTCTATCTCCCTGTGGTCTTTGTCCTGCAAACATGGATTATGCTTCCGGTCCTTTTTGCGGGCCTTGTAAGAAGGCCCCCAGGTGTTGGGGGTCTCCAGGCCATAACTGATGGTCTGGCCTGGCACCAGCGTTAATAACCCTCCCTCCGGGGCAGTGCACTGTTCACAGTCACAGGTTCTGCAAGACCAGTATCTGGGAAGGAGGTAGTGACTTAATTATAGGTTATCAGGAATGTACACTGAGCTTGCTGGCATGGATTCAGATCACTATCCCCCAAATATCAGGGTTACATTGGAATTAGCCCTTTTTAGCCTTCTCACTGCCTCTCCCTGAACACAACAAGTACATACCTGTCTCAACTCTTGCACTTAACCATTTCCTCTGCCTGGAAGCTGCTGACTTCAGGAATCCACGTGGTTTACTACCTGAGTGTTTGCTCAGATGTCATGCCCGTGTGCTCCCCGACTCTGCACTTGCTGTCTCATCTTTTCCTGTGTCTTTCTCCATTGCCATGTGACATACCATAGGTTTACTCGTCTGCTGATTGTCCCCTTCCCCCAGTATCACATAAAGGTCCAAACGGGCAGCCACCCTGATGTGTTCATTGCTTGTAGTCCAAAACCTAGAACGGGGCACATAGCAGGTGTTGAATCAATGCTAATAAGTGACTGAGTGAATGAGGGATGCAGGGCTCCTGTGACAATGTTTTCATGCATTTTCGTTGTGTTGCTGCCTATGACTGCTCTGCAAACAGCCTTCTCTGTCTCATGTGGGGCGGCAGTCTCCCACAGCAGCCTCAGGGGTCACCCACTCCTTTTTTGAGGCCAAAGGTCAGCACATCCTTTGCATCCTCAGCAGAGCCCCCAGCCCACCGTGTATTCAAGGGAAGTGGATCTCTAAGTAAAGACATAGAGAGATTAGAAAGAGGGTTTCCTTGTTCCATCAGCTAGTTGCATTTTTAAAAATCTCTTTAAACATCTTTGTTCCTTCTCCAAAGTTCCTTCCTAGAGAGGTCCCCTTATTGATCCAGGTCCCTTCCAGGAAGGCTCATCTGCCCCACAAGGCTAAGTAGGTCCACTCCATGCGAGTCTCCTTCCCACACTGACTTATAAGCAACGGGAAGGCAGGACAATATCCCCTGGTGGCACATAGGTCACATTTAATACGTGCTTTTTGGACAGATGAATGACTACTGCTGGAGGCTAATTCCAGCAGGGTATGATAAAATGCGAGAAGTTCGTCAGAAGGCTGATGGACACCCTCAGCAGGGCTGAAAATCTGCATATATTATTACCTGCTGCCAGACAGCTGTAGGCATTTCCCCTAACCTGATAATCTTTTCCTGTTTACCAAACTTTACCTGTTTGCATTCCTAAAGGGCCGATGTGTTTCCCAGCAAATAAAAAGCTGTGGGTCCGGACATTCAGAGAGCCCACTTCACTAGAAAGTGGAGCCCCCCGCTGGCTCCCCCATGCCTCCCACATTTATATTTCATGTCTAGTCTCTTTATTCAATTTACACGCAGCCCTTCCCCAGATTCCTGAACCCTTGCAGCTATGGAAAGACACCAGCAGACTACACGAAGGAGTAAATCAGAAGAAATAGTTTGGGCTCCGTAAAAGCAGACTGATGGAAATGATTATGAGAAGGAACTTCAGAGTTATGGAATTCACCCTCTGGAGCCAGGGTTCTGTCTGTCATTCAGTGTTAATAGGGGCCCATTACGCAAAGCTTCCCAAAGGAAGGACCATCACAGCTCTCCCTCTTCCTCTTTCTGGCCAAAGCCTGTTGATTCAGACACCAAACTAAGAAAGAGATGAATGGGCAACAGCCAGGGCTCAGTCTGTGCTGTTGTTGTTCTGAGGCTGATGCTTCACATGAAGCACAGTTGAGGTCACATCCTCCCTCTACTCTTGGACTCCTCTCCACAAAGGGCCGGGCCAGGGCTTCCAACCATTGCAAAATATTTCTAATGAGATACATAAAATCTGAAGCAAATAACCAAAGAGCTAAATGAAGCAGTTTGCTTTTACCTATGGCATTTTGAAATTTACCATGAGGTTGTCTTTTTCTTCTTAATTGTATTGGCACCAAAGAAATGGGGGCAGTGCCCCTAAAGAGGCAATTCAGCAGAGTGAATCTCTTGGAGGACTGCAATTATACTGTCTGCCTGCTCTCTGTGCTAGTGACAGCGTGTGCTTAGCGAGCTGTTCCCTGGTGAGCAGGTCCCGTGTTCCTCATTCTCTGGATTTGCAGCTGCATTGCAGGGGCTGCTCAAAATAACCCGGATCCAGGCCAGGCTGCACCCAGACGTGGAAGCTGAACTACAGAGCCTACAGGTCAGGCTACAGAAACTGAGAGAGCACCACCCTGGGTCTGCAGCCAGGATGTGCATGTCCTGTGATGAACAAGAGCCTCCCTCCAGAGGGCTGGACGGCTAGGAAACACAGCCTGCCCCCAGCTGTTGGCACTTTCTCCTGGAAAATGTATCCGTAGGACAAATGTCCGAGTCTCTGAAAGACATATTGCTACACACACTCTGAAGACAAATACTCCACTGCTGTAAAAGGGAAGGAACTCCTACCATTTGCAACAGCATGGATGGAGCTGGAGAGCATTATGCTAAGTGAAATAAGGCAGTCAGAGAAAGATAAATATCACATGATCTCACTCATTTGTGGATTATAATGAACAACAGAAACTGATGAACAAACAGATCCAGAGACAGAGAAGCATTGATCAGATGCTCAAACCTCAGAGGGAAGGTAGGGGAGGGTGGGGTAAGGGGGGAGATCAACCAAAGGACTTGCATGCATGCATATAAGCCTAACCAATGGACACAGACAACAGAGGGGTGAGGGTATGAGGGGGAAAGATACGGGGGGGGTGGGGGTGGGGGGGGAGGTGGTAATGGGGGAATAAGGACATATATGTAATACCTTAATAATAATAATAAAAAAAGACAGCCGAAACCGGTTTGGCTCAGTGGATAGAGCGTCGGCCTGCGGACTCAAGGGTCCCAGGTTCGATTCTGGTCAAGGGCATGTACCTTGGTTGTGGGCACATCCCCAGTAGGGGGTGTGCAGGAGGCAGCTGATCGATGATTCTCTCTCATCGATGTTTCTAACTCTCTATCCCTCTCTCTGTAAAAAAATCAATAAAATATATTAAAAAAATAAGCAAAAAAAAAAAAAAGACAAATAAAATCACCACCGTGTGTTCTCATCAGGTGGGCCTGTGGTGCCTACGCAGCAGGCCAGGATTTGAGGTGCATTTGGGAAGAGAATGCCAGGGGCTGTCAGCCTGCAGCACAGCTGCAAACACACCAACAGGGTCCGACAGGCAATGCTGACATCTGCCAGGGAACCACGCACTGCTGTCAAGCCCTCAGCCTCTGCTCAGCACTCTGCAGTGTTGGAGATGTTTCCAGACGCCCTTGTAATGTGGTCTCTTCTTAGCACACAGCAGGGAGAAGAAAGCCTGGGATACAGACTGTAAGAAGTATCCACTTAATTGCCAAGGCCAGCTTAGCCCAGGGACAACATGGTGGCTATGGGCCAACGCATGAGTAGTATCATGTAACTTGTCATAATACCTCATTTATTCTCCATAAAACCCCATGAGTTGGGTCACATTAAGCCCACCTCTGGACAAGGGAACTGACCTCAGTGAGGCTAAGGAACTCTCCCAAAGGTGGAGAAATCTAGGTAAACAGAGGTCAGCCACTTCCTATTTGTCACAGTGGAAACTCCAGTGTTCATCTAATCGCCTTGCATCTCTTAAAGCTGCATCTAGGGCCAATCCCAAGGCGGAGAGGACCCAGAGGGAGAAGAGGTGTGGGCAACTCCATGGAGGGTAGGGGCTGAAGGCAATGCTCTTCTTAGAGACATAGGGCTGAGTCCCCACTTTGCCTACCTGTCACCAGGTAAGTAGAGCTGGAGATGTGAGTTCAACCACTGACCCTGCCACCTCTGGCAAGTCACATGACCTTCCTGAACAGCAATGTTCTTGTCCACAAGATGGAAACATGCCCCCTGATACAGAAAATACTTGGCCCATGGGAAGAGCTCCATAAAAGTGTCAGAGGGAAGCTGAGAGTGAAACACTTCTTTAGGCCAAATATGTCTCAGGCTGGAGTGAGGGAAAGGGAATTGTGAGTGAGGAAACCAGGTGAGATCTACCCTATTCATAGGAAGTAATTATAGTGACCTAATCATACTGCATGAGAGCTAGCCATTATGAGCAGTTGCACATTAGCTCAGAGACCCTGGCCCCTCAGGGTGCGGCCCACAGAATAGCAGAGTTGTGTCATCTGGGCCTCAGCCTACATCCATTGAATCAAAATTTTCACTTTAACAAGAGGCCCAGGTGAATGGGTACATGTTGGAGTCTGAGATGCAATGTGAGGCGAGCACTCAGACTCTGGATTCGAATGCTGGTTGGGCCACTTAGTGGCTGTGACTTCAGTTTGTGACTTAACTACTCTTTTAGGGATAGATCCAGGTTTTATGGAGCCTAAAGCTTATATGGTCAAGTGCTTCCTCTTTAAGAAAAAAGACTATAAAAATTAGGTATGAAAGTGATGGTTTCAAATGCAAATGATTTCACAACAAATACCACTAATACCAAGAATCCAGAAAAATAACTTAAGGTTTTTATTAACTAATATATTTGTCTAATTCTTTTATCTATACTAGAGGCCTGGTGCATGAATTCGTGCATGGGTGGGGTCTGATCAGGCCACGGGAGGTTGGCGGTGGGAGCGCACTGCGTTCAATTGATGGGGTCAGCTCCTGTGTTGAGTGTCTGCCCCCTGGTGGTCAGTGCGTGTCATGGCCACCAGTCAACCAGTCGTTCAGTTGTTCAGTTGCTTATGCTTTTATATATATAGATGTGGGGGTCTCTTATTGCTTCTTCCTCTGATAATTTTGTAAAAGACAATTCAATCCTTTCTCTAGCATGCTTGCTTGATGGAAATGTTTTCATTATTGACAGTTGGACTGCATGAAGATGCAGCTTCACACAGTTATACTCACCATATGCCCTAAAAACATAGCAACTGCAATTAATTATATTTCATACAATTGCCATCAAGAAAGAAAACAAGGTGTGATGTGCTTGATCATGTATATGATCATGTCTATTCCTAACAGGAGAGATCTTCTGTCAATGAGAATCAACTCCTCTGCTAGCAATGTTGCATGTCTGATAGCTGGGAAAATTCTTCACAGAGGAGCTTCCAGCTCCATATGTTTCAGACCTGCGTCTCCTCCACTGTCCATGTACCTCCACACACACGCAAAGACAAGCTGACATCACCGTGACACTAGGCAAGTCAGAACACGGGCAGTAAAGTAGTCCTGGAAGCCGTTCCTACATTGAACCATACTCAGAAGTGACTGCAAATCACATAAACGCATTTCACGCCATCCAAACTCAATGTCTGCCCAGCTCAGTGTTTCCTTACCCAGAAATGCACTGTGGTCATCCAATGTCACTTGATACAGGGAATGTGTGCTGCAGGGGATGTCACACGGAAAAAAAAAAACACAAAACTCCAGCCCTAACCAAGTGCAAGTAGAATAACTAATTTTGCAAAACTAACAAGACATATGCCCATGAGAATGTGCTGCTGGGCCTCGTCCAGGGTCTGGCAAGGGCCTGTCCACGAGGAGAGCCTTAAAGTGGAAGCCTCACGGCTCACAGAGAGCTGCCTCTGTACATGTGAAATGGAAACGACAGCAGCATGTTCCATATGCAGTTGTGTGGGATTAAGGATAATAGGCATCTAAAGGTTTTATACATAAACTAGTGCCCGGTGCATGAAATTCGTGCACATTAAAAGGGGATTAATTAGAGGAAATAATTTAATATTGATATTTGCCCTTTCTCTATAATAGGAGTGTCAGAGATGAAAGAAAATTAGTAAAATGTATATGAAAATCTTCCTCCTGTCAGAGTCTGGGGCACACCACGGGACCCAGAGTCAAGTCCCCGCCCACCCACATGCACCTCAAAATCCCGTGAGATCCAGACCTGGCCGGCCCCCACCCCACTGGGCTAGATCCAGACCTGGCCAGTCCCACCGTTGTGAAGCCCCGCCTGGCAGGGGATGTAGCCTCAGGTCCCCTGGCCAGGCACTAGGATGGGGAGTGTGGCCTGAGGTCCCCCAGCCCAGACCAGGGGGGCGGGGGCGTGCCTTGAGGTCCCCTGTCAAGCCTCGCCAGGTGGGGGACATGGCCTGAGATCCCGTCAAGCCCCGCTGGTTGGGGGGCATGGCCTGAGGTCCCCTGTCAAGCCCCACCAGGCGGGGCACAGCCTCAGGTCCCCCGGCCCAGCACTGGGAGGGGGCACAGCCTCAGGTCCCCCGTCAAGCCCCGCTGGGCAGGGGCGTGGCCTGAGTTCCCCGGACCCAGCACTGGGGGTGCACCTTGAGGTCCCCTGTCAAGCCCCGCTGGGTGGGGAGCACGGCCTGAGGTCCCATGTCAAGCCCTGCCAGGCAGGGGGGCGCAGCCTCAGGTCCCCTGGCCCGGTGCTGGGGCAGGGGGTGTGGCCTGAGGTGCCCTGGCCTGGTGCCGGGGTGGGGGGCGGGGGGCTGGTGGGGGGCGTGGCCTGAGGTCCCCCAGCCTGGCACTGGGGCAGGGAGAGCAGCCTGAGGTCCCCTAGCCCAGCACTAGGATGGAAAGCGCACCTTGAGGTCCCCCATCAAGCCCCGCTGGGAGGGGGCATAGCCTCAGGTCCCCTGGCCTGGTGCCGGGGAAGGGGGAGAGGCCTGAGGTCCCTGTCAAGTCCCACCTGGCGGGGGTTGTGGTCTGAGGTCCCCCGGCCTGGTGCTGGAGTGGGGGATGCGGCCTGAGTTCTCCCGACCCAGCACTGGGGGTGCACCTTGAGGTCCCCTGTCAAGCCCAGCCAGGCAGAGGGGCGCAGACTTAGGTCCCCTGGCCCGGTGCTGGGGCTGGAGGCGTGGCCTGAGGTTCCCCGTCAAGCCCTGCTGGGTGGGGGTTGCGGCCTGAGGTCCCCTGGCCTGGTGCCGAGGTGGGGGGCGCGGCCTGAAGTCCCCTATCAAGCCCCACCTGGGGGGGTGGGGGGCGCGACCTGAGGTCCCCCAGCCTGGCGCTGTGTGGGGGGGAGCAGCCTGAGGTCCCCTAGCCCAGCACCAGGACAGGAAGTGCACCTTGAGGTCCCCCGTCAAGCCCCACTGGGCGGGGGCATGGCCTCAGGTCCCCCAGCCTGACGCCAGGGCGGGGGGCGTGGCCTGAGGTCCCCTGTCAAGCCCTGCCAGGTGGGGGGCACGGCCTGAGGTCCCCTGTCAAGCCCTGCCAGGTGGGGGGGCGCAGCCTGAGGTCCCCTGTCAAGCCCTTCGGGGGTGGGGGAGGACGTAGCCTCAGGTCCCTGCTGATTGCTCGTTAAGGCTCCTTATGGGAACTTGGCTTCAGCTGTGTGTGCAGCCATCTTTGTGACAGAGTGATGGTCAATTAGCATATTCCCTCTTTATTAGATAGGATGTCATGGTGCCTGGAATATAGTAAAGGCTCGGTTGTTGTTATCAATGAGTGTGGGAAGGAGAGGGAAAAAACTCCAAACCCAATTAGGCCCTCAGTCCCTCCTCATGCAGAGATGAGAGCCCTGCCTCCCAAGCCAGGAGGCTCGAGTTGTCATTCTCAGGGGAACTTCCTCCCCAATGTGGAATCTAGCCTATGTGCACCCATTTGGGTTACAGTTCCAAGTGGGTACCGGCTTTTTTACATGCTTCCAAAAGAAGCATCCTCTAGGGTTCTGCGAATGAGCTCCGAGTTAATGAAGAAACATCAGGAGCTTCCTGTTCTGCTGGTTTGGAAACCACACCTTCCCCAGCCTGTGAGCCCGAATGAATCCGTTTGTTATCTTCCCTGCCCTCAGTCACTCTTGCCCACGACTGCCACACACAACCGACTGAAGGTGCAGTTTGGACTTTCCTCCCCACCTTTTAGTTTCTTTTAACAACGCTTCTCTTCCTCTTCCCCTCAGTTCCAAGGGAGGGCGGGCCGAGCCTTTGAGGGGTCTTCACAATCCTGGAGAGGGGTTGGGGCCAGGTTGGCATCAGTTATTCTTCCCAGAACCCCCCACCTCTACCCTCTTGGAGACACTGTCAAGGAAAGGGGTGGGGAGGGGGAGGAGAAAGAGAACCACCCCCCAGCTGTCCCTGCTTCCCTCTGTCCTGCCTGAGTTACGGCTCTCCAAACATGCAGCCCCACTCCACCTAGTCAACCCCTCCCCCTGCCCTCTCCTCTGAGCATATCCTCACAGTCTCCCCTCTGAGAAGTGTTTTTAGAAGACCCAAGCCTCCAAGATCCCTCCTCTGTTCTTGATGGTTATCATACTATGGGAGGGTTCTGTGGGTACATTGGGTGTGTGTGTGTGTGTGTGTGTGTGTGTGTGTGTGTGCGCGCGCGCGCGCGTGCTCGGGGGCCTGATGCGGCGGGGGCCAGACATGGCGGGGATCTCCCTTTTCCGTGTCCCGCGCGGAAAGAGAGATGAACGAACCGGTTCTAAATGGAGGTGGCCAGGGATTGAGAAAATAATAGAAATAAAGAAAACAAGACGCAGAAATAGATTCATGAAGCTGGGAGCTGGGTGGATCTTCCTGTGCCTGGCTGAGGCCACAGAACCGATCCAGACTGCGAAGCTGATGCTTTATTTATAGTCAGGGACAAACAAGGCAATTGACAATGTTCTTATAGGTTTCACTTGTTTTGGCAGCACTTGCTGCCCCTCCCACAGCCCACTAGCTACCCAGGAAAGATCTAGGGAGCAGTTACAGGATCAGGCTTAATTATGCTTAGAGGACTGTGCCTTCCAAGCTGGGACTTGTTTGTGACTTTGCCAGCAGGTCAGTCCGAGGCTTAACCCTTCCTTCGTGTGTGTGTGTGTGTGTGTGTGTGTGTGTGTGCATTGAATGTTTGTGGTGGAGACGGGGGAAGAGTAAAGATGGGGGCACAGTGAGTTGGGGAAGAGGGATGGAGTCACTTGTACTGAATGTCTAGTGGATAAGGGAGCAATAATTGGCAGTGAAAGTGTGTGTACATTAAAACATTACCTATATAAAGATAAAATTAAACACACACATACACACACATACACACACACACATTACCTAGAAATGGGTGAAGCTTTAGATGGAAAATAAAGCCCCCATCCTGAGGTGTCCAGTGTGTTTCATCCAGTACAAGAAGTCCCACTAGATCCAAATTTAAGTGCATCTCAAGTAAGAAACTGACAGTGTAAGCTTCTTTTAGATTTCCAGAAGTAATTTCAAAATTTAGCTGGATTCTAGGGCCATGTGGATTTTAGTCTTAACTCTGATCAGTAGACAGGAAGGAGAAAACAGAAATTTATAAAACACACATATCCCTCAAAAACAAGCCAACAGATACTCACTGCCCTGCTCCCTCCCGTGTGCGATCAAGGTCAGGCTATTCTGTGACTAAATCCCCATGACGTCAGGGCCACACCTCTGTGCTGGGTTTATATTGGGCCCCCAGAGCTGAGTCTTCAGAAATAGCAGAGCAAGATGGTTCTATTTTAATCAAATGTAACTGCATTCTTTAGGAAACCATATCTGAGGTGATACAATTCTACCCTGAAAAGAAGGGAAAGACTTCCAATATGATTGGTGAAAATAATCAGATGCCTGCATATAATGCAGACAGGATGAATGAAACAAGAGCCCACCTTCTAACCCGGACTAAAATGACACATTAAAAAGAAATTGCTTTATTCACAGCTCTTGTTCACTAGCACCCTTTCCACTCATTTTCCTAACTCCCACTCTGCACCGGCATCATTCCAACAGTCATTATTTCCTAGGAGAAGGCATCCCACTGCAACAAGCCTGGAGCTGCCCAGATTCACCTCACAGGAGGAACGTGGCACCAGCGTCATTCTAATGATACTCCCTTCTATCTATCTATCTATCCATCTATCTATCTATCTATCATCATCCTCATCTGAGGATGTTTTTCCATTTATCTATTAGAGAGCGTGAAGAAAGAGGGGAAGATAGAGAGGAACATGGATGTGAGAGAAACACATCGATTGGTTGCCTCCTGCATGCACCCCGACCAGGGCCGGGGCTGGGGAGGAGCCTGCCACCGAGGCCGTGCCCTGGACCAGAATCGAACCTGGGACCCTTCATTCCACAGGCTGATGCTCTACCCACTGAGCCAAACCAGCTAGGATGGACACTCCCTTTTAGAAGGGGCTCCAGTGCACAGGCACTAGGCTAGGCATTCATGTCCCTAATTTCATTTGGCCTTCGCAAGCCAATGAAGCGGGGTTCGCTCCTGCCCAGATTCAGAAGCTCAGAAAGGCAGTGACACTCCTGGGGGGTACGGCCAGGTCTGCCCATCTCTAAAGCGGGTAGTTTTTAACCTCTCCACACTGCATGGCCCTGGCTGGGAGTCCTTTTGGGAACTCAGGGCAGACTGCAGCGGAGCTCAGACTCTGGGACCCCCGCCCGGGAAACAAGAGAACTGGAGTCCAGCCTGGTACACAGCGAGTGGGCAAAGGCCGCTGCTCTCTAAGCCACCTGCACAGCCTGTGACGTCTTAGAAGCCGACCCATAAGCAGGCACTTCCTCCGGCCCAGCCAAGGAACGCACAGACTGTTTCCGCCTGTGAGTTTGTGTTGCTCATCCACCCCACTGCTCCCCCACCCCCCACCCCCCCACACACACCGCCTGGAATACAGCCACCATCACTCCCAGCAGCAGCAGCAGGATGTGCTTCCCGCCCCTCCCCCCATGGCCTCATGTATCCTCACCACAACCCTGGGAGGTGTAAATGATTACTTATTCCCATTCTGTACAGATGACAAAGTGGAGGTCTCAGATCACACTTATTTTTTAACCTTGTGGAGGTTGCCTGAAACCACTGCCACCTTGCACTTGCACGGAGGTTTCCTACGGACTGCCCCGTCCGTCCTCGTACCTCAGGGCAGTAAAGAGGGCGATGTTCCTTACTGGACAGAGAAAGTAAGAGGTCTGGCCAGGTAACCCCTGGCCTGGCGCCGGCCCGGTAATGGGCACTCTGGGCCAGGATCCTGCCCAGGGATTGGTGTGGAGGCCTGGAAGCCCAAGCAAACATGGGAGCCTTAGAACTTGGAGCTTTGGAGCCACTGAAAGCCACCGTGAGCTCTTCAAAACCTTTTTTGTTTAGTGTTCAAGCTTTAAAAAAAAATCGAAACTTGCTGGAATACGAAGCTCAGATGTAGTTTATAAAAGGAAATTGTCAATGTTGAGTTATCCCAACAACGCGTCTGCTCGGCTAAATGCAAACTAGAGGCTCTGAACCCTGGACCACATGTACACAGAGAAGTACGTCGCAGCCAAAGGCACCCCAGCACAGGGCTGACCTCCAGCCCCCGCTCTGACCCGTATTTCCATCATGACAATGTCTACGTGAATTTCCAGATGCACCAAAATGATCAAGAGAATGTGGGCTCTGGCTGCAGACCGTGAGGTTTTGGTCAGAGAGACACCTGGTGGCTCTCGAGATAAACTATAGTGTCCTGCCACCGGACACGACTCTTGTCCCGAGCACAGCACTGAGGGGTGCGAGGAAGCCCAGCCTCCTCTGCTCATGTGAGCAGCAGTGTCTTCTTTGCAGGGAGGGAGGGAGCCCCAGGGACACAATGCAAAGGAGCTCTGTGGCCAGTCAAGTGGGCTTTCATACCCTCCTGCCTCTAGGTCCGGGGCAGGTCCCTTTGTTAGAGGCACCCCGAGTCAGTGGGAGAGGGCTGTCCCCAACCTTGATCTTGGTCTTCTCGTATAAATGAATTTATATCAAGAGACCTTCATTGCACTGTGAAAAGCCAATTTTATTAAAGCAATTAAAGCATGCACCTTTATTGAAAAAGCAGAGGAAGCAAACCTATACTTCTGGCTTATGAAGCACAGACGGGCTCTTGGCTAATCTGAAGAGCAAGTTGGGTGGGGGTCTGAGGCATTATGTACCCTCCTGTCTGTAGCTTTCAAAATTCCTCTGCTGAGTATTTGGTGCAGATTAATTCTCAAGGCCCCTTTTCACTTGGTTGTGACCGTCCCAGAATTCACGAGAAGCACCTGGAAGCTTTATCTTGTCAAGCCTGGAGACTGCTGGCTTTTCTGCTTCGGGAGTAAAAAAACTGCCCTTCTTTTCTCCCTTTCCCCTTCCTCACTCCTTTTCTGCATTCTCTCTTTAGGGAGGTTTTTAACCGTCTGTTCTCCAGTGTCCTGGCTGGGGAAGATAATGGCTTGTTATTTACAAGCTGGCTGCAAGTTGCCCACAATGTTGGGTCTTGTTTTAACTTCCCTGTCTCAGCTTCCCTATTCCACTTGCCCTGGAATTTTCCGAGCTCCTTACTGCCCTGTAACACCGTGACTCCCCTCAGCTGGGTTCTCCCCGCTGTGGGAATAGGACCGTGAGGCACACAGCTCTTCATGCCATTGCGGGGACCGGCTCAGCAAGTGTGGAACCCACGACAGCACCTCTCAAATGGCTGCAGTTTGGTCAGGGAGCTCGGTCCCCTGTGGGCAGGCAGGCTTTGCTCCCAGTGTCCCAATGCAACCCACCCTCAAAGGGTACCCCTCCATGAAATCATCTTATAACAGCCTTTCTCCCCTTTACATAGTTCTTACATATTTTTGCTATAAGCAGTTATTTTTATATTAAGAAAAAAATAACTATTTCCTTTTCAGAAGAAAAAATGTTAAACTTCCATCAACTCTCATTTTCATCTTAGCCCTTGGATGCTTTTACATCTATATTCATCTTTTTTAACAGAACAAAGGAGACACTAGGACTTTGCAGCGTTATTAACATTCTCATAGTCTTGGGTTTCAACTGTTGTCACTGTCTTCACACAAAGGTAAACAGCAGACAAGTAGACATCTATCTCCCTTTAGAATAAGGTGACCAGACGTCCCGATTTTTAACAATTTGTCCCGCGTCCCGCGGCGTTTTAAAAAAGTTGAAATTTAAAAAAATATATTACAATACTATTTTTGCGTTCTATGAAAATTTTTATTGCTCCATATAGACCAAATTTTTAATCAAGAACTGCCCCCCCCCCGCCCCCTTCGGTCAATGGTGTCCTGCTTTACCAATGTTAAAATCTGGTCACCTTACTTTAGAATGAACCCAAACAATGGTGCTTATTTCTCTGCCCACGTTGAGTCTGAAAGTTGAGGAAAGTGGTGATTTCATTTCTACCAGCTCCACAGTACCTTCCAATACGCAATCAGCTTTCCCACCAGCCAAGGTAATCAGGAAGGGAAACAGAGTCAACACGAATGGTTGCTGAAAGCATTTCTTTTGTATATGCATTCCTGACTTCTTTTTTAAGCAATTGCTGCAGTTAAGAAAGGTTCTATACAAAAAAAATCTCAAGGAGAATTTTATATGCATTATGGAATTTACTGAAATATTGGCATGAATTTTTTAAAGCAAAAAAAGTCCTTCTGTAATTCAAATAACCTTTTTCTAATTAACCTCTGTGATCGGCTGATTTTGCTATGCTGGATTTTCTTAAAATAAAGGTCATTTATTTATTTATTATTCCTTAGTAAATGAGCAGAAAAATTGGGGGATCTATTGACATGTCAATTTCCAGTTGTCATTTGAAAAATACTAGAATTATTACACCCACTTATTTAAAAGGTGATCTCAGCATAATTCTTCACTAACGTCTTAAAGACCAAAATTGTATCAGGAATTGACAGATGCTATGATTTATTCTGCTACATGTGTAATCCTAGCAAGGAAATCTGCTCAAGTTTTAGAAAGCATCTATTTTCTAAGGAAATCTAATTTCTTCCTAAGGTGGGATCAATCCCACAGTCCTTTGTAGACAATGACCCTCAACTAGAAAAGTGCATCTCAAGGGTAGTCTGGGCTGTCGGTCAGTGGGACAGACACCCTGACGTGGGTGACCCTTCAGAGTTCTCTCCACGCACCACTGAGGCAGGCAACAGGAGGGGCTCACACAGAGCTGGCAAGAGCCGATCACAGGGCTCTGGCCACCCTGGAGGCCTCCACTGTTAAACCCTCCCGCCCCGCCCCCCTCCCCCCCCCCCCCCCCCCCCCCCGAAAAGGAACCCACAGCAGAGCCAGCCCCTCGAAGTTCTCACTGAAGACAGTGCTGGCCTGGCCCCACCACGCTCCTCGCGCAGACAGGGCCAGCCAAAAGCAGATGTTTTTATGAACAAAGAGAAACTTTATTCTAATATAGCACGGAAAGTTTTTAAGTAGGAATTGTTCTTATCTGACAAAAAAATTCTGACACTTTGAACATCTAAAAGGTTATTTCTGTACAATTATAAAAATATTTTTGTGTCTATATAAACATGATGTTTATGATCCTAAAAGCTTTTTGGGGAATCAATATAATTAGAGTCTTTAGAAAATGATTAGCCTAGTTAGGAAATAAGAAACACTCCCCAAACACAGCCAAAAAAAATAAAGACAGTTGGGGACACATGGCAGGAAGGGGCTGAGAGGAAAAGGAAGATTGAGAATAATAAAACCACAAAACCCTGCACTTGGATTTCAGAGGATAAAACCCAGCAAAAACTAAATTATGTGTAAAAATAAAAATGAACCATCCATGGGAGGGTGAGATGATCTTATGATCAAATTTCATTACAAGACGATACAATGAAGACATCATCTGGAAAATTTGTTCTTCCAGGAACAAGGGTCTTTTCTTGTTTATTCTTATCAAACAAAATATTCAAGGTGAAGCAGAAATAAAAGATTTCAGAGCCAGCAGACATGCATTCAGACCCCTGTTCCAGCATGTGTGCTGGCTGTGTGACCCTGAGCAGGTACTTAACCTCTCTGAGCCTATTCCCCTGCCTGTGAAAGGTGGACAATAATATCTACTTTGGTGGTTTGTTGGGAGGATTAGAGGTTAACCTATAAAAAGTGCTTACATTGCCTTGGAAAATAACTGACTCTCAATAAATAAAATTATTTTGTGTGTGTGACAAGGGATTCACCTTAGAATTTAGAATAGGCTTTGCTCTGCTTATTCTAAGATTATGATTCTACTAGTCTATTCCCATGTGATCTGTCAGTCAACAGTAACTCCAAAGTCGAGAACTAGCCACAGTCCTGCCCCTCCAGGGTCAGGCAATCACGAAGAGCCCCGAAAGTTACGAAGGACGTTTCCTTTAGGAAGTTGTGGCCACCCCTTTCCTAAAGCACCACCACCTCGGCATGCAGTAGAGGCTCCTGGAGAAGAGCTGTGATGCCCTCTCGTTTGGGAATCTTCGTTTCCTCAGAGCTGCACAAACCAACATGAATTCTACATTTTTCATCAGGAAGTAACAGTCACACAGCAGACCATGTAACCGAAGCTCTGGGAGCCACGAGGGAGGTTCCTGCCTGCACATGCCTCCCCCCCACAGGTCTTCAAGGACCACACGTCTCCCCGGGGCCCAAGCTCCTGGACCCCACAGGAAGCTGGACTTCTCAAGTCTCAGGCTCTGAGACCCTCACTCCATCTGGGCAACAACGGTCAAGACTCCATGGAGAAGTGGCTCATAAGCAAGAACGGACTGGCGAGCTCTCTGGCTGGGCGTGTGAGCGAGCAGACTCGGGCGGCAGCGCACATGGGCACATGCCCTTCGAGAAGCACCCGAGAGCAGCAGCAGGGACCAGGAGGATGCCAGTCCTGCCCTGAAAGGCGAGGGTGCCACCGCCAGTGACAAGGACACAAAAAGAAGAGGCGGTACCAGCAGAAACTAAAGAAAGCACCTGAGGTAAACTGTGGTCTTAGATACACGATGCTCGCGGGCGTTGTAAGAAAGAGGACAACACCGAGGTTTTTCATGAGTTCGAGGTTTTTCACGAGTTCTAGGGAAAGGCTCAGCTGTTTTTGGTCCTGGTAAGATTTTCTTCGTATCACATACAGTCATCCCAAATGCTCAATAAAGCCGAGGTCTGTGGGGGGTGGCCGTCCTCCCGATTCTAGAGTCGGCAAGGTTTCCGACAAGCCCACGCCAGTAGCCTGGATAAGGCTGCACCCTGTGCTGTGGATCCAGGCAGGGTGGTTCTGCCCAGGAGCCACGTCTGGACAATGCCACCCGCTGCAGGGAGGCATGATCTGAATGTCCGGGGCGTGGAAGTGGCTGCGGTGCTGCACCTGGGGCCAGAGCGGCTGGTCAGCCAGGAGATGGGCCAGGGGTCCGCACCAGCTGGAGCTTTCAGATGAACTGCTCCTCGTCCCTGTCATTCAGGAGCAGAGACCACTTGTCCCCACTGTCATCAGCGGAGGCGCTGTGCCGAGACAGCTTGTCGGACTTCAGAGAGGACAGAGACACCTGGCTGATGTAGCTGACTTGGTCCCAGGGGGTGGCCCTGGGGGAGTCCCGGCGCCGGGCATCCATGCCAACGTGCACGCTGACTTGGGACGCGGTGAGGGGCTTCATGCGGCCCTGGGCCTGGGCCTCGTACTTCTCCAGGTCGGGCTTCTTATAGCTGCAAAGGAAGATCCCGAGAGCATTTGAACCTTCTGGACACAGGCTTCTGAAAGCCTCTCATCCAAGTCTTTCAGTAACACGCACAATCAAACCGCTAGGGTTCAGGTAAACTTCACCCAATTTAGAAACTTTGTATCCAAATGCTTGGCATGTAGGCTGTCATTAACTTCTTGTTAAATGAAAACATAAGTAAATAAACATCTATTTTGAAAAAGGAGAAATGTTAACACACAGGCATCCTGTGTCTACGTACAGTCATGGGCCACATAATGATGTTTGGTCAACAATGGACCGCATATATGACAGAGGTCCCGTAAGGTTATAATGGAGCCGAAAACTTCCTATCACTGGAGATGTCAGAGCCATTGTGACACTCATTACTCATGTGTTTGTGGCGACGCTGGCATAAACAAAGCCACTGCGCTGCCAGCCCGGTAAAAGTACAGCACATACAATTATGTACAGAACATAACACTTGATGATGATGAACGATTATGTTAGTGGTTTGTATACTTACTATACTATATTTTTTATTATTTTGAATGTATTCTTTCTACTTATTAAAAATCAGTCTGTGTAAAACACTATGCCATACTACACTGGCGGCAACCTCATACATCTCCTGTCCACTGCATCTCTGGATTCCATCATTTTCTCTTGTGACTGAATTATCCTCGTGTTGTTTTGTACTGTAACATGCTGTGCAGGCTTGTAACCTAGGAGCAATAGGTAATACCATAAAGCCTAGGTATGTCATCGGCTATACCTAATCTAGGTTAGTGCAAGTGCACGCTATGATGTTCCTTCGCAAAAGGATGAAATTGCCTAACGACACTCTTCCCAGACTGAATCCCTGGGGTTAAGCAGCACAGGACTGTACTTACATAAGCAGCCCTTGAGCAAAATAACTAGGATAGCCCAGCACATGATGACGGTTAAGTGGTAGATTACTTGATCGTGGTGCCAATAAATCATTAGACACTCAGGCTGTCCCTTAGGTCTTTGCCTTAGGTGAGTGAGTCAGGAATCTGAGCATAGCACACACCCACTGCTGGCCCAGGAGGCGCACCAGCCAGCCGAAATCGGCCTTGCGCATGCAGTGCGAAGGGGCCTGGCAAGCATCACCTCGCCTGCAGCGCATGCTCCTGCCCTGTGGGGACTCACCACTTGAGCTGCAGCGACGAGAAAACCACAGACACAGAGGAGGCTGCCATGGCTGCCGAGCCCATCCATGGCTGCAGCACGATGCCAAAGGGCATGAAGACACCTGCGTGGGTTGGGGGGAGAGACAACACTCACCGAGCAGCCCGGAGAGAGCAAGGAGAGGGCCCACCACGCAGTGCTCAGCAGAGCTTGGAAGCCCGCTGCCAGTGAGCACATGCCTGCAGGTCTCTGAAGCAGGCTATCTCAGAGCTGGGCAGTGGGGGCGCTGTTGAGGGGACTGGGGTCTCCCGCCGCCCTGCCTTTCCCATCACCAGTTTCAGGGGAAACTCCAGGAGGACAGTGAATCTCAGGAACCAGAGGGGTAGCAGCAGGCCAGGGGAGCCAGCTGTCCTGAGCACCGCGGGGTCTGTGTGAGCACTCAGAGGGCGCGCTGCTGGTGACCACAGACCTGTCTGCGTGGGTTGTCTTCCCTCAGGGCTCAAAACACCTTTTTAAAGGGCAATGTGAGCCAGGACCCAGGACAGAGCCAGGAGACTCAGTCCGCGTCTGGGCAAAGGTCTGAGGCCGAGGCAGAAGCACAGGAGTGAATCAGCGCCTGGCCCGGCTCTGGAGGCAGAGGCACAGCTGCCGGGCCAGGCCGGGCCCACCCAGTGCGCTCAGGCAGACACGCCAATCATGTGAGTCACCTTTAACCACCCAGGCACAACCGGGGACTTGAAGTGGGAAAGTTGTGTTGACAAACTTTAGGTCTCAGCCCACATAGAAGAAGCCTTTCCTTGCAGAAGAGCTTTTTCCTCCTGGGTAACTCAGTACTGAACGGGGAAGAGAGGAGTTTAAGGCAGAAAAATCCATCTTTCTGTGAGACAGAGTAAATCTCGGGCAGGATGCATTTTTGAGTTAAGGCTCTAAAACACCAATCACGGTGCCTAGCATGTAGCAGGGGCCCCATCACTATTAATAATGCTAGTTTTACGGACCGTATGTGTAACAAATGGTTCAGAAAAACGGCCAGAGTAAATAAATAGTCAAGCATCTTGGCAGCTTTTCAGAGAGAACCAGAGTGAATGAAGGTTGGGGTTCTCTCTGCAGTTTCTCATTTACTTTTAGAGAGTTAGCAAGCAGAGAACATAATAAAACCAACACTTTCTAAGATGCTTCTGGCCAGCCAGCCAGCAAGGCGGGCTGCGCACTAAGTCCGGCAGGAACCAGGCAGAGCTGGAGGCAAAGGTCACAAGCAGGGTGAGCCCGTTACCTGCTGCGACGGGAATGCCAACCAGGTTATAGATCAACGCCAGCACCAGGTTGAGCCGTATCCTCCTGACAGTCCTCTTGGAGAGGTGAATGGCAGCGACCACATCGAGCAAGTCATTCTGAGGTAGAGGAGCATTTGGTGATCAGGAGCTGTGCCCACAGCCCTCCCCCGTCCCCCCCCCCCCCCACTGCCTGGACAACGGGGAGGAGACACAGCGCGCTCACTCTGATGAGAACCACGTCAGCCGCCTCAATGGCGACATCTGTGCCTGTCCCGATGGCGATGCCGACGTCGGCCTGGGCCAAGGCCGGGGAGTCATTAATCCCGTCTCCCACCATGGCCACTGTCTTCCCTTCCTTCTGGAGCTCCTGGACCTTGGCCACCTTGTGAGAAGGCAGCACCTCTGCAAAGACTTTGTTGATGCCAACCTAAAAGGAAAGGAAAACAGCAGTAAAAGAATAAATATGTGACAATACCCGGTGTTGGCAAAGGATAGGAATAGTAGCAGAAACCCAGGGCATCCTGCCCAACCCCCACCCAGCCTTCAGGTCGTCAATGTCGTCAGCCACCAAGCCCCACAGTTCCAGATCACGTGGCAAATTTACTCCCTGACCCTATCCCAAGGCCAGGCACTGGTTGGGGGCCCTCACTGGTCTCCCGGCCCACATCGCGGCCTCCCCACTCTCTTCTCCATATGCTGTCCCAGTGTCCTCCCAGAACAAAGTATTTGGTCATTTTCCTTTCCTGCGTCAAGTCCTCCAGTGGGCCCTGTTCCCTCAGGACAACATCTAACTTCCGTGGTCTGCCTCCTGAGGTCCCTAGCCGGTCCCCCAGATCTCTGCCCATTTCCAGCTCCCTGCACCATTCCGCTCCCTGGGCTCTCCAACTCCCGGCTACTCTGTACCCCGGACG
Organism: Eptesicus fuscus; assembly: GCF_027574615.1. NCBI lineage: Eukaryota > Metazoa > Chordata > Mammalia > Chiroptera > Vespertilionidae > Eptesicus > Eptesicus fuscus. Next base: position 12,798,154 of record NC_072480.1, on the reverse strand, counting down.
GCGCTCATGCTGCCTGTTCTGCCCCGGAAGGTCAGCCTGCTTTCCCTCCTCCGGCCCCTCTTCTTCACCAGACCGCTCCTGACTCAAGCTTCTTCCCCCTGGAAAGGCATCCCCAGCCCCTGCCAGGCTGGAGGGTAAGCTGGCGGCACCCACACGCCCCATGCACTCTTCTCTGGAAACACCAAGGACTCAATTTATAGTTGGTCACTGGTCCACCCTCCTCACAGGACTGGGAGCTCCTTGAGGGCAGGGACCCTCTTCACTCCCCTCTGTAGCCTGCTGTCGCATGGGCGGTGTTTAGCAAGTGCTTGCTGAATGAATGAACACGTTTTAACCAGGAAAGGGAGTAACTCAACAAGTCCATAATTAGCAAAATGCCCAGTAAAGAGAGGTACTGTTGCTTCCCTCATAAGGTGCAATTCATTTTCAAAAGCATGCCACTGTACACACATTTTTAGGAGGAGGGGTATACATGCTTTTCAGGAATTTGCACTGGAGCCATCCCCGGGTGGTGGGCCAGGCAAGCATGCAGCAGCACTGTCTGCACGGCCCAAACTCAGGACCCAGGGCTGCAGGGGAACTGCCCGGGGTCAGTCACTTATCTGGTGCAACCAGTGGGAAGAGTTGAGCTGGCAAAACATTCCCTCAACATAAAGACTGCAAAGTTGTTTATGTCCGCCCTCAAGCCATGGGGTTTTGTTTTGTTGTTGTTGTTCACTGCAAAGACTGGGAAATGGAGAATGATGGAGTTGCTTTTCCAGGGCTGCAGCCAGTCCTGCATGAATCACGGCTCCCAGGCCCCAGGGCGGGACCTTTGCTGCTACAGCATGGTGGGGTGGTGGTGGGGGGGGGATGGGATGGGGGGGTGGGGTGGTGGTGGGGGGGGGATGGTGGTGTGGGGGGGGGGGGTGGTGGTGGTGGTGGTGGTGGGGTGGGGATGGTGAGGGGGGGTGCTGCATGACTGACAAGTACCCATCCAGGGGGAAGCAGAAGCAAAGCTGAGTGCGGGATGCACTGGTGCTTAGTTTTCCCCTCAAACTGCTTCTGTGAGCTTAGCATCACTTTCATGTGAGAAAGGGAAGAGGGCCCGGCCCAGACCTGGGTGGCGATGGCCCTGGCTGTCTTGCGGTTGTCCCCCGTGATCAGCACCACGTCCACGCCCATGCTCTTCAGTGTGTGCACAGCCAGGGCGGCCTCCTGCTTGACGGCGTCCGCGATGGCGATCATCCCACAGAGCAGCCCTGAGGGAACACCACGGTGAGTGCGCGGGAGAGGGCCCGGCGGCCCCAGGAGCACAGCCGGTTTCAGTTTCCATAATGTCATGTTACCAGCAAGAAGCAAAACACCCAATTATAGAACATAATATGGTTTGATTCTGTTTTTTTAAAATTTACATACGACAGATGCATACACAGTCTGGAAGGACTATCAAAATGTCAACAGTGGCTCTCTGAGGGGTAGGCTAATGAGCAATTCCATTTTCTTCTTTATAGCTCTCAGAATTTTCCAAATTTTCTGCATGGCACATCCACTTGCAGAGTATCTAGCTCATAACTCAATATACCTTAGCTATTAAAACATGACAAATACAGAAAATACTACTTAGGAAATGATGATTGTCCAAACAGCAAGAAAATCAATACTTCCTTTTTTTTCCTTGTGATAAAAGCCACTTGAATAGAACTATTTTTTTTTTTTTTTTTGAGTGAACCTTTTAGATACTGAAGCAAGGAAGGCTTTCGAGGCCTGAGGTGTGGCAGGAGCAGAGTGAGGGTGAGTGATGTATAAGGGGCATGACTCCTTCAGTTGAGCCAATTCTGCTCTGTCGAGTGGAGGGGACTGTGGATTTACAAGGACTTAGGAGGTGGCCTCATGATGGGAGAAGGAAAACAAAAAAGAGAATAGGAAAGAGGACATAAATTAATTCTTATTTGCATATAGTTTTACTTCTGTTAGCAGAAACTAACATTAACAAAGTAAGATTCTAATCTATCTGAGATGTAAAGCCCAAGATATAACTGGGTCCTCAGATACACTCCATCTGGAGAAGTGGAGGCAAGCTGCAGGGACCTCATCTTTCAGGGCATGCTAGGGTTAAACCTCTTGGAAAGTGAACTGCTTTGTCTGCCGTGATGAGGAGGAGGACTCCAAGCTGCCAGCTTGGACTGCAGCAAACAGTGATGGTGAAGACAGGATTCCAAGCGCAAGGAGGCAGGTGCCAGGGCAGAGCTGGCCCTGGGGGTGGGGAGGGGGGGTGCTGCATGACTGAGGGAGAGCGAGCTGAAAAGGGCCTCGGGACTGGGGATGCCCTGAAAAGACATCAGCGCAGTCTGTTACTAGAGGAAACTAAAATTGGTAAAGGGAGATTGGTTTCTTTACAAATAGGCAGGATCTCTTTTTGCCTGGCATCACCAAAAGCTTCATGTCTGAGTGGGCAGGGGAAGGCAGAGCGGAGGGATACCATCAATAGCCACCAAGACCGCCGTGTGGCCCTTCATCTCGTGGTCTGTCATAGCGTCGCTGACGTCGCTGGAAATGGCTAAGCCGTTGCGCCTCATCCATTCTCGGTTTCCAATTAGCACAGAGAACGTCTGGGGACCTACATCTGTTCAAAAGAGTTGGTGGTTATTCCCACACAGTGTAATTCCATTGTGAGAAATTACTACAAACTAGGGAACCCTTTTAAAAGGCAAAATAGCCATTTGCCCATTCTGAGAAATTATCACCTAGTAAGTGCCTCTCAGAACACCATCCTTGAAGGACCAGGGGAAAAAGTATAATTAATGTGCAGAACATGTGGGTCTGAATTAAAATGGGGCATTAAAAGGTCCATTTTCTACGTGTGAAAATGTTACAAGCGTATGGAACATTACGTGGTGTCCCTATCTGCCTTCAGAGGATCTGCTGCTGCTTTTTCAGGGAGTTATTTCTCCAGCATCAAATCCAAGTGGTGCCTAGCGACATCATGCTTGGTACAGATGACCCACGGTGAACCCGCAAGTAGTCCGTCTACTTCTGTGAAATGTTTTAAAGCTACACCTCCTAAAAGGCCAGCGAGTCTTTCCCCTGTCACCTTCCACGTGTGCCAGTAACTTAGGCGTCGCTGCACGAAGCAGTCCCTGGACACTAAATGGAAGGTCATCCAGGGCTTTAAGTTGCTAGAAGGTGGCAGATGGCTTCCAACAGTGAAATCTAAATCAAGACCTAATTACCAACATACTTAAGAGAAAGCATCAGACACTTTTTTTGGGGGGGAGGGGGGGTAGTATGTTTTCACACTCTTATGCTGATGGCTACTAAGCTATCCTTAGATATCCTAAGAAAGGCCATTATTCAAAAGCAGCTCTCACTTCACACAGTGTCCCTTCTTAGTGTGGGCAGACCATCCCCATCAGCTTTCCCTGACTGCTGCCAGCTCTGTAAACAGAAAACTTCCCATCAGAGTTCTACTAAGCGGGAGGTTTCCTGTTTCGGAAGAACAAAGCAGAATTCCCAGCTGTCCACTTGGTAGCTCACAAGCAGCCAAGCTAACTTGGGATAAGAAAGTGGAGACTCAAAATCATGAGCATTACTCTATAGATTTATGTAATAGATTACTTCTGTCTGCCATTGGCATCAAGATTCAGAGGAATCAAGTTCAAGAGGAACTTCAGGCTTTCCTGAGGAGGGAGGCGTGCGGTGCACCTGCCATGAGCCACAGCAGGGGGACCGGGTGGCGCGGTGCTCTCTGAGTTTGGCATGCTGCCACCTGACCCAGCCGGACCCAACCGCTGACAGGCCGAGCACCAGAGACAAAGGCCAGGGATACCTGTTGCTGTGGGGACACTGCCAACCCCACTCGGGTGAGGGGCCTGTTTGCTCGGGGGCTCGCTGTGAGCCAGGGTGCCTTCCACGCTGCTGACTTTACAGCCAATTCCACAGCCTGGCACGGCCTGGAAGTCCATGCAGTATCCCAAGGCCTCCGTTCCAAGTTCCTGTGGAGGAAGGGAGCAGGAAGAAGAACCAGGAAACAGAGAGGGGGCAGGGCAGGGATGGGGGTGAGAATAGGAGAGAGAGCACCCCAACCATGAATTAAGAGGGAAAGGAGGGATGGGAAGTAGAATTGCCGGAAAAGGTAAAGAGATAAACTATTGACTCAGCAGTTCCTTTTCTCTGCCACAGACATTATAATTATTAAATTGAACAAAATTAAATAGCCTAAACTCTCTCCTTAGGTGGATGCCTCATGATATTGGACATGTTGCAGACTAGGAGAAAGGCTATTCACATCAAACTTCTCAAATTAAGGATGGGGAGTTGTAAAGGTGCCAAAGAGAGGAAATATATTATTTTTACGTCACAAGTAATTTCATTAAAATAATGGAATAGGCAAGTGGTAACAAAGCTGTTTTGAGGCTATTAAGAGAGAACTGTCCATTTACAGACGCTGTGGAGGAGGGTGATGCGGCAGGAGAAGGAAGTGGGGCACTGTTTTTATTTGGGTTAACAAAACAGCGAAGGAAGTATGGCTGAGGGTGAGCAGAATTCTTCCTGAAACATCAGAAAGGTGAGAGGTGAAATGGCCTGCCTGACCCTACCTGAAAGACAGAAACACCAAATGAGGTTTCTGGAAGGTTCCCTGTCCAGGAAGAGTTGTCAACTTTTTCAAGGCATCCATGTAATCCTCTACATTTACTGATAACTGTATCTGCCCACACCGTTTACATTTTTTCTGAGCAGTATTCTGACACATTCTGCTGCTTCGATATTCATATTGAAAATAGAGAAAGTGAAATAGGACCTTCCGTCTGAAAAGATCAAAAGATGAATGCTTGCCCAGTAACTGTGCCAAGAACCCACTGGGCGTTCCACTCACTTCTGCTGGCTCCTCTCCATTTCAGATGTTCCCAACTGCGTGGATTTCTACCCCCTCACCCCAAGACCCCATTCATTTTTGTATCCCTTTGCACTAAGTAAAGGACTGAATTTACACACCATCTGTCTTCCTCACCCAACCAGCAAGCAGCTCCGAGAGGCAGCGTTCCCATCTTAATAGTTGTCCTGAGCCCAGGTGCTCAGTAAATGATCCACAAATGACTGTTAACACTGGGCTGCTTTTGCACTGATCTGGAAATGTGACAAGGGACCAGCTACTGCGAGCCACATCTCCACTGGCCTGCTAAGTGGTTTTCCAGATCACACAAGCCAAGGCCTCCTCGAAGGCAGCTGACTGAGGTGCCATGGCAGCTGAGAGGAAAAGCCTGTTGGGAGGAAGGAGCTTGGAGGTGAGAGAGGAGGCTGTGGGAGGAGCGGGAGGAGGCGCAATGCCCAGGTCTTCGTACCTCTTTACAGTATTTGGTGATAGCCACACCCAAGGGGTGCTCACTGCTGGCCTCTGCAGTCCCCACCACAGCAAGAACCTTCCTGAGGGGCAGCGTGGCCACATCCACAAGCAAGAGGACCCGCATGACTTTGGGGACCCCGTAGGTAATGGTGCCAGTTTTGTCAAACATCACAGTCTTTATCTGTCAAAACAATCACATCTCGGTTAGCACAAATACAGATGGAAGGGACTTCAAAATCCACACAATCTTGAGGCAGAACTTAACTCACACTCCCTCAAGAAGGTAACAACAGTCCTTCATCCTCCAGGACATAATCGTCTGCAATCAATCACAAGGTTCAACCACGCCCCCTGCAAAAACTCTGTTTCCCTCTATGCCCCCCCAAATCCTCATTGTGTTTTCATCTTAACCAGGTTGAGCCAGAAACTCTCACTCGGATGTAGCGAGAGACGGCACGCGGTCTCCTGGACAGTAACACTGGCAGATTTCTTGTGCAGGATCAGGAGCCAGGGATCTGGGAGGCGGCTATCTACTGCTATCTGCTGAGTCAATCATGGTTTTCTCTGGCCTGTGTAAGTGCAAAAGCCTACTAACACTAAAGCTCTTGCACTCCAAGTTCCATGAACAGTGCTCTCCTCGGGCCATAACAACAGGTAACCAGCAGAGCCAGTTTTTAGACCTGCCCACTTAGCCAATGGCAGCTTTACACAGTCCCCGTGGGTGGGCTCAGCCAGTCAGTAACAGCCACACCGGTACCTGCTTTCCTATGGCCCAAGTCCATCAATCCCTGGACTCAGACTTCCCCAAGCCCCATATTAGGTCTGCTTGCTGTGTTCAGACTGTGTCCCACAAGCATGGTTCTCCCTTCATTAGCAAATAATAGATTCAGCTTTTTGTTTCTGCTCCTGAGTGCTGGCCCCTTCAACACCAACAGCTGGTCTTCCTCCAATAATTCTTGCCTCCTGTTAGTCCATCCTTCACTTTGTAACCAGATCTTCCCAACAAGTAACCCAGTCACATCACAAAGGCACGTCAAACCCCTCCACAGCTCCCTGTTGTTCTTTGTGTTAATTTCCAAATCCTTTAATAAATCTCCAAGACGCTTCAAGGTCCCTCTCTCCCTCACCTTTTCCCTCAACAGCCTGATCTACCGATTTCTCTTTCTCTCAATGATTTTCTTTCAGTTCCTCATTTATTATTCAGCAAATAACTATTGAGTGTTTTCAATGTGCCAGGCACTGGGCAAGACACTGGGGATACAATGATGGGAACAGTTCACAGTCTTCGGTCTTAGAGTCTATGATACAGCACCCCCTACCCAGCCCCGTATCCCCCAGGTGCTTTCCATGTGTTCTCCCCACTGCCAGAACATGCTTCCCAACCTCCGTTTTCTGGCTCACTCTCACTCAACTGTTAGGTCTCAGATACACCACCCCTCATGGCCAGTCCAACACACACAAGTCTACGCTAGGCCGGCTGCTGAGCTGATCTCACAGCATTGCACCCCATCTCATAGAATTTGTTCTTTACCTACTCCATACTTGTCTTTCCCCATCCATGATAGCCAAAGACCATGACTAGGGCCAGCCATAAGACCCACACATAGAACATGCTCAACAAGTACTGACTACATTTATGAAAGGTTAAGGATTGGTATGTTTGGCCAAAGGACGATTCTTTATACACTGTTGCCCATTATTCCACTCCCCAAGGTCACAGGACCCCTCTGCTAATCACACAGATGCAGAGTTGGTACTTTTCTCCAGGTGTGAAACCTGGCTCTGCCACTTATTAGCTGCAGGCCTTCAGGCAAGTCACCTGGCCTCCTCCTGCTGTAGCTCCCTCATCTTAAAATGGGAATAATAGCCCTAACCGGTTTGGCTCAGTGGATAGAGCGTCGGCCTGTGGACTGAAGGGTCCCAGGTTCGATTCCGGTCAAGGGTATGTACCTTGGTTGCGGGCACATCCCCAGGGGGGAAGTGTGCAGGAGGCAGCTGATAGATGTTTCTCTCTCATTGATGTTTCTAACTCTCTATCCCTCTCCCTTCCTCTCTGTAAAAAATCAATTAAATATATTTTAAAAAATAAAATGCGAATAATAGCACCACCTCAAAGCTGTTGATAAGATTAAATCAACTAATATTTCTAAAGTGTTTAATTCTATAACTGTTAACTGCTGCTATCATTCCGTCAGTCCTGGCTTCCTGTTGTTTTACTTGATGAACAGTGCTATCCTCAGGCCTCTTTCAGGTTTATCTCTTAATATGAAATTTAAACATATACTATTTTCACTAGACCTCAAAGTTTTAAAAAAATCATATAGTAAACAACTACAAAATCACCTTGTGAGCCAACTCCAGAGGCTTGCCCCCCTTGATGAGGATGCCGTTCCGGGCAGCCACGCCGGTGCCCACCATGACTGCTGTGGGTGTGGCCAAGCCCAGGGAGCAGGGGCAGGCAATGCACAGCACTGTGATGGACGTCTGGAATGCAAACCGGATGATCACATCTGCCTGGGAAATATGCTTGTTGGGGGTCTGAAAAGAGGAAAGAGAGGTAAGTGGAGAGTGCAATGAGAAATCACACAGAATCCTAATCACTGTTGTTTCCTGTGTAAATCCAAAACGAAGTATGGGTCTCTTTTCCAGGTATGGTGGCACATATTGGTATTATTTGCATTGTGACATCTGGAGTTATCTTCGTTTATTTTTTTTAAGTGGCTGGTGTCTCTGGAGTACAATCAGGAGATACTATATTAACTTAATTAAAATAAAAGGTATGTTTTCTAAACCAAGAATACAGACCACAATCTCATTAGCTTCTATCTACATACTTTTTTTCTTGAAAGGCAAGATTCTAAAATAAGATATATTATTAAAGGGTCACTTAATTTTTATAGAAATAGTTGGAGTTGGGTAGAGGGCCTGTTGTTTAAGACATAATGCATTTCGTAGAGGTAAGATGATTTGTGTGTTTTTTTTAAAACACACACACTATAATTCTTATCAAAATAACACCTGGCATTGTGATGGGATTGGATAGACTTCTAGAAGCTGAAATGAACCCTGTCCTTGCAGTGATTTTACGTAGCACAGTGATAACAGTATCTTAAAGGAACATGCAGTACCTCATTTGCCAGCATCCTCCCTGATATTGCAGATAAAACAAAAGAAGCCAAAGTAAGATGAAAGGCAGGGAACAGCAGAAAGCCACATATTCCAACTTGTTTAGGACTGAATTTTCCCACAGCCACATGCCAATGAGCTGCTCTCCCACAAAAGCAGAAATTTTAGGCAGTGAGGTGCCACAGTAGCCAGTGGCAAATTCTGAAATACAGTCATAGGTTACTTAAAAGCACTGAAGCCTCCTTAGATGTCCGAAAATGTAAAACTTGGACATTTTTCATTTTAAGATAGGAAATTTGAGAGAGAAAATGACATCTTAGTGAATCACACACACCCCAACAACATGCTATACCTTTAATTATGAGTGAAAACAAGTTTTTTAAAGTATTATCCATTCCATGGTTGCAATTCCTTATTCTATGGCTAAGGTAAAATACACATTACACTGGGCTAAGTATGAGATATTTTTGAAAAATAAGGTAAAACATTGTTCTACTCACTGGGCAGTTACCAAATACTACTCTAAGTGGGTCATTAGCTTTTTATGTATATCAAGGTATCTCAACCTCAGCACTATTGATATTTAGGGCCAGATAATTATTTGTGGGGCTGTCCTGGGCATTGTAGGACGTTAGCAGCATCCCTGGTCTCTACCCACTAGATGCCAGTAGCATCCCCTTCTCAGTCATGAGAACCAAAAATGTCTCCAGACATGGCCAAATGTCCCTGGGGGCAACAAAATCAGTCTCAATTAGAAATCACTAAGTTCTAATTTCTGAAGCATTAAGTTTTTTGTTTTGTTTTGTTATTTTCTACCTTTCTAAAATTTTGATAAAACTACATTTCTTCAGATAATATCCTTTGCCCAGCCGGCGTGGCTCAGTGGTTGAGTGTCGACCTAGGAACCAGGTGGTCACGGTTCGATTCCCGGTCAGGGCACATGCCCGGGTTGCGGGCTCGATCCCCAGTGTGGGGTGTGCAGGGGGCAGCTAATCAGTGATTCTTTCTCATCATTGATGTTTCTATCTCCCTCTCACCATCTCTTCCTCTCTGAAATCAATAAAGATATTTTTGTTGTTAAAAAAAAAAAGATAATAGCTTTCATCCACTTCTTCAACTAAAAAAATGTATGTATATACCGTTGCCTCATGTTTAATAAATATTTACTAAAAACTCACTAGCATTGCTTGGGAAGTTGTGAGGTTAAAGATGGTATTTATGGACATAGACAGCAAAAATACATTTTTTCTTAAAATTTGTTAAATATTATCATGCATGCCATCAAAATCTGAAGTGACCTATCTGCTATGGTGTGTGGTTCATAACTCTCCAGATGGACAATACTGCTTGAAGCATTGCAACTGAGAGCCAATTGATGTTTGTGAAATTATCTGACTAGGAAGCAAAGGCCATCCTATATAATAAAAGCTAATATGCAAATTGACTGACCTGCAGAATGACCGGTCACTATGATGCGCACTGACCACCAGGGGGCAGACACTCAACGCAGGAGCTTCCCCCTGGTGGTCAGTGGGCTCCCACAGGGGAAGCACTGCTCAGCCAGAAGCCGGCTCAAGGCTGGCGAGCGCAGCAGCGGTGGCAGGAGCCTCTCCTGCCTCCACGGCAGTGCTAAGGATGTCCGAATGACGGCTTAGGCCCACTCCCCGCTGGCTCCCAGACTGCAAGAAGGTGCAGGCCGAACTAAGGGGCCCCCTCGAGTGCAAGAATTTTGTGCACCAGGCCTCTAGTCTTTAATAAAAACCTGCAGAAGTAAAGTGACTGATTTCCTACCACGGCTAAGATTTTGCTGCCAATAAGTAAAGCAAGCAAATAAAATGTAATGAGTAACCAAAGCCCACTGAATCTAAGACATGAAAGAATAGGGTTAATGCAATAGACTATCTGAAACAACAACCATACAGCCCACAGCATTCAACTTACAGGAAAGTACTTCTGAACAACACCAAAGTCGATAAAACCGATGATAATCCATACCACCAATGTCAACACTGAAATGATGATGATAAGTGGGACAAAATATCCACTAAACTTGTCAGCCAGTTGTTGAATGGGTGCCTATAAAAATGAAACACCAAGACCACAGGAAATTACAACCTGCAAAGCAATCAAATACCACAAAAATGGACAAGGACTGCGATTCTCACCTCCCTCATTAACTTTTTTTTTTAATCTTTATTGTTGAAAGTATGCCCCCTCTTTCCCCCCCACCCACATTGACCTCTTCTGCCCACCCCCATCCCCTGCTCTAGGTCTTGACCACTTCATTAACTCTTGACTCAATAATATCTGCCTGACTCTTTGGAACTCTTGGGATGATTTCTAAAATGAGAAAGCAGAAGTGATATTGTTCTTTACATTTTTTCATTACCTTTGACATCTGAGCCTCTTCCACCAATTTCACAATCTGAGCCAAAGTGGTGTCATTGCCCACGTGGGTAGCTTTAACGAGCACAGAGCCATGTGCATTGATAGAGCCAGCAATCACTATGCTTCCGGGTTTCTTAGTGACTGGCATGGCTTCTCCTAGAGGTGGAGAGGAGAGACCAACGTTCATGCACTAAAACCCCATTCAGCGTTCATGGGACCTGCCACTGCACTGAGACCCACCCGAAGGGAATGCAAAACAAGTCACCTAACCTGTGATGAGGGACTCGTCGGCCATGGTATTGCCTTCTAGGACTTTCCCATCCACTGGGAACTTTCCCCCGGGAACAACCTTGATGACGTCACCCCGCTGCACCAGCTCCATGGGTATTTGCTCCTCTCTGCAATAAATGCCACTCAAGTTACACACATGGCCACTCATTGCAGCTCACCCGCTTGGTCTGTCACTCCGGCTGAGTTCTACAACTGTTGGACTGGTTACACTATACTTGCTTTACACGGAGCAGCAGTATTCAGTGTATCTGTCAGTTACAGATTCAGTATTTATTGTGCCACTACTAAGTGCCAGGCACTGTACGAGGCACTGGGAATATAGCTATGACTGGGATAGCAAAGTCCCTACCCTTATGAAGACAAATTTCGTGGAGGAAACAGACAGCAAACAAATTAGTTCCAGATATGAAATAAATGCTGTGATGAAAATGTGACTGAAGGGCTTCTTTAGTCATGGGGAGAGGAAAAAAATGAGAAGGCCTCACTTGGACGATGACATTTGAGTTGAGATCTAGATGACAATAGAGGCCAAAATACCTAGGACAAAACATTCAAGGGAGAAAAAACAGCTAACGCAAAGGCCCTGAGGCAGACAGAAAGGGTCCCTTTGAGAAATGGGAAGCTGGCAAGCATTGCTGGAGGGAAGAAAGTGGGGCAGGTAGAATGCAGATCACGTTGGACCTTGCAGAGCAGAGATGTATGTATGCTTGAATGTAGGGTTTCCAGTAGGAAAGTGACATAATCTGATTCACATTTTCGTCTCTTTGGCTGCTGCAGGAGAATGGGCTGTAGGGACAATAACAGAAGCTGAGATAAGAGTTAGGTTGTTGCCATCAACCAAGCAAAAGATGTCAATGGCACAGGCTAGAGAAGGAGTGAAGAAATACCCAGGATGTGTTTAGGGCCTGCATCAGTAAGATGAGCAGATGCACTAAATGCACAGGGAAAGAATCAAAGATGAACTCAATTTTCAGTGTGAGCCACTGGGTGGATGAGAAATCATGTAATGAAATGGCAAGAACTATGGAGAAGCAGCTGGGGGAGGGAGAGGAAAGAGGAGATGAACTGAAGATCTCCATTTTAACCTGTCAGGTTTGAGATGCCTATATGACTTAATGTTACGTAGGAAGTTGAAAATATGATTGGAGTCCTGGCAGGTGCTGCCAAGTGGTTAGAGCTTCAGCCCGCACATGGAAGGGTCTCAGGTTTGATTCCAGGTCAAGAGCACGTACTTGGGCCCAGCTGGCGTGGAGCTATGAACCAGGAGGTCATGGTTCGATTGCTGGTCAGGGCACATGCCCAGGTTGTGGGCTCGATCCCCACTGTGGGATGTGCAAGAGGCAGCTGATCAGCAATTCTCTCTCATCATTGATGTTTCTAACTCTCTCCCTTCTTTTCTGAAATCAATAAAAAAGAAAAAGAAAAAGAGCATGTACTTGGGTTGCAGGTTCGCTCCCTGGCCCGGTTAGGGGTTTGCAGGAGGCAACCAATCAATGTGTCTCTCTCACATTGATGTTTCTTTCTCTCTACCTCCCCCACCTTCCCTCCCTTTCCACTCAATCTATAAAAACAACGGAAAAATATCCTCAGGTGAGGATTAACACACACACACACAAAAGATTGAAGCTGACAGAAGAGGTCAGAGCTAGAGGTACAAATCTGGGAGCTGACAATATAGAAATGCATTTAAAACCATGAAATGCTAAGAGCTTACCTAGAAGAGTAACAGGAAAAGAGGAGTTCTGGAACTAAGCCCTGGGTCATCCCAGTATTTGGAGGTTGAGCAGGAGTGGAAGGGCCAGTGAGGGAGAAGCAAAGGGCCAGCCAGTGAAGCGAAGGAAAAGGAGAGGATGCGAAGGAACTAGCACCCAGACGTCATCAAATGTGCAGATGTGGTTACACAGATGCAAAAACGTAAAATTCATCATGCTCTATACTAGAATTAATGTGTGTACTTCAGTGAATATAAATTACACATCAATAAAAAAGAAAAAACGTAAGAGGCATTCAAGGCTAAAAGTGCGGGTGAGAGATTGAAATGTGGATTAAGGCTGGATTTGGGTACATGGAAATTACTTGATATCTTTGGCGAAAGCAACTGCAGAAATCGGAGAGGCAGAAGCTCAACTGGAATGTGCTGAAGAGAGAACGTGAAGAAGGGAAACGAAGACAGCAGATAAAGACAACTTTTAAAAGAAGTTTTGCTGTGAAAGGGGAGAAAATAACAGAAGCAGAAGAGGGAGTGAATTAAGATGGGAAACCGTGAATTGCACATAATGTGTAAACTGTATGATGGTGGGACGGTGAGAGACAGGGAGGAGCACCGGCAGGAGGGAGGGAGCGAGAGGGACTGTGCAGGGAACCACACCAGCGTTGGGAGCGCCTCCCTAAAAGCACCGTGTGGCCAAATAAACAGGTGCTGGGGACACAGGAGTGAGCAAGGCAGACAGGGCCCTGACCTCGGGAGCTCAGAGTCCTTGCCGCGGAGCAGCAGTGCAATCCGGGTCAAACCCCGGTTCAAAGCCAGAGTCCTCCTTTCCACAATAGCAATTTTGTTCCCAAGATTAACTGAGATGATGGGAGTCCCAGTGCCTGACATATAGTAAGTGTCCAGCACTACTGACCAGCCTCTGGGTAGCAAGCGTTGTGCTAGGCTGCGGTAACGAACAGGACAAAGTGAGGCCTTCCTCTCGGGAGGCTTGCAGGCTAGAAGCTAAAAGCAGATTCGTATATGTTACTTCAGTAATGGCCATCTATACATATAAAAGGCTAATATGCAAAGTGTCCCCTCGGGAGTTCAGCCTGGAGACCGGGAGTTAGATCGCTCGCTATGACGTGCGCTGACCATCAGGGGCAGCGCAGAACAGGGCAGGCGACCAGCGGCGGCAGGGCGCTGAGGGAGCGAGGGAAGGAGGAAGCGGGGAGGCGGGGAATCTGATCGGCCCTGATTGCTGGCCAGGCCTAGGGACCCTACCCATGCATGAATTTTGTGCACTGGGCCTCTCGTGATGAAATAAAGGGAGTACTGAAAAGGAGACCTTTCAAGGGAAAGTGGGCAGCAGACTGAAGTTCTGAGTGTCGGATGTGTGAACTGGTGCCTGGGCAGGGCGGCGAACAAGGAGAAGGGAGGATCTCTGCAGCTCGAGAATACTCTGTCTTTTGAAGCCTTCTAGGATGGAGATATCCAGGCTCCAACTCTGCCTTTCTGAGTCCCGTCTGTATGACCTGGAGAAAAGCTTATCATCCCAGAGGTCTCCACTTGGCAAGAGGTGGCTGTGTCAGGAAAAGAATGCCTGCTCACTTCAGACAAGAGGACTGTTGTTCTGGGCTGCAAACATTGCACAGCTCCTCCGTTGCCTGGAGGCAGGATGCCTTGGCACAGAGGGAGGTGGAGCAGGTCACTGAACAATGGGTCGGTTGGAGTTTAGAGGGAGGTGGCGGTTCAGTTCAAGCTCTGGCCAAGCATGCCCAGGCGTTGCACCTGTGCCCTGAGTTTCTTGGAAACGGCTGACATAACTTTTGTAACCTTTGGGTTGTCATTGTAACTGTCCTAACTCCCTCTTGTGGTTTCTGAGTATAAATTTGCTGTAACACCCGTGGTCTGCACTGCAGTTCGGCCTTTACCGCGGTGAAGTGCTGCAACTGTAGTCGCCGGCCAGCTTAATAAAGGCTCATAAATTTTGATCTCTGTCTCTGGTGGTCGTCTCTTGCGGGTCGCCCCATAACACTGTGGGGGCAGAATCTCTCCTCCCCCATTAGCTCCTACTAGGCCAGTGATGGCGAACCTATGACACGCGTGTCAGCACTGACACGCATAGCCATTTCTGATGACACGCAGCCGCTGAGGCGGCCGCATGCCGAGGATGAAACATTTGCTGCTCCTGAGGATGTAACATTTGCGAAATAATATTTTTTCCTCAAAGTGACACACTACCTGAGTTGTGCTCAGTTTTTTGGCAAAGTTTGACACACCAAGCTCAAAAGGTTGCCCATCACTGTACTAGGCTTTTGGCTTACATGGTGATACTTGGCACACATGTACAATTAAGTGCCCTTGTATTAGTAATGCTAATCTCTGCTTAATCTCACTTTAAATTTCCACTTTGATCTGAATTAACCAATCTTCCTCACTCTAAACAGCTTAATATGAAGTGAACAGCCCTTTATGGGGGTGAAGGTGGCTCCTTCTGGCGTGTTCCCAGTAGCATTTCTCCTTCAGCAACTAATGGCCTCCAAAATGCTGAGTTGTGGAGATATATTTAATTGAGACAGTTTTTACCCTAGCATTTCTTCAACTTTGAGATTCTGCCAGCAGTCTGTTTACCTTGCCTGTCTGCTTACTCATCTAACACAAGTTAAAAAAATAGAAAAGCCCTGGCTGGTGTTGCTCAGTGGTTAGAATGTCAGTCCAAGCACAGAAAGGTCTTGGGTTCGATTCTCAGTCAAGGGCCCAGTCAAGGTCATGCACCTGGATTGCAGATTCGATCCCCGGCTCCCATTGGGGCGTGTGTGGTAGGCAACCAACTGATGTTCCCCTCTCCCTCTCCCTCCCTCTTTTCCACTTTCTCTGAAAATCAACGGAAAAAATATCCTTGGGTGAGGATTAACAAAACAAAAACACACACACACACACACACACACACACACACACACTTAGAATAGCCACTGGCCTAGATAAAATTTATAACTTTGTTTTCCCAGTTATAAGAAACAAAACACTTCAATGATTGGGGACCAGGCTGTGCGGGCCTTTCAATGTCAAGCAATACGCATGTGGGATTTATTTAACATTTGACAGTGGTTTCATTCATTCAACTAGTCAGTATCTGAGCACCTGCCACGGGTACGTCCAGGGTGACCGAAGCCACCAAGTGCTTGGAGAGCACTGAGCCTCAGCCAGGCCTTGGGACAGGAAAGGCTTCTGGAGGACACGACATCTAAAACAGGACCTGAAGGACAGGAGCCAGATGAAGGGAAAGGAAGAAAGGTGTTCAGAGGCAGAGATGACACGTGCAGTGTACAGAGGCCTGGAGACAGGAGAGAGCCTCTTCCTAGGAAGTGCCAGCGGGTGGACAATTCGGAGGAATGGCAGGACAAGAGACTGAGCCCAAGAGGCACACAGGGCAGATGCCGAGTCTCCCATTTGTGCTAAGGGATGCCTAAGTACAATAGCAAAATAGCTACAAAATGATGCTAGCTGATTTGTGGGGAAATATTTTGGAGACCAAGAGTGTTACAGTGCTTCAGACAAGAGACGGCAGTGGCCTGAACAAGTGTGGCGGCAGTGGGAGGGGGCAGCGTGCGAGGCCACTGGAGGCTGTGGATTTGGGTGTAAGTGCAGATGAGAGGAAAGGGAGTCACGGGACACCTAGGCCTCTGCCTGGGAGCTGGTGTGGGATGGTGCCATTCACGGAGACAAACAGGCACAAGGGGAAGAGGGGAGCATCTGGGAGGGAGCACAGAGGGCAGTTGGTGGGAAGGACACAGACAGGTTGACCGGGTCTTTATGCCCACCCAAGAGACAGAGTCCAGCAGGCAGGGAACACTGAGGTGGTTTGAGAATGAAGACACGGGGACAGAAGGAATCCCAGTGACAGTCTGTAACACACCAGGACAGCAGACAGTGGGGCCAACACTGAAAGCCCGAGGTTCATCGCTACTGAAGGAGCGAGGAGGGTGAAGAAATGACTGCCAGCTCAATCAGCTGTGCAGACGTTCCCATCACCCAAGGCTTGGGACGGAGAGAAAGGAGAGGTGGCCCTGGCAGAAGGTCTCACTGAACGGAGCCAGCTGAGGCAGGACACTCCGGTGGCCTTCAGAAGGCACCGCGGACCTATCCATACCAGCAGAGGCCCAGATGCAGGAGGCCCCGCAGGAGGCGGAGTCTGACTTGGGGGTGGGGAGGCCTGGTACCAAAGCTCCTCAGAAGGGCAGGAGAGCAAGGGGTGACCCTGGGCCCATCTCCTCCAAGTGGCCCAGAACACCCTGCCAGGACCCTCTGCCCCATTTGACAGAGCGGAACCGTACAAAACAGGCACTAATTGATATGCTCCAAAGACACAGCCCACCTGAGGCAAAGCCAGAAAGGTCTTGGAGCTCCTAACATAAAAAATGCTACCACCACATTATGATGGTGGTAGTCAGGCCCATAATGTGTCCACCAACAACAATTAATCACCACCTTTGGAAAAGAACTGAGTTATGACAGGAGGTTAGCCCAATAGTCCTTCAGTATTTCAACTAGCTTTTGCCTTCTGGCAAAGATGCCCGTCTCCTGTATTGAAGTCAACGGAGCTGTCCATGCCATGGTAGTCCACGCTCTCAGATGCACTTTCAAATGAAAGGCAAACAGTAAATGAAGTTGCTCTTGGCTTTATTCCCGACCTGAATATTTTCACTTCTCAGAAACTCTCGTCATTAATTTAGAAGAAGAAAAGCAATAGTTTGGGGAAGGCCTGGGGAGGGTTGGGAGTGGGGGGTGGATGGGTAAGGGGACATCTGTAATAACTTTCACCAATAAAGATAAATTAAAAAAGAAGAAAAAGGAAAAGAATAAAGCAGCCAGGAAGATTACTAGTGTAGAAGTAACCAAGTGCACGTGGAAGCCTACAGGTGCCAACAGGGTCCCTCTGTCTGGAGGGTGGCTCCGTGTCTGCAGGGCTCTAGGCCCAGCCCTGCCACTCACCTGTTGTGGACACGTACCTAAGGTTCTTCCTAATTAAAGGGTAATCATGAGAGTACCTGCCTCATAGGGCATATCAGGGTTAAATTAGATAACTTATGCAAAGTGCTGAGTAGTGTACCTGGTCCATAATAAGTTCTCAAATCTCAGCTATCACCACCATAATTCTGATTAGTATTTAAAAGCCAGCAGCCAGGCAGTATCAGTGCTGCCGTCAGCCTGGGCCTCATTAACTTTTAGTTCTTCCGGTCTCACTGAATGGTTCATATTCTCAACAGAGGCTCGCTGAGAGCCCCACTGGGGAACAAGGACCTGTGTCAGCCTCAGAAGTTTGTCTCTTGGAGGACACAGCCAGTGAACCGGCACCGGCAAGAGTGTGATGAATGGGCAAGTGCACAGTGGGAGAAGGGCAGAGGTTGGTGTAAACAATAGAGTTTGGAGTATATGTCATACTGGATGGTAAGAATCTGCAAAGACGGAGACACTGAAGATCAACAGGAAATCAACAGAGGAAGCTCCTGAACAGAGGCCCAAGGAGAGAGACCCATGTTCCATGGGGCAGGCGGGAGGGTGCAGCAGGGGAAGACAGCTTTGTAATTTGAGTGGCAGGAAACTGGTGGATGTCAGTAGTCACAAGTGAGATCACAGGTTAAATGGGAAAGTGGTGGAGCTGGGGAGATTTCAGGAATGTGAAGAAAGCATATAAATAACCACTACCTAGAATTTGAAAATGAGGCTGACCAGAGAAATACAGAAGCAAATTTGTAAAAATGTCCCTATTATTAAGTATGCTTTAAGAGTCAGTATTTGTAAGGGTAAAGAATATGGACTCTGCAATCAACAGCCTGAGTTATATCCCAATTCAACTCCTTACTACCTGTGTGTGTGACCATGGGCCATTTGCTTAGCTTCTCTGAATTTGTTTCCTCATCTTTAAAATAACGGTACTATTAGTCCCTTCCTCAAAGTTTTATTATTATAATATTTTTGTTAGATTAAATAAAAGAGGTTAGAATGGAGTCTGGCAAACAGTAAATGCTATATAAGTTCCAGCAATAATGAAAATAATCATTTTTAATATCTGCCAACCTTGTGAAGAAGAAAAATACTACTTCCTTTTTTATTCTTTGGCAAGTTGAAACCCTTCTCTCTCAGCCTGTCTGAATCCTCTACATCTTGCAAGGAAGGCCCAGCTCACACTCCATGTTCCCTGGGAAGCTTTTCTTGACCACCACAAGCCTTCCTCTTCTAAATTCCAGGGCTACGAGTCGTCTGTACCTCTAATTTATCATTTAGCAGCATACAGCACTGTGAACTTGTGCTTATCTTTTGGTACTTAAATGCCTGGTGTACATGACCGGATTGAAGGAGGGATCTTATTGTGCATGTCTACGCCCGTCTTCATGAGGTCTAGTGTCACATACACGATGGGTGTTTGATGTGTACGACACAGATGGACATAAACTGGCCACGCACTCTGGATGAAGATAACCCACCTGATGATTGAGTTGTCCTCGCCAAGGGTCACCACGGTGGCTTCTGTGGCTTGGAGAGACATGAGTTTGGCAAGGGCTTCTGAGGTTTTGCTCTAAGAAATAACCAGAAGGTAAAACAAGAACTATCATAAACTGACCCCTGCAGGAAAAGTCTGCCCCCTAACACAGCACACCGAAGGGCTCTCCTGGTCGATGGGACGGACACACTGCGCATCAACACAGCCATGTCATCGCCACACTGGATGCACAAAGGCCACAGTTCAATTAATTACATTTCAGACTGAAAAAATAATACCAATCTACCCACTGATAGTTTTCTTTTAGGTTCAAGCCCATTTCTTTCAGGGCCAGGGTCCCATTCATTTATAAAATACATTAAAATGCTGAGTACAATGCAGGTTACTTAAAATGGCATGACCCATTTTTAATAACCTGCATTCGTGGAAATGTGGATTTCTAGACTAATAAGTAGTATACTCAGCTATGTAGTAAGAGATGGTATGACCTCTGACCTGAAATCCAGGGTTCTTTCCATGACACAATGCACGGAACAAAGGTTTTAATAATTAACCAGATTAGCTGGGATTTCAGAAGTAGCAACCAATTTGGAGATTAGTGATCAAAGCACCTAATTATACGTAGGTTTCACATTTCTTTTAAGTCTTGCTCTAATTGTGTATAGCTCGTAATTCTAAACATGGTGTTCAGATGTATTAAGATCTGTATTACTGAAGGAAGGGTTCTTGTAACATAAAGCTGCACTCACCTTTGCCACGTGTTCCAGCCACCGCCCCAGGGCAATGAACACGAAGAGCATGGGGGGCGTGTCAAAGAATGTCACGGGGCTTCTCTCGGCCTTCTCCACAATGGCCACCACCAGGATGATCAGAGAGTAGGCATAGGCGATGCTGGTGGCCAGCACGATGAGCACATCCATGTTAGCTGCTCCGTGTCTCAGAGATTTGTAGGCCTGAATGTAGAAGTACCACCCACCAAGGAACTGAAAGACAGATGAAGGGCTGGCTGAAACAAGCAGGGCACAGTGTTCAGGGAGCAAAGGGAGGCCCAGAGGCCCCTTGAGCTGGCAAATACTCTAGGCTCACCCACAATTTTGATGTTATTTTTTCCTCTATAATCAATGTTTTTGAAATACATTTCCTAACTCAGAGGACTAATGGCCACAGGAATGGATAATCAAGGGCATGGAAGACCTTCAAAACTCAGAGTACACAACCTAAATGCCCATGGTGACAATGGTAAAATAAATCACACTTCATTTATGCTGTGGCCAATACTATGTAGTCCCTACGGAGAATGTGTTAGATCTATAAACCACCAGAGTGAAAGATGTACATGATTAAGTGGAAAAGGCAGTTATAAATCACTACATTTAATATGATGGGTCTGCCTTACGTGAACATGTATACACACATACATTACATATGTAAATATTACCTATATTGATAAAAGACACACAACCAACTAGTAATAATAATGTGACCTTGGGGGATGGCACTGGGCTGGAGGCAGGGTGCCAGCAATGAAAATATATCTTCTTCTTTTCTCTTTATACTTCAATGTGGCTTGAATTGTTTACAATAAATGTACATTACATTTGGAATTAAAAAGAAAATACAGGAAAAAATACACAAATTCATCCTACAAAGACTTGCCCCTTGATAGTCCGAAACATTCTGATATTAAGTCAGGAGTTTTACTTTATAATCCAAAATATATGGAGGCCACATTTCCTAACACGGCCAGTTCCTTAATATTGCCCCCTAGAAGTTCCCTGAGGCCCACCTCTTTCAAATTATAATTTCCTCAGAACCACATTTCTGCCTCTCAAGATAAGACGTTAGAGAGAAGCTTGAGCTACACAGTGATCTAACTGCTGCTTCTAACAACGAAGGTAAATTAAGCTGATGAAAAGCAAACTGAAGACAACTGGTTCACCAATCCTTGCAGCAAGGTGGTTGCTCTGTCAGTCAGATGTCAATCATCTGCAATCAACAGTGAAACTGACAGAGAAACAAGATTCTTGTAAGTCCTCGGTGGCAGAGGACACCCGCTGCTGGACATAAGATGGAAAAAGGCAGCAGTGGGCCGGGGTGGTTCAGGAAAGCTGCAATAAAGTGCTGGCCACGCACAAGCATGAAAGGCAGAGGTTTGACCCTTTTTCTGATACGCACCTGGACAAAAGTACACAAGATAAAGAAGATGAGATTTAGAATCGACAATCCTGGAATGATGTTGTGATCCAGGGCCATAGACCCGTAGGGTTCATTGCTGGGTATTAACATATAGATCATTAAACCCATAACAGGGATGCCAAACACCAGGCTGCACAGGAAAGATTTCTTCCACCTGGAAAGCAATGAGCAATACCGACAGATCAGGTACCGCCTGCCACTTGGATTATGGCTGGGCCTCTCCTGAGAACTCAGCTTAAGACTTGCCTTTGTCACATGTGTGGGGCAAAATGAAAGGGCTAAAATGAAAGAAAAGCTCTCTCCCTGACACAGGCCATCTGAGGGAGCACCTAAAGGTCTAAACTTCACTGCAAGGACATTCCTGAGATGTTTAGAACCAGCCCATGCCTGCCTTTGGCTGACGACGTGTTACCTCCAACCTACAGGTGAGGCAACCGAGGCCCAGAAGCTGAGAATCCAGCCCAAGAGACTTAACATCTCTGTCTATGGCTGCCTACAGCTCTTTATTCAAAATGCAATCTTATGCAAACTCCCAAGAAAAAATAGATAAAAGTAACCTTTTATTAGTATTAACTTACTAGACATTTACTTTTAAAACTATCTACACTAACAAAAGAGAAACATGCAAATTGACCAACCATCCACTACGCCCACCAGTCAATCATGAGCGAGTATGCAAATTAACCCAACAAAGATGGCTGCGGCCACAGAGCTGGAGCAAGCAGGAGACTTGGGTTGCCCCCGGTGACAGAGGAAGCCAAGCTTCCCGCAGCCCTGGCCTCCACTCAAGGAGGCACTGGAAAAAAAAAAGGAGGGGCTGGGAGCCTGGGTCACCGGGGGGGGGGGGGGGCATGGCCAGCCTGAAAATGGTCCTCAGCCCCTTACCCAGGCTGGCCGGGCACCACAGCAGGACCTTCCACCCTGAAGGGGCTGTGGCCAGCCTGAAAATGGCCCTCAGCCCCTTACCCAGGCTGGCCATGCCCCCATGGAGTAAGAGTCCCCACTGGGGGGGCGTGGCCAGCCTGAAAACAGCCCTCAGCCCCTCACTCAGGCTGGCCATGCCCCCATGGGGTGAGGGTTCCCACTAGGGGGCATGGCCAGCCTGCAAACAGCCATCAGCCCCTCACCCAGGCTGGCCAGGCACCCCAGTGAGAAGGGGGTGTGGCCAGCTTGAAAACATGGGGACGTGGCTGGCCTGCAAACCACCACAGGCCCCTTGCCCAGGCCGCCCCATGCCCCAAGGCAGTGGTCGGCAAACTCATTAGTCATCAGAGCCAAATAACAACAGTACAACCATTGAAATTTCTTTTGAGAGCCAAATTTTTTAAGCTTAAACTTTTTCTAATGCCACTTCTTCAAAATAGACTCGCCCAGGCCATGGTATTTTGTGGAAGAGCCACACTCAAGGGGCCAAAGAGCTGCATATAGCTTGCGAGCCGCAGTTTGCTGACCATGGCCCCAAGGGAACCCCCACCCTGATCCGGGACACCCTTCAGGGCAAACCAGCCGGCCCCCACCCGTGCACCAGGCCTCTATCTATACTAATAAAAGGGTAATATGCTAATTAGACTGGGAGACCTTCCAGGAGACCTTCTGGACATTCTTATGGACAAAGCCATGGTGGCGGGGCCAAGGTAGAGGCAGTTAGAGGCCAAGAGGGGAGGGCAGTTGTGGGTGATCAGGCCAGGATGGGAAGGCAGTTGTGGGTGATCAGGCTGGTGGTGGTGGGGGGGGCGCATTGGGGGTGATCAGACCAGCAGGGGGGCCAGTTGGGGGCGAGCAGGCTGTCAGTGGGGGGCAGTTGGAGGTGATCAGGACAGCGGGAGGGGGGGCAGTTTGGAGTGAGCAGGCTGGCAGGGGGGGAAGTAGGGGCAAGCACATTGGCACGGGGGGGGGCAGTTGGGGGTAATCAGGCTGGTGGGGGGGGTCTTGGGGGGCAAGCAGGCCGGTGGTGGGGGGCATTTGGGAGCAAGCAGGCCAGCAGGCAGAGTGGTTAGGGGCAATCAGGCAGGCAGGCAGGTGAGCGGTTAGGAGCCAGCAGTCCCGGTTTGCGAGAGGGATGTCCGACTGCCGGTTTAAGCCCGATCCCTATAAACTGGCAGTAGGACATCCTTCGAGAGGTCCCAGATTGGAGAGGGTGCAGGCCGGGCTGAGGGACACCCCCCTCCCCGCCCCCGTGCACCGAATTTCGTGCACTGGGCCACTAGTACTTAAAATAGTTGGGGAGAACAGTCAAACTGTCTTGTTGAACACTGAAATTTGAAACGGGGGTTGGTCATCAGTGACAGCTGTGGTTTCACATTAGCTTCAGCATCCATGAAATTCTAACTAAATGGTTGTCGGAACTGATGCACCTTAATTGAAAACCAATGCCTATGAGATTCAAGTCTCATCTCCTCAGGAGGCCACCCAAGACCCCAAGAATTAGCCCCTCACTGGCTTTTCAGATGCCTCTCCTGCCAGCCCTCTGCTGCAGGCCAACCACCCACAGGAAACCACCTAGGAGTCCCTGAAGTTCCCCTGCCACTGTGCCCCAGAACACCCTCACTTCCACACCCACTCCCTCAGCCCAGGGAACTCCCACTCATTCTTTGAGGCCCAGATTATGTGTCCTCTGCTTCTTGGCTTCCAGACTTCCCAGAACTCACTTGAATCATCACTCATCCACTCTTTCCCAGCCAGGGAATGGGCACCTCAAAGGTAGGGACATTCTATTCATCCCCTACACCTAGCACAGTGTCCTGCATATGACAGTGGCCTTGTTTATTGAATGAATATGTGAACATCTGAAACAATGAATGAACTCAGATCTCCTGCTTCCCAGGCTATTTCCTTTCCAATTGGCTATGATTCTTGTCCTTGGATCACAGTTCCAGAACCCATTCAAATAAATTATCAAAAGACTGTAAAATAAAAAATCCATGCTCCCTTCCTTCCAACTTAAGTGCTGTCCCTGCCCAGCTAGTGTGGCTGATTGACTGAGTATCAACCTAGAAACCAGGAGGTCACACTTCGATTCCTGGCCAGGGCACATGCCTAGGTTGTGGGCTCCATCCCCGGTAGGGGGCATGCAAGAGGCAGCTGATCAATGATTCTCTCATTATGATATTTCTGTCTCTCTCCCCCTTCTCCCTTCCTCTCTGAAATCAATAAAAAATATTTAAAAAACAAAAAAAGTGTTGTCCCATCTGTTAGCCACCAGTCATAGGTGGCTATTTAAATTAAAATTAGTTAAATTAAATGAAATTTAAACTTCGGTTCCCCGGTGAGATTAGTTGTATTTTGAGTACTCAGTAGCTTAGCTAGTGGCTACCATAATGGGCAGAGCAGATATAGAATGTTTCTGTCACAGCAAAAAGGTCTGGTGAACAGCACTAGAGGTTTAACATAACAAGGGCAAAGGCAACCCATCCAAGTGGATAACACTGTGGGAAGTCAGGGAATCAGGGACACAGAGAAGCACAGAATAAGGCAGGGTCACGCCCAGGGGAAGGGAAGCAAGAGCTTCAGTTGATCTTTTCTGTTCCACCTACTGCTTTATTTCCATCTTGTGGTCCAAGTGATGAGCGTTGGGGTTTCTCTGGGCCAGGGAAGCATGATAGCCGATTTCCTTATGATTAAAAGAGACAGGTCGGGGAAACAAAGAGAAAGGCACTTGGTTAAAACATGCATTGGTAGAAAGCATTTTACATCTTTTGATATTAGGAAGCTAATCTAAAATTGCCTTAGAGAAATGTACTGTTTTTCCCTCCCACAACTTTACCCAAATCACTTTAGGAATCCTGTCAGAGGACCCACACTATCTACGCTTAGAGGCTGCAGCATCCCAAGGAGATGGCTTCTGATGGCAATTCCCGTTCCTTCTGTCAACAAAGGCAGCAGGCTCTGGAGACAATATCAGTGTGCCCCAAGCTGATCAGTGTTGAGTTGTAAACTCAGAATTTCTGAGTTAAGGAATCCCAAATACAGGGTGGTCAGCTGCTTTCATTCTCTGCTTGAGGAAACTGAGGGTCAGGGAGGTTAAATACTCTGCCCAAAGGCACGGCTTTATCAGAATACCCAGATCCAGTGCTCACTTCTCCAGGCTCTCAACCCAGGCCTCTTCACTCGGAGCTGACCTTGGCTACTTCCGCAACTGCAAGCTGTCACTTCCACTGAGACCAGAGATGGCACCTCATTCTGATGCTGTCTTCAGGGATTAACCCAAACATTTCCTTTGCTGCCTCTCTTCTTTGCCCTCTCTGCCTTATTTGATCTGATCACTAATGTCTCTAATATCCTTTAGGAATACAAACAGAAAAAGCTGTCAGGAAATGTTCTGTCAGCTAACACAAAATAAAGAAGGGCTCCACAACTCTGGCACTGGGATTTCACGCAAAAATTAAAGCTATGGTGGGAGAGAGAGCATCTAAGATAGTCTGAAGACAAATCCTTACACAAATAATACCACCCGAATTTTACTAGGAAAAGATGCCCCAGAATCACAAGAATAGAGGCCAGACATTGGCAGTCTACCTCAAGTAAGGGCAAAGAGGGGGGCCGTGCCAAGCTTAGAGAACAGCGTGGAGGCCAGCGAGGGCATTATACAGGAGAAGGATACTGAGCCATGTTCAAAGTACCACCTTGACTCTCCCCACTACTTAGTATATCAGTCTGACTTCTTAGCCAAATCAATGCCATATCACAGGCCTGTAGTGCGGTAGAAATAGAAAGGCTGGTAAGAGCTGGGTTTGAAAGACAGTCCTGCAACCTTTAGCTGGGCGTCAGTGAACAAAGTACTTAGCCCCTCTTGGGATCTTTCCTCATCTGATAATGAAGCTGTGTTGTCTGTCTCTGAGTGTAAGGCACTGTCCCGCAGTGCAGAGTGACAGTATTATTTGCATGTCAAAAAGCTCTGCCAAGCCATTCAACAGACATCGCTCTTCAAACACATGCACAGTGAAGAGAAAAGTATAGACAAAATTAAACCTGCTACAAGATGTTTCATTTCATAAGAAAGTTCCTAAGCAGTAGTTTCCGCTAAACTTCATTTACTTTCACCATCAGTTGTTACAAGTTAATCTTGTTTGGTTTTGACTGTCTTAACCCATTAAGATCACCACTAATGCTCTTCCTCTTATGGTGCAGTATAATATAGACCTTAGGAAGGAAATGGTATGTCTGTGGACAGACTGAGTGGAACAGAGAGGTAGGGAGTGTGTGAAAACTATTCTAATTGATTTTCCAAAGGAGAAATTACCAAACTCTCCCATTATAGAGCAGGCCTAGCATAGTGGCAAATGCATATAATTCTTTCAAATATCAACATTTCTTTAGTCTATAGATACTTGGTACAGACATAAATCATACCTAAAAAGTATACTTAAGTGATTTAACTCCATGTACCAGGTATCTTATCTTGTCAATATTGATATTTCTCAGGGAATATCTGAAATTAAAACAATAACATCTTTTTTCTCCAACATTCTTATCCATTCACTGCTTTTCCTCTTAGAATATCTGATATTCACTTAACTTCAGTTTATTTTGTAATGATTCACTTTATTTCCAATGGAAAAGTTGAAGGATTTTAGGTGACCTTTTTCTCTTAGCTATATTCTCTCTCTCTCTCTCTCTCTCTCTCTCTCTCATTCTCTCTCTCTCTCTCTCTCTCTCTCTCCCACAATGGGTATAAATTAGTTTTTTAAAAGATGGGACTAATTTTTTAAATGACTGACTTACCTCAATAATTCTGACAATATCCCTCGGACCGATAATTTCAGGGTCAAACTTCACATGGGCTTTGCTGGTTGCCAGGGCCACGGAGGCATGGGTGATGCCATTCGTCCTCATGAGTTTGGACTCTATGTTGTGAACACAGGAAGCGCAGGTCATCCCAGTGATCTGCAGCACAAGATGACAAAAATCCTGCTGATCCAGAATAAAGAGGCACACAGGCAGCCACGAGCTTCTGAGCCTCCCCTCCTCCTACAGCACCCTCCCCAAGACTCTGCACTCCCACCTTCAAACCCTGTGAGCAACGTCTTCACCCCGATCCTTCACCCGGGGACATCAAGAATAGAAACAGTGGTTCTTCCCCAACTCTGGTACAGGAGACATAGCCACTCTACTAAGCAGATGGCACATGACAGAAGCGGCTCTGACAACTATGGGCTTTCATCAGCCAGCTACACTCTGTCTCAGTCATCTCACCAGCAACACCAAAATAACAGCGCATGCACCTTCTCTGCCTCAAACTGACAAGGATGTGCAACTCTACAAAGTCCTCTGAGCTCTTGAAATACTCTCTATGGTCCCGAGTGTTGCTGGCATCTGGTCTGCAGCTGTGGGTAAGAATGTCAATAGCTCATTATCAACAGGAGAAAATGATGTAGAAAGTGAGTGATCGAGTTGATGGGATTTGAGGCAGTCCCAGAGAATGGATAGGGTATTTCCAGGTGAAAGTAAGAATAACCACAGAGAGAGAACCATGGGAAAAGACAAAAGGCAGGGCAGCACGTAGTGTTATGGCAACCATCAGTAGTCAGCGTTGGCAGGGCACAGGATATGACAGGATATGCAATGAAGAGGAAGCCTGCCATGTTGGCTGGGACCACATGAAGATCTCGAGCACCCAACTAAAAAGGGTTGCTAAGCCCTGGCCGGGCGCTCAGTGGTTAGAGCGTCAGCCCTCGGACTGAAGGATCATAGGTTCGATTCTGGTCAAGGGCATATACCTTGGTTACAGGCTCAATCCCCGGCCCCTGTTAGGGCGCGTGTGGAGGCAACCAATCAATGTATGTCTCTCACATCGATGTTTTTCTCTGTGTCTCTCCCCCTCCCTTCCATTCTAATTAAAAAACCAAGCCCCATGCAAGCTCTGCTGCTCTGCCACGCCCGGCTGTGTGTCTGGATTTGAGAAACAGGAATGAGACATTCCGTCCCTGTAATATGTAGAAGGCAAGCCAGATAATTCACTCCTCCAAGTATCAGTGGACAGCATTTCCCAGAATACCATTACATACAAACATAAAATGTCTGAACATGTGATGATAAAAACATTGCTCAAAAAAGTTTCACCTTTCCCAACAATATTCTTGATTCAGATTTTTCCACACCATAGTGGTCTGAGCAGGGTGCCTGCTTGAGCCGTAATCCAGTGAGTATCACCCTTTCCCACTCAACACACATGGGAGGCCCATCCAAAGCAAAAACTTCACTCAACAAAGAACACCACTTATCAGCAGGTCAAAGTGCCATTCGTGTCCTTAGTACTTATTCTTCAAACATTTACTTACCATTAGGCAGTGACTAAACACAGGAAGGAAGTAAAAGATTCTTTTACCTAAGTAAAACAGCATTACTCAATTCCTTGTGCATTTTTTCTATGTCTGCTTTATTTACACAAAACGAGGTTTGTACGTAAGTGCTTGTAAACATAGCATTTTCAAAATAGTAGACATACCTATTGTTTTCAACCATTTGTTGACACATGCAGCCGGCAACAATGGACAGAAAACACCCCCCCCCCCCACCACCACCCTACCCCTGCCACCATGATCACACTGGGAACAGCAACTATAGTTGGCCTTCACCCAGACTGAGCACTTCGGGACAATCCTGTCACCAGTTACCTTCTGGATGCCCCTGTGCCCACTACAAGCCCCCTCCATCTGTAATGACACTGGCTACAGTGCCGATTCACCTCCTCTAGCTTCAAGACACCGCTGCCATTCTAGTTTCCTGTATGCAGGCTGTATGGAGTGTTCCTCTTCAACTCCCTCCAACCACCAACTCGGGACAGTCGCCATTTTAACTAAATTCATCTTCCTCCAACACTCCCACCATCTCCTCCTCCTTCTCCTAATAGCCTGAATGTGCCCAATGGGATTCACTCCTGTGACTTTCTGACGTAACAAACATTCCTTCACAAAATGAAGAGGTCCTGTTGGCTTCAATACAAAATAATACCAAGGAAACAACAGCAACCTTGATATACGCAAGGTGGGGAAAGCCGACTGATCACATTTGCAGGTTGTCAGAGGCCTGCCACCTGCTAGCCCCAGCTCCAGCTCAGTCACTGTACTTACAATCAGCTCAATGTCGCCATCCGAGCCCGTGTAGTCCTCCATGACTGCTGCCCCATAGCCCAAGTCCTGGATGAGCTGAGCTATCTCGAGTGGCTGGATGACTTCTGGATTGTACTTAACCTCTGCCTTTCCGGCCATCAAGGCAACCAGCACGGAGAGAATACCTGAAACCACAAGCTACAGCTGTAACACTCTAGGCAAGGTCTCTGGGTGTTCAACATAACCTAGAAAAACAACAACAACAAGACCATCTGCCCCTGCAGTCTCTGGAACAGTGATTCTCAAACTTAGCCTGCACATTAGGACCGTCTGGGGAACTTTTAACTACCATCATGCCTGGCTCTTAACCCAGACCAATTACATCAGAATCTGCAGGTGAGTGCGAGGCATCTTTTTCAAAGCTCCCCAAGTGATTCTAATGTATAGCCAAGAGTATAAACCACTGTTCTAGAACAATATTTCTTACACTTTAATGGGCATATGAATCACTTTGAAGACCTTATTAAACTACAGGTTCTGGTTCAGTGGGTCTGGGGTAGTATCTGAGGTTCTGCAGGTCAGCCAGCTCCCAGGTGATGCTCGTGCCGCTGGCCCGGGGGGCCACTCCGAGTAAGGCTGTAGAATACCCTGATGGGTGCAAGCATCTCAAAGCAAGGGATCTAGTCTGCAGCCAGCAACTACTGTTACAGTAAAGATATACTTTTTCTTCAGTCACTTTCATATAAAGGAAAATAATTTTCAAAACTGGTTTTCCATACATTTTTTCAGTTTCTGATCATTCCAAGAAGTGAAAAAGAAATCCCATGGACTATCTTGCTAATAACACTATTGTGTTAGTTTAAGGGGGAAAAGGTTTATTGATATAGATGAAAGCAATGATGTGCTTTAAGAATGCCATGAGGGACCTGACCAGTGTTCCCAGTGGTTAAATCATCAGCCCGAGCACCAAAGGGTCATGGGTTTGATTCCTGGTTAGGTAGGTACCTGGGTTGCAGGTTGCTCCCCAACCCCCGTTGGGGTGCATGCGGGAGGCAACTGATCAATATGTCTCTCTCAGCAACTATTGATGTGTCTCTCTCACGTCAATGTTTCTCCCCCTCCCTCTCTTCTTGCTCCCTTCCCTCCCTTCCACTCTCTCTGAAAAGCAATAGAAAAAAGATCCTTGGGTAAAGATTAACAACAACAAAAAAAGAATGTCATAAAGGCTAAAAATAAGGGATTCAAGTCAGGAACAGAAACATAGACACTGTG
Organism: Eptesicus fuscus; assembly: GCF_027574615.1. Classification (NCBI taxonomy): domain Eukaryota; kingdom Metazoa; phylum Chordata; class Mammalia; order Chiroptera; family Vespertilionidae; genus Eptesicus; species Eptesicus fuscus. The sequence goes on along the minus strand of NC_072480.1, from coordinate 12,767,315 downwards.
AGATCCAGGTTAATTTTATGGGCAGCCTTTCTGTGGATGACAAAGGAAGTCCCTTTAACACCTCAATTTGAACAAGGTCATTCTAAAGCTCCAGGGAGCTAAAAGAGGCTAGACAAAGTGTCATCCTAATTTAGGGTTGACTCTAAGGGCCAGGGAGACACATCAGAGAGACACATGAAACCACTGGAGTGAGGAAAGGGAAAATTTTTCTAACTCCGGTGGCATGGGAGGGTCATGGTTAAAATATTTTCCAAACAAAAAATTGGGACAGGATTTTTGTTGCACTTTCAGGTTTAAGAGAATATTGAAAATGTAGTTTGGAAGACAAGACTTTGGCAAATCCACAGCACTCTATAGTTTACAGGGACAACAAAATGAAATATTTGAAATTGGAACTTCACAAAATAAAGGCTATTTATTCACTTGATACTAAGAGGTTGATGGAATTGGAGGAGAAAGATAAGGATACTAGAAGGACAAGCCAATTGAGAGGCTACCAATGGAATGTGCCATGACCTCTAAACTGGAATTCCCATAGCTAACTTATTCAGACACATTCAATACCTCTTAAAGAACAGATGCCAACTGCCCACGAACATTAGACCAACATCTATACGTCACATAATGAACTTGCTACCAGATTATCAGGCCACTGATAAATGCAAACAGTGGAGACTGAAGGGACAGCATGGTGCCCCATTTTGCTGAACTCAGTGTTGGACAGCCCAGATGCAGCATTCCCAGTGGAACATGGGTGGGCACAGTCTCTTACCGGCTTTTTTCTGCAGGTTTCTCTCTATGTTCGACACACAGGAAGCACAGGTCATGCCTGTGATCTGTAAAAAGCACTTCTTTGGTGTCACTGTTGTGGAGGCTTGTGGGGACTTTGCTGAGAGGCCAGAGCTGTGGATTTTAGGGGTGCCCCCAGCATGGCGAGCCACTTCCTGTACAGAAACAGGCAGGCCAGTTGTAGTTTGTGCTGTGGAATTCGCCACACTGTGCTCTCCAACATGGTTGCCAGGATAGTCTGCTGGAATAAAATGCCAGAAATCATTCAAATTAGAACAAATAGTTGAGATTTTCTTCACAGCCGGAGCTCAAGCCTGACAATCTACCTAATAAAAAAACTAGCATGCTAATTGACCGTACCTTCGCAACGCCCACCAGCCAATCAGGAGTGAGTATGCAAATTAACCCAACAAAGATGGTGGGTTAATTTGGGTACCTGGGTGCTGAGCAGCCAGGGGTGGGGCGGGACCCCTGCGTCATCGCCATGGCAACGACGCAGGCGTTCCGCCCCACCCCCAGCAGCTCCAGGCCTCTGAGCAGCGTGGGAAGGCGGAAAGGCGGCTCCGGCCTGGAGCGAAGGTGGTGCTGGCAACCAGGGGAAGGAAGGCCCATTCTGGCATGAATCTTCGTGCATCAGGCTTCTCGTATTCAGAAAAAAGCTTGGAGAGGTTACACCGGTTGGCCTTTTCATCACTGTTTCTCTCTTAGGCACACAATTACAGATACATGAAATATGCCGATACTTGAAGAATGAAATGGTCTGGCTAGATAATGCTCTAATTAGATGAGGATAACAATAAGAACTCACCAGGCACTCTGCTAAACACACATGTGACCTCCTTTAATCTTAAAATAGCTATGTGATAAATACTACTATTATTCTCATTTTATAGATAAAGAAATGTGTTACACAAAATTAAATAATTTGACCCAAACCCCTCAGGTTGTAATAGTGAAGCTAGCTTTGAACCAGGTCTATTTAACTATAGGCTCTGTTCCTTTAAACTGTTATTACATTCAGGTTAGCAGAGGTTTGCTCCCTCCCCATGAGAATGAAAATTATCCAAAACATTTTACTGAGTTGTCTGTCTTTTTCTTATTGTTTACAGATGTCCTGTATATTCTGGACATGAATCCTTTGTCAGTGGATTGAACTACATATATCTGCTCTCAGTCTATGGTTTGTGTTTTCACTCTCATCTAATGGTGTCTCTTTTGATAAAAGAAGTCCTTAATTTAATAAAGCCCAACTTATCAATCAATCAGGCCTATGATATACTTCAAATTAACATTTATATATGTATGAGGTGATAGTCAAGGTTAATTTCTTTCCACTAGGATATCCTATTGATCTGGCCCCATATACTGAAAAGACCATCCTTTCCCCACTAAATTACAAGGATTTAGGGGAGCTAGTGTTCTTTCTTCCACAAATGTATATAACTGATTTTGTCAAACAGATAAAATTACAGAATGTTTTCATCCAGAAAGTCACATGATTTTGATGACACAAAATAGCTATGATGTAGAAAAGATAATTACATCATTTAATGATGAAATCCCATTTGAAAATCCACTGCTGCAGAAGATAAAAGTTGGCATTATGCCGAAACTGGTTTGGCTCAGTGGATAGATAGTCAGCCTGTGGACTAAAGGGTCCCAGGTTCGATTCCAGTCAAGGGCACGTACCTTGGTTGCGGGCACATCTCCAGTTGGAGGTGTGCAGGAGGCAGCTGATCGATGTTTCTCTCTCATCAATGTTTCTAACTCTCTAACTCTCTCCCTTCCTCTCTGTGAAAAATCAATAAAATATATTTTTTAAAAAAGTCACCTATTTAAAAAAAAAAAAAGTTGGCATTAACCTGTATTGACAACAGACCATGAATTTTAAGTTTCCCTTCTGAATAAATCTCACATCTTAGAATGTTTTGCTCATTTTCTGAAATGTGCTCAAATTATTTATATTCACTTTAAGAGTCCAGTTGGTCGACACTTTCAGCACCTTCATGGAAGACCCTCAGTACTCTGGCCTTCCAGGATCCCTACCGTATTGCTGCAAAGACATCACCTCACCCACCAGCACAGTTTACTCTCCCAGACTTTATCATTGTTCAAAATGACTCTACCCCTGCAGTCTCAAACTCACAAATTCTATTCTATGGCCACCTCTTAACACTCCACCTCCCGTACCCATCGACCCTCCTGTCCAACCTCTTCCTATTTTCCCTGTCCATCAGCTGTCCTCTGGATTCACCTGCCTTTCTATCCAAATATCGTGGTCAACAATCTCCATAATATTCATGCTATTATTCTGGGCTTCTGGAGCTTGCTAAAGAAAGTTAAAATAAGTTAACAAAAACCCAAACAAGCTTATGCTACTAGAACTTTTATTAATCTATGTGAACACCATGGGTGAGCATATAAATTGAATAGGCTTTCTGGATGATTACTTGGCAATATGTATTATTAAGACCAGTTCCTCTAACTGCTTGGTACTTAGTAGAGGTACAATAAATATTTGTGATGGAATTAAATAATGTTTATACCTTGTGACCCAGCATTTGCACTTTCAGCTATTTAATAAAGTATGTATACAAAGATTTAGCCTCAAAGATGCCCATCAGTATTATTTACAATCACCTGCACACAAAATAGATGGGAACAGTCTAAGAGAACTCCAACTAAGTTATGGTACAGCCATATGATGGAACACTATGCAGACATAAGAATGGAGCTTACAAGGATGATTCTGATAAATTGCAGAGAAAAAAAAGATATTACAAAACTATGTCTAATACAAACCTACATATTTCTAAATATAAATTATATATGCTTTGGGAAAAGTCTACAAGACCATGTATGAACTGAAGTGAACCATGTGGACTTTGAGGGAAGAGAACTCCAGGCAGAGATGACAGCAACAACAAGCCCAATATGAGGACTCCAAAGGGGTCAGAAAGGTAATGGGTGAGGGAGGGGGCTTCTAGGTCACCATAAGGGCTCCTCCTCTTACAAGATGAGAAGGGAGAGTTTTGGAGCATCAGCAGAATAACAGGATCTCTGTGAATGCTGGGCAGGGAAAACACTGCAAGGATGAAAATCAGGAAATAGAGGCACCTGTTCAGAGCCTCTTGCAAGATCTGGGAGACAGATAATGGTGGTGTGGACCGGGGTGCTGACCTGTACAACCTTATACCCAAGCTACATCTAAGCCAGACTGCTTTCAAGACATACCTGGAGGACTCCTGCCTGTGGACCTATGCTTGTGTCTCCTCTGCCCAGTGTGCCTGATGAAATCCTAACCATTCTGATATCCTATCTAAGCCCTCCTCCAACACTACCTCTACCATTAAGTCTCTGGGAGCCCCAAACCAGATGCTGGGTTTTCTCCTTTACCAATACCTTACTTGTTGCAATTATTCTAAACCTGCCTTGGATGATGGGTCTCTGTGATCTGCTACCCCACACGAACCACACACAGGCAGGTGCTAGACTCTGAGTACTTCATGGCAGTCAGCACAGTGCCTGAGACCCAGAAGATCCTCAACACATGCTGGTATGAGAGAACCGTGCCCCAAAAGTGGCATTACTTATTTACAACAGTGAGAGGAATATGTTATACCTAACAGATGACTTTTCCTCACACTATATTCATATATCCATCCACCTGTCCATCAATTTATTCATTCATTCAAAAAATAGTCAGTAGCCGAAACCGGTTTGGCTCAGTGGATAGAGCGTCAGCCTGCGGACTCAAGGGTCCCGGGTTCGATTCCGGTCAAGGGCATGTGCCTTGGTTGTGGGCACATCCCCAATGGGGGGGTGTGCAGGAGGCAGCTGTTCAATGTTTCTCTCTCATCAATGTTTCTAACTCTCTATCCCTCTTCCTTCCTCTCTGTAAAAAATCAATAAAATATATATTTTTTAAAAAATAGTCAGTAAATCAGTAAACAGATGGCAGAGCTGCCTTCTAGATAAAAACCAGCTCTAAGTGTATTCTTAGCTGTCAAATTATAACTGCAGAAACTTTTTCTTTCATCTGGACTTTTATTTCTACTTTTCCCTTGACTCAACTGGCCTCACCTAGCACCCTGACTCAACCACCTCCCTCTCCCTTGCTTAATCATTAAGCCCTCAGGACAATGAGGTTCTGGTCAGCATCCCAGGAGTCTTAGGAACAAGGTCCTGGGTCTATTGACTATAGAGACAGAGTTTTCAATCCAACTAAAGACAATATCTTGGCCTCGGTTGTGTTTTAGTTCCTGACCCAGGAAAGCGGAAAGATCTCACAGAACAAATCCTTGTGAAGTTGGACAGAGTAACTCCATAGCTGACATTAGGACCAAATGCAACGATGAATTACCCTAGCACTAACCAATCACAACTCTAATTCCTTTAGTCACTATGACTAATGACCTTTTCCCTATATAATCCATCCCCTGGAAGCCGTCGGGGAGCCAGGTCATTGAGCACGAGCTACCTGTGACTCTGGGCATGGCACCATCTCCTTAATAAATCCTTACTTTCTTGGCTATAAACTCCTGTTCATGTCTTATTGGCCTTTGATGTGTGCACTTTGATGTGTGCAGGCAAATGGACCCTTTCAGTCTAGTAACAAAATAAAATGGCTGAAATTCAAAGCCTGTCACTTGCCTATGTGCTCTCCATTGATTTTTAGAGAGAGTGGAAGGGATGGGGAGAAGAGAGAGAAACATCGATGTGAGAGAGACACATCGATTGGTTGCTTCCTGCATGTGCCTGAACCAGAGCTGGGGATCAATCCTGCAACTCGGGTACATGCCCTTGACTGGTTATCAAACCGGAGACCCTTCAGTTTGCAGGCTGACACTCTAACCACTTAGCAACACTGGCCAGGGCCTGGCTATCGTCTTTCCCTTCTTAGTTTCAATAGTACCAGTTGCCACCAGGCAACCTCGGCCTTGGGCTCTTATAACGCCCTCTTCCCTCAGACCCACCTGCCTGGAGGTGGTGGCTTCTGCTAGTACTAATCTAGGGTTTCCTTCCTATTCTGTTTGGTTTTTCAGCTAAAATCTCTGTAAATAATTCCCTGGATTAAAGCCCTCCATTGAGCTACCCGGTGACCCTGCTGGTCACAGCCCATTATTTTCTTTCTCTTTCATTTCCTTCACAAATACCTACTCGGTGCTGGGTGCTACTGAGTCAAAGAAGAAACAAATCACATGGTTTGAAAACTGTCTTCAAGGAGTTCCCATTCAATCCAGAATGAATAATCAAATACAAATGATGCCTTTTTAACATTTAAGTGGCTATAAGGGGTAGTCACAGCACATTTACAGTTTGTCAATCCTAAACTAAGATTGACAGGTAAAATACAGAATGTCCAGCTAAATTTGAATTTCAGAAAAAACATGAATAATCTTTTAGTATAAGTATGTCCCATGCAGTATTTGGGACATACTTATACCAAAAAAAAAAAAAAAAAAAAAAAAATTGTTATTTATCTGAAAGTCAAATTTAACTAAGTGTCCTATATTTCTTATTTGTTAAATCTGATATCCTAATACCTCTTGGGATAAACGTAACTCTTATAACTCTGGCCAAGAAAAATCACTGGGGTTTTTTCCTTTTAGGTTTAATTTAATCCAAATATTCTGGATTATGTAGTTCAATGCAAATTTCTTTTTACTGCCAATAACCTGATTCCACTGTTGAAAGACCTTAAATTTCACACAGATATAGCAGATGATGGCTTCATACTAAGTGTATTCTTAGCTGTCAAATTATAACTCACCTTTTGAGTACAGGATTTACTGTTCTTTTGTGTTTTCCTTATTGATTTTTATTTTAAATAAATAAACAAAAACCCACCTCCTTCCTGAAACTTGGTACAAAGACAAAGTACAGACGGGGCCAAGACACTCTACCTGACTTACCCACTCCTTTTAAGGTGTGTGTGTGCAGTAAAGTATCACACAGAGCAAACTTTACAGGGAGAAATTCTCTGTCTCAGTGGCGGTCAGGAAATGGAGAAAATGGATGTGGGAAACTCACGTGCAGCTGGCCCTGAGTATGGTCAGTGGGCTTTGCCCACAAGTGCTTCTTAGGGATGAGCATGAAGCTCCAGCCAGAGGCTGAGAAACTGTCCACATCCTAGTTCACCCTGCATTTGCACTGACATACCGGGCATGTATCTTGGAATCTAAACAGTAAACACATTACCACTCACATAGCTGTCCCTCAGAGAATGTCCCACACTCCCTCCTTATCTTCAGCCTCTCTCAACCACCCCTCCCTATCTTCTACTCCACTCTGTCCCTTCCAGGCCTAAGCTACTGGAGGTCTGCACCTCCCTACCACCATGCAGGCAGTGAGCAACTCCAGCTGATGGTCTCCTCTTAGTTAAACCTTAGCCTCTCTGGACCCTCTTCCTTTATTTCCAGGACTCTTCCCTCTTCTCATGTCACTCGCCGGCAAGATCCTCCTCCTATAGGTGCCACCACCGCCACCCCCCTATTCCTTCCACATCAGTGCCATCACATTCCTCCTCTGCTCCTTCCCTTCTCGCACTCACTCTTTCTAGGTCCTCTGTCATCTCTGGCTCCAATCACTCAAATCTGCATTTCCAGCCCCATTCTCCCAAAAATTCAGGACTCATAAGCCCAGCCACCCTCCAGCATCTACCTCAGCTGGGGCTCATCCCAGGCTCTCCCTTTCCTCCCTAGCCTGCCCCCATCACACATACCCTTAATCTGACACCAAGCTTGGCAGATCTGACCTGAGTGTCTTCCAAATCCATCTCTTGCTCTCCAGCCCACATCATTTCTCACCCAGCCTCTTATGTGGTCTCACGGCCTCAACCCCCACTGCACCCTGACACTGACTGGTCCCCTAAAACATAATCTGGTCTGTACTTCCTCTGATTAAAATCTTCTGGTGACTCCCCTTGCCTTTATAATAAAGTCTAAACTCAACTTGACATGCAGGGCCTATTTGAGGTGGCCCAGCCACCGTCCACCACCCTCTGTGAGTCCTCACACTCAGGCCACTCTCCTCTTCTCTGCAGCTTCCCCAACACACTGTGCTGCCTCTCAGGCCTTCGGACCACTGTCCAGGCTGCTTTGTCCCTCGTCACTTCCCCACCCCTCCTGCCCCACCCCAGCCCCCTGTCCCTCACTGACTCACTCCCACTCACTCTCCCGGAGGAGACCTGCCTAAGCCGGGAGCTTGGCTCAGGTCCCCACTGCCTGGGCTTGCACAGGGCTTGTCCCGTTATACTGCAAGGGTTCCTTCCTCTCAGACCCCTTCTCACCACAACATAAGCTCTCAGGAGAAGCCATGTGGCACTCATCCAGTAGCCTACAACTCTCACAATCCTGATGTACGACAGAAATTATTCTATATTTGCTGGGCTCCTCTGTAAGGAAAATGAAAAATCAGCAAGTGACCAGTCAATGAGAAGAGGGGGAGAGCAGGGATGACCACGACCCTGGAAACGCTGTTTAGTGAGGTTGACATCAAGTTATGTGGACCCTTTGTGCTTTTGTGGAAAATTTCACCACACCCATCTTCTCACAGCCATCAAGGCGGGCAAAGGAAATCATCCTTAAGTCCTTCCCTTACTTCCCACTTTCAAGAGAATGGGCTCTGGGTGGTGAGACTAATATTACGTTATTTTTATGATTTTATTCTGTTTAGCAGAGAAATCTTCAGGGAGAATGATGATGATTCCTTTGGTCAGAGAAAGACCTGATATTCCTACTGTACTCTTTTTAAAAGCCAAGGTGCCTCAGTGATTGAGCATCGATTTATGAACCAGGAGGTCACAGTTCAATTCCCAATCAGGCACACACCTGAGTTGTGGGCTCGATCCCCAGTGGGGGGCATGCAGGAGGCAGCTAATCAATGATTTTCTCTCATCATTGATGTTTCTCTCTCTCTCTCCCTCTCACTTCTTCTCTGAAATCAATAAAAATATATTTTTAAAAAAAAACAAAACAAACAAACAAAAACAGAATCAGGGTTCTGTTCAAAAAAGAAGCCAAGAATCATTTTAGTCCCAGGTACACAAGAGGCAAAATCTAAATAAACACTTGGAAATTCTATTCCCTCTAGCCTGAAAAACTTAACACACATGGGAGAGTTGCAGAATTCTGTTACCATGGTCCACATGTGAGGCAGCGAGTGTGGCTCACCTGTCCAAACACGCAGGTACGACACCATAAGACACAAAGAGAAAGGAGACAACCCCAGGGTTAACTACGTACCAGAAGCAATGGAAACCTCAAATCCCATTTCTTCTACAGCAGCTCGGAGCTCTTCTGGGTTAATTATAGAGGGATCATAGAGAATCGTTCCAGTGCCATCAGCCAGAGAGACTGATATTTGCTGCACACCTTCCCTTTGGGAGATCAGGCCTTCGATAGACTGGACACAGGATGCACAGGTCATGCCAGCAATAACAAGCACCATGGTACAGCACCCGTCTTGCACCTGGGTTCTCTGGGCAGGGACAGGGGAGTGACGTGTAGAAGACCTGTTATCTGTCCCACTTCCTTCTGCTCCATCAGGAAGAGAAACTTTAAAGTTCCCTGGTGGAAGAGCCTCAATCGCCTTCTGCAGGGCCGCCGGGGAGACATAAGAAGGATGGTACTGTACTTGGGCAGTTCTGTTCTCCAAGGACACCTGAATATTTTGAACTCCTGGGAGTTTGCTGATATTTTCTTCAATATTCCGGACACAAGACTTACAGTGCATTCCATCTATGCTCAGTTGCAGGGTGACCACATGGCTCCCTTGGTGCTCCAAGGTCTGAGAGTTATTGACATTCCGGTTAAAAGCTGAAGGTGTCTTTGAGTCAGCGTTCTGTAACCGCCCAATATCAATCTGTCCCAGGCTTACAGGAGCCACTTTGTTCTTGATGGCAGCTTCAAACCCCATGTCGCTGACATGGTCCCTGAGGTCCTGAGGTTGAAGAAGGTAAGGCTGATAAATGATGACTGCCTCTTGGTTGCTGAGTGAGACTCTGACTCTCACCACTCCTTGCAGTTTCCCAATCTTGCCTTCTATGGAGCTGACACAGGATTGGCAGGTCATGCCCTCCACTCGAAGCTTGACCACAGCCTCCAGGGCTGGCAAGGACCTCAAAGGCCAGGAGTCAGCCTTTGCTTCTGCAATCCTGGCCTCGAAGCCCATGTCCTCAATTTGAAAGCAAACCTGTGGCAGGCTCATAACTGATGGCACATATTTTACAATTGCGTTGCCTTGTTCCAGGGAAACCTTAATACTCACAATGCCTTTCAAACTGGAAATCCTGCCCTCAATAGACTTTACACATGACTGGCAAGTCATGCCCAAAATGCTGATGGTGCCACTGGTTGTCTGCGAAGGGCACATACCCTCCAGACTGTCTTCGTAGCCAACATTGTCAAAGGCGAAACTCTGCTTCATTGTTGGTTCCCAGCCACGAGCAGGCAAAGAAAGTTTAGACAGAATCTAAAAGAAAAAGAAATAACTTTTTTTATTCTTAAAACAAAATTTTTTTCTAAATTATCCCACCTTGTCTGTCACTGAGAAAATGGAAAACAATGCCACTGGTGTCAAAACATCCCAAGAGTACAAGAGCATAAAAAGCAGGGAAAGAAAGCTATAGACATCACAGCTGACCTTGAACAATGCAGGGGCTGGGGACGCCAATTCCTGTAGTAAAAAATCTGCATATAACTTTGATTCCACAAAAACTTAACACCCGGCCCTCCGCATCCATAAATTCCCAACTTTAGATCTAAAAAGTTGACCCTTGAACTGCACAGGTCCACTTATTCGTGTTGTTCAAAGATCAATTATGTTTATCAAATGAAAGGGTTCAGACAGGTTCCTTTTAGTCCTGACATTCCGTGATTCTGAACCTACAAGTCAACTTGCCTACCTTAGTGAAATGTTTTTTCTTACCTAGAAGATGTGGAGATGTCTATGGGAAAGGAGGAGAGCTGACGCAGTTTACAAGCACAGAACAAGCATGCAGGCCTGTGACAGAGGCAGTAAGCACAGCAGCCCACAGGTCTCCCAAGAGACCCTCCCCCGGTACTGGACGATACCTGAAACCGCCCCCCTAACTTGGTCCTTTCAGCTCTAAATTAAGGATTCTGCTGCAATGCAAATACAAAGATTAGGTAACACCTTAGTTCCGTATCTCATTCTAGGTGTGTCTGTCTCAATCTCTCAGCAGGGCTTAACTATGCTTAACAATCAGTCACAGGGAACTCAAGCAAGTCAAACTTGCAGCATGTTCCAAAAGCAGACCTTCCAGGCCCCATGGGGTCAGACCATATATACCAGTGAAAAGAGATCTGGAAGTATGCTCTGTGAGTCAGAGGAACTGAGCTGGGCCAAGCAGGGCAGGAACGGAAAAGCTGGAAGAATAGAAAGTTGAGTTTAACAAGGAACTTCTCAATTCTGCCTTTGCTGAGTGTCACTGTCCTCCCTAGTGTTCAGGACAGCTGTAGTCATTACATAAAATGACAAATGTGTTACCAAATTCAATGGACCCATTTTCTTAATATACCACAGTACAGCCGAAACTGGTTTGGCTCAATGGATAGAGTGTCGGCCTGCGGACTGGAAGGTCCCAGGTTCAATTCTGGTCAAGGGCATATACCTGGGTTGCGGGCACATCCCCAGTGGGGGGTGTGCAGGAGGCAGCTGGTCGATGTTTCTCTCTCATCGACATTTCTAGCTCTCTGTCCCTCTCCCTTCCTCCCTGTAAAAATCAATAAAATATATTTAAAAATATATATATATATACCACAGTACACGTATAATTACCTGATTTCTTCTCATAATGATGAGGCCTCAGCCATTCTATTAACATAACATGATTTTCTTTCACCGGGTTCCAGTCTCAGCACTCTCTTAATTAGAGACAGTTTTTATACCAGTATTATTACATATTTCAGAAATTTGGGAACAGGCCTTTATACATGATACATGATGAAAAAGCATGTCACTCTCTGCTCCTACACAATCCTACTTATCTTCAGATGAATCTCAGTTACATGGATTGAGCTCCGTACTGCCATGCATAAAATGCATAATCTTTCTAACTTCAGATTTTGAGCAGCTTAACAAGATAAAGTTTAAATAACTTTTAAACCCGACTATAAATGTTCATTTGTATATCCACAAAGGAAATCATAAGCTAGTTTGAGATTAATAATTATAAAGAATTATTTTTTAAAATACTTACTATAGCACTTCCTAAAATAGTATAGAAAAGAGGGAATAATTATGTAAGGGACAGCAACCAAGTAGGGTTGCTGAATTCAGTAAATAAACTGAAATCATATGTGGTGTGTAGTATATAAGGATGGAAATGTAGTATATAAGGATGACATGGCTCAACAGTATTAACTGACAATTGGATAGCCACACCTCAGAAATCTATCCAGAAAAATATAAATCTAGAATGTATATATCAAAAGACATTTCAGATAGATTTAAAAGGAAGAATAATAAAAACATAGAAGAAAATCTATTATAATCTCAGAGTATGGAAAGTCTAAATATGACAAAACAAAAAACAAGAAAATTCAAAAGCTATAAAATTACAGATTGATATATCTAACTATAATAAGAGAAGAAATTGCTCAAACCAAGGCAAAAGTTAAAGAAGAAACTGAGGGGGGAAAGCTTGACTTCACATTAAGCAAACTAAGAGCTAATTTCTTTAACACATAAAGGGGTCCTTCAAAAAAGAAAAAGATTAACAACCCAACAGAAAAAAGAGGGTAGTTCATTAAAAAGAAAATACAAATGGCTTTACAATATATAAAAAACGATTAAAGGAGAAATATAACATTCCAACCTCACTGTGGCACAGTTTTCACCATTCAGATTGGCACTCATTTTGATCCTCAGAACTAGTGGGAATGTCACTTCTGGAAGGCAACTTGACAATACGTATTAAAATTACAAATTCACATATTCTTTGACCCAGCAACTCTATATCTAAAAGTTTAGCCAGTAAATATGTTATGTTTATATGCAAAAGGAAGTATACAACAAAAGATTGGAAATAAATGTCCATAAATAAGAGGATGATTAATTAGATTATTGCACAGCAATACAATGGAATACTAGCCAGCTCTTAAAAAGATTAAAGCAACTTTATAAATACTGAAATAGACTGATATCTAATATATCGTTCAGTGAAAAGCAAGGCACAGAAATATATAGTACCTTCAGTTATCTATTGCTGCATGACACCAAATTAAGTGGTTTATAACGAATGCGCGTAGATTTTCAATTTGGACAGGGCTTGATATGGAAAGCTCGCTCTCTATGCCACATAGCATTTTCTGGAGTGGACTGCTTGGGCTGGAGGTGCCACTTCCAAGATGGTTCATTCATCACAATGACTGGCAAGTTGACGCCAGCTGCTGTCTGGAAGCTGTTGGTCGCAGAAACCTCAGTTCTGTTCCATGTAGCCTCTAGGCTGGGTACACCTCACAATTGGTGGTTTGTAGGTTCTAAAAGGGAGTGTCACAATAGTGAGCATGCCCGGAGAACAGATTCCATGTGCAAGCACATATCAAGCCTGTCCCCCCTGCATCACTCTTACTAGTTCGCCATTGGTCAAATCCAGTCGCATGGCCAAGTTCAGTCATTATTGAGGTAATTACATAAAGACTTAAACACAGGGAGGTGTAGTTTCATTGGAAGGGCCACCAAAATGAATCTTTCACAGTATGCTAGCATTATTTGTGTGAGAAAAAGACTATTATACATATAGATGCTTATACATGCATGGATTATCTCTGGGAGAATATATAAGAAACTAGTGTAGAATTTGAGAATTGGACGGTTGAAGGAATCAAGTGACTAGGGTATAAGAGGGGGAAGAGTTACTTTTCACTGTACAACTTATTATATAATACCAAATTGTGTTACCAAATTCTAATAATTGAAAAATTAAAATAAATTAACATGCGTATAAAGGAGATCCAGAACTGTGACTTGATTGTAATTGTAATTGATATTAATTAAATACTTATTTAACTGAAAAAGATGAAATGAAAACTAAGAAAATATCTAAGGACATTCACTTTAATATGTTAGTAAGCAGAAATTGCCTCCTTATAAAAAGACATAAACCTCAACCACCCAGTCTGTTGGAAAAATAAATCCCTACCCAACTTCTTCTTCTTCTTCTTCTTCTTTTTTTTTTTTTTTTTTTTTGTCTTAGGTCTAGCTACACCTTACCAAACCCCAAATCACAGTGCGGGCTCTTGATCCCTGGATCACTGCCAAAAAGGGTTAGCAGAAGTGTTGGAAGCTATTTGTTTGTAGCAAACAATGCTCAGAGGCCCCCCTTCCTGACAGGCAGGTTTCTAAGGACACGTAGTTGAGGAGGATAAAACTTTGCAAATAATCAACTTTATGAATCACCAGAGTATCTGAAGGTTTACAAACAATCTCCTAACAGTTATTCAGTGTTTGGATAGTTTATAAGTGTACACACGTGGTGGGTGGATGTGCATGCTTTTAATTCCACTCTGAAGGCAATCCTTGGTGGTGAAAAACTCTCATGCAATGAGTTCAAACAAATAAGTTTAGGTTTAAGGGCTCTTCAAGCAATCAAGGGCATTGGAAAGTGGGCTCAGGAGACAAATTCTGTACTCAGGGAAAACCTTATAGAAGCCCTAGTGTTGTTTAATTCTCACTAAATTATGTACTCCTTGAAGACAAACATCTGGGACTTCTTCTGTAGGCCCAACACCAGGTTGGGGAAGAATTTTTGCTAGCTTTTGAATTTTTAATAAACTACTAGTATGATAGGCATTAGTATTAGAAGGGATTACAAATACAAGAGGAGAGAGAGATTTCACAGAGGGAAATCCAAAATGAATTTCTATTCTTTACTATCTCTCTAGGCATCCAGGTCACATGGAATTTGCTGCGAGTGCCAGGTAAAAACAGGTAAAGGAATATAAAGTGTTGATTCAACAAGATGGAGCGAGGAAAGAAAAAGAAGACTTTCAGATAGGCCAACCTGGTATGAAGAAATTGGAAATCAGGTGGCATGTTTGATGAAAGTTTTCAAAGCCAGACTAAAATTGAAAAGTCGTAGAAAAGAACCGTGATTACACATCAAAGAGCAATACTATGATGTACATAGTGGAAAAACCACTAGTCACTTTTGAGATCTCTCAATTACATATGGATCCCCATCACCCTTAAATAGGGTACCACTTGCCCACTTATCCTTGAGACTTCTTTCTCTTTGAAGGGTGTATAATGCCCTTAACCACTTATAAGCCAAAAATGTCATGCATGTATGCAACTTTTCCAATATATAACCTCCATCTCATACAACTCTATATTCCTAAACTTTCACAAATTCAAAATACAGAAAAGTCCTGATATTTTTATACTAGAGGCCCGGTGCACGAAATTCGTGCACGGAGGGGGGTTGTCCCTCAGCCCAGCCTGTACTCTCTCCAATATGGGACATCCCTCTCACAATCCAGAACTGCTGGCTCCCAACTGCTTGCCTGCCTGCCTTCCTGATTGCCCCTAACCGCTTCTGCCTGCCAGCCTGATCACCCCCTAACCACTTTGCTGCCAGCCTGTTTGCCCCCAACTTCCCTCCTCTGCCGGCCTGGTCACCCCTAACTGCCCTCTCCTGCAGGGTTGATCACCTTCAACTGCCCTCCCTTGCAGGCCTGGTCCCTCTCAACTGCCCTCCCTTGCAGGCCTGGTCCCTCTCAACTGCCCTCCCTTGCAGGCCTGGTCCTTCTCAACTGCCCTCCCTTGCAGGCCGGGTGCCTCCCAACTGCCCTCTCCTGCTGGCCATCTTGTGGTGGCCATCTTGTGTCCACATGGGGGCAGGATCTTTGGCCACATGGGGGCAGCTATATTGAGTGTTGCAGTGATGATCAATCTGTATATTACTCTTTTATTAGATAGGATAGAGGCCTGGTACAGGGGTGGGGGCCAGCTGGTTTGCCCTGAAGGGCATCCCGGATCAGGTGGGGGTTCCCTTGGGGTGTGGGGTGGCCTGAGTGAAGGGCCTGTGGTGGTTTGCAGGCCAACCACGCCCCCTGGCAACCCAAGCTGAGGCCCTGGTATCTGGAATTTATTTTCCTTCTACAATTGAAACTTTGTAGCCTGGAGCGGAGCCAAGCCTGGGGCTCCCTCCCCAGCCGGGAGCCATTTGTGTTGGGGTTATAATTGAAAGTTTGTTGCCTTAAGCGGGTGTGCCCGGCCAGGGTGTGCGGAAAGCTTTGCTTCCCCTGTTGCCGGCGGCAACCCTGGCCTGCTCTCTCAAGCTCCATTCTGCCGCCATTTGTTTGAATTTGTTTACCTTCTATAATTGAATCTTTGTAGCTTGAGTGGAGGCTTAGGCCTGGCAAGGGCAGGCAGAAAGCTTGGCTTCCTCTGTTAGGAAACCTTGCTCTCTGTGGCTGTAGCCATCTGGGTTTGGGTTAATTTGCATTCTCGTTCTGATTGGGTGGTGGGCATGGCTTGTGGGTGTGTCGGAGGTATGGTCAATTTGCATATTTGTCTATTATTAGATAGGATGTACACAGACCCAGTGGTAGCAAATAGTTAATGATTCTCAGTGTTATTTTATAAGGATGACATTCTATATCCCTAATACTCAAGGTTATTCTATAAGGAGGCATTCTTATCACCAATTTACTGTTGAGACAGACTGAGATTTATCCAATGCCACAAATCCATTTAAATAACAGAGCTGGGATTTAAATCCAGCTCAAAAGTCTAGCAGGCTCTATTTTTTTAAAAACAACTTTTGAGGTTACTTTTTCTTTTTAGTCATGTTAATTACAGAAAGAGACTACAATGCAGAAAAGCAAAATGAAAGAAATACAGCTACTGGAGCAGTACAGAGTGAAGGTAGTAGGGAGGTAAGGGTGTGGCCAGGACCACTGAGGCCAGCTTCCTGAGGCTGAGCCTGGCCTTAATCCCTTAGTATCTGTCACCTCTAGCTATCTTGGGAACTTCAGAAAACCACAGTAGAACATCAGTACTCTCTCTGCTTTCTTCAATACATATTTCTAACTCCAAATACACTCAAAGCAACTACACTTAGGAAAGAAGACAGGACACAGGCAGAGGTGGCAATTTTGTACATTCTCCTGAATACATTGTGACTGAGTCCCTGCCTGGCTCTGTCTTATAACTAGAGGCCTGGTGCACGTGATTCATGCACTGGTGGGGGGTGTGGCCTGTGAGGATCGATCGCTGTGGGAGCGCCACTGATCCCAGTCAGTGGGAGCACACTGACTTCCAGGGGGCAGCTCCTGCATTGAGTGTCTCCCCCCTGGTGGTCAGTGAGCATCATAGCAACTGGTTGACCGGTCATTCTGGTCATTCAGCCATTCAGTCATTGGGCTTTTATTATATAGGATTCAATGGATGTCAGAGATTCACAGGGGAGGGAGGATCATAAGAGACTACTTGAAAAGATCATACCTAAACCAGGCATTTGGGTGTCAGCTTCTACAACCCCCACTGAGGAGGAATCAATGTCCCCATGTTAAGTCTATAGGCATATAGACTTACAAGAGCATATACTTATTTATTAATACACTAGAGGCCTGGTGCATGAAATTCATGCACGGGGGGGGGGGGGGGTGTCCCTCAGCCCAGCCTGCATCCTCTCCAATCTGGGACTCCTCGAGGAATGTCTGACTGCCGGTTTAGGCCCGAATCCGATAGGATCGGGCCTAACCGGGCAGTCAGACATCCCTCTCACAATCCCAGACTGCTGGCTCCCAACTGCTCGCCTGCCTGCCTTCCTGATTGCCCCTAACTGCTTCTGCCTGCTAGCCTGATCACCCCCTAACCACTCCCCTGCCAGCCTGATTGCCCCTAACTACTGTCCTCCCCTGCTGGCCTGGTCACCCCTAACTTCCCTCCCCTGAAGGCCTGGTCACCCCTAACTGCCCTCCCCTGCAGGCCTGGTCCTCCTCCCCCAACTTCCTTCCCCTGAAGGTCCTGTCCCCCCCAACTTCCTTCCCCTGAAGGTCCTGTCACCCCCAACTGCCCTCCCCTGCAGGCCTGGTTCCCCCCAATTGCCCTTCCCTGCAGGCCCAGTTGCCCCCCACTTCCCTCCTCTGCCAGCCTGGTCACCCTAACTGCCCTCCCCTGCATGCTTGATCGCCCCCAACTGCCCTCCCTTGCAGGCCTGGTTCCCCCCAACTGCTCTCTCCTCCTGTCCTGATCGCCCACAACTGCCCTCCCTTGCAGGCCTGGTGTCTCCCAACTGCCCTCCCCTGCTGGCCTGATCGCCCACAACTGCCCTCCCTTGCAGGCCTGGTCCCTCCCAACTGCCCTCCCTGTTGGCCATCTTGTGGCGGCCATCTTGTGTCCACACGGGGGCAGCCATTTTGTGTGTTGGAGTGATGGTCAATTTGCATATTACTCTTTTATTAGATAGGATAAAATTGAGGTTATTTATGGGTAAGCTGATTTTTTACTATCTGTATATATAAGGGTGGGACAAAAGTAGGTTTACAGTTGTTCATATGGAGAATAATACAATCTACACTAATAAAAGAGAAACATGCAAATTACCATCACTCTGCTACACCCAACAGCCAATCAGAGTGACTATGCAAATTAACCTGAAAAGATGGCGGCAGCCCCGCCCCCCAGCCACTCCGGGCCTGTGGGAGTCAGAGAAGTCCGGCGCCAGCACCTGAGTCTGGCTGCAGCCAGGGAGACCAAGAAGCCGCCTGCCCCGTGATCCCAGGCCGCAGCCAGCAACAGAAGCCGCCTGCCCCACGTCCTCCCGCCCCACGTCCTGGGGGAGACTGAGAAACCGGGCCCCAGCGCCTGAGGCTGGTGTGGCCCAGGAGACGAAGAAGCCACCTGCCCCATGATCCCAGGCCACAGCCAGCCGGAGAAGTTGCCCACACTCTATCCCAGGGAAGACGGAGAAGCCGCCCGCCTGCGGTCCAGGCGCCAGCACCTGCGGCTGGCTACAGCCTGGTAGATGGAGAAGCCGCCCACCCTGCAGTCCTGGGCACCAGCACCTGCGGCTGGCTGTGGCCCGGGAGACGGAGAAGCTGCCCACCCCGCGGTCCCGGGCACCAGCACTTGCGGCTGCAGCCCAGGCAAAGCCACCTGCTCACCATCCCCTGCGGCTGCAGCCAGCCTGGGTGCCTATGGCTGACCAGAGGGAGGGAAGCCCAGATCCCGGGTGCCTGTGGTCGGCTGGAGGAGGGAATCCTGGGTCCCAGATGTGAGGCGAGGTAGAGTTGGTTAGGGGCAATCAAGCCAGCAGGGGAGCAATTAGGGACAATCAGGCTGGCAGGCAGAAGCAGTTAGGGCAATCAGGCAGGCAGGCAGGCAGGCAGGCAGGCGAGCAGTTAGGAGCCAGCAGTTCTGGATTGTGAGAGGGATGTCTGACTGCCAGTTATCCCCTGAGGGGTCCCAGATTGGAGAGGGTGCAGGCCAGGCTGAGGGACACCCTTCTCCCTCCTGCACCCCCCCATGCACGAATTTCGTGCACCGGGCCACTAGTAATTAATAAAGAATAATACAAGAATAAACTCTGCTTCACATACTCACAACTGTAAACCTATTTTTCCCCACCAACTCTGTGTTTTCCAATTTTAAAAATTTAAATTAAAGAACATAAAAAGTATTACTTTCATACTGTTACAGAATAGTAATAAGCTAGGGAAATTCCAGGACAAGATGAATAGGAAAGACAGTTAAACAGCAGTTTTTAGTCATCTAGTAAATCCTTTCTTCCCTAAACCAAGGACATTTAAGAATAAATGGTTTTCACTTCTCCTCCCCAACCAGAGGGTAAATAGTTTAAATCACCCAACTCTGGGAGATGATAACAGAAATCCAATTAAGTGCCATTTGTCAAACATACCCAGGGACAAATTAAGGGAATAAATTGCATTTTGATACATCAGC
The DNA here is from genome assembly GCF_027574615.1 of Eptesicus fuscus. NCBI lineage: Eukaryota > Metazoa > Chordata > Mammalia > Chiroptera > Vespertilionidae > Eptesicus > Eptesicus fuscus. The sequence goes on along the minus strand of NC_072480.1, from coordinate 12,747,587 downwards.
ATAAAGCTGATAAATATTCTATTGATCTGCCCTAAGACCTCTGAAAAGGAGGGTCCCAGGGTGCTCTCCCTCCAGGGAGCACACCCATGCCATTCCCTTCCCCGTCTCGTCCCTCCTGCCCCCGTGTATCCCCTAACCCAGTGGTCGGCAAACTGCGGCTCTGTTGACTAATGAGTTTGCCGACCACTGCCTTAGGGAAAAACACTTAAAAAACATTTTAATAATGTACTAATGTCTTTAACCTGAAGTCAAAACTTCTGGGTAAGGGTAATGCCTTACACAGTGGTCGGCAAACTCATTAGTCAACAGAGTGGCAAACCGAGGCTCGAGAGCCACATGCGGCTCACGAGCCGCCGTTTGCCAACCACTGCCCTAGCCTCTAAGGGACACCATGAGACTTGCGACCAGGGAAGCAATAGGCAGTGGCAGCTCGTCCCAGGCTAACCCCCTGAACCTGTCTCCAAGGCCCCCTATTCTCTGACTTTTCAGTGAGCCAAGGCAACTTAGCCTAGGCTCTCCTATTGCTTCTTCTATGCCCTTCTTTGTTTCACTGTCCTAAGTATATTTTTGCTGTGGTCAATAAATTATTGCTTGTTTTTCTACACTTTGTCTCTTGATTGAAATCTTTCCCTCAAGAAGAGAAGAACCGAGGTCTGGTCGTCTCCTCGGTAACAATACCAGAAAACAAATGTGGTTTTTCATTTTATCTAAGGCAAGGAAGAAAATGTTTTGTTAAACCATCCTATATAATAAAACTCTAATATGCAAATTGACCAAATGGCAGAACGACCGGTTGCTATGAGTGCACTGACCACCAGGGAGCAGCTCCTGCATTGAACATATGCCCCCCACCCGAGAGGGAGGCAACCAGTGGTGATGATTGGGGGCGGTGCCAGCCAGCGGGCGGTGCCAGGCCACCAGCCAAGACAGGTGCCAGTGGGGGGCCCCCCCATCACCCTATCTGCCAGTTGCCCCACATATGGCCCTGATCGCCGCCCAGGCCTAGGGACCCTACCCTGTATATTGGGAACAGTCTCTTAGATTTAAAAATTAAAACCTGGCAAGGCTACTCTAACACTGAAAAAAACAGGATGATACAGCAATGACATGCATGGACTCTGGCTTGCACATTTTGTGGTCAGCCCTGATGCTAACACTTACAATTGTGTGACAAAGCCAACTACTTAACTTCTCTCTGCTTCAGTGTTTCCACCCATAAGATGGGGAAAATGGTACTACTGCCTCAGAAGGATCATGTTATTTACTACTTTTTATAATCAGGGCAAAAAAATGTAGCTGCCCATACAACAGCAAGATGCCTTTCACCTGTATGAAAAGTATGGTCACTGGTGCATGCAGTGTCCCGGATTGCGAGAGGGATGTCTGACTGCCGGTTTAGGCATGACATTCCCCAAGGTGTCCGGGATTGCAAGAGGACACAGGTCTGGCTGGGGGACCCAACCCCCCACCCCCCCATGCATGAATTTCATGCACCAGGCCTCTAGTGTTAATATAAGCAACAATAATATTAATTATTGCGATAAAAGTGACAACAACAATGAACTGATGATATACTTGTGCATGGCTTTATACCAGTGATGGTGAACCTATGACACGCGTGTCAGCACTGACACACGTAGCCATTTCTGATGACATGCGGCCGCATGCTGAGGATGAAACATTTGCTGCTCCTGAGGATGAAACATTTGTGACTAGAGTCTTGAAGTTAGTTTTTTCCTCAAAGTGACACACTACCCGAGTTATGCTCAGTTTTTTGGCGAAGTTTGACACACCAAGCTCAAAAGGTTGCCCATCACTGCTTTATACACTACAGAACATTTTCATGTATGTTTGTTTAAATATGTCTTTCCTACTTGTTGATTTATTTTTTTAATTTCTTTATTAATTAAGGTATTACATGTGTCCTTATTCCCCCGTTATCCCTCTAACCCCCCCATTCATGCCCTTACCCCCCTATTGTCTGTGTCCATTGGTTAGGCTTATATGCATGCACACAGTCTTTTGGTTGATCTCTCCCCCTTACCCCCACCCTCCGCTACCTTCCCTTAGGTTTGACGCTCTGATCGATGTTTCTCTATCTCTGGATCTGTTTTTGTTCATCAGTTTATGTTTTTCATTATTTTCCATAAATGAGTGAGATCATGTGATATTTATCTTTCTCTGCCTGGCTTATTTCACTTAGCAAAGTTCCTACTTGTTGATTTCTTGAGAGTATGTCTGATAGTCTTGGGTATGAGTGAATCCAAGTCTCAGTTTTCTTAGGTATAAAATGGGGTAATAATGCCCTCCCTACAGTTTTGTAGGGAGGCCTGAAAGCTAAGGGGACTGAAAAAGGCTAACATCACAAATACTTGAAAATGAATGACTATGAAGACAAACAATGCCTCACTTGATCTTCAAAAGCAGCTCAGGGAGGTATGCAGGGAACTTATTTTCCACCATTTTACTGACAAAGAAAACTAATATAATTAAAACTAGTGTACTTATCTCCCGACCCCCACTTTAACCCATTCAGACTGTCCTTTAACATAGTTTTCACAACAGTCCTGAAAGAGCTTTCGGTGATTACTATTTAAATTTTATCTACTGAAAAAAACAAACTAACCCAAACTCAGGCATTAATTAATGCAGACATTGATGAGGGTCCACTATGTGCCTGGGCTGTGTGTGCAACAACCCGCTCTCTGATATCAAGGGCCAGCCCCAGCCCTGGTGCAGACTGCACTTTCTGGAAAATTCCATACAAATGACCCTTGATTGCCTGTTTTGTTCTCTTGACCACAGCAAGAAAAAACATTAACCCTTATGGAGAAACTGGATTTAGTATATCCACTATTCTCCCAGGAGAATAAGTAGCATTAACAAAAAATAAAATTAACAAGCTTCAATACATACATATGAACATATTGTTTTCTACATAAAACAAAATAAAATTTAGAAATTCACAAACTATAAGACCTCTCCCAAGAAGCACTTCACAATATTACCTCAGAAACCCATTCGCACTCTCATTTTAATTTTACTATCAACCATTTCAGAGAATTCCACTGCTTTTAACATATATATATTGTAACAATTACTTCATCAGATTTTTATCAACAGCTTTTTTTTTTTTTTTGCTTCAGAATCTTCTCTTATAACACTGTATTTCAAGTCTCCCCTAAACAAAGAAGTTTTAAATAAAAGATCTGTCACTATTAAGCAACTGTCAGTACCTTGGAATATTTTTTTACATTTGAAAAAAATAGTTTGTCAGAAGCATAGGATCATAAATCCCTTATGTCATTCCCCAGAATTATGATAAGATAATGATCTAAAAGACCTACGTTAGATACATGCAATATTATAGCTAGTTAGAAGGAATGTCACACAATGATATTAAGATAATTCAGCTATTTATATTATACTAGAGGCCCAGTGCACAGATTTGTGCACTGGTGGGGTCCCTCGGCCTGGCCTGCCTGCACCCTCTCGCAATCCAGGACCCCTCCGGGGATGTCAGATAGCCAGTTTGTATGGATCCCTGCAGGCCCAATCCAGACAGGAGGGAGCCCGATCTTGTGAGTTGAACGTCTGTCCCTTGGTGGTCAGTGCGCGTCTCAGCGACTAGTCGACCGGTTGTTCAGTCACTTAGACTTTTATATATATATAGATTAGAGGCCCAGTGCACGATAATCTTCCCTTGGTTGGAGGTGGTGGTTGGTGTCCCTCAGCCTGGCCTGCACCCTCTTGCAATCCGGGGATGTGCGATTGCCAGTTTAGGCCTGATCCCACTGCCAGTTTAGGCCTGATCCCACAGGGACTGCTGGCTCCTAACCACTCTGCCTGCCTGCCTGATCGACCCTAACCACTCTGCCTGCCTGCCTGATCGCCCCTAACCACTCTGCCTGCCTGCCTGATCGCCCCTAACCACTCTCGCCTGTCTGCCTAATGACCCTAACCGCCTCTGTCTGCCTGATGACCCTAACCGCTTGCCTGCCTGCCTGCCTGATCGCCCCTAACTGCCTCTGCCTACCTGTCTGATCGCCCCCAACCACTCTATTGACATACAAAGATATCCATGATAGATTAAAGAGGGAAAATGTGCAGGAATGTATGAGCATACACTATACCCTATTTGTCTAGAAGGGAAAAAAATCCACACTTTTATAATCTGTTATTGATCCTAATCTTGAAGAAACTAGATTAAAGAATCTAAAGTGCTCTAGAAAAACAAATAATATTATAGTACTGCTGCTGCTGCTGTAACCACAAAGAATGGTCTAAAATTAAAACTTTAATTAAAAGCAGTTTATAGTGGGTAGCCATGTCCTAGGCCAGTATCTTCCCTGACAAAGGTCAATCTTTACCTTAACTAAGCCGACTGTCTTTCTGCATCTAAGATAACATGCCTGTGAAATGTCAGGGTAACTTGTAACTTCTTTTTCCGGGCCCCTCAGGGCAAAACCAAATGTGCCTGGGTGTCAGGACAGAGACCATAAATTCCTTCACTGTTATTGTACCCACCTGGGTAAAAGTACTACGTGTCTATCATTTTACTTTTTATCCAATCCCAGAGGTTGCCCCCCTCCTTTGCTTTCTCCTGCCTCCCTAATCTATCACCAATGGATTTCATGTAACCCACTTACATCTCCTCCTTTGATTGTAATGTATAAAACAAGATGAAAAACTGCCATTCTCCAGAGCATTATCCCAATCTGTTGAGATTCTGCTTCCTGGCAATTGTTGACAGTTTGGCTCAAATAAACTCACAAAAATTCTTCACAGGTTTGAATGTTTTTACGTTAACAGTAGTGACTTCTTTAAGTAACTGGATCACACCACTACATCTAATTTTCCCCCTTTATTTTAGCAGGGATATACTGTGCCATCTGGGCTAGCTTGATTACATCTAGGCAAAAATAAAATCCAATCTATCCACCCCTCACACAACATATAATGCTGTATCTTGCTTTCTAAAATGGTCAAGTCCACAACCTAACAATATAAGTCCACTTCTCCTTTATTTGTTCATTCATTCAACAGCTTGATTACTGAGGACTGATATACTATCAGAGATACGGACCCTAGAGTCAAATAAAAGCAGCCGCCAAGATTAGCCAAAGTAGTCAGTGAGGCCATGGGTACGGAGTCCTGGGCAGTTGTTTCTGAGAGGAAGAGGAATTCTGCTTTCCAACTGGAACCAGTCCCTAGTAACCTCTACCCTTCCCATTCCCCGAAGAGGGATTCTGAGAGGCAGGGGCCTATTCCTTTCCAGTCCATTGTCCTGGGCCTAAGAAGAGACCAGCCTCTAAAAAGAGACCAAGCTCAGAAGGTCTGTGGAAGCCGGGACCAGAGCACCCAGGCCGGGCACTGAGTTCCCTTGGGTTAACTTGCGCCTGTTGTGGGAAGGGGGTAACTCTGTAGGAACCTCACCAGGCTTAGCCCAACGTTCAGAAACTGCAAATACACAGGGGGGAGGCAGGGATGCCCTCTCCAGACTTCATGTTTTTTCCAGTTATGCTTTAAAAGACATTTCTCCCCTCCTGCCAGTCCAAAACACAGAAGAAAGTTCATTTTAAAGAGGTTGTCTCAAGCATTTAAAAAAAATTTACTATTTTGCTATCTCAGACACTAAGCTAAAACTATAAAAGCTGGCCGTAAACTGCATAAATGCACATTCATAAATCTCTTTTTACATAAATCTCTTGCATAGTACAATTCAAAAATCTCTTTTCACAAAATTTTCGTTTTGGGGACTTTCTAAACAAATAACCCTAAAAAGAATAAAATAAAATAACTGCTAAAGGGCAAAGTAATTATGAAAGTTTTCCTTTGTATCTAACTAGTCTTTTTTCTCTCCAAGTACCTAGGGCAGTGAAAAAGACCCCCTACAGACCATCAGTCCCACCCAGAATTCCTACTAGACATCTTTTTTCAAAATGTTACACTGCCTTACTTTTGAATATTACCAGACCTTTCAGTTAACAACATTTTCATTTGCTTAAGAGCAGCTTCTTTTTCCAGAAACATTTTTGAAATGTTTATTTATTGAGTCGAAATGTGGAGGTTAACAAAATAAGGCATACATTTAAAATTTTAAAAAGGGAAAGATCCATTTTTGTCTGATTTGCATTTTGGAAAACGTTTGCTCCACAAAGGCTTATAAAATGTCCTGAAAATAAGAAGCAATAAAACCCAACAAGGTTTATCCACGACAGTCTTAATCTCTGGAGAATTCACCTTGACTGCTGGGTCTCAGTGCTATATTCACTGAGCCAGATCTGCACCCCTGAGCCCTCCCGTGTAAGGCATGGAAGAAACCTCCATCTATAAACCAGATCCAGCCCCCTCTTGGCTTTTAGCCCTTCTGCAATTGCACTGACCTGACTGGAACGGATTTCCTGTGTTCCATTCAAAACCTCCTGGGAAAATTTTCCTTCCTCTGATGGGGGAGAGCTTTTCTCCTCCAAAGGCATCTGCCTGGTGGGACCCCTGTCCCGAAGGCTCCTCCTCAAGGACCACCACTTGTGGACAGACAGCAGGGTCCCCTGTGAGTCATGCAGAGTTGCTAGGAAGGACTGGTCAGGGTTCCCGGGCATCTCACCCCCAGCTTTCTCCATTGCTGTGTCCAGAGTCACACCTTCACCTCCACTAAAGCAGTTCACCTTCCCCAGACTACTTGGTCACCTTAGAAGGAAATGATTTTAAAGTATTCCTCTAACTAACAATGGGGAAGGCACTTTCTGTGCTCAGTCCTGCAGGTTCCACTCTGCTCCTGAGCCAGCCCAGGAAAGGCTGAGCGAGTCTTCGGTCTGGCATGCAGCAAGCCTCAGGAATTCGAGCAGACTGCACACTGCTGTACGTATATTTGCTCTTGTTTACCTCAGTCATCACACTGCATTCGGCACTGGAACTCTGCACACGGCCCGCACATGCCTCAGCCCAGAGCTGTTGGGACATCTAGAGGCAGGTACAGGAGCCCAGCACAATCATCTCCCAAAGCTGAGCACGGTTTCCTTTTGGCCGTGTGCACTTCCAGGAACTCAACCTAGAGGCAGGGGGGAAAAGGCCACTTTTTATTACCAAACTTCCAGCACTTTCTTGGAATAACTTCAGCCTCTTCCATAGCTCCAGTGCTGGCGGTGTGCAGAGCGTCAAGGGAGAGAAGTATTTCCTAGGCAACATGACTTGAATTATCAAGGAGTAAGAAAATTCCATGTTTTCTGTAGCTTTGTGTTTCCTTGGACCAATGGATGGCTTGACTTCAGTAAGAACTGACTAGAGAAACTCACTGGATAACAAAGCTTACCCGTGGTTTATATGTGGCAGAACAGCCAGGAACTAACACACAATGCAGGCTTCTCAGGCTACCGTCTGTTCCACAGGAGGATTAAGAGGAGACATTAGGCAGGGTGTAATCCGGCTGCCTCCAGCTCTGTTAGCAGCAGTGCCTCCCTTCCCACGCCCACCCCCGCCCTCCACAGACAAGGGGAAGGAGTGACCTCATTCCTCCATGGGAGAAAGGCTCCACCAGCCACTAATCCTGGCAACACCTCCTGGAGCAAGTTAGTGTGGAGTGTGCACACTGAGGACTGAATGGAGCTGGTTGGTAAGACAGTCACTCTGTGCCCCCTGCATTACTTTCCCCCTCGCCCCAACAATGTGCTGCTGGGGAGTGGGGAGTCATTGGGGTGTGCACCCAATGAGGACATTTAGAACACATCCCTTCACCCTAACCGGTTTGGCTCAGTGAATAGAGCCTGGGCCCGAGGACTGAAGAAGGGTCCCGGGTTTGATTCTGGTCAATAGGGGGTGTGCAGGAGGCAGCTGATGGATGTTTCTCTCTCATCAATGTTTCTAACTCTCTCTCCCTCTCCCTTCCTCTCTGTAAAAATCAATAAAATATATTTTAAAAAAAGAACTCATTCCCTTCTTTTTTTTTGTTTTTTTGTTTTGTTTTCTTTTTTCCAATTTTTTTTTATTAAGGTATTATATGTGTACATATCTTACCATTGCGAACTCATTCCCTTCTGCTCACGGTCACTGAGGATCTGCCTCTTAAGTGTTGCTTACAGTGACCCTTCCTCCCCGAGAACTCTTGACCAAGAGATCTGTTCCTTTTGAGGCGAGGTGGCCTCACCACTGGTCCACTCACCACAGGCCCTTGCTGACTCTTCTGTTTTCGTGTTTTCCATTTGCTCTGTGGGGATGTGGCCATTTGTTTGCTCCACTTCGGGAACACACTCAGGGCAGCCAACTCCAAAAGGTGTGTGGGTTGGCTTCCTATCGTCCATGTGCTCAGCCAAAAAGGAACCTGCCTCCATTTCTAAGAAATGCCATTTAAACTGTAACGCCCGGAACGCTGGCCGCACTCACAAAGCACCAAGAGACGCCTCTCATGCAAAAAGCAAAGGGTTTATTGGTACAGGCATGCCCGGTCCCACAACATACTCTGAACACAGAGCAGAGGTTGTGGGCCCCGAAGCAGGGTTTGAGCACAGGTTAAATACATTTTAGGGGGCAGGGTCTTTCCATTTTACAACCCGGTAACTTTCCACAGCGGGTTTTCTGCTTCCTGGAATAGTTAAGACAATTAAGTCTGTTGACATATAAACATTTTTCTTTATCTATGCACAAGCTCTTGGTATCAGTTCCCCCCAGCTATAGATTTAGATTATAGGTTTCTATCTCAACATTCTTGGCTGATTTGTTCTAATTGTCTTCAACTGACCTTGTCTTCAACTGACCTCAGGCCCTTACTGAAATGCTGGCTTTTATGATTTTACAACTCTTCAAAATCAATGACCAAAAGGGATATTTAATGCTAAGGGCCTCAGCCCCCAATCCCACCAGAAGCCAACAGAGATAAGCCTAGTGTATGTATGATCTCTTTCTGGCGATCTCTCAACTCTTACTTGCTTACCTATGACCTCCCTATTTCCTGACAGGATCTGTTAAGATTTATGGATTGATGCCTGCTGATCACCTCACATTTCCTTTATTGGGCATGATAAGTAGGTCTTCCAGATACCTGAGTCTTATCCCTTTAAGCACCAGATTTTTAAAAAACTTTTTGCCACTCTGAGTGGAAATCTCCCCAAAGGTATAATTTATCTTTCTACTGCCTTTTAAAATATGAGTTACTATCCTCATTTCAACTTTTCCTTAGTGATATGAGATCATTATAAATAAAAATGCTTCTTTTGTGCAGTAGCTGTGAGTAGTTAATAAGGAAAATATGTTGGCACCATATATCCCAAGTAGCCCTGTGAACTATGAAAAATATACTTTACTGTAAAATACTTTTTCTCCTCCTAAATGGTCACTCAAACCCAAAACACAGCCGGAAAAAGGAGGCAGGGGCCAGGTTACAAAGGGCATGAGGTTTAGACTTTGCCCTGTGGACAGTGGAGAATCTTCAGTTTTTAACAGAAGACTTACGTGATTATATCTGTGATTTAGAAACAACAGTTCGGGCAGGCAGAGGAATGAAGACTCAGGGGGAGGGGATTATACTAGTAGGGTTATAAGGAGCAAAGCATTAACAGGAGAGTGGGATTAAACAAATGAGGATGTCCTCCAGGCTCAGCACCAACTGATGACAGGAGGTGACACAAAGGAAGACCCGGAGGATGACAGGCCATTTCCAGTTCGGCAGAAAGGAGGAGAAAGGAGGGCTGGAGGGAAAGCCCGTCTGCGGGTGAAAATGATGGCTTCTTCTTTGTTCCCATAGAATCCTACGAAACAGCCAGGGCTCAGCCACTTTCCCAGGCTAGAGAATCAAACTCCTTTTTCTGGAACCTTCTCCTTTCCTCACACCTGACTGTTAAATTTCCAGCCCCTCCCCATCTAATCTTCCTTATCCTCTAAGTCCTGCCTCGCCTTAGAGGCGCCTCCACTCCAGCAGGGCTGTCTCTGAATTCCACTATCACTAGTGTCCAGACTACAAACTAGCAGCCGTTATGGATACTGGATGACAAGTCTCCCTCCACTGAGGTGGCACTCAGTCAGGCCCTACTTATCAATGATGCCTAGCATACACGCAGCAGTGGGAAGCCCTGTAAGCTCCTGGAAGACGAGGTTCTTCCGTCTTATCTGCGCACAAACCTAACAAGGGGGTGAACACAGATCAGATGTTAAACAAGTACTTGCTAAGCTAAACCACAGACGGATCAGAATGCTTCCTACCTGCAGCCTCACGGTGCTCTTGGGCCGCTTATGATGAAGCAAGGGCAAACTCCACTGTCTCTCACATCCTAGTATTCCTCCTAGAACTACAGGCTTCCAGTGTCTCCCTGACTAAATTAGTTTGTCCCCTACATGTGCAAACTTTATTTTCCAAACTACATTCATCTTGTTTATCCCCTACCCACCTTCTCGGTTTCTGTGAATCTCTTCTGTATAAAAATAAACATTCCCTTGGTTTCCTAAACAATCCTGCTGTAATGTAAGAAGTCTGGGCCCAAAGGCAGATGGGCAGCTCAGGTTACCAGGAAGCTTCCGGACAAAGGACCCTATTTGAGGGGGGACATCTGATTCAAATATTTCAGCACTCACAGAGATTACCTGCTCACCCAGCTAGAGGCTAACACTGGGCAGGGCTTCTCAGAAAAAACACTGGGCCAGTTCTCCCAAGACAGGCAGAGGAGTCCCAGATCCTGTGACAGGACAGAATGACAGAATCTGACACTAAGCTGCATGCTGGGAAGCAGTGGCCCAGAAGGTTCCCAGAGAACATGAGCAGTACAAACAGCCTATCCTTTACAACAGGGTATAATATTAATAAATGAATATAATTTAGAGCCTGACAGTCAAATATGTAAGTGCTGTGCACAAAAGAAGATACTTTCTACCTTCAGGAATTTATTAGCAAGTTAGGAGAGAAGAACAGTAGAGGGCAGTATTAAAATACTAAAAAAATCATTCAAACATTAGGTGCTGGGATATGGGAGACTTGCTAGGGAAGAACTGGTGGGCCTGGACTTCTGAGTGGCTGCTCCTCACATCCCCAGGAACTGGTGACTTCAAGATTGAAACCGTTAACTCAGCATGACTTTTATACCGTTGTATTAACAGGAGACCAGCAAAGAACACCTGGGCCAGCTCACCAGCGGGAGTATGCTTAAATAAAACTGCACCTAGCTTAACAGCCTAGAGCAGTGGTCGGCAAACTCATTAGTCAACAGAGCCAAATATCAACAGTACAACGATTGAAATTTCTTTTGAGAGCCAAATTCTTTTAACTTAAACTTCTTCTAACGCCACTTCTTCAAAATAGACTCGCCCAGGCCGTGGTATTTTGTGGAAGAGCCACACTCAAGGGGCCAAAGAGCCGCATGTGGCTCGCGAGCCGCAGTTTGCCGACCACGGGCCTAGAATAAAAAAAATCACAGTGGTTCTAAATTATGAAGAGACTGGACAGGGCCACAAAGAGAAGCGAATCATCAAAGTATAAAAATCAATACTTTGATTCCACAGTTAATTAGATGCACCTTCAGCCTCCTCGGCCGCCCTCTTCACCTGGCGCCCAACCCGGCACAACACCAACACTGGTTACCTCCACGTTCCTTAGACTCCAAGTCCGTCTTCCTGCAGTGGAACAAGGAGGAAACAAAACACACTGTGGAACCAGGGGCCACATGCTGACCTGACAAGCTCAGGAAGGCCTGCATGGCAGTCTTGCAAAATCTAAGACCTAAAATAACCACAAGGATGGTCTGAAATTAAAACTTTTAACTAAAAGCAGTTATGGTGAGTAGTCACGTCCTAGACCGGTATCAAGGTCAATCTTTACCTTAACTGAGCCCATGGTCTTTTTCCATCTACGATAACATATCCTTGAAATGTCAGGGTAACTGGTAACTTCCCTTTTTTCCAGAACCCTCAGGACACAACCAAATGCCCTGGGGACCAGGACAGATACCACAAATTCTTTCATTGTTATTGTTATCATGTTAATTGACTGTTAACTATCCTGTACCCACCTAAGTAAAAAAAGTATGTGTCTATCATTTTACTTTTTATCTAATCCCAGAGGTTTCCCACTTGGCTTTCTCCTGCCTCTCTAATCTATCACCGATGGATTTCATGTAACCCACTTACTGTCTGCTCCTTTGATTGTAATGTTTAAAAATAGGTGAAAAACCACCATTCTCTGGAGCATTATCCCAATCTGTTGAGATTCTGCTTCCTGGCAATTGTCGACAGTTTGGCTCAAATAAACTCACAAAAATTCTTTACAGGTTTGGATGTTTTTAGATGAACAACACTCAGACTGCCTGGCTGGCCACGCTGATCATGACTACTAATCTGGAGAGGGCCCTGGTGTCACCAGCCGTCCAACTACTTCTGCCTAGTCCTCTTCACTCCCCTGGATGACAACCCAACACCTCCCCGCTCCTCAGACCCTCACTTCCCCCACCCCTCAATCTGCCCTGATGAGCCTGCTCCCTGCTGCCCTGAAATAACAGAAGAAATCAGAAAGAACTTGCAAACATCTCAACCACCACTTGAATGTGTGCTTCTCATTGCCCAGGGAGCTGTCCTGAGGAGGAAACTGGTCTTGCAAGGCATGTCAGGCCATAAAAACTGTGAACAATGCACTGCCCTGGGGGGGTTGTTATCACTGGCCCCAGGACAGATCATCGGATATGGCCTGGGGACCCCCAACACCTGGGGGCCTTCCTGTAAGCCCAGGAAAGGGGGCGGAACCATATCTGCAAGACAAAGACCCCAGAAGGTTATAAAGAGTGAAACCCTCTGCGTGTTTCTTCACTCTGATTTGGAAATTATTCCCGGAGTTTTTGAGTGTTAATAAATGGGGTCCCTCCCTTTCTCTAGGAAGCGTGCTTGGTATTTCTTTGGTCTTCTGCAAGTCTCTGCTCCCAAGGTCAGTGTCCACATACCCATCCCTCTTGGTTTACCTCCTACCCTCCTGACAGCTCCTTCTTGAGTCCTTCACAAGAGCCTACTTGTCCCCAAAACTCGGGAGTGGCTCTGGCTCAGCGCTTGGATCTAACTCTTCCCTGTCTAGACTCATTCTTTGGTGATCTCGTTCAGTCCAGTAGATGAACCACCTACAGCCAACAACTCCCAGACTCCATACTTTTAAACCCAAATGCTTAAACAACATCTTCTGTTGCATATTTAACATGCATCTCAAAGATTAACTTGTCTACAACTGAGCTCCCAATATTCTACCTCTTCTCTGCTTCTTCATCTTAGTAAATGGCAATTCTTCCCTTGTACTTGCCCAGGAAAAAAAGTCTTGGATTCATCCTTGATAAGAATCATCTCCTTTTAAACCACAGGTAAATGTCTAGCAAATCCTGTCAGTCCTATCTTCAAAATATATCCAGTATCCAACCAATTTTCAGTACCTCTACTATAATAATGGTCCAAGCCACCAGAACATCTCACCTGCATTATTAAAATAATATTCTAAGTGACCCCCGGCTTCTGCTCTTACCCCTAAAGTGTATTCTCAACACAAAAGCCACAGGAATGCCATTAAAGGGGAAGTCATATGAGGAGATTCCTCTAAAAGCCCTCCAAGGAATTTCCTTATACTTAGTAAATCCCAAATTCCTTAAAATGACCTAGAGAACTTTATAGAGTCTGCCCCACCATTACCTGTCAACCTATCCTCAAACGCCTCATCCTCATTCATTCTGCTAAAACCATTCTGATCCTGCTATTCCTGGAACAAAGTAAGGCATGCTCCTGCCTCAGGGCCTTTATGTTGCTCTCTGGGTTAGAAATATTCTTCCCCCAACACCCCATATCTAGATGGCTTGCTTTCTCAACCTCATTTAGGCCTTTGCTCAAATCTCAGTGGCTTCCCCCTAATTATCCTGTTTACAATTCAAAAATTCCCCACTTCCTATTGTATCCTTTTCTGTTTATTTTCTCCAGAACACTCAACTACCATTTGACACTACATATTTTACCTATTTGCTTATTATCTCCCAACTAGGCCCGGTGCACGACATTCATGCACTGCGGGGGAGGGGGAGGGAGACCCACAGCCTGGCCTGCGCCCTCTCGCAGTCCGGGACCCCTCGGGGGATGTCCAACTGCCAGCTTAGGCCCGCTCCCTGCAGTTGGACATCCCCCAAGGGATCCTTAGTGCTGTCACACAGGCAGGAGAGGCTCCCGTCACTGCCGCTGCCCTCGCCAGCTGTTAGCCTGGCTTTTGGCTGAGCAGCTCTCCCCATGTGGGAGTGCACTGACCACCAGGGAGCAGCTCCTGCATTGAGCATCTGCCTCCTGGTGGTCAGTGCGTGTCATGCGACCGATTGTTCTGCCGTTCGGTCTATTTGCATATTAGGGTTTTATTATATAGGATTAGAATGTAAGTTTCACAAGTACAGGAACCCTGTCTATTTTCTTCACTCACAGCTGTATTCCCAGAACTAAAAAAGTGCTTATACTTAAACTTCGCAATAAATATTATTAGATGAATCAATGACAGAGAATACACAAAAACTTATTTGCTCGCTATGAAATACTGACAGATCAGAATGTGACCTGTGCTATAAAACTAAACTTTCAGACAAATATCCAACATTTTCAAGATGCCCCATGCAGAGCTGGCACTGTCCTTTACTTACTCATTCCTTTTTCCCTCCAAACCTGAAGTCTAAGCTCAAATACTATCAAGAGCAGACACTGCAAACTAATTGATCGTAATAGATGAGGACTTATAACAACTTTAATATTGTCACTTGTGGCCCAACATTTGGATTTTTGCAGCTTGAGCTTTGAAACTGCTTGCAAGGCATGACTGCCCTTTTGGTACTTCTTGCATGGTCGACAAATAACAATCCCTGTACTATAATTGTGTGGTAAAACAAACGAACAAACAAAATACCTTTTTGTTTCAAAGGCCTAGGCTGGAATTAGGACTTTGCTAAATGCTTAATCATATATTTCCCATTGTTCTCATCTCACAACCCCACTTTCTTGATCACTGAGTCAGCCAAGTGTGTGGTCTTCTTTCCCCTGGCAACCCATCTCTTTGATCATCAGTTCCTTACAACTTATGCCTTTAAAACCTTGTCCTATCCCCTCCATTTTGGAGGGTATTCTCTGTTCATACCAGGAGTTTATTCCATGGTTTGCAAATCATTATCTGAATAAACTCTCTTTTTCATTTCCTTTTTTGTTAATCCTCACTCAAGGATGTTTTTTTCCCATTGATCTTTAGAGAATGTGGAAGGACAGGAGGGAGTGGGAGAGACACAGAGAGAGAGAGACAGAAAAACATCGATGTGAGAGGGACACATCTATTGGTTGCCTCCCACATCCATCTGCAACCCAGGTACATACCCTTGTCAGGGAATCCAATCCTCAATCCTTCTTGAACAGGTTGATGCTCTAACCACTGAGCTACTGGCCAGGGCTCTTTTCAATGTTTTAAAAGGATCCTCTGGCCTTGCCTTTACATAGATTGGGGTAGGGTTTGTGGCCACATGAAGAGCTCCTGGTCTACCCAACAGACACAGCTACTTCTGGGTTTCAGCCACTGTTGCCAAATGGCCTAGACCAGTGATGGGCAACCTTTTGAGCTTGGTGTGTCAAACTTCACCAAAAAACTGAGCATAACTCGGGTAGTGTGTCACTTTGAGGAAAAAACTAACTCCAAGACTCTAATCGCAAATGTTTCATCTTCAGGAGCAGCAAATATTTCATCCTCGGCATGCGGCTGCCTCAGTGGCCACGTGTCATCAGAAATGGCTACGCGTGTCAGTGCTGACACGCGTGTCATAGGTTCGCCATCACTGGCCTAGAGTCACCAGAGTTTTGTGGATGAAAAAGGGGTCACATACTGATAGGGGTAGAAATAGAATGTTGGGGAACCAGCTAGAATTGTAAGAAATACTAATCATGCTCTGTTAACCGTGATTATTTTGCTCTGATTAAAGAAGGCACATTCTAACCTGGCTGGCAGTTAGTTACACATGGGACCTGGGAGCTCACCTAGAAATGCAGCCCATCCTCCCCGTTTGGAGCTGCCTATTATCATGGAAAGATAACAATTTTGCTGCAGAAACCAGCATCACCAGCCCTTGCATATCACTAAGCCCTCTGAACATCCCCAGTCCACTGCTTACCTGTTAACTGCCTATTGGCATACCCTTTGGCTACTTCCCCATGTAACCTTTTCTCATTTTACCCAATACAAGCAGCTGGCTTATGGTGGGGTGCAGAGCAGATTTTTGTGGATGACCTGCTGCTCTCCCACATTACTGGCAGTATTGGAATAAATGCTCATAATGATTCATCCCTGTCCCTGCTTAATTGGCTCAAGTAGTGACAGCAGTACGGAACCATTGTTTGTCCAGTCACAATACTAAACCTGACAATTTCAGGAGAGCCCTGCATGGCAGGCCTTACAAACTCAAAGACCTAAAGTAACCACACAGGATGGTCTAAAATTAAAACTTCTTAATGAGAATTATTACGAATTTTGAGGTGAAAAAAATAGGTCTTCATAAACTATCAAGACTGAAGATTTGTACATACTTTCCATTAGTGTGCTAGTAAATGTTTAACAGTCAGCTCTCCAGAAGAAAAATAAAAAAGAGCTCTGATTTGTAGCATTTGCTGATGTCTATGGTGTAAATACTTCCACTGTGGCTGATTTCAAGATACCAGTATGACATCAATGAACATGAAGTTGGAAAGAAATGCAGACAACTGACTCTCACGGGCTGCTACAAGCTGGATCCTGTCACTGACCTTTTCTAAAAGTCTACATGAAAAATGTTCACAATGTGCCTACCATTGGACTCAAAAAGTCTTTTCTCAAAATAGTCAAAGAAGTACATAAATGCAGGAATATTTGCCACAGGTTGTTTATAATATCAAAAATTTGAAAAAACTCATTGTCAATAAATAAATAATGAAATTGCTTGTACTTGTAAAGCAAAAAAAAAACAAAAAACTTATTAATGAAAAAATGAGTCATGATGAGTAGTCATGAACTAGGCAATCTTCCTTGACAAAGGTCAATCTTTACTGATAGATCCTCCCTTCCCCCAACTGATGGACGGAGTATGATGTAAACTCCACCTGCAGCTGGACATTCCTGAACACCTTATATGGACTGTACATTGAACCACCAATCAGCACCTGCCATATACTCTAAGCCCCCAATTCCTAAATCCCTAGGCCCCTAACCATGTACCTTACATGAAACCACCAATCAGCGTGGGCTGAGTACCCTAAGCCCCGTCCCTCTTTTCCTCCCCTTAAAAGGCAGTCTCACCCTGGCACACACACTCTCTCTCCCTCTCTTTCTCTCTCTCTCTCTCCCCCCATTTTCCCTTCTGGAAGACGGCCCGGCAGGGTGATCTCCAATAAACCCTGTATCCTGGTATCCCATGGTCTCCGGCCCTCTATTTAATCTTTCATTTACCTTAACTGAGCCTGTCTTTTTGCATTTATGATAACATACCTTTGGAATGTCAGAGTAATCCCCTTTTTTTCCAGACCCCTCAGGGCATAATTTCCCACCAGACCAAGGAACCCCTTGTTGTTATATTGTTTCCCAAATACCATCTCTCTATGTGCTGTAAATGTTAACTGCTAACTATCCTATACTCACCAATGTAAAAGTGTATGTCTCTTCATTTTGCTCTTTATCCAATCTCAGAGATTTCCCTGCTTTGCTTTCTCCTGCCTCCCTAATCTGCCACCAATGAATTGGAATTTCCTGCCTCCTCCTTTGATTATAACAAAGATAAGCTGGAGGTTTACACAATAAAGACTTCTAATTTTAAAATGTTGAAAACTGCTGCAAAGTTCTGGCTCCTCGAAAGAGAGACTGGATTTGTCCTTACCCCTTCCTCATTCCTGCTCTGTGCAGCAGGCCCTAGCAGCCACCTCAAGGCCACGAGGTATCGAGGCGGAGGTGTGTTCTAGCTTGCTAAAGCAGAGAGAGACAGAAGTCTAGGGTCTCTGATAAAAGTGGAGATGCCACACCAATCGTGGACACACACCTCCAGACTTCACCAACAGACGGACTGTTTTGGGTTTTCGGTTATACACGGCCAAATACAATTCTAAATAACAGAAGTCAAATGTACTGGAGGGGTAGGGCCTTTTGGCATGACAATAAGAGGAGTTCTACAGACCAGCTCCCCAGTGAAACTGGTGAAAATTATTCAAAAAATAAAATGATGGAAGTCTCTGGAAATGGTCCTAAAGGATACAGCAAATGACAAAACATTTATTCATGAAAATCTACGACAGTTTGGTAAGAATGAGGCAAGATAGTAAGAAGCTAAGAAAATTCCTTGGCAAGTAGAATGGGGAAACTGAGACACGATAATTAAATAAGGCCAAACAGTCTGATCAATTTACAGCCAGGTAGTGAATGGCAAGACCGTATCTTCCCTATCCAAGGGCACTTGAGAGCAAATGGTTTATCCCTCTCCTCTAACCAGAGAATTAACATCTTAAACCACCCTGGCCTGAAGGCAGGTCGCAGAGACTCCATTAGTGCGGTCTGTGCCAGCCAAACCCAAGGACAGATGCAGTCAGGGGAACAAATAACAAAAAGCCTGAATAGGGCCAGACAGACACAAGATAAAAGTACAGTGAAGCAGTGAAGCAGTGAAATGGACCAAAGAACAACCCGAAACTCCCCTATGTGCTCATTTTGATGAATCAACAACAGGAAAACTAATGAACATTCGGTTAAGACCCTCCTCTGAGACCTTCCCTAGAATTCCCACCTGCAGAAGAGAAGTAAAACCCTCAAGACAATGGATGCCAGCAAGGGCTCTCTCTCTCTCTCTCTCTCTCTCTCTCTCTCTCTCTCTCTCTCTCTCTCTCTCTCTCTCGAGCCTGCCCACACCTTTCTTCCATCAGAGGCGGGTATCATTACTTTTTTTTTCTTTTACTTTTAAAAGTCAACTTTTTTAAAAAATGTTCTAAATGTATTTAGGTTTTAAAAATCAGTCCCAAAGCTTTTGAATCAAAAATATCAGTCCCTTCCGCATTCCCCAACTCTTGATTACTTATTTCCAGAGGTTACCTCTTTCAACCCTTTTTTTATTCATCTCCATATTTTCATGTATTCTTTTTTTCTTTTTCTTTTTTTAAATCTTTATTGTTGAAAGTATTACATATGTCCCCCTTTTCCCCACATTGACACCTTCTAGCCCTGACCTGCACCCTGCATGCCAGGCCTTCAACACACTACTGTCTGCGTCCATGGGTTATGCATATATGCATAGAAGTTCTTTGGTTAATCTCCATCCGCCCACACTTCCCTCTGAGATTCTACAGTCTATTCCATGTTTCCATGTCTCTGGATCAATTTTGTTCAACAGTCTATTTCATTCTTTAGATTCCACATATGAGTGAGATCAGGTAATACCTGTCTTTCTCTGACTGGCTTATTTCGCATAGCATAATATTCTCGAGGGTGCCATGCTGTCTCAAAGGGTAAGAGATCCTTTTTTTTTTTTTTTTTTTTTTTACTGCTGTATAGTATTTCATGGTATGAATGTATCACAGCTTTTTTATCCACTCATCTACTGATGGGCACTTGGGCTGTTTCCAGATCTTAGCTATTGTAAATTGCTCTGCTATGAACATAGGGATGCATACGCACTTTCTGACTGGTGTTTTGGGATTCTTAGGATATATTCCTAGAAGTGGCATCACTGCATCAAATGGCAGTTCCATATTTAATTCTTTGAGGAAAGTCCATACTGTTTTCCATAGTGGCTACATCAGTCTGCATTCCCAAGAGCAGTGTACTAGGGTTCCCTTTTTTCCACATACTCACCAGCACTTGTCATTTGTTGATGATAGCCATTTTGACAGGTGTGAGATGATACCTCACTATCGTTTTAATTTGCATCTCTCTGATGATCAGTGACTTTGAGCATTTTTCATATGTCTCTTGGCGATCTGTATGTCCACTTTGAAGTGTCTATTTATGTCCTTTGCCCATTTTTAATTGGATTGTCTTCCTTTTGTTAAGTTATATGAGTTTCTTATATATTTTGGATATTAATCCTTTTTCAGATGTATCATTGCCAAGTATGTTCTCACATATAGTAAGCTCCCTTTACATTTTGTTGATGGTTTCTTTTTCTGTGCAGAAGCTTTTTATTTTGATTTAGTCCCATTTGTTTATTTTCTCCTTAGTTTCCTTTGCACTATGAGATGTATCTACAAAATTATTGCTATGAGATATGTTTGAGATTTAGCTGACTACGGTTTCTTCTAAGATTTTTATAGTTTCACATCTTACCATTTAAGTCTTTTATCCATTTTGAGTTTATTCTTGTGCATGGTGTAAGTTGGTGGTCTAGTTTCATTGTTTTGCATGTATCTATCTAATTTTCCCAACACCATTTACTGAAGAGACTGTCTTGACTCCATTGTATGTTCTTGCCTCCTTTGTCAAATACTAATTGTGTGTAATGGCTTGGGTTGATTTCTTGAGTCTTTGTTCTGTTCCATTGATCTATATGCCTGTTCTTGTGCCAGTACCAGGCTGTTTTGATTACAGTGGCTTTGTAGTATAACTTGATTTCTGGTATTGTGATCCCTCCCACTTTATTCTTCTTTCTCAAGATTTCTGTGACTATTCAGGGTCTTTTTTTGGTACCATATAAATTTTTTGAGTATTTATTCTAGATATGTGAAATATGCTGTTACACTGAATCTGTAGTTTGCTTTAGGTACAATGCCCATTTTTATGATGTTAATTCTACCAATCTATGAACATGGTATATTCTACTTGTTTTTATTTTCCATGTCTTTTTTCAATGTCCTGTAGTTTTCTAAGCACAAATCTTTTACCTCCTTTGTTAAGTTTATTCCTAATTATGCTAATTTTTAAAATATATTTTGTATTGATTTTAGAAAGGAAGGGAGAGGGGAGAGAGAGAGAGATAGAAACATCAAGGATGAGAATCATTGATTGGCTGCATTCTGTATGCCCCTTACTGGGGTTGATTCCATAACCTGAGCATGTGCTCTTGACCAGAATAGAACCCAGGACACTTCAGTCTGTAGGCCGACACTCTATCCACTGAGCCAAACCAGCTAAGGCTATCCTAATTTTTTGTTGTTGCAATGGTAAGTGGGATAATTTTTTAGTTTCTCTGTCTGAGAATTCATTATTGGTGTATAAAAATACCAACAATTTCTGGCTGTTAATTTTGTAACCTGCTACATTGTCAAATTCATTTATTAAATCAGGTAGTTTTTTGGTGGAGTCTTTAGGGTTTCCTATGTACAATATCATGTCATCTGTGAAAAAGGAGAATTTTACTTCCTTCTTTCCAATTTGGATGCCTTTTATTTCTTCTTCTTATCTGGTTGCTGTGGCTAGGAATTCCGGTACTATGTTGAATAAGAGTAATGAAAGCAGACATCCCTGTCTTGTTCCTGTTCTTAGGGGAAATGGTTTTAGTTTTTGCCCATTGATTATGATGTTCACCATAGGTTTGTCATATATGGCCTTTATCATGTTGAAATATGCTCCCTCTCTTCCCACTTTGCCAAGAGTTTTTATCAAAAATGGGTGTTGGATTTTGTTGAATGCTTTTTCTGCATCTATTGATATGGTCATGTGGTTTTTATCTTTCAATTTATTTATGTGATGAACCACATTTATTGATTTGCAAATATTGTATCAGCTTTTCATCCCTGGAATAAATCCCACTTTGTCATGGTGTATGATCTTCTTAATATATTGCTGGATCCGATTTGCTAATATTTTGTTGATGATTTTAGCATCTATGTTCATCAGGGTTATTGGCCTGTAATTCTCTTTCTTTACAGTGTCTTTATCTGGTTTTAGAATTAGGATAATTCTGGCCTGATAAAAAGAGCTTGGAAGTGTTCCTTTGTCTTGGATTTTTTGGAATAGTTTGAGAAGGATAGGTGTTAGTTCTTTGAATGTTTGGTAAAACATCCCTGTGAAGCCATCTAGACCAGGGCTTTTGTTTGCTGAGAGTTATTCGATTACTGCTTCAATTTCATCAATTATTATTGGTCTATTCAGGATTTCTGATTCTTCCTGATTCAGTTTTGGAAGATTGTATTTTTCTACGAATTTGTCCATTTTATCCACATTGTTCAGCTTGTTGGCATATAGTTGCTCGTTGTATTTTATAACAATCCTTTGTACCTTTTTGGTGTTAGTTGTTACTTCACCCATTTTGTTTCCAATAATATTTGTTTGGGTCATCTTTCTTTATTTCTTAATGAGTCTGGCTAAAGGTTCATCAATCTTATTTATCTTTTCAAAGAACCAGCTCTTGGTTTCATTGGGGTTGTTTGTGTGCGTGTGTGTGTGTGTAGGGGGGGGGGGGGGGGGTTGCCTCTATGTCTTTTATTTCTGCCCTATTTTTTATTATTTCCTTCCTTCTACTTACTCTGAGCTTTTCTTGTTGTTCTCTTTCTAATTCTTTAAGTTGTAGGATTAAATAATTTATTATTAATTTTTCTTATTTTTTTGAGGTAGGCCTGTACTGCTATACACTTCCCTCTCAGGACTGTTTTTGCTGTGTCCCAGAGATTTTGGGTTGTTTTGTATGCATTTTCATTTGTTTCTAGGAAGTTTTTTATTTCTTTCTTGATCTTATTAGTTACCCATAAGTCTATTTTGAAGTCTATTTTGTCAGATATGAATATTGCTACCCCAGCTTTGTGTTTGTTTGTTTGTTTCCATTTGCATGGAAAAAAAAATTTCCATCCCTTCGTTCTCATCCTATGTGAGCCTTTGTTCTGAGGTGGGTCTCTTTTAGACAGCATATATTTGGGTCATGTTTTCATATCCATTCGCTTGCCGTGTGTCTTTTGTTTGAAGCATTTAAGATTATTATTGACTAGAGGCATGCTGCACGAAATTCGTGCAATGGGGGGGGACAGTCCCTCAGCCCAGCCTGCACCCTCTCCAATCTGGGATCCCTCTCACAATCCAGGACTGCTGGCTCCCAATCACTTGCCTGCCTACCCGCCTGATTGCCCCTAACTGCTTCTGCCTGCCAGCCTGATCACTCCCTAACCACTCCCCTGCCAGCCTGACCGACACCTAACTGCTCCCCTGCTGGCCCAATTGCCTCCATCTGCCCTCCCCTGCCGGCCCAGTTGCCCCCAACTGCCCTCTCCTGCCGGCCTGGTTTCCCCTAACTGCCCTCCCATGCTGGCCTGATCACCCACAACTGCCCTCCCCTGCCAGCCATCTTGTGGTGGCCATCTTGTGACCACATAGGGGTGGCCATCTTGTGCAAGGGTGTGATGGTCAATTTGCATATTACCTCTTTATTATATAGGATAGGTACTAATTTTATTGCCATTTTCAATCCTGATGCCTCTCTCTCTCTCTCTCTCTCTCTACACACACACACACACACACACACACACACGCACACACATACATACACACACACTGAGTGGCCAGATTATTATGACCACCCCATTAGTACTTCGTTGGGCCACCTTTTGCCTTCAATACTGTGGTGATTATTAAGAAAACAAAAAGGGGGCTAAGACCATCAAGTAGTTAACATATAAATGCGAGAAGGCTGATGGACTTTGATATTCAGCAAGGACTGAGAATCAGCATAATATTACCTGCCACTGGCTCAATGGCTGAAGGCAATCCCCTAACCTGATAATCCTTTATTGTTTACCAAACCTTACCATTGAAATGACTGTTTGCTTTGCTAAAGGGCAAATGTGTATTCTGGTAAATAAAAAGCTATGGGTCTGGAGATTCGAGGAGCCTTTCCACTAGAGAAGGGCCTCCACCTGGCTCCCCATGCCTTCTAAATTTATATTTCTTGTCTAGTATATCCATTTGTGCGCGGCCCCTTCTCCAGACCTTAAACCCTAGCTGCAGATGGATGCGGCAGTCACAGAGAGATCCCAACCAATAACAAATACACTCCTAAAAAACTAATAGGTCAAAGAAGAAATCAAAAGGGATATTAAAATGAGATGAATGAAAATGAAGGCACAATATACCAAAACTTATGGGATGCAGCGAAAGCAGTATGTGGAAGGAAATTTATAGCTGTAAATGTCTATTTAAAAAAGAAGGATCTCAAATCAATAACCAGCCTTCTGCCTTAAAACACTAGAAAAAGAAGACTGAACCTAAAGCAAACAGAAGTACATCAGTGTCCAATGAACTCTTAGCAAAATTCCACAAACTGAGTATTCTGGGCTAGAAGTCAAGGTTTTCCTTTTTGGGGCTCTGAAGGAGAATCTGTTCCTTGCCTCTCTCCTACCTTCCTGGCAATCCTTAGCATTTCTTGGTTTATAGAAGCATCACTACAATCTCTGTTTCTGAAATCATGTGTCTTTCTCTTCTCTGTGTCTTCACATGATCTATATACATAAAAAGCCAGTGACCGGAATGCCATAACGCCCAGAACAACTGGTCACTATGACACCCACTGCAGCCAGTGGAACTGGCCAGACCGGGGGTGGCACCAGCAGCCAACCTCCCGCAGCTCCTCCCCCTGGCTGGCCCCACCCTTGATTGCCCCCCAACCCCAATAGTGGGCAGGGCCAGTGGCCAACCTCCTGCAACCCCTCCCCCAGGCCAGCCCAACCCCCAATGGGCCCCCACCACCTCGATCGGCCCATGGCCCCTTTCCTCACTCAGCTCTGCCCCCAATTGCCCCCCACACACATCAATCAGGGGTGGGGCTGACTGGCCAACCTCCCACAGCCCCTCCCCACGGCCGGCCCTGCCCCCAATAGGTCGCCCTACCCCAATTGGGGGCAGGGCCCACTGGTCAATCGCCCTTGGCCCCTCCCCCCAGCCAGAACGGCCCTGATTGGGCCCCATTTGGGGCAAGCCGGCTGGCCAACTTCCCACCATCTCCTCCTCCCAACAGGTCCAGCCCCAATCTGCCCTGATTGGGGCCAGGCCGGCCTGACCCCACCTGTGCACGAATTCATGCACTGGGCCTCTAATATTCTTATAAGAACATCAGTGATTGGATTTAGTACCCACATAACACAGTATGACCTCATCCTAATTTAACTAATTAAATCTGCAAAGGCCCTATTTTCACACAGGATCACATTCACAAGTACCAGGGTTAAAACTTCAAATATTTTTTAGAGGACAAAAATTCAACCCACAATAGAAGAAAATAAAATAAAGATAAGGGGAGAAAACAGATTAATTAAAATTTAAAAATTAAATAAATAATAATGCATTCAATGTGAAAAAAAAAAAAAGTAAGAGGAGGACACTGTTCGTAGTTTGTGCCCATTTAAAAACAGAAGCGGTTAAGCCAAGTACTGGGAGTAGACACTGGATTCCAGTCCAGCTCCATCATGGGCAAGTTGCTTTATGTCTCAATTTCCTCATACTTCAAACACTGCCTGAAGACAACAGTGTCCAGCACGTGGTAGATGACATGAAACACCATGACATAGTTTGCTAATGTTATAGAGGTAAGGAATCTAAGGTGCTTGCAGAGACTTTTGAAGTTTGAAGAAGCAGAGCCAGGTGTCAATCCCAATTCTGTCTGACATACCACTGCATTTTCCTTCTGTAGGTTTTCCTGCTCTCTATACCTGGTCTAAGAATGTGAAGAACAGTGGGCACTGGAGGAGTCAACGGTTAACCCTTCCCTTTAGCCATCCATATTTCTGTGATGCGCCTGCTGGGCATTTTTCCGGCTCCCAGGTTGATGTCCTTCAAGGTCAAGGAGCAGCCTGTGTCAGAAAATGTGCTTCCCTAACTTGACCTGAGGAGCAGAGAGGATCCAGTGGGTGAACCCTTCTTTGTGACAATGGCAGCATTGGAATTTTCTCACTGAATTGCTAAAAGGAGACATGCTATTTGACCACCAAAAAGAAAAGAAGGAGAAGGAGGAGGAAGAGAACGAGGAAGAGGAGGGCGGCGGGGAGGGGGGAGGGGGGGAAAGAAGAAGAACAAGGAAGAGAAAGTAGGAGAAAAGAGAAGGAGGGAAAGAGGGAAGGAGGGAGGAAGGGGGGAGGGAGGGAGGGAGGGAGGGAGGGAGGGAGGGAGGGAGGGAGGGAGGGAGGAAGGAAGGAAGGAAGGAAGGAAGGAAGGAAGGAAGGAAGGAAGGAAGGAATAAAAAGATGTAGTCCAGAGGGGAACTCACTGGGAAATTACTGCAGTGCAATGGGAGATGGGTACCAGAGGGGAGCAACAATTATTTTTTAATAGAATGAGAATTAATGAAATAGAGAATAGAAAAATAGAGAAAACAGTCAAAACCAAAAATTGATTCTTTCAGAAGATCAACAAAATTGACAAGCCTTTAGCTAGAAAGACTAAGAACAAAGAGAGAAGATTCAAATTATTAGAATCAGAAATGAAAGCAGGATTATTATTACTTGTCTTATGAAATAAGGGTTATAAAGGAATATTGTGAACAACTGTATGCCAACAAATTAGATAACTTAGAAGAAATGGGCAGTCCATAATTCCTAAGACACACACTACCAAAAATGACTCAAGAAGAAATAGACAATCTGAATCAACCCATAACAAGTAAAGACATTGAATTAGTAATCAGAAAAACATCCCAAAAGAAAAGCCCAAGTGCAGATGGCTTCATCAATGAATTCTATCAAAAACTTATTAAGAAGAATGCTAATTTTTAATAAAGCCTTCAGAAAAACAGAAGAGAAGGGAATACTTCTCACTCTATCAGGCCAGTATACCAGACAAAGACATCACAAGAAAACTACGGAGCAATATTTTTTAAAAATATGAACATTAAATTCCTCAACGAAAGAGTAGAAAGCCAAATTCATCAACATATAAAATAATTCCATGCCCTAACCAAGTGGGATTTGTCCAGGAATGCAAATTTGGTTTGACATCCAAAAATCAAATAATATAATACACCGACCATGTCAAAAAACCATGTCATCTCATTAGACACAGAAAAAAACATTTTATAAAATCTTTTCATGATAAAAACACTCAATAGGCTTGAAATTAGAGGGCAACTGACAAAGGGCAACTATAAAAACTCAACAGCTAACATCGTACTTAATGGTTAAAGACTGGAAGCTTGCCCCCTACTAAGATCAGGAACAAGACAAAGATTCCATTAATATGAAATGTTCACAATAAGCAAATTTATAAAAACAGAAAGTTAGATTAGTGGTTGCTTAGGCATGGAGGACATGGGGAGATGCAAAGTGATAACTAAAAGGTACAGGTTTCCTTTTTCAGGTAATAAAAATGTTCTAAAATTGATTGTGGTGATGACTGCACATATCTGTGAAATGTATCTCAATACAGTTGGTGTGTGTTTTTTTAATGTAGTATACCACTAAAATAAGAATTAGAGAGGATATGCCTTTGGCATTCATGGAAACCTAAACAAGAGGTTTCAGGAAAGTGGTGAAGCAATAGGAAAGTGGATAGACTGCCAGTGTACACCAGGCAACTGCTCGAACAGCAAAAACCCACAAACCACCCACCATCCTTCAAAGAGAATGAATAAATTGTGCCCTATTCCCAAAATGGCCTAATGTATAGCAATGAATCTTATAAATGTAATGCAGGTGTCCTCAAACTACGGCCAGCAGGCCACATGCGGGTGTTTTTGCCGTTTTGTTTTTTTTACTTCAAAATAAGGTATGTGCAGTGTGCATAGGAATTTGTTCATAGTTTTTTTTAAACTATAGTCCAGCCCTCCAATGGTCTGAGGGACAGTGAACTGGCCCCCTGTTTAAAAAGTTTGAGGACCCCTGATGTAATGTATAGTGAGAAAAGCTAGTCCCAGAAGACTAAATACACTACATCATTTCAATTAAGCTCAGAAACAAACAAAACTAATGCATTATTTGGGTATTCATATATATGTGATAAAACTTTACCAAAAAAAAAAGCTGGGTTACAACAAACACAAAATTGAGAAAGGTGGTTATCTCTATAGGGAGTCTTCTATGGGTGATGCAAGAAGATGAGGAAGAACAGTTGAAAGATGCCATGGCAGTGATAATATTCTCTTTCTTGGATCAGGTGGGTTGTTCACAAGTATTCTGTATTTCATTATGCTTTGTTATTGTCTCTATGAATATAGTATATGCTTATATATATTTCCTTTATAGCCAATAAACTGATAAAATAATCAAGGAAAAATCTTAAAATGAATGAGGGAGTGGAAACAAAAATGCAGATGATTTTTTTCTGGAAAACTAAAGAAGGGAAGGGGGGAAACAGTACAACAGCTACGGGGAGACACAAGCTAATGGGAGAGATTTTAGAATGAAGGTAAATCAGATGGCTTTATAGGCTGAAGGGAGAGGGAAAGACTAGGGGTGAAGAGAAGAGATAACAAATAATGGCTCCTGAACAGACAGAGAGGAAGGGGTAGAAGTCAAGAACACTGGCAGAAGAGATGAGTTTAAAAAGAAGGTAGGCCTGTCCTGAGACTAGAGATAAGGAAGTGAAAATAGTTTGAATATCTAAGTAAGATTTTGGGAGAAGGTAGGTAGAGATAGGCAGCAAGTTGAAGAAAATCATTCACAATGGTGTTAATTTTCTCACAGTAAGAATTGAGGTCATCCTATCTAATAATAGACAAATATGCAAATTGACCATACCTCCGACACACCCACAAGCCACACCCACCATCCAATCAGAGCGAGTATGCAAATTAACCCAAACCAAGATGGCTAGAGCCACAGAGAGCAAGGTTTCCTAGGTAACAGAGGAAGCCAAGCTTTCCACCTGCCCTTGCCAGGCCTAAGCCTCCACTCAAGCTACAAAGTTTCAATTATAGAAGGTAAACAAATTCAAACAAATGGCGGCAGATTGGAGCTTGAGAGAGCAGGCCAGGATTGCCGGCGGCAACAGGGGAAGCAAAGCTTTCCGCACACCCTGACCGGGCCCACCCGCTTAAGGCAACAAAGTTTCAATTATAACCCCAACACAAATGGCTGCCGGCCTCAGAGGGGAGCCCCAGGCTTGGCTCTGCTCCAGGCTACAAAGTTTCAATTGTAGAAGGAAAATAAATTCCAGATACCAGGGCCTCTGCTTGCGTTGCCAGGGGGCGTGGCCAGCCTGCAAACCACCACAGGCCCCTAGCTCAGGCCGCCCCACACCCCAAGGGAACCCCCACCTGATCCGGGATGCCCTTCAGGGCAAACCAGCTGGCCCCCACCCCTGTACCAGGCCTCTATCCTATCTAATAAAAGACTAATATGCAGATTGATCATCACTGCAACACACAATACAACTGCCCCCATGTGGTCAAAGATCCTGCCCCCATGTGGACACAAGATGGCCACCACAAGATGGCCAGCAGGAGAGGGCAGTTGGGAGGCACCTGGCCTGCAAGGGAGGGCAGTTGAGAGGGACCAAGCCTGCAAGGGAGGGCAGTTGGAGGTGATCAACCCTGCAGGAGAGGGCAGTTAGGGGTGACCAGGCCGGCAGAGGAGGGAAGTTGGGGGCAAACAGGCTGGCAGCAGAGTGGTTAGGGGGTGATCAGGCTGGCAGGCAGAAGCGGTTAGGGGCAATCAGGAAGGCAGGCAGGCAAGCAGTTGGGAGCCAGCAGTTCTGGATTGTGAGAGGGATGTCCGACTGCCCATTTTAGGGATCCGACTGCCCACTGGGATCAGGCCTAAACGGGCAGTCGGACATCCCTCGAGGGGTCCCATATTGGAGAGGGTACAGGCTGGGCTTAGGGACAACCCCCCTCCGTGCACGAATTTCGTGCACCGGGCCTCTAGTTTTTTGATAATAAGGAAGGCAGGGATTGAGCACAGGGCTGGCTGCAAGTGGTGTTGGTTTGTAAAGAGTCACAGAAGTTGACAAGAAACAAGTGAAAGGCATTTGCAGAGAATTAGAAATAAGAAATTGCTAGCAATACCAAACACATGATTGCCTGATTTTCCCCAGCAATTCTGTCCCTCTAATATAGGAGCAGAGAAGGCAGTTTGCAGCACTGTTGCTGGCATAGCAGGATGGAAACACAGGAATCCAGGAGCAGGTAAAAGAGAAACTGGACCAAAGATGTTAATTTTGGTTATCTTTAAATTGCAAGAATGTATTTTTATTTCTAAAAATTAATAACTAGATGCAGAAAAAGCAAACAATGAAGGAAGTGTACAAATACGCTAACAACACTCATCCTGAAAGTGGTAGGAATAACAATAAATTCCCCCCTTTGGTCTTTATTTTCAAATTTCGGTTATGGCGTTACATTTGTTTTATAATAGTAATTTTTACAAAAACAACTTTAAATGTATCTAATGCCCAATGCAGAGTAATTTTTCATTTTTGGAGGAACTGAGGCTTCAAAAACTGCTACATTCTAAAAGCACAGATTTCACAATTGCTGCTGTTTTTTAGTCTTATTTGCTATGTTAGTTGCATCACTCCCTGCTCCGCCCTCTGTTTTATCTCATCAACCTTTGATCTGTTCATATTTTCTCCTTTAACTTAGTTTAAGAAAAATAAGTCCCCAGACATTCCAGAATTTCACTTGGCAATAATTCCAATCCTATAGATGAAAATAATATTGCCCACATTTGACACTTCCTTGATACCTATGCTATGGTATCAGTAAAGAGGAATATATCACTGGGCTATCTCCATCCTGGCAAAGGAGAAGAAAATGTACGTCAGGTAAACAAGCATTTAAAATCTAGTTCTCACCCCCATAGCCTATCACCCAGTTACTCATGTACCAACTAAGCTGTGTTGCTGTTAGCACTACCACTGGCCTCTGACACTCTGGACACTGAGGAGGATAGAAAGTCAACTCTCTATTGAGAAGACAACTTCACGGGGAACCAGGCACAAAAGAGCCAAGCCCCAGTTCTTTTTTAGGGCCCTCTCCACCTTTGGTCTGAACAAGGTTAGTCACTGTCAAAGGACTATAGTAAGTCTCAAGCAGCTCCATACTCTTCTTTGGAGGAGTACTTCAGACTGTTTTTCTATGCTCAAAACTCTGGGATAAAATCCAAACTCCTGGCCTAAAAAACAGGGCCTTCTACAATCACTTTTCTAGCCTTGTCAAGCCCTTCATTATCTCCCCTCCCTCCACCCCCTGCCCAATGCACCTTACCATTCCCATCCTCTGGGCTTTTGCACATGCTGGTCTCTGCCTGTGCCTCCATTCTACTTGTGCCTAGCCAATGCCTGTTCTTCCTTTAAGACCTCACGCAGGCACAATCTTCTTTTGAAGCTCTTTTTGCATCCCTTCCTCCCAGGGAACACTAACCAATCATTCTTGCCTGTGGGTACTGTACAGTGTAGACACACCTCTCTCTGGCAGCTATAACTGCCAGCTCCAAGAGCATGGGGCTGACCTCTATTCATTTTTGCCATCCCCCTGCGGGGCCCAGCACCAGGCAAACAGAAGGTGCTCTATAATGTCTGTGGAATTAAGGCTGAATGACCCAGGATCACTGCTGAAGAGGCCTATGAAGAGGAAAAAGTGAGGGAGGAATCATACTATAAATAATTCATTTGAGAACAATTATGGTGCATCTATTACACACTATAGAGCATATTTTTTAAGTGATGCTGGTCTCCACTCTTAAGAAACACAGAGTTGCAAAGAAAAGCTATATGTATTCAGAAAAGTATCAAGTAAGTTTGGAAGAAAATACATATTTGAGAAAGTCAGACAGGCCTAGCAAGGACTCAATCCCAGATCTGCCTCTTACTAGCTGTAGGACCCTGGGCAAGTTACTTACTTTCTCTCTGCCTCAGCTTCCCCATCAGTAAATATGATTAACTCTAACTCATATTCTACTACTCCTGCTTCCTTCCCTCTGCTTCCAGCTATTCTGGATTTCTTCCTGTTCATCAGTCAGGTCACTCCTGACTTAGGATCTTGATACCTCTAGTTCCTAGAACACTTCCCCCAAGTCTCAGTCACACAGGTTTCTATTCAAATGTCACCTCCTCAGAGAAGAATTCCCTTAGCATCTACTTAAAATAGTATCGCCCCATCCCATGTCATTCCTAATGCCCCTAACCTGATTTATTTACTTCATAGTACTTATCAGTACAGAAATAACAGTATAGCAGTCTCCTCTTATCCACAGAGGATGCATTCCAAGATCATCAGTGGATGCCTGAAACTCGGATAGTACTGAACCCTATCTGTTATGTTTTTCATATATATATATATATATATATATATATATATATATATATATGTATATGATAAAGTTTAATTTTTAAATTAGGCACAGTAAGATATTAACAACAATAATAATAAAGTACAACAATTATAACCATCCTATATAATAAAGAGGTAATATGCAAATTGACCATCACACACTCACACAAGGTAGCCACACCCATGTGGTCACAAGATGGCTGCCACAAGATGGCAGGCAGGGGAGGGCAGTTGTGGACGATCAGGACAGCAGGGGAGGGCAGTTGGGGATGACCAGGCCTGCAGGGGAGGGAGGGCAGTTGGTGGCAACCGGGCCTGCAGGGGAGGGCAGTTAGAGGCAACTAGGCCAGCAGGGGAAGGCAGTTGGCAGTGACCGGGCCAGCAGGGGAGGGCAGTTGGGGGTTACCGGGCCAGCAGAGGAGGGAGGACAGTTGTGGGGGACCAGGCTGGCAGGAGAGGACCAGACCTGCAGGGGAGGGCAGTTGGGGGCGACTGGGCCTGCAGGGGAGGGCAGTTGGGGGCGACTGGGCCTGCAGGGGAGGGCAGTTGGGGGCAACCAGGCCAGCAGGGGAGGGCAGTTGGGGGCAACCGGGCCGGCAGGGGAGGGCAGTTGGGGGTGACTGGGCCTGCGGGGGAGGGCAGTTGGGGGCAATCAGGCTGGCAGGAGAGCAGTTAGGCGTCAATCAGGCTGACAGGGGAGTGGTTAGGGGGTGATCAGGCTGGCAGGCAGAAGCTGTTAGGGGCAATCTGGAAGGCAGGCAGGTGAGCAGTTGGGAGCCAGCAGTCCTGGATTGTGAGAGGGATGTCTGAACGCCGGTTTAACCCCAGGAGTTGAACTGTGATGAATTTCATGCACCAGGCCTCTAGTCTTATATAATAAAAGCCTAATATGCAAATCGACTGAACGACTGGTCGCTATGATGTGCACTGACCACCAGGGGGCAGACGCTCAATGCAGCAGCTGCCCCTAGTCCGCAGACCCAAGGCCAGCCAAGGCAGGTGCCAGCAGGGCTCTCCCCACCCCCTGATTGCCCCACAGGTCGGCCCTGATAGCCGGCCAGGCCTAGGGACCCTACCCGTGCATGAATTTCATGCACTGGGCCTCTAGTATAAGTTAAAATAAAAGTTATGTGAATGGTCTCACTCTCTCTCAAAATACCGTATAGGCCCGGCTGTTGTGGTTCAGTGGTTGAGCAGTGATTCATGAACCAAGAGGTCACAGTTCAACTCCTGGTCAGGGCACATGCCCAGGTTGAGGGTTCAATCCCCAGTAGAAGGCAGCCAATCGATGATATTTCCCTGTCATCAATGTTTTTATCTCTCTATTCCTCTCCCTTCTTCTCTCTCTAAAAATCAATAAAAATACATTTTAAAAATTCATTTAAAAAAAGAATACAAAATACCTTATTGTACTGTATTCAACTCTTCACTTAAAAACGAAGCACTTTACAGCTCCTCTTTTGCATATCAGAATTTCCAGCATCACTACTTTTATGCTTTGAGTTCATTATTAAGTAAAACTAGAGGCCCGGTGCACAAAATTTGTGCAGGGGGGGGGGTGTCCCTCAGCCCAGCCTGCACCCTCTCCAATCTGGGACCCCTTGGGGGATGTCCAACTGCCTGTTTAGGCCCAATCCCACCGGCAGTCAGACATCCCTCTCACAATCCAGGACTGCTGGCTCCTAACAGCTCGCCAGCCTGCCTGCCTGATTGCCCATAACCACTTCTGCCTGCCAGCCTGATTGCCCCCTAACCTCTCCCCAGCCGGCCTAATTGACGCCTAACTGCTCCCCTGTCGGCCTAATCGACCCCAACTGCGCACTCCTCCCCCCCCCATGGACTGATCACCCCCACTGCTCTCCCCTGCAGGCCTGGTTGCCCCCAGCTGCCCTCCCATGCAGGACTGGTCACCCCCAGCTGCCCTCCCATGCAGGCCTGGTTGCCCCCAGCTGCCCTCCCCTGCCAGCCTGATCACCCACAACTGCCCTCCCCTGCTGGCCTGTTCATCCCCAACTGCCTTCCCCTGCAGGTCTGATCGCCCACAACTGCCCTCCCCTACTGTCCATCTTGTGATGGCCATCATATGGTAGCCATCTTGTAATGACATCACGCATGACGCCACCTAGGCTTTTATTATATAGGATAAGGGTTACTTGAACACAAGTGCCAATAACCAAGATAGCTACTAACTGACAAATGAGTAGCAAATACAGCATGGAGAGGCTGGGTAAAGAGATGATTCACATCCCAGTAGAGGGAGCAGGATGATTTATGATTTCATCACACTACTCAGAATGGCTTACAATTTAAAACTTATGAATTATTTCTGGAATTTTCCATTTAATGTTTTTGGACCACAGGTAACTGAAACTGTGGAAAGTAAAACTGTGGATAAGGTGGGACTATTATATTTGCTTATTCTCTTTCTTTTCTGTATCTCCTACTAAGATATAAATTCCTGAGGGCAGGGTCTTGGTCCTAGCTGGATCCCCCAGTGCCTAAAATTCCTGGCACATAATAGATACTAAAAAAAAATTGGTTGACTAAATGGTGACAACATGAAAATATTACCTACATCAAAAGGTTTTGTGAAGGTTAAATGAGAAAATGTGCCTAGCACACATTAAGCTCAGTTATGTTGGCTAATACTATTATCAAAGGAATCCAGAAGAGGGTGAGGTCAACATGGGCAGAGGCAGTTACAGAAAGTTTCAGGGAAGAGACAGGTCTTAAGCTTGATCTGGAAGGATAAAGATTTTTCTGATGGGTACAGAGGTGGGGGCACGAAGGAGGTTGGAAGGCTGTCCTACTCTGTACAAGCCACCCCTCCCCCACATGTGTTCTCCTCACACCTCCATTTAACACAAAGTCATCATACTAAGAATCTTCTACTGACCAGACTACCCATCCATCAATCCATTCTTTCATTTCTACCACCAAAACCAAGACAAATTTCACAATAGGACATACAATAACGTTTAATTAATTTCAGGATAGACCAGCAAACCAGGCTTATTTCTATCCTAAAGAAAGACTTGTGTCAGACAGCCTGACTTGTGAGGGGAAAAGAAAAAAAGAAGCCAGAACGTCCACTCACAGGGAAACAATAACACACTATAAGGCATCTATACTATGTAGAGGTTAAACTGAATACAACAGACACTTATGTACTAATGTGAAACAATCTCCAAAATATATTGTTATATTGGGGGGGGGAGGGGGCTTGGAGAATACACACTATGTGATCTCATTTATGTAAAACAAACAAAAATTTTAAAACCACACATATAAAACGTAAATATTTCTCTGGACATACATATATACATTAATATGTATTTAACCACCATATTTTCAGCTCTTCAACACTGCCTGAAACTTGGTAGTTTTCAATGAATATTTGCTGAATGAATGAAAACATGTACGTGAATACAAAAGAATTAGAAAATTGATCTGCTTTCCATGCTAAATAGTTCTGTACTGTCTCCATTTTAAGAGGCTGTGTTAATGCATTACTTGTATAATTAAAATAATTAAAAATAGTTCTTAAAAATGTTGCAGGACCTGGATAGACCACAAAGTATATATATACTAACTCTGAATAACTTCTCAAAAAATATATTGTGAATAACATTAAGTTAATATAATACTATATTAACTTAATCGTCTTGAGTAATTAGGGCTCTTAAGCAGCAACTCAACGCTCACTTTACCTCTCCAGCATAAGGCGAACAGAAAAGTGCTGGGTTTTAAATTGTTCCTAAAAATCCGTTAATGCAGTGGCCTGCCCTTTCTAAAGAGTGCTCTTCCTACAAACCCAGACTCCTCTGGGGTGGGGCTCCCGCGCACCGCCTTCTCGGGAGCAGAGGAAGGAGCGCAGGTGAGCAGGTGGACGGGGACCGGCCCGGGGGAAGCGCACCCACACAGCGCAGGGGGCGGCAAACTTACTTTCCTACTGGCCCCTTCTTTGGCTGTAATCTGTCTCTCCTGTTCAGGCATCATGTCCCGGGGAAACCTATGTCTCCTGCGATCCGGTCCGGAGCCCAAAGGTCACCTAGTTAGTGAAAAAGAAGCGCGGTGTTAAAACCCAGGGGGCCGGGTGTGGGTGGCATCTCTGCGGTTCGGCTCTAACAAGAGGCGGGGTCTGGGAACCGAACCCAGCATTTCGGACGAGGGGATCCGCTGCCCTCACCCCACCGACTATTTCAGAGTTGCGTGTCACCGCACCCCCGGCCCTTGGGGGCGCGGGCATGAAAGCGAGAGGGGAAGGTGGGTCTCGGACCCGCACCCTCCAACCCGGAGGCCGGCCTGCCGACGCCTCAGGGCCATCGGTCGAGCCCCTCTAGGGGTCTCCCGGGTCTCCGCTACCTCAGGCTGGGGCGCTTAGGTTCAGTCTGCAGCTCCAACACGTGCAGGGGAGGCAGGGAATGCGGGCGAGCCGCGCAGACCCGGGCCGGAGACGTAGACCCCAGGGATCGCCCACCGAGGCGGCGGAGGGGAGGTGCTGCAGGCGCCGCGTGAGGTCCGCTCTGCAGCCCCGCGTCTGAGCCTGACTCGGGAGTGAACTCCGCACCCAGAAAATCGATCCGAGACGCGCCAGAGCGTCCCGTTGATCTC
Organism: Eptesicus fuscus; assembly: GCF_027574615.1. Classification (NCBI taxonomy): domain Eukaryota; kingdom Metazoa; phylum Chordata; class Mammalia; order Chiroptera; family Vespertilionidae; genus Eptesicus; species Eptesicus fuscus. The sequence continues at coordinate 12,710,841 of NC_072480.1, read as the reverse complement.
CAACGGGTGACAGGCTCCGGGACGGGGACCGGAGCGCCCGAGCCCGGGCTCCCGGGGAGGGAGGGAGGGGGCCCTGGGAGGGCGGGGGCGGGCGAACCGACTGTCCATCACAGACCACGCCCCCCCAGCCCACCTCCCCCTACAGCTCCGCCCATGAGCGCGGGACCCGTGTTCCACACGCTGAAAACTTGACCACGCCCCAGGAGATGCTATTGGCTGCGAGGCCGTGGGAAGCCACTACCATCAACCAATTGGAACGCACATCCAGCCCCGCGGAGGCGGAGGAACACCTCAGTAGCCAATAGGGAAGAAACATAGCGAAGCGCTTCCTGAGTGCCGGGGCCGACTGAAGATGGCGGCCAGCGAAAGGGGCTGGTGGTTGTGCGAGTTGCTGAGGTGAGGGGTCTGTGCGGGCTCACAGGTTTCTGTGTCGCGATAGTATTGTCCACCCGGGCAGCTGAGGTTTGCAGGGAAGGGCTTTCTTTGTCAGGAATGCACGGTGTTTTCTTTAGTCCAGGGAGCGGCTCTTTCACTTGGGGGTCTTCTCGACAGACTGAAGCCGCCTGGGTTAAAAAATGTCCGTGCTGAGGATTTCACTTTCTCGCCTGCCGCTCTGCTCACTGAGGGGTCGTTACCCTCCCTGTTTCAGCTCTTTATGTCTCTTGTGTGCACTCCAGTGAATCTGTCACATTACTCATATTTGTTCCTCATTTTCCTTTATTGTTGAGCCGCGAATCGTTTTCCAATCCGTCATGTCTGTCTTTTTGGTAAAGAAGAAACTGGATCTTATTTCTCACGCCTTAGTCCTCTTTCACGCACCAAAACTGTCGTTGTTAGTGTGTCATTTAAATACAAAGGTTATGTTAAATCTCTTGCTCCTTTACTTTAAAATATATTTGTATGGACTTCAGAGAGGAATGGAGAGGAAAAGAGAGAGAGACACCAACAATGAGGGGGAATCATGGACCGTCTGCCCCCGGCACGCTCCCCGCCGGTGTGGGGCCTGCGACCCCGGCCTGTGCCCTGGACGGGAACCCAACCCGGGACCCTTCCGAACTAGGCCGACGCTCTGTCCGCCGAGCAACCGGCCAGAGCGAACCCCTTGCTTCTTGGTCGTCCATTGATTTTTATTTCTGATTAACGTAAGAATTGTTATATAAAATATTATTGCATTTATCTTTATTACATAATATAAACTGTTTCTTATAGAAAATTTAGGAAGTAGATGAGCAAAAATGAAAATCCGCCAAGAATGCTACCATCCAAAATAAAGACCATAAACATTTGGGTGAAGAAACTAGACTTTTCCCCCCACATTTGTTGTTGATACAGTACTGTATTTTACTTGTCTTGCCTTACACTGATAAAACGGGAAGACCTGCTCTATTTTACCCAACCAGTTCTTTTAACATCTACATACAGGGTGTGGCAAAAGTAGGTCTACAGTTGTTCATATGGAAAAATAATAAAATAAATAATAATTCAAGAATAAACTCTGTGTTTTGTCCCACCCCCACCCCCCCACCCTTTTAGTTCAGGTTGAAAATTTATAATTAACAAGATAGCATCCTGCTTAGCAGTATTTATGTATTCGCTCCAAAATTCAGGTATTCATTGTTCGTTTTTGTCCCTCTATTTCAAATTCTGTAATGATTTTTTTTTAAACATTTTGAATGGAAAAGTCTATTTTGGACCCTTCGTATTCTTCCCTGTCACTTGAAATACCCCTAATTCAGTGCTTTACATATTCTTCCCTGTCATTTGAAATACCCCTAGTTCAGTGCTTTGCACATAGTAATGGCTAAATAAATGTTTGCTGAATGAATAACTTTTTTTTTGGTATAGTATCACAGAAAAATATCCTAAACTACCTGAAAAGGCTATTAAAATATGCTCCCTTTTCCTAGTATGTATCTGAGTGAGTTTGCATTTACCTCATATACTTCAAATAAAACAACATGTCACTACAGGTTGAATGCAGAAGCAGGTACAAGAAGCCACTGTCTTCTGTTAAGCCAGACATCAATGAGATTTGCAAAACTAAAACAGTGACACCCTTACTAAGTTTCCTTTTTTTGGTTTGGAAAATACAGGGTTATTTAAAATAAAAATATTATAGGCCCTGACTATCCTCCCCATATGCCAAGTTTGCCAGTTCAATCCTGGGTCAGGGCACATACAAGAATCAACAAATAGCCCTAGCTGGTTTGCTCAGTGGATAGAGCATCAGCCTGCAGACTGAAGGGTCCTAGGTTTGATTCTGACCTTGATTGCAGGCTTGATCCCTGAGGTGTGTGCAGGAGGCAACCAATCCATGATGTTTCTCTCTCTGTCTCTCCCCCTCCCTTCCACTCTCTCTAAAAATCAATGGGAAAATATCCTTGGGTGAGGATTTACCAAAAAAAATAAAAAAAAAAATAGAATCAACAAATGAATGCATAAATAAGTGGAATAACAAATTGATATTTTTCTCTCTGTTTCTCTCCTTTCTCTAAAATCAGTAAATAAAATTTTTAACAATAAATAAATAAAAACTGAATATCAATAAGATATTTATTTTCCAAAGAATTTGTGTTAATTTAAGTTTTAGTATTTTATTGTTTTTGTGACCTATAAGGCCCTCAAATCCATCATAAAGGGTAGGCATGGTATTACATATACTGTTAGGTACCAAGCATAAGAGAAAAATATAACGAGAAATTATTTCACCATAATTTAAGAGACATCGAGGAGGTAATCAAGTTTTGCATTCATATATATTTATTGTATGCCTTCTCTGTACCAGGTATTATGGGATATGTTGGTGAGCAAGCCTGGGTCCTTGTGTTTTCAGAGCTTGAGTTGATGTGGCAATAATAGAGAACCTTTTAGCCGTTTGTGTGGGAGTGAGTAAACTAAAGTGCACATGGTAGAACATTAGTGGCTTTTTTGGCAACTCATTCAGAAGCAAATAAGGGAAGGCGGTGATTTTAGGGTCGTGTAAGCAGGTCAAATGGAGAAATTAAAATTCTGTTCCTCTTACCCCAGAAATTGTTCTATTTGATGTAAAGTGAGAGAATAAAAATGACTATCTCACCAAACTATTTTTAAAATTAAATTTATTGGGGTGACATTGGTCAACATGAACATACAGGTTTCAGGTGTGAGTTTCCCTGTTACAAGATCGATATATTGCACTGTGTACCCACCACCCAAAGTCAAATATTCTCCTGTGACCATATATTAGGACCCCCTTCTTTCCCTCCTCTTCTCTCTGGCAATCACCACACTGCTTGAACCACTGTTTGTGTTCACGAGTTTCAGTTTTATATCCCACATATGAGTGAAATCATATGGTTCTTAGTTTTTTCTGACTTAACTTCACTTAGCACAGTGGTCGGCAAACTCATTAGTCAACAGAGCCAAATATCAACAGTACTACGATTGAAATTTCTTTTGAGAGCCAAATTTTTTTGAGAGCCAAACTATATAGGTAGGTACATTGTTATTAACTTAATTAGGGTACTCCTAAGCTGGCTTTTGCTAAAAACTCAAGGGGCCAAAGAGCTGCATGTGGCTCGAGAGCCACAGTTTGCCGACCACTGACTTGGCATAATCTTCTCGAGGTCCATCCATGCTACAAATGGTGCTATTTCATCCTTTCTTTTGCAGGACACTTGGGTTGTTTCCATGAATTAGCCACTGTGAATAATGCTGCAGTGAGCATAGAGGTGCATATATCTTTGCAAATACATGTTTTAGAGTTTTTCAGGTACATACCCAGGAAAGGAATTGCTGGGTCGAATGGTAGCTCTATTCTTAATTTTTGAGGAATCGCCAGACCGCTTTCCATAGTGGTTGTACCAGTCTACATTCCCACCAGTGGAGAATGAGGGTTCCCTTTTTTCCACAACCTCTCCAATACTTGTTATTGCTTGTCTTGTTGATAATGGCCACTCTTAACAGGTATGAGGTGATATCTCATTGTAGTTTTTGATTTGCATTTTCCTAATTGCCAGTTTGGTTGAACATCTTTTTATATATCTACTGGCTATTCATATGTCTTCTTAGGAGAGGTGTATTTTCAAGCCCTCTGCCCACTTTTGATTGGGTGGTTTGTTTGGTGTTGAGTGTTATGAGTTCTTTATATATTTTGGAAATTAAACCTTTGTTGGAGCTACTGTTTGCAAATATCATCTCCCATCTGGTTGGCTGCCTCTAGTTTTATTGTCAGTTTCTTTTGCTGTGCAGAAGCTTTTTAATTTGATATAGTCCCACTTATTTATTTTTGCCTTTACTTTCCTTACCTGTGGGGTCAAGTTCATAAGATTTTTTTTCTACTACCCAGGTCCATAAGTTTAGTACCTATGTTTTCTTTTGTGTAGCTATTGTTTCAGGTCATATATTTAGGTCTTTGATCCATTTTGAATTACTTTTTATACATAGGGACAAACTGTAATCCAGTTTCATTCATTTGCATATGACTTTCCAGTTTTCCCAGCACCATTTTTTAAGAGACTGTATCTTTACTGCACTGTGTGTTTTTGGCTCCTTTGTCAAAAATTATCTGTCCATATAAATGTGGTTTTATAGCTGGGTTCTCTATTCTGTTCCATTGATCTATGTGTCTGTTTCTCTGCCAGTACCATATTGTTTTGATTATCGTAGCTCTGAAGTATAATTTGAAGTCAGGTTAGCGTGATACCTCCAGCTTCATTCTCTTTTCTCAGGATTGCCTTAGTTATTTGGGATCTTTTGTAGTTCCATACAAATCTGATGATTTCTCATTCTATTTCTTTAAAAAATGCCATTGGGATTTTGATAGGGATTGCATTAAATCTGTATATTGCTTTGGTAATATAGCAATATTACCAAATTGTTGATTTTCCCAATCCATGAACATGAGAGAGATATTTTCCATTTTGTTGTGTCTTTTTCAGTCTCTTTTAATAATGCTTTGTAATTTTCAATATATAGGTCTTTCATGTTCTTTGTTACGTTTATTTCTAAGTATTTTGTTCTTTGGTAGCAATTGCAAAAGGAATTTTTTTCATTTCTTTTTCTGAAGTTAGTATACAGGAAGGCAATGGATTTTTGCATATTAATATTGTATCCTGCAACTTGACTGTGTTTGTTTATTATTTCTAATAGTTTTTGGTGGAGTCTTAGGGTTTTCTAAAGAATCATGTCATCCACAAAAGGTAACAGTTTGAGTTCTTCCTTTTCTATTTGGGTACCTTTTACTTATTTCTCTTCCCTTATTGCTCTGCCTTGGAATAAGAATGGTGAGAGTGGACATCCTTATCTTATTCCTGATCTTAGAAGAAAAGCTTCCAGTTTTTCACCATTGAGTATGATATTAGCTGAAGGTTTATCAAAGATGGCCTTTATTATTACTTTCCTTCTATTCCTATTTTATTGAGTGTTTTCATAATAAATGGATATTGTATCTTAAATGCTTTTTCTGCATCTACTGATAAAATGATAAGATTTTTATTCTTTCTTTTGTTAATGTGGTGTATTACATTGATTGATTTGTGTATGTTGAACCATCCTTGTACCCCTGGAATGAACCCCACTTGATCGTGATGTATTATTTTTTTGATGTACTGTTGTATTCTATTTGCTAGTATTTTGTTTAGGATTTTTGTATCTGTATTCATCAGAGATATTGGTCTGTAATTTTCTTTTTTTGTGTTATCTTTGCCAGGTTTTGGTATCAGGGTTATATTGGACTCATAGAATGTTTTAGGACGTATTGCCTCTTCAATTTTGAGTTTGAGAAGGTTATGTTTTTTTAATCTTCTTCGAATATTTCGTAGAATTCACTGGTGAAGCCATCTGGTCCTGGACTTTTGTTTTGGGGGAGGTTTTTGATGTTTGTTTCAATTACCTCACTGTTGATGAGTCTACTTAGATTTTCCAATTCTTCATGATTTAGTCTAGGAAGGTTATATATTTATAGGAATTTATTCATATCTTCTAGGTTATTGAATTTGGTGGCAAAAAATCTTTCGTAATATTCAAGTATGATTCTTTGTATATCTGTAACGTCTGTGGTGACTTCTCTCTCATCTCTGATTTTATTTATATGATTTTTTCCCTTAGTGAGTCTAGCTAGGGGTTTGTCAATTTTATTAATCTTTTCAAAGAACCAGCTCTTTGTTTTCTTAATTTTTTTGTACAGCCTTTTTGTTCTCTATTTCATTCAATTCTCTAATTTTTATTATTTCCTTTCTTCTGCTGACTTTGCGTTGCTTTTGTTCTTTTTTTTTTCTAGTTTTTTAAGATGTAATGTTAGATTGTTTACTTGGGGTTTCTCTTGTTTCTTGAGATAGGCCTGTAATGATATAAACTTCCCTCTTATTACTGCTTTCGCTGCATCCCAGACATTTTTATGTATTGTATTGTCCTTCTCATTTGTCTCTATATATCTTTTGATCTCATCTTTTATTTCTCCTTTGACCCAGTAATTTTTTAGTAGTATGTTGTTTAATCTCCATGTGTTTGTGGGTTTCTTTACTTCCTTTTAGCTGTTGATTTCTAATTTCAAGGTATCATGGTCAGAGAATATGCTAGGTATAATTTCAATCTTCTTGAATTTGCTGATGCTACTTTCTGGGACCTAACATATGATCTGTTCTTGAGAATGTTCCCTGTGCAGTGAATAAGAATGTATAATCTAAAGTTCTGGGATGAAAGGTTCAGTAAATGTCAGTTATGTCTAGTTTCATTTAAGTCCTGTATTTCTTTATTTTTTTAATATATGTTTATTGATTTCAGAGAGGAAGGGAGAGGGAGAGATAGAAACATCAGTGATGAGGGAGAATCATTGATTGGCTGCCTCCTGCACGCCCCACACTGAGGATTGAGCCCACAACCCGGGCATGTGCCCTGACCAGGAATCGAACCATAACCTCCTGGTTCATAGTTTGACACTCAGCTACTGAGCCACACCAGCCGGGCAAAACTGATATTTCTTTATTGATTTTGTTTGGTTGATCTGTCTAGAGCTGTCAGTGGAGTGTTAAGGTCTCCAACTATGATTGTGTTTTGATCTGTTTCTCCCTTTAGTTCTGTGAGTAGTTGTTTTACATATTTCAGTGCTCCCTGGTTGGGTGCACATATATATTAAGAAGTGTTATGTTTTCTTGATGTATCAATATAAAGTGTCCATCTTTGTCTCTTGTTATCTGTTATCTTGAAATCTATTTTGACAGACATAATTGTTGCTATACCTGCTTTCCTGTGGATGTTATTTGCTTGGAGAATCATTTTCCATTCTTTTATTTTGAATCTACCTTTGTCTTTGCAGCTTAGAGGTGTCTCTTTTAGGCAGCATATGTTTAGGTTTTGTTTTTTTATTCACTCTGCTACTCTATGCCTCTTTATGGGTGGATTCAGACCATTTACCTTTAGGGTGATTATTGATGAGTGAGGATTTCCTGTAACCATTTTATCTTTTGTTTTCTGGTATCTCTGTGCCTACTTTGGTTCTAGTCCTTTGTGTTTCTGTCTGCTGGTTTGTTAGGCGGTATTCCATGCTTCTTTCCTCTTTTCTTAAGCTATGTGTTCTGACTTGGGGATTTTTGTGTGTGGTTACCATTAGATTTAAAAAAAAATAAAGTTGCATATATATCATAGTTTTTTTTTCTTTTGAGTGCATCTGATCTTCATCCTCCTTTGCCAGTTTAGACTTTTACCCCCTCCTCTTTTATGTTTTTGTTGTCACAAATTATCCCTGTTTATGTTGTAAGTTTTTTGATAATTTATTCATAGTGTTGTGACCTTATGTCCTTTGTTTCAAGTAGAATAACTCCCTTGAGTATTTACTGCAATGGAGGTTTTCTGGTGATAAAATATCTCAAGTTCTGTATGTCTGGGGAAGTCCCATTTCTTCTTTCCATTTAAAGGATACTTTTGCTGGATATATTATTTTGGCTGGTAATTTCGCACTTTCAGACGTTTGAATATTTGGTTCCACTCTCTTCTGTCTTGTAGAGTTTCTGCTGAGAAGCCAAATGAAATTCTGATGGGTTTTCCTTTGTAGATCATTTCCTTCTTTTCCCTGGCTGCTTCGAGAATTTTTTCCTTATCGTTAATTTTTGACAGTCTTAGACCAAGTTCCTTGGAGATAGCCTCTTTGGATTGAGGTAACTAGGTGTTCTGTTTGCTTCTTGAATTTAAGGATCTAGTTCTTTCCATAGGTTTGGAAAGTTCTCATCCACTATTTGTTGGAATAGAATCTCCGTTCCCTGCTCCCTCTTTCTCCTCCACAATGCCTATAATTATAATATTGCTTGTTCTGATGGAGTCAGTTCTTGTAGAACTCTTTCATTTTTCTTTATACTCAGGTCTCTCACTTCTTCCCTCTCTGCTATTTTTAGATTCCTATCTTTGATATCACAAATTCTTTCCTCCATCTGGTTGGATCTGTTTTCTGTGTTCAGTCGTTTACTCTTTATTTTTTTTATTACCTTAAATCTTTATTGTTGAGTGTATTACAGATGTCCCGCCCCCTCCAATGCCCCAGGCCTTGACCACTCTACTGTCTGTGTCCATAAATAAGATCTTTGGTTAATCTCTTCCCACCTGCCCTGCCTACTTCCCTCACAGATTCATCAATTTGTTCCATGTTTCCATGCCTCTGATTCTATTTTATTCACCATTTTATTTTGTTCATTAGATTTCATATTCGTTTATTTTTATTTTAGATTCAGTTATTGATAGAAATATATTTATTGCCATTTTATTGTTTGTATTTTTCTTCGTCTTCTTCTTCCTCTTCTTAAAGAGTACTGTTCAAGCCCGACCGGCATGGCTCAGTGGATAAGCATTGATCAGGATGTCACAGTTCAATTTCCCGTCAGGGCACATGCCTGGTTGTGGGCTCAATCCCCACTGTGGGCATGCAGGAGGCAGGCAATCAATGATTCTCTCTCGTCATTGATGTTTCTATGTCTCTCTCTCTCACCCTTCTTCTCTGAAATCAATTAAAATATATTTCTTTAATAAAAGGAGAAGAAGAAGCCATAGTTGGTTTGGCTCAGTGGATAGAGCATCGGCCTGCAGACTGAAGGGTCCCGGGTTCTATTCCAGTCAAGGGCACTTACCTTGGTTGCAGGCTCCTCCCCGGCCCAGGCCCTCGTCAGGGCTCGGGCATGAGGCAACCAGTTTGATATGTGTTTCTCTCACATTTATGTTTCTCTCTGTCTTTCCCTCTCTCTTCCACTCTCCCTAAAAATCAATGGAAAAATATTCTAGGGTGAGGATTAACAAAAAACAAATAAATAAAAAGTAAAAAAAAAAAAGAGTATCCTTCAACATTTCATGTAATACTGGCTTGGTAATGATGAACTCCTTTAGCTTTTTCTTGTCTGTGAAACTCTTTTATCTTACCCTCAATTCTAAATGAGTAGAGTAATCTTGGTTGTAGGTCCTTGTTATTCATGACTTTGAATATTTCCTGACACTTCCTTCTGGGCTGCAAAGTTTCCCTTGAGAAATCAGCTGACAGTCGTATGGGTGCTCCCTTTTAAATAGCTAACTGCTTTTCTCTTGCTGCTTTTAAAATTCTCTCTCTGTCTTTGACCCTTGGCATTTTAATTCTGATGTGTCTTGATGTGGGCCTCTTTGGGTTCCTCTTGTTTAGGACTCTGTGCTTCCTGGACTTTAAGTCTATTTCATTCACCAGATGGGAGGTTTTCTGCCATTATTTCTTCAACTAGGTTTTCAATATCTTGCTCTGTCTCTTCTCCTTCTAGTACCCCCATAATGCGATGTTGGTACGCTTCAAGTAGTCCCAGAGACTCCTTACATTATCTTAAAATTTTTGGATTCTTTTTTCTTTTTGCTCATCAGATTGGGTGTTTTTTGCTTCCTCATATTCCAAATAGTTGATTTATTCTCAGAATCCTCTACTCTACTGTTGAATTCCTGTAAATTATTTTTTTATTTCAGTTAGTTTATGCTTAATTTCTGACTGGTCCTTTTTCATGTCTTTCACATTCTCACTAAGATCCTTGGAAGTCTCACTAAGTGCCTTGAAGCTCTTGTAAAGATCCTTGATCAACCTTATAACCATTGTTTTTAACTCTGTATCCAGTAGTTTGCTTGCTTCCATTTTATTCATTTGTGACTTGTTTTTCTGTCTCCCCATTTTGGCTGCTTCCCTGTGTTTGTTTCTATGTACTAGCTAGAGCTGCTATGTTTTCTGGAATTGGTCTTGTTTAGTAGGTGTCCTGTAGGGCCCAGGGGCTCAGCCTCCCCAGTCACCTAGGCTGGGCACTCTGGATGCACTCCTGGGTGGCTGGGGCATAGTCTTGTAGTTAATCCTTGATTGCTGTTGGCATCGCTGGGAGGAGTTGATCTCGAGGCCAATTGGTTGTGAGGACCAGCTGTGACTACAGTGGGAGAGCTGCTGTGCAGGAGACACCCCTATGGAGTAGGACTTGCTTCAGTGGGCTTTGGTGCTCACTGAGTCTGCCTCTTGAGTGTGTCACTTGTGAATGGATAGAATTGTAATCTGGTGTGGTCTGAAGCTGTCCACCAGGTGCACTGGCTCTAGGGCCTCCAGGGAGGTGTAAAATCAGCCACTGCTGGGGCCACCTGGCAGGAGCTACAGAGAGATCTGTATATGGCTGTTATTTGTATTGGGCTTGGTGGCGCCCAGGCAAGGTCCAGGTATGAAGCAAAGCAGGCTGCTGCTAGTGCCGGGTCTTGGGCCTTTTATTGATAGGTTTGAGGCACTCTGACACCAGCTGCAACTCTTTTGAGAGATTTTAGCCAAGTGTGAAGCCTGATCCAGGACAGGCCATTCATATGGAAAAGCTGCTGTAAACAGCTTGGGTGAGGTTGCAAATTGGATGGGGTGGGATCTCAGGAAATCATCTGGGTCAGAGCAAACAGTGTGAACCAGGCTGATGGATACTCAGATATGGCTGCCAGTCAGCCCTTCGACAGGGGAGTTCCCAGCACAAGAACAATGACTCCATGGGCACCCTCATCTGGAAGCCTTCCCCACGTTTCTGCCCTGATACCAGACAATCCAGTTCCTCCCAGTGTATGTCTGGGTCCCCCAAGCCACCTGGTGCTGGAGCTCAGAGGGATAAATCTGAGTTAAGCTTTTGCATTGGCCCTTTAAAAAGAACACCTGTATCTCCAGCACTCCCCATGTCACTCTGTTTTTTATTGCCCCTAGTTGCAGGGACTTCCCTTCCCAGTTCTAGAACCCTGGGCTGGGGAGTTGATGTGGGCCTGGGACCCCTTGCTCCTCACAGGCAACTTCCACAGAGACGATCTCCCTCCCGATTAAAAAAATAGCACACGTGGGTATTGGACCAACCTGTTCCATGCTTCTGCCCCTCCTACCAGTCGCAGTGTGCTTCTTTTCTTTACTTCTCTAGTTGTAGGACTTCCATTCAGCCAGCTTTCAGATGGTTCTGAATGATGGTTGTTCTATAATTTTAGTTGTAATTTTGATGTGGTTGTGGGAGGCAGCAAGGACAGGTGTTTACCTACGCTGCCATCTTGGTTTTTAGCAGTTTACTCTTAATCTCCTTTATTGCATGCTTCATTTCCAGGATTTGTGATTGGTCCTTGTTTAAAGTTTCAGTCTCCTTGGCAAAGTACTCATTTTGTCCATTGGCTTGTTTTCTGAGTGCATTGAATTGCCTATTTGTATTTTCTCAGGTCTCATTGAGTATTTTCAGAACTGCAATCTTGAGATCTCTGTCATTTATATCACACATTTCCAGATGTTCCAACTTGCTTTCTGGGGATTTTTCATGTCCTTTCTGGTCATCCTCATTACTATGGTTATTCATGGTATTTGCTGTTCTCCTTTGCCTATGCATTTATCTCTGTCAATATATTATTTCCCAGTAGATAGCGCTGAATTGCAAACTTTTTTATCTCCCAGTCTTGACCACCATGGCTTCCATAAGACAGTATAGCCATGCTACTTGGGAGTGGGATTTATTTTACCCTCACCGTAATGGAGACCCCTGACCTCCATGGGGTCCTGCCCTAAGCACCCCTCCTAGGGTTCAGTCACAGAGGGAAACAGTGGTTCTACTCCAATAGCTCTTGGTCTACAGATAATACTGTATGCTCCTGGACCCAACTCCAAGAGCAATGGGAGGCGAGTTTTGGGGTGAAAGTGCATCAGGGCTCTATGGTTCCATTTCTTTGTCTGAAACACCACTGTCATCCTAACAGTGAAGAGCTGCTGGGTGGAACCCCATGTTCTGTCAGGCATCTGCTGACTCAGACACTGTTTACACCTTTGCAGTTTGCCCTGTTGGGTTGTCCGACCCCCCTCACCCTCCATGTAGCTCTTTGTTGCTCCCAACCAAAGGAAGAGCTTACTACTACCAGTTTCCTTCCCTTTCCAGGCTGAGTCTCGAGCTCCTGGCTGAAGGGCTGTGTCTGTGCTTTCCTCCATTCTCGTCTTCCCAGTTGCCCACCTTTAGATGTTTCAAGGCGCAGACCTTTCAGGCATGCGTCTGTGTTGAGCAGGGATTTCTTTGTTGAATTATAGTTGGTTTCCTTGTTGATATTTCAGGGTGAGCAGCCAAGGGGCTCTCTCACACACCATTCCTCTGACGTCACTTTCACCAAACTTTTAACTAATGGAATACTGATCATTCCAGAAGACATATTTTGCCCTGGCTGGTATGGCTCAGTTGGTTGAGCATTCACCCTGTGTGCTGAACAGTAGCTGGTTTGATTCCTGATCATGGCATATGCCCGGGTTGTGGCTCAATCCATGGTAGGAAGATTGTAGGAGGCGCATGATCAATGTTTCTCTCTCACATTGATGTTTATCTCTCTCCCCCACCCCAGCCTCTCTTCCTCTCTCTTTACAAATCAATAAACTAGTCTGAGAGAGAGAGAGAAAGAGAGAGAGAGAGAGAGAGGAAGTTCTCAGTTCGACATCTCATCAAGGCAGCAGCAGAGGCCCTGCTCTCCAAGTCTCACAATGCCACCCAAGAACAATAATAAGAAGAAAGATGCTGGAATGTGGGCCCAAAAAAGACAAAAACCCAGTGAACAAGTCCTGGGGTAAGACCAAAAAGAAGAAGTGGTCCAAGGACAAAGTTCTGGACAAGCTCAATAACCTAGTCTTATTTGACAAAGCATATTATGTCAAACCCTATAAGGAAATTCCCAACTATAAGCTTATAATCCCTGCTATTATCTCTGAGAGACTGAAGATGCACAGTTCCTTGGCCAGGGCAGCCCTTCAGGAGCTCCTTAGTAAAGGACTTATTAAACTAGTTTCAAAGCACAGAGCTAAAGTAATTTACACTAGAAACACCAAAGGTTGAAGAAGATGCACAAACAGGTCCCACCAGCTATACTTCTTTTTTTTTCCCACCAGCTATACATTAAAAAATAAAATAAAACGTTAGCCCTAACTGGTTTGGCTCAGTCGATAGAGCGTCAGCCTGCGGTTTGAAGGGTCCCAGGTTCGATTCCAGTCAAGGGCATGTACCTTGGTTGCGGGCACATCCCTAGTAGGAGGTGTGCAGGAGGCAGCTGATCAATGTTTCTCTCTCATCAGTGTTTCTAACTCTCTATCCTTCTCTCTTCCTCTCTGTAAAAAAATCAATAGAATATATTTTAAAAAATAAATAATAAAAATAAAACTTAAAAAAGAGAGAGAAGACACATTTGGGGGGGTTACATATTGTCATTTCGAGGGTCAGATGCTATTACTAATGTTTTGTTGAGATAATAATTAAATCTGTTTTAATCCTTTAACACAGCGGTCGCCAACCTTTTGGACTTCACGGACTACCAGTGCTCCAGGGAACACACGTTGGCAACCACTGCTCCAAAGGGCTCCTTAAACCAGAGGTCGCCAACCTTTTGGACTTCACGGACCACCAGTGGTCCGTGGACCATCAGTTGGCGACCACTGCTTTAACATATATATTGAGTTAGGAGAAAAATGGCTCAATATTGATTTTTACTACTAATTAAAAAGAAATATATTAAACTAGAGGCCTGGTGCACGAAATTCGTGCACGGGGGCAGGGGGTGTCCCTCAGCCCAGCCTGCACCCTCTCCAATCTGGGATCCCTCTCACAATCCAGGCTGCTGGCTCCCAACTGCTTGCCTGTCTGCCTTCCTGATTGCCCCTAACCACTTCTGCCTGCCAGCATGATCACCCCCTAACCACTCCCCTGCCAGCCTGATTGATGTCTAACTGCTCCCCTGCCAGCCTGCTTGCCCCCAACTTCCCTCCTCTGCCAGCCTTGTCACCCCTAACTGCCCTCCCCTGCAGGCTTGATTGCCCCCAACTGCCCTCCCTTGCAGGCCTGGTCCCTCCCAACTAGCCCTCCCCTGCTGGCCATCTTGTGGTGGCCATCTTGTGTCTACATGGGGGCAGGATCTTTGACCACATGCGGGAAGCCATCTTGTGTGTTGGAGTGATGGTCAGTTTGCATATTACTCTTTTATTAGATAGGATAGAGGCCTGGTGCACAGGTGGGGGCCCGCTGGTTTGCCCTGAAGGGTGTCCCGGATCAGGGTGGGGTTTCCCTTGGGGCGTGGGACAGCCTGGGTGAGGGGCCTGTGGTGGTTTGCAGGCCGGCCACGCCCCCCCGGCGGCCCAGGCGGAGGCCCTGGTATTTGGGATATATTTATCTTCTACAATTGAAATTTTGTAGCCTGGAGTGGAGCCAAGCCTTCTGCTCACTCCATGGCGGCAGCCATTTCTGTTGGGATTTATTTATCTTCTATAATTGAAACTTTGTAGCCTTAAGCGGAGGCCAAAGCAGGCCAGGGCTGCAGAAGCTTGGCTTCCTCCATCGCTGGGGGCAACCCTAGCCTCCTGCTCTCTCCAGCTCCGTGGCTGCTGCCATTTTTGGTGGGATTTATTTATCTTCTGTAATTGAAACTTTGTAGCCTTAAGCAGAGGCCAGGGCCAGCCAGGGTGAGCAGAAAGCTTGGCTTCCTCCATTGCTGGGGAAACCCAAGCTTCCCTCCTGCTCTCTGTGGCCACAGCCATCTTGATTGGGTTAATTTGCATACTCGCTCCTGATTGGCTGGTGGGTGTGGCTTGTGGGTGTAGCAGAGTGATGGTTAATTTGCATATTGCTCTTTTATTAGATAGGATTGCTAACATTACTGTGGAGACTGGAATTAAAAGGGACTTTTATAACTGGATATTTTGTAGTAATAGAATTTTAATCATTGAGTATTTCGTTAGCACACTCACAAGCTATAAAAGTTTCTCTCTGCTACTAATATATAAAGTAGATGTATGAAAGTAGACTTTACTTTGTAGTCATATTTTTGTTTAATGGGCATTATTATATCAATTTTCACCTTTTCCCTTTTGTTTCAGGTTTTTTTATTCATTATTCTTCCCTGGGCTAATTGTATGTGGAACTTTATGTTTGTGTTTGATATTTATCCTTTGGATAATCAGAGTGCTGCTACGAAGAAAGAAAAACTCAGCATCAACTGGCAAAAAAGGGAAGGATCAAATGGTGATTGCATTTTTTCATCCATACTGCAATGCTGGCGGAGGAGGAGAAAGAGTTTTATGGTGTGCATTAAGGGCCCTGCAGAAAAAGTAGGTATGCATCTTTCTTAGCTAATTTGCTATATTAGCTTTTTTTAAAAAATCATTACCAAGAATTCATCTTTATCTAATACCTATTCATAGCCAGGAATTCATTTTAAAACTATTTTTCAACGAAGAAATAGTTCTCTCATATGCCAATCTGCCTCATAAGATCCTATTGAATTTAGTTGCTATGATAAAAAACGGAAAGTATCTGTCCTTTTATGGCATAATTTAAAACTAGTCATCTTGGGAGAGTATGTGGAGAAGAGATTAAATAATAAACAGAAAGTAATGTGGAGCACTTTTAGTCAATGGTGGTATACCCAAAATAATCTTTATGAAGCATCTATTTGCTTCTAACTCTGCTATCATTATCAGTTGGCTAGTCTTACGTAAGTTATCATGTTAGAAAGAATATGATGTTATACATCATTTAATGTTTTAGGCTTTTTTCCTCCCCACCTCACTCCCAAAGTATGTATGTATGTATGTATGTATGTATGTATGTATGTATTTACATTTATAGTCATGTACTAGTATATATTTATTGCAAAACAAATCTGCTTTTAAGTGGACCCCTACAGTTCAAACTTCTGTTGTTCAAAGGTCAACTCTATTACAAAGATTTGTGATGGTGTCTGCTTTAGAGATGTACGTAGTTTATTCTTTCTCCTCTCTTGTTAGCTTTCAGGTGTTCACCCACCAAAGTATTTATGATTCCCTTTTAAAAAGGAGAAAGCATAGTAAAGTGCAGGTTTCATTGTTGTTTTATTATATGTGGAAAACTATTATCCTTCTATGGTTATTCTGCTTCTTGGCACATGCCCTTCATTTTGTTCCAAAGCCTTCACAAGTAATTCCCTTAGCTCTACATTTCTATATTCTTGACCCATCCTGGCTTCTAGCCACCACCCCTGTATTTCCTCTTCCATCTTCAATAAGTGCCTAAATCCAAAGAATTTTCTTCAATCCTTGCTTAATTCTCACCTCCTTGCAGCCCTCTCTACCTTAATCTATACTATTCTTTTCTTCCCATAACCTGTGTATTACCTTTTTCTCTCTAGTGATATTATCTAATTCTGGAAGGCAGTGGCAAAGTTTTATATCTGTACACATACTCCCCAGCAGCCCCTATCACTCCTAACTCACCTACAAGAAAAAAAAAAATCCAAATAATTAGTATGACACAGAAGATACTTTTTCATCTTACTCTGGCCAGATTTTGTTTCTCATTCCTCTCTGCTCTTTCACATATACTTTGTTCCAGCATACTGAACATCAATCATGCTTTCTCTAGATTCCTTGTCTTTTCATATAATGTTCCCTTTTTTCTGAAATAATCTTTTTATCTTCAGTTAATTTCTACAAGTCTTTCCTGACTCAGCATAAGGTACAGTATACTTTTCATTTGATCTAGCAATATTTATTGGGGACCTACTCTGTTTCAAGCACTGTAAAAAGAAGTTGAGAGTAAATGGTGAACAAGATAGATCAAGTCCTCTTGCAGACCTTAGATTTTAGTTGAGAGAAGATAAGATAATAAGCAAAGAATTAAAATATCAAATGGTAAGAAGTACTATATAAGAAATGAACATAGGATAATATGAGTATGACTTGAGGCCTTAGATTGAGCAATTAGGGAAATTCTTTAAGGAGATACTTTTGAATGACAAAAGTACTAACATTTACTAAGCTTTTACTATGTGCCAGACGTTGTTTAAATAGTATTTTATTTATGTTAGCTCACTCAGTCCTCCTAACAACCTTGTGAGGTTATTACTCTTATCCTCATTTGACAGACAAGGAAACTAAGTTACTAGAGCCCCTGCTCTAAACCACTTGCTATACTGCCTGCCTTATGAAAAGACAGTGAAGATGAGAAAAGAGAATTCAAAACAAAGGGAACAACTACTGCAAGTCCCCTAAGACTGAAGGAGCTTGGCTTGTTCAAAGAAAGGATTGTCCGTTTGGCTGAATCCTGGTAGGCAAGGGAGAAAGTAGAAGACGAGGGTACAGAGGGACATAGGACCCAGATTACAGGGCTTGAGTGAACAGGGTAAGGAGTTTAGATTTTATTCTAAGTGCTATGAAGAACCATGTGAGGATTGTCGATGTTAGAAATGTCTAAACCTTTAGAGAATTTTTATGAGTTTATTTCATCCAAACTGATAACATATGCTGGGAGCAAGATTTCAAATGCTTCCAAGAAATGACAGTTTGCAGCTTCTTTTATGCATTTGGAATTAAGGGGGGACCTTAAGAAAGATTATATGAAGGTGGGAGAAAAGGAGATACAGGGTAGTTAACAAGATTGTATGCTCTCTTAAGATGATCACCTTTTAGAATGAGTGGAGAACCTTTTTTTTGCCACGGACCATTTGGATATTTATAACGTATTCACAGGCCATACAAAATTATCAACTTAAAAAATTAGCCTGCTATATTTAACTCACCCCTTATGCCTTGGTAGGGCCAAACTAAATGATTTTGAGGCCTTATACAGCCCTTAGGCCAGACATTCCCCACCCCTGCTATATAGCCTATCTAATAATAGACAAATATGCAAATTGACCGCACCTTCGCTACGCCCAAGCCACGCCCACCAGCCAATCAGGACAAATATGCAAATTACCCCAACAAAGATGGCGGCTAATTTGCATATCAAGACAGTGTAGAAAGAAGCCAAGAGCTGCAGAAGGGAGCAAAGCTGCAGAGAAGCAAGCAAGCCTGGGGGAGGAGAAGGGAGGAGCGGAGGCGGGGCCAGGGGAGAAGGGAGGAGCAGAGGCGGGGCCGGGGGAGAAGGGAGGAGCGGAGGCGGGGCCAGGGGAGAAGGGAGGAGCAGAGGCGGGGCCGGGGGAGAAGGGAGGAGCGGAGGTGGGGCCAGGGGAGAAGGAAGGAGAGTGGGCTGGCAGAGAAGTTAGAAAAGCAGGAGGGCTGGCGGAGAAGGCGGGGCAGGGGACAAGGGAGGAGAGCAGGCAGGGCGGGGTAGAGTGCAGCAGGAAACCCTATTGCAGGATTTTTCCTGCAACGGGAACGCTAGTATCTATATATATTAGAGGCCCAGTGCACGAAATCGTGCACGGGTACGGTCCCTAGGCCTGGCCTGCAATCAGGGCCATCTTCCCCAGCTGCCCACAGCCGGCCCCACCCCCCACCACCACCCACCCCTGGTTTCCCGTTCGCCATTAGGCAGTTGGAGCCTGCCGGCCAAGGAAAGGGATCCAAAGGTGGTCAGTGCGCCTGGTCGTCCCACCAATAGGGTCAGTCATTCTGGTCGTCCCACCATTAGGGTCATTTTGCATATTACCCTTTTATTTTACAAGATAGAGGCCTAGTGCATGGGTGGGGGCCAGCCGGCCTGCCCTGATGGGGGCCCCAGATCGGAGTGGGGGTCCCCACTGAGAGGCGGGGCTGGCAGGGGTGAGGGGCCACAGTCGCTTTGCAGGCCAGCCACGTCCCCGATCGGGGCGGGGGTACCTGCTGGGGGCGGAGCCAGCAGGTGTGAGGGGCCACAGGTGGTTTGCAGGCTGGTCATGCCCCCGATCGGAGTGGGGGTCCCAGCTGGGGGACAGGGCCAGCAGGAGCAAGGGGCCGCAGGCAGTTTGCAGGGTGGGGGTCCCTGGTGGGGAGCAGGGCTGGCCAGGGCAAGGGGCCGCGGGCCTTCTGGTCTCTGGTCATTCGCCGTTTTGGTCGTTGTGCATTCATTATCCTACTATAGGCCTGGTGCACAAAATTCATGCATGGTGGGGGGGTCCCTCAGCCTGGCCTGCATCCTCTCCAATATGGGACCCCTCAGGGGATGTCCAACTGCCAGTGTAGGCCCAATCCCACAGGGACATCCCTCTCGCAATCTGGGACCGCTGGCTCCTACCCACTCACCTGCCTGCCTGCCTGATCGCCCTAACTGCCCTCCCCTACCGGCCTGATTGCCCTAACTGCCCTCCCCTGCTAACCTGATCCCCCTAACTGCTCCCCCTGCCGGCCTGATCTCCCTAACTGCTCTCCCCTGCCTGCCTGATCACCCTAACTGCTCTCCCCTGCCAGGCTGATCCTCCCTAACTGTTCTCCCCTGCCAGGCTGATCCCCCCCTAACCGCTCTCCCCTGCAGGCCTGATCGCCCTAACTGCTCTCCCCTGCCAGCCTGATTGCCTCTAACTGCCTCTGCCTCCGCCCCGCCACCGTGGCTTTGTCCGGAAGGACGTCCAGAAGGTCGCCCAGATGTCCAGTCTAATTAGTATATTACCCTTTTATCAGTATAGATATAATAAAAGGCTAATATGCAAATACACTGAGTGGCCAGATTATTATGACCTCTGAATGCATAATAATCTGGCCACTCAGAGTATTTGTATCTCAAATGGGTACCAAAAGTATTGGGGACTTTTGCTGGAGATCAACCACCTATTTGCCCTGAGCTTTCTATCAGCCAGTGCAAAGGGGAAAACTGATCAGGTGCACGATTTATAGTATCTTTGATATAAAATAAATGAGGTACTCAAGAGAAGTACACTGAGTGGCCAGATTATGTGTTCAGAGATCATAATAATCTGGCCACTCAGTGTTGGCCGAACGGTGGAACAACCAAACAACCGGTCACTATGATGTGCGCTGACCACCAGGGCGTGTGTGGGAACATGGTGGGCGTCGGCCAGAGGAGGATGGTGGAGCAGGTAAGCGGGGACGCCAGACCAAGGCAGGGCTTCGGTCGCTGTCATCAGGGCGAGCCTCTGGTGGTTACTCCCACGTGCCACGGTTCTGCCTGGTGCTCGCACCTGCTGCCGGCGCCAGCCCCGCTCACACCCACAGCCAGCACTAGAGCCGCCGCTTGCACCCGTTGCCGGCGCTCAGCTCCGGTCTCAATCGCTCAGTGCCGTCAGCAGGTGCAAGCGGCAGCTGGCAGCCCCAATCGCCCCTCAGGGCTTCTCCACCTTCCCCTACTAGGTTGGATCGGGTCCGGCAGCCACCTCTCACACCTGCTGCTGGTGACAGCCCCGCTTGCACCCCTGCCAGTGCCAGAGCTGCCGCTCACACACGCTGCCGGCGCCTAGCACCAGTCCCGATCACTCGGCGCTGTCAGCAGGTGTGAGTGGTGGCTGCCAGCCCTGATCGCCCCTGAGGGCTTCTTCACCTCCCCCTGCTCCTGAGGGGCAATCGGGGCCGCAGCCACCACTTGCACCCACTGATGGCGCCAGCCCCACTTACACCTGCTGCTGGCACCGGCCCCAATCGCTCCATGCCGTCAGCACGTGTGAGCGGGGCTGGCGCCGTCAGCGCATGGGAGTGGCAGCAGCGGGAGCGGGGCTGCCACTAGAGAGGGCCTGGGGTCCACAGCAGGAGGGGCCAGGCAGTGGCGCAGAGGTTGGGCCTAGACCCACCCCTGTACCCACTGCAGCCTCAGGACCCACAGTTCCTTTCAAGGTGCACGAATTTGTGCACTGGGCCCCTAGTATAGGATAAAAGCCTAAACGACCGAACAATCAAACAACTGGTCAACTAGTCACTATGACGCGCACTGACCACCAGGGGACAGACGCTCAATGCACAGGATCGGGCTCCCTCCTGCCTGGATAGGGCCTGCGGGGATTGGGCCAAAACCGGCTATATGACATCCCCCAAGGGATCTCGATTGCGAGAGGGCGCAGGCCAGGTCGAGGGTCCCCACCAGTGCACGAATCCATGCACCAGGCCTCTAGAGAGTGTGTGTGTGTGTGTGTGTGTGTGTGTGTAGATAGAGAGAGAGAGAGAGAGGGAGAGAGATTTCAGAGAGGAGAGGACGGGAGAGGTAGAGAGAGAGACACATCAGTGATGAGAGAGAATCATCAATCGGCTTCCTCCTGCACGCCCCCACTGGGGATCAAGCCTAAACCCAGGCATGTGCCCTGTCCAGGAATTGAACCATGATCTCCCAGTTCACAGGTTGAAGCTCAGCCACTGAGCCACACTGGCCAAGCCCCACCCCTGTTTTAAAAGAAAGAATCTGGAAGGAGGCATTGACCTAGATGCACAAAAACAATGGACAGAGCTCGCTTAAGGCAAAGATAAGTCTTTTAGTAAAGAATTTATGTGCCTGGAGCATGACTGACTACACTGTCCAGTTAGGAATTTATGATCAGATCGTCCTGTGAGGTTACTTTCCATAGAACCTTGTTTTCATCCACAGAGTTTTAAGCAGAGAGATGATATTCTGATTATCTATTGCTACATAACAAACTACCTTAACATTTAATGGCTTAAAACAAAATTTATTATTTCTCTTAGTTTGGGGGTTGATGGGACCTGTTTAGAATCCCTCATACTCATATGTTACAGTTAAATGTCAGCTGAGGCTGGAGTCACCCAGAGGCTTTTTCACTCACATCTGTTTTCTGAGCTGAGGTAACTGGCACAGCTGGGGTCTGTCAGGCATCTCTGTCACCTGGCAGCCTTTCCGTGTGACAACCTTGAGCTTGCACACAACATGGTGGTCTCAGGATAATTGGACTTTTTGTATGACTGCTGACTCCCCCAGATTTAAATAGAAGCTATATAGCCTGGGTCCAGAAACTGAAAGTGTCACTTTTGCCATATTTTATTGGTAAAAGCAGTCACAGAGCCCACTGTTATTCCAAGAGAGGGGACATAGATCCTACCTCTTTGTCGAAAAGTGTCCAAGACTTTCTGGCCATCTTTAAGCTACCAGAAATGACATTCCTTTTTACATTTTAAAAGGGTCATTCTGGATGCTGGGAGGGGCATAGGGAGGAGCAGTTAGATGCTCTTCCTTTAGACTTCCACAGCATACATACTATGGCTGTCTTTATCAATACATATCTCTCAGTTGTGTAGTTTATATATCTTTTCTCCACTGGGCTGAGCTCCTTGAGACTCTCCAAAGACTCTCAACATTGAATCCCCAAAATATAGTAGCTCATGCTATATACTTAGTAACTGTTTTTATGACTTAAAGAATAATTACAAATATAATCAGAGACCAAAGCATTGAAAGTGGTAAGATTATATATACTTTTACATATTTCCATTATAAGTATATATCTAATTGCAATGCAGGCACAAGATCTAGTTTTTATAACCTTTTTCATTTCTCAGATAACACTGAGAAGTGCTTTAGCATTTACCATTCTATCTACAGATATCTTTAGTAAAATTTAACTTATTTTATCAATATTTCATTACCATTTTTATATTGAAAAAGTTGTCAAAATAAAATTTTTAATATTTCTTAAAAATGAAAAAGTCTCATTTATAAATCAGTTTTTGTTTGTGTCTGCTCTGTAGGAAACTCTTAGAGGAGGAGATGGCAAAGAACTAGAAGTCTCATTTGAAGGACTAACATTTTAGTTATAGGGCAGGAAAAAATGAGGTCAGTAGTCCAAATGCAATGAGTGAAAAACATTTTTTTTAGTCTAAAAATAAGTTTCTTATGATTGTGAGAAAAAAAATCTATAACTTTTTGCTTGATTTTAACCTAAACTAATGAAATTCTTAACTATTGTATTCTATTTTAGGTATCCTGCAGCAGCTTATGTTGTTTATACTGGTGATGTTAATGTCAGCAGTCAACAAATACTAGACGGTGCTTTCAGAAGATTTAACATCAGATTAATTCACCCAGTGAAGTTTGTTTTCTTAAGGAAACGCTACCTTGTGGAAGATTCTCTCTATCCTTACTTCACACTGCTGGGCCAAAGTCTAGGGTCCATCTTTCTTGGCTGGGAAGCTCTGATGCAGTGCGTTCCTGATATTTATATCGATTCAATGGGATATGCTTTCACACTTCCTCTGTTTAAGTATTTAGGTGGTTGCCGAGTTGGAAGCTATGTTCATTATCCCACTATCAGCACTGACATGCTCTCTGTAGTGAAGAATCAAAATGCTAGATTTAATAATGCAACCTTCATTACCAGGAATCCTTTTCTCAGCAAAGTAAAGCTCATCTATTACTATTTATTTGCTTTTATTTATGGACTTGTTGGTTCCTGCAGTGATATAGTCATGGTCAATTCTTCTTGGACATTAAACCATATTCTCTCACTGTGGAAGGTTGGGCATTGCACTAACATTGTTTATCCACCTTGTGATGTGCGTACATTTCTGGACATTCCCTTAGAGGAGAAAAAGATGACCCCAGGACATTTACTGGTTTCTGTTGGCCAGTTCAGGCCTGAAAAGAATCATCCTTTGCAGATCAGAGCCTTTGCTAAATTGTTGAATATGAAGAAGACTGAGTCACTTCCTTCACTTAAACTTGTCCTCATTGGAGGTTGTCGTAACCAAGATGATGAATTTAGGGTAAACCAACTGAGAAGACTTTGTGAGGATCTAGGAGTTCAAGAAGATGTGGAATTTAAAATAAATATTCCATTTGATGAATTAAAGAATTACTTGTCTAAAGGAACAATTGGTCTGCATACCATGTGGAATGAGCATTTTGGGATTGGTGAGTTTGTTCTTTAACTTGTTTGGTGCTATGAGGTATATTGATAAAATTATAATGCTCTGGAAGTTTTTCTGTTTTATAAATAAACAGAGAAGTTTAGAACATGCCCAGGTTCAGTCACAGTAAGAGGTAGAGCCCACATTTTAACCCAGATAACCCCTGCTCTTAACCACCACAGTTTCTCTCCCCACCTCCCCCCATATGCATACTGGTGCAGATTCCTAGGCCCCACCCTAATCCCACTGAAGGGCCACATCAGAATTTCTGGGTGGGGCCCAGGGCTAGGTATTTTGGTAAAGTTCCTTAGGTGATTCTGTTTTGCATCAGAAGTTGAGAACCACTCTCTTCAGGGGGACGTCTCACAGTTTGGTTCTTTTATTGATTCTGTTCTCATTATGGGAATGTCCTCCTTTTCTTTCGGCCAAATTCCATTATAAGTGTTCATCTTAAATCTCCTTGCTCTTCGATTTAGCCTTATCTATTCCAGAACTAATTACTCTCTCTGACCTCCTGTTATGTACACATTTTGGTATATAATCAAGTACTGTTTTGTGTCTGATTTGGTTTAAAATATGTCTCAAGTGCCTTTTTGTGCCTCATACTGCTAAGTGTTAGGGGAAAATAGAAAAACATAGAAGTGAAGTCTCCTGCACTATGGCTACAATTTCTCTTATACTCTTTTGTCCCTAGTTAGTAGCACAGTACTAAGCTCAGACATATAGCAAGAACTTGCTGATCCAAACTTTCTGCATAGAGTTTGACTTCCCGTGCTTCCTTCCACAGATGTTTACTGAGCATTTACTGTGCCAGGCACGGGTGGGTGCTGGGAATGACGTCATATAAGAACTGCTCTTAAACTTCAGAGGCTCACAGCTCTGTGAGTGATACAGACAAGTTGAACAGTCATCATTAACTGCACAGTGTGCTGAGTGCTATGCTTAGGCAAGTGCAGAATATGAAAGAACCTAAGAGAAACACCTAACAGACTTGTGGGGTCAGGGACCAATGGCCCAGGAAACGGTGTGATACTTAAGCTGGGACCTGTCAGTAATTAGAAGCTAGCCATGCCAAAGAGGGGAGGGCAGCCAGCAGAAGAAGGGTAGGTACAACATGGTGACAGGCATCACAAAAGGAGCACTAGCAGGCACATGCAGGAACAGGGTTCAGTATGGCTGGAGCATGATGGAGGAGCAGCAAGACAACGGAGGAGTGACCTGCGGCCAATCACATGGCCATATTAAGCCAGTGGGAAAAGATAGAAAGATTTTACGTATTGGATTTAAAAGCATTCTGTTTCCTAAAGTTCACTGTGGCAACAATATGGGGAATGGCTTGGTTAGGTGAGAAACAGGAAGAACAAAACTAGAAAGTCAGGAAGTTGAGTTGGGCTTCTGCAGCAATCTGGATGACAGATGATGGCATTGTGAACCTGGTAGGTGAACATGCCAGCGAGATTCTGAAGAAGGATTGAACAGGACTTGGTGATTAATTGTATGTATTAAATGAAAGGCAAAGAGGAGTTTGGACAACTGTGTGAATGGTGATGCCTTTTACTTAGAGAGGAAATGCAAGAGGAGAGAGAGGTCATTAATGAGCCAGGTTCTAGCATGTAGAGTTCAAATGTCTGAAGGACATGTACAGTCAAACCTCATTTCTAAGACATCTCCCATCTTGAACAATTCCATTCTCAACCAAGTTGTTCACAGAAAAAAATGTCTCGGTTTTCTACCAAAACTTCAGTTTTTGACCTGACAACCCTTTCACACATGACAAAAAGCATCTCAGCAGACAAGCAAAGGAGAGGGTGCTTTTGTTGCTGGTGATGAGCACAGTTTGTTTGTTTTTTTTAAATACACTTTTATTGATTTTAAAGAAAAGGAAGAGGGAGAGAGAGATAGAAACATCAATGATGAGAGAGAACCATTGACTGGCTGCTTCCTGCACACCCCCTTCTGGGGATCAAGCCCGCAACCCGCTGCATGCCTTGACGGGGAATTGAACTGTGACCTCCTGGTTCATAGGTGGATGCTCAACCACTGAGCCATGCCAGCTGAGCCAATTAGCACAATTTTTAAAACATAAAGAGGCCACCAAGAGTGCTAATATGCCCAGCTGGTGTTGCTTAGTGGTTGAGTGTCCCAAGAGGTCCTTAGTTCAATTCCCGGTCAGGGCACCTGCCTGGGTTGCAGGCTCAATCCCCAGTAGGGGGCGTGCAGAGTGCTAATGTTGCTAAGGGTGTGAATGTGTTCACTAAACAATAATCCCAGGCAATTGAATAGATAGAAAAACTGCTGTTGTTTTGGATAAAGGAAAAGCAGTTACCTGTGATAGCATTTCGAAGGCAGTGATTGTTAGGGTCCCCAAAGGAGGAATGCATGAGGCCAAAGTGGTGGGATTATGAATATTGGGTCATCTGGACACCAGATGGGATAAGCCCCAAAATGGCATCAGCACCCAGGGACAGGGAGTCAAATATTTTAAAGAACTCTAGGCGGACTTTTTCTGAGTGGAGAGTTCTCTGGGATGGTCCGGAGGGGAAGGATAATGGTCTTAGCAAATGGAATGTGGTCTTAGCAAGTGGAATGTAGTCTAAGCCAAAGGGAATGTTGTGAAGTGGTCTAAAGATCAGTTCCCAGAGGAGGGAGTGTTGATTCAATTATTTGATCAGATCTAACAGTGATATATGAAAAATTCCTTTAAGGCTCATAGGGGGTGGTTCGATAAATTTAAGAAAATAAGTGTTTATTTATAAACTAGACAGTATATTAGACATGTACTGTATATAAGAAAAGTTGAAACGGAATCATTTGGGGGTTGGGAACTGATTAATTCAATTTACATTATTTCTAATGGGGAAAATTATTCCATTTTCAAACAAATCATTTCTCAAACAGCCTTCTGGAATGAATTAAGTTTGAGAAATTAAGTTCCACTGTACATGTGTGTATCCAGCAAGCATTTATATATATACTAGAGGCCCGGTGCACGAAATTCGTGCACGGAGGGGGGTTGTCCCTCAGCCCAGCCTGTACCCTCTCCAATCTCGGACCCCTCAAAGGATGTCCGACATCCCTCTCATAATCCAGGACTGCTGGCTCCCAACTGCTTGCCTGCCTGCCTTCCTGATTGCCCCTAACTGCTTCTGCCTGCCAGCCTGATCACCCCCTAATCACTCCCATGCCAGCCTGTTTGCCCCCAACTTCCCTCCTCTGCTGGCCTGGTCACCCCTAACTGCCCTCTCCTGCAGGGTTGATCACCTCCAACTGCCCTTCCTTGCAGGCCTGATCCCTCTCAATTGCCCTCCCTTGCAGGCAGGGTGCCTTCCCAACTGCCCTCTCCTGCTGGCCATCTTGTGGTGGCCATCTTGTGTCCACATGGGGGCAGGATCTTTGACCACCTGGGGGCAGCTATATTGTGTGTTGCAGTGATGATCAATCTGCATAGTTCTCTTTTATTAGATAGGACAGAGGCCTGGTACAGGGGTGGGGGCCAGCTGGTTTGCCCTGAAGCGTGTCCTTGATCAGGGTGGGGTTCCCTTGGGGCATGGGGCGGCCTGAGTGAGGGGCCTGTGGTGGTTTGCAGGTGGGTCACGCCACCTGGGACGCAAGTGGAGACCCTGGTATCTGGAATTTATTTTCCTTCTACAACTGAAACTTTGTAGCCTGGAGCAGAGCCAAGCCTGGGGCTCCCTCGGAGGCCCGAATCCATTTGTGTTGGGGTTATAATTGAAACTTTGTTGCCTTAAGCGGGTGGGCCTGGCCAGGGTGTGCAGAAAGCTTTGCTTCCCCTGTTGCCAGCGGCAACCCTGGCCTGCTCTCTCAAGCTCCATTCTGCTGCCATTTGTTTGAATTTGTTTACCTTCTATAATTGAAACTTTGTAGCTTGAGTGGAGGCTTAGGCCTGCAACTGCTGGCAGAAAGCTTGGCTTCCTCTGTTACCTAGGGAACCTTGCTCTCTGTGGCTGTAGCCATCTTGGTTTGGGTTAATTTGCATACTCGCTCTGATTGGATGGTGGGCGTGGCTTCTGGGTGTGTCGGAGGTATGGTCAATTTGCATATTTGTCTATTATTATATAGGATGAGTCTGAAGTCCAGGAGAGGGACCTGATCTGGGAATACAGATCGAGTTGTTGTTGTCCAGGTAGTTACTGCAGGCCCCTTGGATGTGGGTAAGATTGCCTACAGAAAGTGTGTAGAGGCCCGTGGTACAAACTGCTGAGAAGAGTAACAGCTCAGAAGTGGGCAGAAGAAGAGTGTCCAGCAAAGCAGAAGAGAAGAAATAGAGGGAGGAAGAAAACCAGTATAATGCAGTGTCATGGAAATCAAGGGGAGAGAGTGTTTGGAGAGGAAGAGTAAGGGCAGCAAGTTTCCATGCTTCCCAGATGCTGGGCCAGATAAGGAAGTGACTGGTGACCTGGTCAAGAGCAATTTCTAGTAAAGGAGGAGTTGAAGCAAGAGTTGAATTGTGGTAAGTTGAGCATTGAATGTAGGTGAGCAAGTGAAATAGTAAGTGCAAACCATACTTTTCAGAAGTTGATGTGTGAGAGGGAGATGAAAGAAGAGACATTAGCAAGAGGAGGATTTATGACCTGAAGAGGTGGAAAATCCTGGAGGGAGGGGAATGAAATTGATTTGATTTGAGGTCTCTGAGAAAGTATAGAGCAGTGATGGCGAACCTATGACATGTGTGTCAGCACTGACACACGTAGCCATTTCTGATGACACGTGGCCGCTGAGGCGGCCGCATGCCGAGGATGAAACATTTGCTGCTCCTGAGGATGAAACATTTGCTGCTCTTGAGGATGAAACATTTGCGAAATAATGTTTTTTCCTCAAAGTGACACACTACCCGGGTTATGCTCAGTTTTTTGGCGAAGTTTGACACACCAAGCTCAAAAGGTTGCCCATCACTGGTATAGAGGAATGGTATCCAGCCTTGAAAGGAATATTATGACATAATGCATATTTTTCAAATAAGAATTCAAATTATAGCACTAACAGAAAATTCTGTTCCATAGAGATTTTACCACTTTTGAAGAAACAGTTGTAAATGATTTCATTTCTTTCCTGTGCATCTAGAATATCAGTTCTGCAGTCAACTAACTCACTTTCTGAAGGGCTTAATTCTCTCTAGAAACACAGTTAAGATATGCTGGCTAGAGTAACTTATATCCTCACCTACATTATTTGACAGAAACTAACCAAAACTTTCATTTATTTCACTGCTGTTGGGCACACAGTAGTTTGAAATTTGTCGGAAATCCAGGCAGTAACTTAAGCATCAGTAATAGTATGCCTCACTGAGATGGCTTACTTTTTTCCTTATTTTCTCCTACTGCTGTAATTTGAACTTATATTTTTGCTTTTGATACCTTTTTACTTCTTTTATATTTCCATATCCGTTATCTGCCATCCTGCTAACTTTCTCTAGTCTTCTACTTTGTTTCATTATCCACATCATAACTGTTTTATATAGACCATCCTTCCATCTACTTGTCTGTTTTAATTAAGAACAAAGCAGCAGCATTGTGAAGGTTTGAAAATTAAAAACCTTAAAATTATTTTATTTTGTACCATGGAAGTTAAAGGAGCACATTTATAGACATACAGATATGTAATTAAATTTTTCATAAGTCTCATACAATTTTTTAAGGTTTCTGTTCATTCTTGTTCATATGAACATGTTCAAAAATTTAAACTACATGCTTTTGTTTTTTCCTCAGGAGTTGTTGAGTGTATGGCAGCTGGCACAATTATCCTTGCACACAATTCAGGAGGCCCGAAGCTTGACATTGTCATTCCTTATGAAGGGGAAGTAACTGGATTTCTGGCTGAAAGTGAAGAAGGCTATGCTAAGACTATGGCTCATATTCTTTCCATGTCTGAGGAAAAGAGACTCCAAATCAGAAATAATGCTCGTGCATCTGTAAGCAGATTCTCTGATCAGGAGTTTGAAGTGACATTCCTGTCATCTGTGGAGAAGTTATTTAAATAATGCCATATCTGTACAAATTAAAGATGGGTAATATTTTTCTTTATATATATAAATATATATATATTTTATTGATTTCAGAAAGGAAGGGAGAGAGAGAGAGAGAAACATCAATGATGAGAGAGTATGATTGATCAGCTGCCTCCTGCATATCCCACACTTGGGGATCAAGCCCACAACCCAGGCATGTACCCTGACTGGGAATCGAACCATGACATCCTAGTTCATAGGTCGATGCTCAACCACTAAGCCACGCCGGCTGAGCTAGATGGGTAAGATTTTTCTAAACTCATTCCCTCTTGTAATATAACCAGCCTAAGCAATGCTCTTTAGATATGTAGGCAATGTATTTATTTTAAGGAAAAAAAGGCAAAACTACCTAAATAGAAAAGATAACCTTATATGTTTAAATGTAAAAATTTTAGATTAGTGCTTGATCTCAAAATCTGAAAAATACAATCTTAAAGAAAAAAAGATGAACAATTTTAATGTTGGTATAATCCATATTTTTTAAATCACTTTAGTAACCAGAAAAGAGAATTTCCTTCTGGAAAAAGAAATGTTAAATAAAAAATGGATGACTGATAATTGATTAGTAACTTAGAATTGTACATTTTTGGAATACAGGAGAATTCTGGTACATTTAAATTTAAACAATATTGTAGAGGACCATTTTGAATATATCTAATGAGTTTCTTAAAAGAAAAAAGAAACCTTAAGCAGGCTTAATATTCTAAAAGTCAGAAGATGAACTGACTGTGATTGCTCTGTGAGTGTGCATAGGCATGTAGAGGTCAAGGTATTGCTGGTTATCATTTCCTATTTGTGAAAATAGTTTTTTGTTTAGAGCTATCAGTACATTTGTATGGGCCTTTCATTATTCTTTAACATTTCCACATCTCAGAGGCTAGAAGTCAGCTTTAAGTCAATCAGGAGGTTTGAGTAAGAACATCACAATTAGTTGTTTTTTTCATAGTGATGATATAACATACACTTCCATGTGCACAGTCCCTATGCCCAGCATTATGCACTGTAAGATGAAAAGGTGGCGTTCTGAAGAGAGCACTGGGCTAGTAGTTAGCATACCTGGGCCTGACCTCAGCTCCATCATTTACAAACGTCTGATTTTTTTTATATTAAAGCTTTTCCTTAATCTTTCTGAGTCTCATCTAAAATTCTTCATCTATAATCTGGACATGGTAATGCCTGTCCTCCCTGCCTTTTCGAGTTCTGATACTGACATGGAAAGTATGTGAAAATACTTTGAAAATTATGAAAGTAAAAGTTACTTTAATTAAAGGTAACAGCCCTGGCCATGTGGCTCAGTTGGTTGGAGTGTCATCCTGTACACCAAAAAGGTTGTGGTTTGATCCCTAGTCAGCGTATGTATGGGAGGCAACCAGTTGATGTTTCTCACATCAATGTTTCTCTCTAGGGTGAGGATTTTTTTTTTATGTAGCAATGTGTAGTAAATATCTTCAGTAATCCTATCTTTATCACTGCATTAGGGCCCTGTGTGAATTCTTGGTTACTAAGCCAGTAGCTAGGAATCAGTATAATTTAGCAGGACTTCTATCCTGAGTAATTAGCATGAAAAGTGACTAATTTATGCATATGAGCAGCAATGGCATAGAGATCTACAACTTTTGGCATTTTCTGCATACATAGTCAATTCCTTCTAGTTCAGTGAATTGACCACTTTTCCAGTCTCGTACCTCTTTGTGTTAGGGCCGTGGTCGGCAAACTGTGGCTCGAAAGCCACATGCGGCTCTTTGGCCCCTTGAGTGTGGCTCTTCCACAAAATACCACGGCCTGGGCGAGTCTATTTTGAAGAAGTGGCGTTAGAGAAATTTAAGTTTAAAAAATTTGGCTCTCAAAAGAAATTTCAATTGTTGTACTGTTGATATTTGGCTCTGTTGACTAATGAGTATGCCGACCACTGTGTTAGGGTCCTGTTAAAGAGGTATGTTTTTCCTTTTCAGTCCTCTCTCCATTCGTAGATCCAGCCATTTTATTATCTACTCCCAGTTACATTGTTGATTTGTCTGCAGGCCATCTGTCATCAGATCAAAAGGCAGCAAGTCCAAGTCCCAGGATGTTCTGACACACCAACATAGCTTTGTGTTGGGAGATTATTCAATTTAGAAAAGAAAGGCTGTTGGAAATTGGAGCTGGAAGGAATGCTACAAATTCTCTAGTCCAGTTTTCTTTTATTTTCAATTTTACAGACAAGAGCAGTTTAAAGAATTTAGACTCCTTCAGTATCACAAAGCTGTTAAATGACAAAATCAGGATGATAACCTGGGTGTCCCCAACCTAGTGCTTTCTTGTATGTTACACCTAGTCTTTTTTTTTTAATCTTTATTGTTGAAAGTATTACATAGGTCCTCCTTTTTTCCCCCCATTAATCTCTTCCAGCCCACTCCCGCCCTCCCCCACCCAGACCCTCACCACCCCATTGTCTGTGTCCATGGGTTATGCATATATGCATACAAGTGCATTGGTTGATCTCTTCCTGCTCACCCTCCCCTGCCTTCCCTGAGGTTCAACAGTCACACCTAGGCTTTGAGGTAGGATTCATACCATTGTCCACTCAGCCTACCCATCCGCCCAAAGAAAATCATGGGACAAAGACAAAGAAATTGAAATCGAACATAAATAGAGGATGTAGTAAGTAAGAAAGGATTCTGAAATTCCATAAAACATTTTTAAGCTTGTTTCTTTAAAACTATTTTTATCACAAACATTAGAAAATATAAATTTCATATGTTTACTTTGATGTTCCTAATGCAAGCATGTCAAACTCAAAGGCTAACACGGGACAAATAAACCAGGTTTAAGTTGATGTGGGCTGCAAAGAAACAAAAGCTTCAATTTTCATAGAAACGGAGGTTTATTTCGATAGAGACATGCTGAATACAAAGGGCTGAAATAAATGCGTAATCGGTAACATAAAATAATAGAACATTTTAATAAAAATTAATACTTTTTCTTGAACATTAACTTACCAGACACTGAATAATTGCCCAAATTAATAAGTGTATGCAAATAAACCTATTTTTCTTCTTCTTCAAATGTGAAATATTTCCTGTTACACCAAGTAAGTCAGTCCAAGACTAATGACGTGGCAATCGGCTGCTAAAATATTCGCTGCTAGTATTAGTGGAGAGAAAGGGTGCACCTGCACATAAGCCACGTAAGGGAAATGAATGCAACACGATTATAGTAATCAGTCATTAGTGAACGTTGTAGTTATAAGTAATTACGTATAACAGGATATTGTAAAAAGTTATGAAACTTTTATTAAAACGTTTCTTACATACCATTATATTGGCTGGGCCACAAAAATATTCATTGTGGGCTGCATGCGGCCCGTGGGCCACGAGTTTGACATGCTTGTCTTAATGTGTTTTTCAGAATGATTGATACCATGACAAGTGTCAAAACAATATGTCAGCTACTGTCTGGAGAAAGTCTGAGTGACTATCCCTATAAGATGTTGCTTTTGAGTGAGCTATCTTTTGAACCCACAGCAGTAGTTAATCACATTCCTATTTCCAGTTGTGCATGTTCTTTGTATCTAAATATGACTTAAAGGAGTGATTTTCGTCATCTGGATACTTTTTCCAGTATGGTATGTTTATATGTCCCTCACGTAGTCTCCCAATGCTGTTATTTATTATCTAATACTGTGTAGGGTCCTCTACACGCTTTCCCTTTCGATCACGGGGAGCTGGGTGCCTGTCCGCTGGTGCACCAGGCGCCGGAGGCTTCTGAAAGGCCTGGTGCCTGAGTGGACAGGCACCCAGCTCCCACGCTTTCCTTTCGATCGCTGGTGCACCAGGCCTTTCAGAAGCCTCCGGCATGGCGGAGGCTTCTGAAAGGCCTGCTGCCTCAGCGGATAGGCACTCAGCTCCCCCGCTTTTGATGGTCCGCGCGGCGGGACGTCAGCTCACTGCCCCAGAGGCCCCTTCTGTGCCACAGCACAGCCATGGCGCAGACGCTGAGCTCTTGCCGCTGCTGGCGACGCAGCTCAGCGTCCCACCGGCCCAATCAGCTACCCCCGCCACCCCGAGTCCTGCCTCCCCCGCACCTCCTGGCCAATCATGGGCATAGCGAAGGTACGGTCAATTTGCATATTTGTCTATTATTAGGTAGGATTTCAAGCTTCACCTGCCAAGAAAAAAATTTTTAAAGAATTTTATGGCAAAACCAAACCATCTTGTCTCTTGTATTCAAGAATAGGTTGGCAGGTTTTTTAAATGAATATTTCAGACAACATTTTTGTGAAGCAGAGCTTCATATACTTTATTTTAATAATGATTAGGGTATTTTACAAAATCATCTTATAGACGAAATTATGAAATAGGGACCAGTATGATTATCAGTGCTTTCAGAATATTAGTTTAATTATGTAAATGTACCTTAAACTTGAGAACTATAATATGAATAAATAAATGAGAGTATGTCTGTGCTAAATCTGTTATAGTAGGTGCAAAAAAGTTACTACTGAAGCGTTCAGAACAGAACTCCCCAAGATGTGCCACTTTGGTATGTGAATGATGTTGAGATGAAGGCAATTGAAACCCTGCAGGCTCACGAGAAACTTTTACTTCTTCCTTAAAGAATTTAAATTTGGGGCCTTGACCATAATAAGAGTATCAGCAGAAATAACTTTTTATGATCTATTTATAGGGCTGGGCACACTTCTAATTACTGAACATCTGTCCTGCAAATGACCCTCCTCCCCTCTGAAGCTCCACAGTGCCTTACTGCATCCTTAACTCAGAATGCCATGTCTACCTTACTTTCCCTTTTTGTCTCTGAACCGCTCCTGTGTGTAGGGTTACCATACATACATATGTAATTAAATTTGGTTATTTTCTCTTGCTAATCTGTCTCACGTAGATTTAATTAGTAGACCCGCTGATAGGGGTCTAATAATTAAAAGGTAGAAGAAAGGTTCTTCCTCCCCACACTTGTGTTAAACCACAAGAAGTTATGCAAATACTAGAATCATTTATACCCTAAAATTTACCCTACCTCCCACTGTTCCTCTCACCCTAAATCTAAGGCCTCCTCTGATGTTGGAGAAGCATCAGTTCTAATGCTCTAGTGCTATGTGCTCGCTTAGACTATATGTAATGTTACCAGACACTTAGAAGGGAAGTTAAGGCTTGATATACCTATAGGTACCATTTAAAGAGTGATCAGTTTGGTATTTATCATACATAAAGATGCATAATTTTTCTAATAAAATGTATTCTAAAGAATATGTAGGTTTGATCAATAGTTTCAATATACAGATGCAGCCAAGCCTAAAAGCAGAGAAAAGCAATCAAAACTGTCTCTAGAACACGATTTAGGTAATGGTGTGTGTAAGATGGGTAAGGTGAATTAGAGGCTGAAGCAGGTTGACAAACATTGCAGATATGTATATTCATCACAATGAATGCTTCCTAATTTACAGCAAAGAACTCAAAATCTTAGAATGAATGATAATCAGGCTTGGTGGCTATTGCCTAAAGGAGACTTTAGCCAAGCATGTTGTCCTTGGAGCAAACTTAATATGCTTATCCTGTTACAATAAAAGTCCAGCAACTGAAACGGTGGAATGACCAGAATGATCAGAGACCAGAACACCGCAGCCCCTTGCCCAGGCCAGCCCTGCCCCCCAGTGGGGACCCCCACCCTGATTGGGGGCGTGGGCTTGCCTGCAAACCCCTGGCGGCCCCTCGCCCAGGTCGGCTCTACCCCCCAGTGGGGACCCCACCCCGATCGGGGGCATGGCCAGCCTGCAAACCCCCCATGGCCCCTCGCCCCAGCCAGCCCTGCCCCCAGCGAGGACCCCCCACCCGGATCCGGGGCCCCCATCAGGGCAGGCCAGCCAGCCCCCACCCCTGCACCAGGCCTCTATCCTATATAATAAAAGAGTAATATGTAAATTGACCATCACTCCAACACACAAGATGGCCACCCCCATGTGGTCAAAGATGGCTGACCCCATGTGGACACAAGATGGCCAGCAGGGGAGGGCAGTTAGGGGTGACAAGGCCTGCAGAGGAGAGAAGTTGGGGGCGACCGGGCCTGCAGGGAAGGGCAGTTGCAGGGGACCCAGGCCTGCAGGGGAGGGCAGTTAGGGGTGACCAGGCCTGCAGGGGATGGCAGTTAGGGGTGACCAGGCCTGCAGGGGAGGGTAGTTAGGATTGACCAGGTCTGCAGGGGAGGGCAGTTAGGGGCAAACAGGCTGGCAGGGGAGGGCATTTAGGGGCAAACAGGCTGGCAGGGGAGCAGTTAAGCATCGATCAGGCTGGTAGGGGAGTGGTTAGGGGGTGATCAGGCTGGCATGCAGAAGTGGTTAGGGGCAATCAGGCAGGTAGGCAGGTGAGCAATAGGGAGCCCGCAGTCCTGGATTGTGAGAGGGATGTCTGACTGTCCGTTTAGGCCTGACCTCGAGGGGTCCCAGATTGGAGAGGGTGCAGGCTGGGCTGAGGGACACACACCCTCATGCACGAATTTCGTGCACTGGGCCTTTAGTAGTTAATAAAGTTATAACAAATGGAAGTACTAAGCAGACCTTAGAAGTAATCAGACCAACCCCTCCTCATCTTTGTTTTCTTGGTTCAGCAATGTATCAATGTGCAATTTGTGTTTTATTTTTATTATAGGGCAGATATTTCTGGCAGAATTCTGCCACTTAGAAATAGAACAGCCCTGTCCTGGCCGGTGTTGTTCAGTGGTTAGATTGTCGGCCTGCACACCAAAAGGGTTGCAGGTTTGATTTCCAGTCAAGGACACATACCTGGGTTGTAGATTCCATCCCCAGCTCTGATTGGGGTGCATTCGAGAGGCAATCAATTGATGTGTTTTTCACGTCCGTGTTTCTCTTTCTCTCCTCCTTCCTCCCTTACACTCTCTCTCAAAAAATCAATGGAGCCCTAGCCAGTTTTCTCAGTAGATAGTGCATCAGTCTGCAGACCAAAAGATCCCGGGTTCAATTCTAGTGGAAGGCACGTACCTTGGTTGTAGGCTCCACCCCACTCCGGCCCTGGGCAAGGTGTGTGCAGGAGGCAACCAATCAATGTGTTTCTCTCATACTGATGTCTCTCTCTGTCTTTCCCTCTCTCTCCCACTCTCCCTAAAAATCAATGGAAAAATGTCCTTGGGTGAGGATTAATAAAACAACAACAACAAAATCAATGGAAAAAATATCCTCAGGTAAGGATTAAGAAAAAAAGAAAAGAACCCTGTCCTCTATAGAGGCAGATAAATCAACAATATCTATTATGCTCCAAGCACATGTTCAATACAAAAAATTCTCCTTTTCTGACAAAAAGTTTACAGTCTTACTAAGGAAATTGTATTAGCATTTATTTACTCATTAAGAAACATTTCTGGCACTATGCTAAGTACTACATATAAAAAGACCATTATAAGAGTTTATAACCTATACATTTGAAATTATCAGAAAATGATTCAATACGACATAATAAAATGATTATATGATGTATAATTAAAGGCATGTCTTGTTCCCCTCCTTGCTCAATTGCCTTACTCCCATGTCAACATCAGCTTCAAACAAGTGAATTCAATATAACAAGAAATTTCAAAATCACAGTTTTATTAAATGGCAGATTCATTATTTTAAATTTTTAAATGAGTTTGCATTAGTTTTCTATTGCTGTCTTAACATTACCATAAACCAAGTTAAAACAACACACATTTATTATCTTACTTAGAGTTCCAAAGGTCAGAGCCTAAAGTGGGTTTCACTACTAAAATCAAGGTGTTGCAGAGCTTTGGGGGAAATCCTTTTCCTTGCCTGTCCCAGTTTCTAGAGGCTGCCTGCTTTCTTTGGCTTTGGCCTTTCCCTCTATCTTCAAAGCCAGCAGCATCAGCCAACTCCCTCTCACACTGCCAACTCTGATTCTACTGTCTCCCTCTTCCACTTTTAAAGACTTATGATTACACTAGAGGCCCAGTGCACAAAATTCATGCATGGCTGCGATGCCTAGGCCTAGCCAGTGAGCATCTGGCGTAGATGGGCAGGTCCCAGCTGACCTCTGGGCCCTGGGCAGCACCTGGGCCCCTGTGCACCCTCCTCTGCCTGAGTCATAGCACCTGAGTCCCCACATGGAGATGCAGTGAGCACGGCCGGATGCCGCAGGCCAGGGCACAGCTTGGGCCTCTGGGCCACCCAGTGGTGCCACATGGAAACCAGGTGGGCAGCGTGCTCTCTCCCAGCCGGCCTCATAGACCGGCTCCTGTGCGAACCCCCGACCAGCCCCTGAGGTCCCAGTGGCTGCAGCCTGGCTCACCCGGAAGAGGCCACACGGGTGCAGATGGGCTCCTCGCGGGCACCCAGCACCTGAGCGTGGGGGCTTCCCCAGCTCACGAGCCCTGGCATCCCAGGGGAGGGTAGCAGCGGAAATGAGAGTGAGTTCGGTGGACACCCTACACTCTCACCGCACCTCCTTCCCTGTTACCCCCACCCCCAGGTAGCCAGCAAGAGGTTGCAGCCCCCTGCCTGGGTACTGTGGGAGGTTGGTTGCCGCCACCCACTCCCAGTTTCCCGTCCCAGCCCGGGGCCCAGCCCCAATCAGGTGATCAGGGCCTGCAGCTGCTGGTCACCATCTGCAGGGCAATGGGTCGGGGCCAGGCCCCCCACTCGGCTCCCTCAGCGCCTGGGAGCCGGACGGCAGCCCCACCCCCTGCCACCGCCGCTAGTCACTGTCTGCGGGGCCGTTGGGCCCCCACTCGCACCTGCCTTGGCCTGGCGCCACCTGCTCACCTGCTCCACCATCCCGCCGTGGTCCCGCTCTTGTCGGGGCCCATCAGGCTGGCAGCGCCTCCACTGCCACCTGCTGCCAGCGCCATGTTGCCGACACCTGTCATGTTCCATGCTGCCCCCTGGTGGTCAGCGCACATCATAGTGAGCGGTCAAACTCCCTGTCTCCTGGTCGAACTCCTGGTCGAACAACCCCCCGAGGGGACAATTTACATATTAGGCTTTTATAATTTAGGATTGGGCACACCTGGATAATTCAAGATAACCTCCCTATTTTAAGGTCAGCTGATTAGCAACTTTAATTCCATCTGCAACTTTAATTCCCTTTTGCATTTAACATAATATATTCACATTTGGGAAGGGGGTAGGCACATTACTCTGCCTACCACATATGTTATCTGCAAGATTTCTAAATAGAAATTTTAAAATAAAAATATTAGTTTCTACACTCAAAAAATTCTACTGTTTACATTTAGAGACAAAAATTA
Source organism: Eptesicus fuscus (assembly GCF_027574615.1). NCBI lineage: Eukaryota > Metazoa > Chordata > Mammalia > Chiroptera > Vespertilionidae > Eptesicus > Eptesicus fuscus. The sequence continues at coordinate 12,671,575 of NC_072480.1, read as the reverse complement.
GTAAATTCTTGGGATAACTGGAAAAGCCTTATAATAAACTAGAGACCCAATGCACAAAATTTGTGCAAGGGGCTCTGCCCTCGCAGCTGCGGTGGCTTGCCTCGGCCCTCACAGCCCCGGCTTCGTCCGGAAGGTCATCTGGAAGGACATCCGGAAGGTCGTTTGGCTGTCTAGTCTAATTAGCATATTACACTTTTTTTATTATTATAGATGAGTATTTATGACTTGTACCCAAACAGATATTTTGGTTAATTTATACTAACTTACTGCTTAAGAAAAAGTACAATAATCACACTTGCATATTTTGACTGGTTATTGATGTTCCTTGGTATCATTAGATGGAGTATAAATATTCTCCAAACCATCATTTAATTCTGCATATTTCTCCTAACTTTTCAGTGTCCTCAGAGGAACCAGAAACCTCTTCTTCTTTCCCCTCCTCTTTGGAAGTAGTGAGTTTTCCCAGGGATTCTACTACTTCATTTCTCAATTCATCTTCAGATTCTTCAAAATTTCTGAAATAATAAACAGTAAAAATCAACTTCATGATATCAAAACATTGAAGAATACATATGAAAATTAGCTTCCCTCCTCATACTCCACCCCTACTTGAGCAAGTTGCATTTTCACCCAGATAATAAATTATTTATCATACCAGTCTGATTTTTCTAAGAAAGATAACCAACATTAAGAGTCTGTTTAGCTGGACTTGTGTTCAACTTTTATCATATTTATTAATACCCATCTAATGTGTAAAAAGGAAAGTAAGAAGACCCCCCAAAAAAAGCCATATATTGAGCCTTTACTATATGTGCCAGTCACTGACCTAGAGCACTTCACACATACTCTGTTTCATCTTATATTTGCAGCTTTATAATAGCCTGAAACTGGAAGCAGCCCTAGCTGGTTTGTCTCAGCGGATAGAGCATCAGTCCTGGACTGAAAGGTCCCAGGTTCGATTCCAGTCAAGGGCATTACCTTGGTTGGAGGCTCTATCCCCTGCCCTGGTCAGGGCATGTGTGGGAGGCAACCAATCAATGTGCCTCCTTCACACTGACATGTCTCTCTCGGTCTCTCCCCTTCCCTTCCACTCTCTAAAAATCAATGGAAAATATCCTCGGGAGGGGATTTACAAAAAAATAAATAAACAAAACTGGAAGCAACCCAAATGTCCATCAACAGGTGAATGTATAAATCAATTGTGGTATGTCCATCAATAGATTACTATCTATATATATAAAGAGCCAGGGTCCATAATGTCCAAAACGACCGAAGGCTCGATCAAACACCAGAAGTCAGTCCTGCACCATGGTGACCCAGCACTGACCGCCAAGTGGGGGCTGTGATCAGGCCCGAAGAGAAAAGCAGGGCAGTCAGAGCTGGGTCGGCATGGCGGAAGTCCTGGCAACACAATACTGACTGCCATGCCGCGGGCGCCTCAGTGACCCAGCACTGACTGCTGAGGGGGCTGTGCTCAGGCCTGGACAGAGGCCTGGAAAGAAAAGCAGGGTCGGCAGAGTTTTTCGTGAATAAGGAAACATGCACTCTGCAAGTCTACCTCTGCTCCTCACCTGCTATATCATCTGGAGCTAGTTACCTGACAATCTGAACTTACTATTTACATCAGGAAAATAAATAACAATAAAAGCCCAATTTCTATAGACTGAAAAGGGTTGTAGCAAAGGGCAAATGACCAAAGGTAGAACAAGTGCCTTGTGAATTATAAAATACTTTTTAAAAAAAAAATAAAAATAAATAAAAAAAATAAAAAATAAAATACTTTTTAAGTGGGGATTGTTACTATAACCACTGAACTGTAGTTAGGAAACACCAAGTGTTCTTTGACTTTTATTTCTAAGAAAAAGTTGTGCTGCATGAGTATTTTATAAAGAACACTAAGTCATTTTTAACAGCAATTTCAAAAATGTAGAAATGTTTTCAACAGGCTGACTCTTTGTTGAGCAACATATAAGCATAGTGTTTAATTAAATAACAGATGTTTGATGAAGATTTGAAAACTGTGCAAATGAATCAATGAATGTATTAACTGTATGTATGTATATATGTATACACACATTTATGAATAAATTATTGTAAAAAAAAAAAAAAGAAAAGCAGGGTCTGATCGCAGCCCCCGTGGCAGTCAGTGCTGGGTCAGCGTGGCAGAAGTCAGTCCTACAGTCAGTGAGCATAGGGTCAGTTAATATTAAGTGAACATAGGGTCAACTAATGTCTCTTTGAGAGAAGTTGAGAATATAAAGTACAGTGTAGAGCAGTTACTTATATTATTTCACATAAAACTCTTTTCAACTAAGATATTTTCCTTTATTTAAAATGTATCTTTATTGTTAAAAGTGTTACAGATGTCCCTTAGTTTTAGTTTTTTTTCCCCATTGATCTCCTCCACCCTGCACCCGCCCCTTCCAGGCCTTTGCCAGACTATTGTCTGTGTCCATGGGCTATTCCTATCTAATACATAAAAATCTAGAAAGATTTAGAGAAAATAAAATAAAAGATATGCCAGGTAAATATTGAACAGAAAAGCTGAAGTTGCTGCATGAATACTGGATGCAGGCTTGAAGCCAAAACACAACTCATGAGATAAAGTTAGTCATTGTAACATAACAAAAGGTTCCTTTCACTAAAGAGATAAGATGGTTCCCAATACTTATACACATAATAGAACAGTGTGGGGGTTCAGAATGAGCCTCACCAGGATGTGTCTCAGTGGTATGCAGAGTTTTGAGCTAATTTTAGCTTCAGGCTCAAGTGAAAATTCTGCCCCTCCCTTTAACTACCTAAAAAAAAAAATGAATTAGAGGCCTTGCCCATAATAAGACATTATCCTACATAATAAAAGGCTAATATGCAAATCTACCAAACAGCAGAATGACCGGTCACTATGACACGCACTGACCACCAGGAGGCAGATGCTCAATGCAGGAGCTGTCCCCTGGTGGTCAGTGCACTCCCACAGGAGGAGCGCCACTCAGCCAGAAACCGGGCTCATGGCTGGCTAGTGCAGCAGCGGTGGTGAGAGCATCTCCCACATCCGTGGCAGTGCTAAGGATGTCCTATGGGGAGCGAGCCTAAGCCATCAGTTGGACATTTCCTGAGGGCTCCCAGACTGCGAGAGGGTGCAGTCCGGGCTGAGGGACCTCCCCCTCTGAGTGCATGAATTTCGTGCAGCAGGCCTCTAGTTTAGCAATAAAAAGAATGAGCTATTGAAATATACAACAACAAGGATGAATCTCAAAATTATTCTCTTTAAAACTGTTCTCAAATGGTAGGGTTTCTAGGAAGATTAAGGGTGTTGTCATTCAGTAGTCTAAGCAAAAGCCCAAGATTGAGGATGGCTTATCTCAAAATGACTGTGGGTCTGGCCTTTGTCTAATGAAGTGAATCCCAGTAAGATTTGCAGAGGCCCACAAGATACACACACACACACACACACTGAGTGGCCAGATTATTATGATCTCTGAATGCATAATAATCTGGCCACTCAGTGTATATCCTATATAATAAAAGGCTAATATTCATATTGTCCCCTTGACCAGGAGTTTGACCAGCAGGCAGGCCAGCCAACCACCCATGTCCCCTCCCCCTGACCAGGCTGGCCAGACCCCACCCGTGCACAAATTCATGCACCGGGCCTCTAATATATATATTATACTAGTGGCCTGGTGCATGAAATTCATGCATGGGGGGGCGGGGAAGTGGGAAGGGTGTCCCTCAGCTTGGCCTGCACCCTCTCCAATCTGGGACCCCTCAGGGGATAACAGGCAGTCGGACATCCCTCTCACAATCCAGAACTGCTGGCTCCTAACCGCTCGCCTGCCTGCCTGATTGCCCCTAACTGCTTCTGCCTGCCAGCCTGATTGTCCCTAACTGCTCCCCTGCTGGCTTGATTGCCCCTAACCACCTCTGCCTCAGCCCCACATCCGGGACCCAGGATTCCTTCCTCCGGCCGACCACAGGCACCCAGGATCCGGGCTTCCCTCCCTCTGGTCAGCCATAGGCACCCAGGCCGGCTGTAGCCGCAGAGGATGGTGGGTAGATGGCTTCGCCTGGGCTGCAGTGCAAGTGCTGGCACCCAGGACCGCGGGGTGGGTGGCTTCTCCGTCTCCCGGGCCACAGCCAGCTGCAGGTACTGGCACCCAGGACCATAGGGTGGGCGGCTTCTCCATCTACCAGGCTATAGCCAGCCGCAAGTGCTGGTGCCTGGACCGCAGGCGGGCGGCTTCTCCGTCTTCCCTGGGATGCAGTGGGGGCAACTTCTCTGGCTGGCTGCAGCCTGGGATCAAGGGGCAGGCGGCTTCTTCATCTCCCAGGCTGCAGCCAGCCTCAGGCACTGGGGCCTGGTTTCTCTGTCTCCCTCAGGCACTGGAGCCCAACTTCTCCAACCCCCACTGGCCTGGAGTGGTGGGGGATGGGGCTGCCGCCATGTTTTCAGGTTAATTTGCATACTCACTCTGATTGGCTGGTAGCGTAGCGGAGTGATGGTAATTTGCATGTTTCTCTTTTATTAGTGTATATGTATATATATATGTATGTATGTATATAAACATATATATATGTATGTGTGTGTGTATATATGTATATATATATATATGTATATATACATATATACACACACACCAGGCTGGACCAAAAGGGACAGATATAGTGCTAAATAAAAAGAGGCTATTGGATTCCAAAATTCTACAGTAGGATTCAGGCTGAGAAAAAGTTTATATAGACTAGGCAGGAAAATTCTGAAAAATGAAAGTGTTTAGGGGAATCAGACCCAAAAATTATCATCTATAGTATAAACAATATGTTTATAATATAATAATTAGACTACAGAGACTAGAAATTGGATACAAATACATATATAAATGTAGTAGATCATCAAAGTGGCATTTCAAGATGGTAGCAAAAATAAAGATTTTCAGTAAATGATGTTAGAATAGTAAGGACTTATTTGGAAAAAAGTAAGTTGGAGCCACACTTTACAGTATCATATGAGTAAAATTTAAGATTAATAAAATATTTAACTAAATAGAAAAGTAAATCATAAAATTCCTACATGGCACAAGCCACTAAATAAAATCAAAAGGCAAACAAAAAATTGGAGGAAACGTTTTTAATCATTTAACAGATAAAAGGCTAATATCTCTAAAATACAAAAAGTTCTACAAATCAGTACAATGTTAATAGCCTAAAATTTTTAAGTGGTTAAGGCCATTTAATAAATTGTGTCCACAGGAAGAACTAAAGATGGGTATTGAGCATATGTGAAGACAACCTCATTCATAAAAGGAAAGCTAATTAAAACTAACCTGAAATGTCATTTTATTACCTATTAATGGTGTAATGATCCATAAATTTGGTAACACACAGAGCAAGAAAATGTGTGGGGAAACAGGCACTTCCAATGTGTTGGTGGAAGTACTCATCGGTGTAGCCTCTGTGAAGGGCAATTTGACAATATCCAATTTCAATTATACATACTCTTGACCTGATACTTTGCTGTTCTGGGAATTTAAAATATATATATTCAAGATACACTGTTAAGGAAAAAAGAGGAAGTTTCACAATAATATGTACACTATGAAACTGTGTATATATAAAAAGAAAGAATACACACATATATATAAGATACATATTCACTTACATTTTAATAGAATTACTCAGGAGAAGTATGCACAGAAGATTAGGTTAGTGACTCTGGGAAGAGGAATTGTGTTGCACAGGTAGAGACAGCAGGCAGACTATGAAAAGAGTTTACCTTTTGAATTGGGAACCACATGAATATTTTACATATTTTAAAAGTAAATTATGCCCTAGCTGGTTTGGCTCAGTGGATAAAGCATCAACCCTTGGACTGAAGGGTGATGGGTTCGATTCCAGTCAAAGGCATGTACCTTGGTTGCAGGTTCCCCGGCCCTGGTTGGGGTGCATGTGGGAGGTAACCAATTGATGTGTCTCTCTCACATCGATGTTTCTCTCTCACCCTCCCTTTCTCCCTTCCACTCTCTCTAAAAATCAATGGAAAAAAATATCCTTGGGTGATGATTCACAACAACAACAAAGAGGTAAATTATAATACAGTTTTAAAAATTAAAAGAACTCCAAATTTTAGAATAAGAGAGTTCAGTAAAGTTACAGCATACAACATCAATAGTAGTGTATACACTAGCAATAGCCAAATTGAAAACACAGGAGAAAAATTACCCCATTAATAATGGCAACAATGACAAAAATTAAGTGGCACCTGAACAATGAAGAAAATACAAAAATACTGAAGAATATTTTTAAAAAAACATAACGGGGGGGGGGGAGGGGGACAATGGTAAGATATGTACACATATAATTCTTTAATAAAAAAAAATAAAAAAAAAAACATAACAGATGGAGAGCTATACTATATTCATGGGTGCTAAGATCTATAGTCATAAAGATGTCAATTCCCATAAATTAACAAATGTAATGTCATTCTTATCAGAATCCCAACAAAGTTTTTCATGACACTTTAAAAGAGAATGCAAAGATGTATATGTTGAGTAAAGGCAACAATAGCTAAGGTAAGTTTAAAGAAAAAGATGTAGAGACTACAAGGTGAGACTAGTCCTACCAGATATCAAAAGGTCTGATAAAGCCACAGTAATTAAGACAGAACTTGATATAGAGATAGGGAACAATGCCATTGGAAACAAATAGAGAGCCCACAAACAAATCCATATATAGAGTAAAGCCTGGTCTCCTTAGCTAGGTTTCTGAGGCTATCTTCTATGTATCTACAACAGTATTTCCACTTTCTACTTTCATTTAGGCATCTGGATATGACCTACTTACGTATCATCATCATCATCATCATCATCATCATCATCATCAGATCTTGGTTCTGGTTGTCCCTCATCTCCTTCAATGCCAGAGGCCATTTCCACCTTCCCTTCATTTTCTTTAGGAAGCCATTGTTTTAATGTTCCCACTGTTAAAGAAATGACAGGGAGATTAAAGCATCTAGTCAATACACCCGAAGAGGGGTATGTACCAAAAACCATATAATGAACATCAAACATAATGTTAAAACCTTTTAAAGGTTTTAAAACAAATAAGACAGGGATGACAACTGACACCCCAACTATTTTCAGCATTGCACTGAAGCTAGTAGGCACCACAATAAGACAAGAAAAAGTGAGAGGAAAAAGGATCAGTAATAAAGAGAAAATACTCCCCACTTTGGGAGTAGATGCTTTGATTGTATAAAAATATGTTTTAATCATGTGTTGTAATAACTTAAGAATTGCCAACATTATTGGACCACCCTATTCTTCACTGTTTCTAGAAAATTAGTCTTCAGCTCATTGTTAGCTTTAATCGTTAATGTCTGCAAAGAAAACTCAAAATACAACACACACACAACTTTATCTTTTTTGGTGGAGGGGACAATTTATTGTTGTTATTTTAAATGTAATTTTTTTCTCTTGGAAAAATGATCAGACTAGTACAATATTTTGTTTCCTTATGGCAATGCAGCATCTCCTCAACAACTCTATAAGATGTATTTTTATACACCAATAGTAAGGAAAATGTTGCCAATAAAATGACACAATGTTTTCTTACCCTTAAGACCTCTTTTAGTACTTTCTAAGCATATATTTTTTATCTTATATTACTTTTTATACTCATAAAAAGGAAAATATAAGTAAAACAAATTGGATACTGTATAACTAAAATTCTTCACATTCAGAGTCTTACTCCTCTGAATTATTTATTCTTTTACATATCAGTTAAACTTTTTTGGATCCTGATTCAAAGAAACCATAATAAAACAATGAGACAAAGATTTTTTTAAAATATATTTAATTTATTTTTTACAGAGAGGAAGGGAGAGGGAAAGGGATAGAGAGTTAGAAACATCTATGAGAGAGAAACATCGATCAGCTGCCTTCCTGCACACTCCCTACTGGGGATGTGCCCACAATCAAGGTACATGCCCTTGAGTCCGCAGGCCTACGCTCTATCCACTGAGCCAAACCGGTTAGGGCTGATATTTGTGTTTTTTAATGGTAAAAAAATAACATAAATTTACCCACTCAATTTTTAAGTTAACAGTATAGTGTTATTAAATATAGGCATATTGTACCATATTGCATGACTGACACTTTATTCCCATTGTACAAGTCCCATTTCTCCCTCCCTTCAGCCCTTGGAAACTACCATTCTACTTTCTGTTCCCATGAATTTGACTATTTCAGATACCTCATATAAGTGGGATCATGCAGTATTTGTCTTTTTGTGATTAACTTATTTCACTTAGTTTCCTCACGTTTCATCCATGTTGTAGCATATGATGAATTTTTTTTAGCTGAATAACATTCTACTGTACATATACACCACATTTTCTTTAACCATGTATCCATTTAGATTGCTTCACATCTTGGTTATTATGAATAATGCTACAATGAACATGGGTGTGCAAAAATATCTCTTTGAGGTCTTGTTTTCAAATTTTTTGGATATATACCCCAAAGAAGAATTGCTGGATCATCTGGTAGTTCTATTTTATTTATTATTTTTTAGGAACCTCCATACTATTTTCTATAATGGCTGCACTATTTTATTTTATTTTATTTATTTATTTTTTATTTTTTTGGAGGGGTACCAAATTACCTTATTTGAAGGGAAGGTACAAATGAAAGAATGTAAGTGGATGAGTTGGTACAACTCATAGCAAATGTAAAGGTAACTCCAACATGCAGGTACTGCTTTGGTGACCACGTAAGTCACCCCGTGGCTGTGGGAAATCAGCCTAAGGCTTAACTCCCATCACTGTCTCCCAGGGTGTGCTTGTCAAAGAGGTACTGGGCTATGCCAAACTGGGGTGGCGGAGAAGGCATCTTGCACAAGTTGGTTTTCACCTCCCCATTCAGGTAATGAGTCTCACTGAAGTCATACAAATAGGGGTCGTTTTTGACAGTGGCCAGTTTGTGCAATTCCAGTAGTAACTAATTCACACTTTTTCCAAGTGTAATGCACATTCCATTGCATTTAGCCCATTCTCCCAGTCTTCATGGTTTGGTTTCTTGATATCCTGAAGGAAGATTCCACCACCTCTTTGGATCTGCAGCTTCATCAGTTTTTCAGCATATTCCCCCTTCTCATGAGATTGGTAAAGAAAATATTTGACAAAGTTCTTTAAAGCCACATATTCGCGGTCAAAGTAGTAAGACATAGGCAGGTAGATGTAGGAAGCATAGAGTTCCAGGTTGAACTGGTGGTTGCTGGAGGCCTCTTGATCCTGGTGGTAGTTCTGGCGCACCTGCGAGGGGGACGCCTGGCTGAGGAGAGGCAGCAGCAGAGGTGGCAGCTGAGAGCACTGGGACAGGGCCTGGGGCTCTTGCGACCTCAGAGAGCACTGTGAGGAGGCTGGATATGAGTGGCTGGCTGGGATGGAGGAAGAATACCAAGCACTGTTGAAGCAGGAAACTCCAGCAACTCTTGGCGAAGACTATACGGCTGTACTATTTTACAGTTTCACCAACAGTATGTACATAAGGTTTCCAACTATTCTACATCCTTGTCAATAATTATTATATTACTAGAGGCCCGATGCACGAAATTCGTGCAAGAGTAGGCCTTCCTTCCCCCAGCTGCTGGCACCGGCTTCCTCTGGCACCCGGGACCTGGGCTTCCCTCCAGCACCCGGGACCCAGGCTTCCCTCAGGCCACCGGCAGGCACCCGGGACCTGGGCTTCCCTTGCAGCCCCGGCTTCATCCGGAAGGTCATCTGGAATAACATCCAGAAGGACATCCGGTCTAATTAGCATATTATGCTTTTATTATTATAGATGGTTTTGATAGCAGCCATCTGAATGGGTGTGAGTTAATATCAGTTTGTGGTTTCGACTTCAAATTCCCTGATAATTAGTGATGTTAAGCATCTTTTCATATTCTTGTCATTGATGTCTGGTTTTTTTTTAATCTAATTTCAACCTTGTTGCAATCAAGAGCATTATTGAGACAGATTTTCTTTTTAAAAATCCACACAAAAAACTAAAGGAATTCACAAAACTTGAAAGTGCTGGTTTTTAACTGGCTTTAAAATCTTGTAGAACTAGACTACTTTTAACTACAACTTTGGGAATTTTGCTAAGTATGTCTACATTAGTTAAAGCCACATCTTCATGGTCAAAGTAGTAGACATGGGCAGGCAGATGTCGGAAACATAGAGTTCCAGGTTGATCTGGTGGTTGCAGAATAATAAACCACCATATAACTTAGTGGTTTATATTTAGGTTACAATTCTGCAGTTAGGCAACATGGGCTGGGTTCAACTAGTTGGCTCTTCTGGTATCAGCTGGGCCCATTCAGCATCTTCAGTCACTTGTGAGGTCAGCTGGAGGCTGGCCAGTCTAGTATGGCCTCACGTAGATGGCTTGTTCCTCTGTTCTACATGGTCTCCCAACCCAGGCTAGCTGAGAGCTAGACAGGCTTCCAGAAGGAAAGAACAGAAGTTCCTTGAGTACTTAGACTTGGTGCACCACCACTTCCATTGCATTCTACTTACCGAAGAAAAGCACAAGGCCATTTGAGATTAAAAGGAAGAGGGGGGAAACAGTTAATGATGGAGGAGCTGCAAAGTCCTATTGCAAAAACCATGGATGCAGGGAAGAATGATGGATTATGCTTATTTTTGTAATCTACTACATCTATCACCCCTCCCCCCTCTTCGTGCACTCCACACCATCTGGTTCCTAAGGGTCAAACAAGTGTTTCATGTTAGTCTCCATGAAAGCAAACTGCTACCCACTGATACCCATTGTACAAGTTTTAATGTTCACTGAAGTCCAGACAATAATATGTCAGAACTATTGCCTGGCCTACAATAACTATAAAACACCATGGACTGAATGCTGTATCCCAATATCAGAAACATTAAAAGGAAAAAGAGGATGAATGTGCATCTCAGAATTGGTGAATTTAAGGAAACTGAGGCACAGAAGGGTTAAGTGACTGACCTAAGATCACATGGTAATTAGTTGGAACCTGCATCAGAACCAGTATTCTTGGCCACTATTTTAAAAGCTGTAACTTATTAAGCACCTACTCAGACAGGCAATTTGCTAGACACTTTACAAACAATATCCTTTGAAGTTGGTACCATCTTAATTCTGATTTTACAAAGGAGGACAATGAAGAAAGATTGGTTATCTTATTGGAAGTATCAGAGCCAGAAATTATACCAGATCTGTCTAGATATAGAACCCATTATTAACCATTATTCAATGCTGCCTGACAATATACTGCAGATAGAATCTGATGTAAAAATAACCTCTAAGTATTCCAAATGAAAATGCAAGTGTTTACATTTTTTGCTTTGTTTCCTCTTCATTAGCACAATATACCCTTGAAACATTTTGACCAAGGAAATTTATACCATCATAGTAAAAAAATTCTAAAAGAAAAATCAAACAATGATATGGGTGTAGGCAATTATATTTATGTATCAATAAAGAAGAAATAGCCTAGGAATGGATCCAAGAATATATAAGGATAAAGTAAAATGAATTTTGAGCCAATATGAAAATCATTAGTCAACTTTTTTTTGGAAATTTGGCAATTTGGATAAAAAATTAAAGTTAGTTCCTACATCATACTATCTACCAATACAAATCACTGTCATGAGCAAAAGGGTGGGGAGGGAGAGCTGTGCTAATTTAAAAGAGACTTAAGTAAAATGTTACTCACATGAAATATTGTCTCTTGAGAAGATACTGCTTTGGACTATCAGATGTAAAAAACATTTTTGAGAAAATAGAATGTGGCCTGAGTATTAAATGAGGTAAAAATTTATTGATATAAAGTTTTATGGCCCAACTTTGAAAAATACTGGTAAATGTTACATGTTTATTTTCTGCCACAGTAATGTTCTAAATATGTCTATCATTAATTCTGTTGTTCAGATCTTCTACATACTGCCCTGGCTGGGTAGCTAGGTTGGTCAGAGCATCTTCCTGATACACCAAGATTACGGGTTTGATTCCTAGTTAGGGCACATACAAGAATGAATGCATAAATAAGTGGAACAACAACAACAAAAGTGGAACAACAAGTCGATGTTTCTCTCTATATATATCTCTCTAAAATCAATCAATCAATACAAATTTTTTTTAAATCTTCTATATCCTAAAACGTTTTGTCTGTTCAATCACTAATGAGAAAGGTATGTTACATTTATCCACTAAGAGATGGATTTGTCTATTTTAATTAGATCTATCAATTTTTGCTTTATATGTTTGACACTGTGTTAATAGGTATATACAAATTTAAGATCATTATTTTTCTGATGTATTGACACTTATTTAATTATGAAAAGTTGTTCTTTTTTAAATATATTTTTATTAATTTCAGAGAGGAAGGCAGAGAGAGAAAGAGAGAGAAACATCAATGATGAGAAAGAATCATCATTCGGCAGCCTCCTGCATGCCTCCTACTGGGAATCAAGCCTGCAACCCAGGCATGTGCCCTTGATCAGAATCGAACCTAGGACCCTTCAGTCTGCAGGCCGACGCTCCATCTACTAACCCAAACCAGCTAGGGCTGAAAACTTGTTCTTTATCTACATTTATGCTATTTGCCTTCAATGAATTTTTCTTTTAGTTAACATTTGCATGTTATATTTTTTCTACCTTCCACCATAATTTCCCTACCCAACTTGATAGTAATACTAATATTGGCAATCACATGCCTTAACATAAATAAATAAATAAATAAATAAATAAATAAATAAATAAAGTAATAAATAAATAAATAAAGTAATAAATAAATAAAGTAATACACTAAAAGTGTTCTATGGCTGTGTGCTCATTCACTATGGTTACCTACTAAGTCCCAGGCACTATGTCAGACACTACGGGTGGAGAGGCGAAGTGGGGTGGTGAGTAAGATAAAGCTCTCACAAGTCTAGTGAGAAAAAAAGCTATTAAACAAGAAATTAAAGTGATCTTTATTTATATAATCAGAGAATTAATGTCTTCTGGAATATTAAGCAGGGGAACCAAACCTAGAGGATTGAAAGAAAAACATGCCCAGATACTCAGCCGCCTAAAACAGTGGTACACAAGCAGTAGTTTCATTGAGATACAGGTCATAGCAATCACAAAAAGTTCAAAATAATTACTACTTCATCTTTTTATGACCTGGAGTTAATTGATAAATATAATAATGAAGTGTCAATATTTCATGCACTTAACAAATATTTGAGTGTGAGACTAATTAATGTGAAATTGTTAGAGGCAGCTAACAGAAGACAGTCGACAAACTTACGGACTTACTAGAATTCTTTGGATTAAAGAGAAGCATATTAATCAAGTTGCAGGTTCTTTTACTCATTCATTCAAAAAATACTTATTAAGAATCTACTAGAAAAACCAAGATGGTGAATAGGTAAATGCTTGTACTCGCCACCTCCCACAACCATATCGAAATTATAACTAAAATACTGAACAACCATCATTCAAAACCACATGAGAGCTGGCTGAATGGAAGTCCTACAACTAAAGAAGAAAAGAAGAAAGCCCATTGCAACTGGGAGGAGGGGTGGAGGCATGGAACAGGCTGGCCTGACACCCACATGTGCCATTTTGTTAATCAGGAGGGAGATCATCTCTGCAGAGGCCTCCTGTGAGGAGCAGAGGTCCTAGTCCCACACCATATCCCCAGCCCAGGGTTCCAGAGCTGGGAAGAGAAGTCCCTGCAACTACAGACCGTAAAAACCAACGGGGATTTTGGCTGAGTGACACAGGCAGCTGGAGATCCAGGTGTTCCATTGAAAGGGCCAGCGCATGAGTATCAGACTCCCAGCACCAGGAGGCTTTGGATCCCAGACACATACTGGGAAGAACTGGATTGTCTGGTATGGGGGCAGGAACTTGGGGAAGGCTTTCTCCCAGACAGGAGTGTTCGCAGGGGTCATTGTTCCTGTGCTGGGAACTCCCCTGTTGCAAAGCTGACTGGCAGCCATATCTGAGTATCCAGCCTGATTCACACTGCTTGCTCTCCCCTGGTGATTCCGTGAGACCCCACCCCATCCAATTTTCAGTCCCACCCAAGCTGTTTGCAGTAGCTTTCCATAAGAATGGCCTGTCCTGGCTCTGGCTTCACTTGGCTATAATCTCTCAAACGAGTTGCAACTGGTGTCAGAGTGCCCCAAACTATCAATAAAAGGCCCAAGACCCAGCACTAGCACCAGCCTGCTTTACTTCACAGCTGAGCCTCATCTGGGCACCTCCAAACCCAATATAAATACCAAATAGCAGCCATCTGCATACCTCTCTGTAGCTCCTGCCAGGTGGCCCCAGCAGTGGCTGATTTTGCACCTCCCTGAAGGTCCTAGAGCCAGTGCACCTGGTGGACAGCTTCAGACCATACCAGATTACAATTCTATCCATTCACAAGTGACACACTCAAGAGGCAGACTCAGTGAGCACCAAAGCCCCACTGAAGCAAGTCCTGCGCCATTGGGGTGTCTCTTATACAGCAGCTCTTCTGCTGTAGTTGAAGCTGGTCCTCACAACCAATTGGCCTGGAGGTCAGTTTCTCACAGTGATGCCAACAGTAATCAAGGCTTAACTACAACAAGACTGTGCACACATCCCACACAGGGATGCACCTACAGTGCCCAGATCAGGTGACTGGGGAGGCTGAGCCACTGGGCCCTACAGGACACCTACTACACAAGGCCACTCTACCAATTCCAAGAGACATAGCAGCTCTACCTAATACATAGAAACAAACACAGGGAAGCAACCAAAATGTGGAGACAAAGAAACATGTCACAAATGAAAGAAATGGAAGCAAGAAAACTACTGGATACAGAGTTCAAAGCCATGCTTAGAAGGTTACTCAAGGATCTTAGTGAGAATGTCAAATACATGAAAAGGACCAGTCAGAAATTAAGCATACACTAACTGAAATAAAGAATAATTAATAGGGATTCAGCAGTAGAGTAGATGATTCTGAGAATCAAATCAACTATTTGGAATATGAGGAAGCAAAAAACACTCAATCCGAAGAGCAAAAAGAAAAAAGAATCCAAAAATATGAAGCTAGTGTAAGGAGCCTCTGGAACAACTTCAAGGGTATCAAATTATGGGGGTGCTAGAAGGAGAAGAGACAGAGCAAGAATTTGAAAACCTATTTGAAGAAATAATGACTGATAACTTCTCCTACCTGGTGAAAGAAATAGAGAGTACAGTCCTAAACAAGAGGAACCCAAAGAGGCCCACACCAAGACACATCAGAATTAAAATGCCAAAGGTTAAAGACAGCCGAAACCGGTTTGGCTCGGTGGATAGAGCGTCGGCCTGCAGACTCAAGGGTCCCAGGTTTGATTCTGGTCAAGGGCATGTACCTTGGTTTCGGGCACATCCCCAGTAGGGGGTGTGTGAGAGGCAGCTGATCGATGTTTCTCTCTCATCGATGTTTCTAACTCTCTATCACTCTTCCTTCCTCTCTGTAAAAAATCAATAAAATATATTTTAAAAAAAATAAAAAATAATAAAAAAAATAAAGACAAAGAGAGAATCTTGAAAAGCAAGAGAAAAGCAGTTAGTTACCTAAAAGAGAGCACCCATATGACTGTCAGCTGCTTTCACAACAGAAAGTTTGCAGGCCAGACGGGAGTGGCAAGAAATATTCAGTGATGAATAGCAAGGACCTACAACCAAGATTACTCTACTCAGCAAAGCTCTCTTTTAGAATTGAGGGTAAGATAAAGAGCTTCACAGACAAGAAAAAGCTAAAGGAATCATCACCACTAAACCAGTATTACATGAAATGTTGAAGGTTCTTTAAGAAAAGGAAGAAGAAGGAAGAGGAAGAGGAAGAGGAGGTGAAGGAGGAGGAAGAGGAGAAGGAGGAGGAGGAAGAGAAAGAAGAGGAAAAGGGATAAAAAATATGAATAATAAAATAGCAATAAATACATATATATCAACAATTGAATCTAAAAATCAAAATAAACAAACATGAAATCTAATGAACAAAATAAACTGGTAAATAAAATAGAATCAGAGGCATGGAAGCATGGAACAGACTGAGGAACCTCAAAGGAAATGGGGCAGGGCAAGCGGGAAGAGATTAACCAAAGATTTTACCTATGGACACAAACAATAGGGTGGTGAAGGCCTGGGACAGGGCGAGAACCAGGTGGAGGGGGACAAAGGGGAGAAAAAAAGGGACATCTGTAATACTCACAACAATAAAGATTTACAAAAAAAAAAAAAAATCTACTATATTCCAAACCCCTTTCACAGACCTATCTGGTGGTTGATGGGAAAGTAGGAAGGGAAGGGTAACTGACAATAAAACGAAATGACACATAAATTTAATTTTTTTAACTTAAAATAAAATATAATGACTGAAAAGAAATTTCAGTAATCCCATCACTCTGAGAAGCATGTTGGTTTTTTTTCCCTGCCAGCCATTTTTCTAGGCGTGTATGTAACAAATAAATAAATAAATTGTAAAAAGGGAAAAAAAAAAAAAAACCATAATGACTGAAATGGGCACAAGGTTGCATCAGAGTGCAATCTTACATGAGAGATTATTTTGGCAAAAGGAGGGAGGAATATTTGCTAACAGAGAAATGCTAGTAGCTTTGGCATTGGGAGGGGCCTTTTGTGGGAGGGGCCTTCTAATCTAAGGTGCTCAGTGTCTGCAGAGCCTGGATTCTAGCCTGAGGTAAGGGGGTATATGTTGTAGGATTTTAAGTTGAGATGTGATCCATTTTAGGAGGATTATCTGGCAGGGATGCCGAGTGTGAGCTGAAGGAAGAAAAGATGACCAGGGACAAGTAGTCAGGATTCCTGCGTGGATAGGAAAGATGAGAGAAGGCCAACAGAGTTAGAGGCTGAAAGAGCAAAGCAGAGCCAGAGTGGGGGTGATGTCAGCAGGTTATAAAAAAAACACAAAAAAACACCTGCATTTTGCTCTGCCACCTTTGGAGCAAGTTCCTATTTCTAATCCTACTTGTTAATGAATTGCTCGTGTAGGCCTAATGCAAAAGTGTCCATGGGAAAATATAACAAGTCATGCATTAATTAATTTGGCATGATAAATCAAAAGAAGAGTTTTCTGTAATTCTCTCCAAGAATCATAGGGGAAAACATAAGAAGAGACATCATAGCCACCACGTAGGTCTCCATCTCAGTGCCATGGAAAGTGGGAAGCATCCCTCCGCTGGCCTGAGGCCCGAGCCTTTGGTCTCCAGGCCAAGCCCGGCCTGCTCAATACTTCCTCTGGCCACCTCCAGCCTCATCCTTAGGACAACACTTTATCCCAGGCCTTGTGGGAAGGGCGTAGATAAGCAGATAACTAAAATGCAGTTTGTAGTTTGAAAGCACTACTCTTTCTTCTCTTCAGTCTCAAACAGCAGTATGTCATCTAATCTAATAATAGACAAATATGCAAATCGACCACACCTTCGATACACCTAAGCCACGCCCACCAGCCACGCCACGCCCACCAACCAATCAGGACGAGTATGCAAATTACCCAAACAAAGATGGCGGTTAATTTGCATATCAAGACAGCGTCGAAAGAAGCCAAGAGCTGCAGAAGGGAGTAAAGCTTTGAAGAAGCAAGCAAGCCGGGGGGGAGGAGAAGGGAGGAGCGAAGTCAGGGCCGGGGCAAAGGGGAAAGCAGGCGGGCTGGCGGAGAAGGCGGGGCGGGCGACAAGGGCAGAGCGGAGGCAGGGTAGAGTGCAGCAGGAAATCCTATTGCAGGATTTTTCCTGCAACGGGAATGCTAGTAATGCCATAATGCCAACTCCTAGATTTTAGTCAAACAGGTTCTCTCAGTCTCCAACACAGGCCTGTGTATCCCTGCAAGGCCTCCCCACCTGCAGTGTCCCTTTTTCTTGTCTCATTCAAATCTTGTGCTTAAGATCTCAATTTTCACATAGATCTCACAAAGACTGTGAAATCTGGGTTTCACAAGCTGGCAGACCCACTCTTCATGAATAATCAGGTAACTTGCATTATGCTTAGTGTTGTATATGTTTCTGGATTGTGAGCATTTACCAGCCTCGGTTACCATCTGGTTCGTTTCTATGCCTCCTTGCAGCCACAGGCTTGCATCTCTGCAACAACAGGTCCCACCTGTGCAGAGGGCCCTTGTTTGATACCTTCCTGCCCCCAATGACTTCCCTTTTAACAGTTTACACCTGCACACCTGATAGAGGGCAAATTCCCATTGTGATGGGAATTACCTCAAACTTTAGAAAACGATGGTTGGTTTCCCTTAAATTAAACACGAGCATAATCTTGCTAAAAATTGGAGGCAAAAACCCAAAAGCCAAAACATTATACATATTAAGATGTATTTTTATTGCCCATAAAATCGTAATTTGAGTCCAGTAAATAGCTGTCAGAAATAAACGGACTCAGTTTAAAGCTAACCAATACTAGCTCATCATCTACAAAGCCGATAGTCTTCCTTACTTAACTTTTCATCAGTTGTCAAGTGATCACATTAAACAAAATTACCCCCCTCTCATCCAGAGTTCAGGTCTTTCGTTAATGGCATTTGGAACAGGCTTGTACGAAGCAAATCAGCTTCTGAAAAGGCTGAGACAGCCTCCCAGTTCTTTCTCCGGCTAAAGGTTCTTTCACCCCCTTTTTGCATTTCCAAGTCTTTGACACACTTCCCCTGGGGACTGGTTATGTTCTTAAAATTAAAATACATACCAAACTCTCCTTCTTTGGCAGAAAATGAGCCACTTGTTAGGTGTGCTGCTGCCAAAAGATTCATCACCGTTTCTGGAGCTTCATGCCGCCACTGTTTCCTATTTTCTGGAATGCCACTGATCACCACCACTTGGCCATCTGGAGAGGAGACTGTGTTATTAAAAAGAAAAATGCTTCTTCATTTGCGTTTTTAGAAAATCACAGAATGTGGTTAGGACCTTTGGAGGCAACCTCCTCCCATCACTCATTTTATGAGTAAGAAAACTGAGATACAGAAAAGTTCAGTGACCTTTGTCACACAGATGGTGGGTAGGAGAGTCACTTTCTGCTCTATTCCATTTGCTTATTTTAAATTAGATTTCCCTCTTATTGAAGCATTGACTTAGAATGGATTAAATTGTACATGTGCAAGCCTTTTCTTGAAAGTTGGATGAATTCAGTATTTTGTAATAGTATAAATATGTCAATTCATACACTTATAATTACTAATTTCAGTGATAAACTTACATACTTTAACTTATAACATGGTTATAAATTTTAGCTTTCCCCCAGCCCCAAGAACATAGGAAATAAGTAATACCACCTATAAAGGTAACACCTGGATGTTGCTGTAAACCTCTCCTAAGGAAAGACTATGCCAGAGCTCAAATGTAAATGAGGAATTTAGATGGAAAGTTTCATCACATACTAAACACTCCTAACATTTAAATAACACATTGGTTTACAAAGCAATTTTAAATGTTATCTTTGCACTGTTACCTCTCTAAACCTTGTGGGATAACTATTACTTTAATTCCAATTTTATTGATTAAAAACAAACAACCCTTCAAGGAAGTGTAGCAAAGTTATTGGCTAGCATTTGAAGGCAAATCAATTTGCCTGCCCTTTCGTGTAGTATATTCTCTCTCAGCGAGGAAGGAGGAATTCTGGATCGTTCCTCACTCACTTTCTCATGGCGACGATAGTCAATTGTCTAGGACAGTGGTCGGCAAACTCATTAGTCAACAGAGCCAAATATCAACAGTACAACGATTAAAATTTCTTTTGAGAGACAAATTTTTTAAACTTAAACTATATAGGTAGGTACATTGTTATTAACTTAATTAGGGTACTCCTAAGCTGGCCTTTGCTAAAAACTCAAGGGGCCAAAGAGCCGCATGTGGCTCGCGAGCCGCAGTTTGCCGACCACTGGTCTAGGATAATTAGCAAGCAAGTTTCTCTAGAGCTA
This sequence comes from Eptesicus fuscus, assembly GCF_027574615.1. Lineage (NCBI taxonomy): Eukaryota > Metazoa > Chordata > Mammalia > Chiroptera > Vespertilionidae > Eptesicus > Eptesicus fuscus. The sequence continues at coordinate 12,651,613 of NC_072480.1, read as the reverse complement.
GTGGAGGAAACAAAACAGTATCTTTGGAAGGCATTTGATACCAAATCTTTAGCGATTGTACTGAAAGTGAGAACTATCAGGTCATGGTGAGCGCTAGCTGCATTTGGGGCCTTGATCTCCTCTTGCTGGCGATTTATGCCATCTGATCTAAATTCACCCTCAGGCCTGGTGGAGCAGGTGGAGGTGACATCAGCCACTGCCATCATCTGCAGCAGAGTCCGAGGAGCTCCAGCATCCCACTGTCTCCTGTTTTCTGCAGCAGCAGCATCCTGAATGAACAACTCTAGGCATAAGAAAATAACTCATTAATTTAAAAGCAGCCAAAGTGTGACTAATTTCAACAAACAGTTCTTAGGAAACCTGGAGGCAGTCTATCAGCTGGTACATTAAAAATATTGTCCTTCTAATATAGACTGCAATGGACTAAATGTTTGTGCCGCCCCCCCAAATTTGTAGTTGAACCCTGATGCTCAGTGTGATGGTATTAGCAGGTACAGCCTTGGGGAGGTGTTTAGGTCACGAGAGTGGAGCCCTCATGAACAGAACCAGTGGCCTTATAAAAGAGACCCGAGAGCTCCCTCATCCTTTATGCTAAGTGTGGACACAGCAAAAAGATGGAATTGGGCTCTCTCCAATCACCAAATCTACCAGTACCATGATCTTAGACTTCCAGCCTCCAGAACTGTGACATAAATGTTGTTTATAAGTCACCCAGTTCATTTTGCTATAGCAGCCTGGTCTGACTAAGATGTAGATCATATTTCTGAGACAAAAATTATAAACAGGCTTAAAACTGTTTTACTTTTATTAATAACATTTGATTGACTAGCCAATATATCTAAATGTTAAAGAAATATTAGTGACACAAATGGACAAATTCCTTGAGGCATTTATAAGAACTTTTACTTTAGTTAGTTTCCATGGAAATGCGTTCTGTTCAATTATCTCCATTTTTAAAATAACTTGTGTAACCTTTTCCTTATTTATTCCCATATTTCATTCTAGAAATTTTAAAAATCAAATAAGTAGAAAATAATAAAAATTACCCATAATCACACTGTCCAGAGACTATTAAAAGTTCAAAAAATTTCCCCAGCATATAGTTCTTGCTTTGTTTTGAAACAAAAAATGGGCCACATACCACACACCCTTTTATAACTAGCTTTTCTCAATTAGCAACATACCATATCCAGATTGTTAAATATTCTTCTATACAATCATTTTAAAACAAACATAGTATTCTCTCCCATGTGATCATTTAATTTTTTGGCTGGATTTTTAGGTTGCTACAGATTTTTCACTATTATAAATAATACTACAATGAACTCATTTGTAGCTGATTTTTGTGTGGACATTTATGATTATTTGCCCTAGATAAACCATTGAAAGTAACAATTCCAGGAGCTAGTATTTTTTGCTCTACCAAAGCTTTTCATTGTTAAAGTTGAATCTATTACTAACTTATTCTGTTATTTTTTTCCTATATATTTTGAATAGCAAGTCCTACCCTATCCAAATAAAATACCTATCTTTTTCTGTATTTCATTTTCTAATATATAACTTCTATTTTTATATATATAAACGCTTTGATTTTTTAAAATTTCTTTTGTTGTATTGTTATATAGGTTCTGATTTCACAATTTTCCCCAAGTTGTCAAACAATTGTCCCAGCAGCATTTATGTGAATAATCTGCTCTTTTCCCATTGACTTGTTATGTGACTTCTAGCATTCACTATATTACGATACACATTAGGGTTTCTTTTTAAAATATATATATTTTATTGATTTTTTTATGGAGAGGAAGGGAGAGGGATAGAGAGTCAGAAACATTGATGAGAGAGAAACATCGATCAGCTGCCTCCTGCACACCTCCTACTGGGGATGTGCCTGCAACCAAGGTACATGCCCTTGACTGGAATCAAACCTGGGACCCTTCAGTCCACAGGCCGACGCTCTATCGACTGAGCCAAACCGTTAGGGCTTAGGGTTTGTTTTTAATCTATCTTTTCTTTTCACTATTTTATCTATTCTGGTGCTAGTATTATATTGTTTCAATGACTATAATTTACATATCTTGTTACTTGGAAGGGTACATGACCCTTCACTGGTCTTCTTTTCTAATTTTTTTGGCTAGTTAAAAATCTGTAAGATTCTCCAATCTGTCGAGATCTCCTCATACCACACACACCAAAAAAAATCCTTATGTGATTTTGATTGAAATTGCCAAAAAATCCATATATTTGAAAAGAACGCTTCCAATAAATAACTGTTATTTCTCTCCATTTATTCAAGTGATGTTTTAGTACCTCAAGTTAGGCAAGAGTTTAATTTAAATGTCTTATTTAAAAAAAACACAGGCCATTTTCAGTGGAATGAAATGAATAAGGGACATGAGCACATAACCCACCACAGAAATATAGATGGCCAATAATCACATGGAAAAATTGTTCAGCCTGATAATAAGTCCAGGAATGCAATTTACTTTCTTTTTTTAATTAAAAAAAAGGGGGGGGCAGCTATGTCTTTTGAGACATACAATCCACTCTCTTCTCTTCCCAGCAAACTAATGCAAACAGTAGCCTTGAAATACATCCTTCACTGAACTGCCTTCACTGAGGCACAAGGGCTCCTGATGGCCAAACCCCATGCTGTTAATCGAACTGCTTCACTTGGCCTTCCTCTTCCAGTTAATGCTGCCAACCCCTTTACCTCCTTCTAGAACTTTCTGTCCTTCTTTGGCTGTACTCTCCTGATTCTCTCAAAACTTGTCTAAATATTACTAGGGTCTGTCGTAAGCTCAATTTCCTTCTCACTCTAGTTCCTTTGCTTAGTTAGGTATTTCCAACCACCACCGAGGCTGAAATAGTGTGTACAGTATAGGCTTGAGAAGCCCTAATTAGGCCCAAGGCTTAGGTCTTACACAGCTGGTGTCTTCTAAACATCTCCAACGGATGCTCTTAAAGACCTGAACCTTAATATGTTCCAAATTGAGATCATTACATTATCTCTACTGACCTCACTGTACATGATACACAGGCATACCTAGTTTTATTGCAATGTGCTTTATTGCACTTGGCAGATATTGTGGTTTTGTTTGTTTTTTACAAATTAAAGGTTTGTGCAATCCTGAGTCCAGCAAGTCTAATGGCACCATTTTCCCAACAGCATTTGCTCACTACATGTCTAAGTGCCCCATTTTGGTAATTTGCACAATATTTTCATTATTATTTGTTATGATGATCTGTAATCATAATTTTTAAAATGTAAGTATAGTTAGCATACAATATTATATTAGTTTTATGTGTACAATATAGTGATTTGACATTTATATACCTTAAAATGTGGCCACCACACTAAGTCTAGTAATCATCCGACATTGTGCAAACGTATCACAATATTATTGACTTGTATTCAGTGACCTTTGATGTTACCATTGTAGTTGCTTTGGAGTGCCACAAATTGCACCCAGATAAAGAAGTGAACTTAATTAATTAATGTAGTATGTGTTCTGACTACTCCACCTGACTGGCCATTCCCCATCTCTCTTCTTTTCCTCAGGTCTCCCTATTCTCTGAGACACAACAATATTGAAATTAGGCCAATTAATAACCCTACAATCACCTCCAAGTGTTAAGGTGAAAGAGTGAATTGCACATGCCTCACTTTAAATGAACACTAGAAATTATTAAGCTTAGTGAGGAAGACATGTCAAAAGCCAAGATAGGCCAAAAAGCAGGCCTCTTAGACCAAACAACTAGCCAAGTTATGAATGCAAAAGCTAAGTTCTTGAAGGAAATTGAAAGTTCTACTCAGAGATAGGAATGACAGGAAACAGCCTATGGCTGATCTGGAGAAAGCTGTAGTGGTCTGGATTGAGAGCACACTAGCCACACATTCCCTTAAGCCAACGCCTAATCCAGAGCAAGGCCCTAATGCTCTTCAATTCCATGCAGGCCGAGAGACGTGAGGAAGCTGCAGAAGAGTCTGAAACTAGCAGAGTTGGTTAATCAGGTTTAAGGAAAGAGACCACCTCCATAACATAAAAGTGCAAAGTGAATCAAATGCTGATGGAGAGGCTACAGCCAGTTATCCAGAAGTTCTAGCCAACAAAGTTTCAATTATAACCCCAACCAAGGTAATTAATGAAGGTGGCTACTTTAAACAAAAGATTTTCAATGTAGACTGAAAACAACGAGAACAAAACAGCACGTGAAACTGAACTTTTGAACCTGCTGCAGTTCCTGGGACTGGCTGTGCATCACTGAATTCTCTATTAAAAAGTGAACTTTTTACCTAGCCATAGGCATAAGCAATTGGTCATGTATGGCACAGTCTGAGCCTGCTTGCTAGCTCCAATCACAGCTCTTTCAAAACCACTGAGGTAACCCCTTTAAAGAGCATTTTAGGCTCAGAACACATATTTGTGCCTCTTTTCTTTGGCTCATGGCACCGCTGTGACTTTGAGGTCTCCTTCATCTTTGAGATTCCCTGCCACCTAGCACAGTCTGTGGCACAAGGGAGATGACCAAGAAGAAGCCTGCTGAATTGAATAAAGATTTTTCCAGATGGATGGAAGGAAAAGTGTATTACTCTAGGAAGTGGAAGTTGAGCCAAGCCAGGGTATAGAATGCTCACACCGTCAGGTATGGGTCCCATCATCAGTGGAAGGAAAGAGGGTGCTGGGGCAGGAAAGTGGGTCACCACAGGATCAGGCCACTCAGTGTCAACGGACTGTATCCTATAGGTATTATCAAAACAAAATAAAAACACTTGAGTAGAGTAATAATATGATAAGATAACTAGCAATCACTCGGAGAACAGAAGGGAAATACTAGAGAAAAGGAGACACATGGCCAATTCGGCAAGGGGAAGAGAAAGGGAAAACATAATAGCATGTATTGAGCACCTAGCATGTGCCAGGTGCTTTACATACCAAATTTCTCACAATGAGCCTACGTGGCAGGTGCTATCACCCCTGGCCCTAGGAGGAGACCGAAATGCAGAGGGTTTAAGGAACACAACCAGAAAGTGGCAGTGCCAGCTGGGATTCCAACTCCTGCTTGTCTCCAACACCCACGCATTTTCTATCACGCACACTGCTCAGAGACGACAGGGCCCTAAACCAGCGGCAGAGTGGGTGAAGGAGGAGGAACTCACCACAGACATTTCAGAGTAGAAACCACCCAGAGTAGCGGGAACTGTCAGCCTGGCGCAGCGTTACCCCAAGTAAAGGATCACAAGAAGGAAATGTGCACACGTTTGACTGCACACACGCTGAGTTTGAGACGCTAGTGGGACTTGTCCAGGGAGCTTTCCAGCAGATAATGCAAAAAAATGGATGCATGTGGAGCTGCTGGCTGGGAGAACTGAAGCTGAAGGAGTGGGTGAAACTGCCCAAGGAGACAGTATGGATGGAGCAAGAGAGGAGGGCTAAGTCTCAGGGAGCTTGGACCCCGAGGGGTAGGCAGAGGCAGCGAGCCAGGTCTCTGCCCAGCTCAGGGAGAGCAAGGGGACAGGGGACAGTGCAGGGGAGAGTTTGAGATGGACCGATAACAAAACAGTTCCTTCTCATCTACCACTTTTTAGGTACACGTACCTGCTTCTGAGCAGAGTTTTTCAAATGCTTCATCTGTATAATCCTCATGGTCCTTTATACATTTATTTTCCTTAAGCTTCATGCCATCCTCAAAGGTCAAAGTTTCATTTAGTATGTCTATGGCCTAAAGCAATTCCATAGTGTTTCAAGAGAAATAAGCCATATTTAGAAAAAAAAATGTTTGTGTTCCCAGCAATAACTTTTATATTTAACATATCTATATTGAACAAATAAGTCAGTAAAGTTTTAAAAGTGGAACTATGTTGGAACAAGATAGAAACAAGAGTGTTTTAATTTCTTTTCCTTGTCAATAGTGACGAGCAGTGATCATATGGCAACTTACTTTTATCCAGACTTCCTGTCTTCTATAATATTCTACTATACTTCATTTTACAGCATTCTCAAGGTTATCTGCTCCATGCCCTGTTTTAAGTATACAACATTCCTAATTGGGTCCCCAAAACTGCTCCTAATACATACTCCATAATCAAAACAAAAATGATCACTGTGTTTCTTTTCTTTTTTTTAATTTTTTTAATTTTTTTTTTATATTTTATTGATTTTTCACAGAGAGGAAGGGAGAGGGATAGGGAGTTAGAAACATCGATGAGAGAGAAACATCGATTAGCTGCCTCCTGCACACTCCCTACTGGGGATGTGCCCACAACCAAGGTACATGCCCTTGACCAGAATCGAACCTGGGACCCTTGAGTCTGCGGGCCGACGCTCTAGCCACTGAGCCAAACCGGTTAGGGCGATCACTGTGTTTCAAGCATATCAAAACATAGAATAATAAAGGATGAACACTCTGGTAGATAAAACTTTTTTTATTCTATTCTTTTATTCTAGCAGGTCAGCGTTAGTGCCTCACTTCACAGAAGCACTGTGGGTGTATCACTCCTCAGGTTCCCACCAAGAAACAGTCCCATATCTGCTCCCCTCTGATACTCACAGCTCTGGGACACTTAGAGACTTAATGGTTAAACAGGGGTGAGTGCTAGTTATTACCACTCTAATGAAGTCTTATGTAGCAAAATGCTAGTGCAAATCTGAAAGATAGGTGGAGCCCAGAGGGTTTTTAGGGCAGTGAAAATACTTGGCATGATATTACATGGTGGGTACATGTAATTATCTATTTTTCCAAACACATACCATGTACAATCCCAAGAGTGAACCCCAGTGTCACTGTAGATTAATCAATTGTAACACATCTTCCACTCCTGTGGGGGATGTTGATGATAGGGGAGGCTGTGCATTCGTGGGGGCAGCGATATGTGGGAAATCTCTGTACCTTCCATTCAACTTTGCCATGACTGTTCTACAACATGAAAGTCTATTAAAAAAAATACTGGTCCTTCACCACACACACACACACACACACACACACACACACACACAAATCAGAAAGAAATTATAACATTAAAAATGTTACAATGAGAGCCCAAATGCATGACTGAGCTTTACCCAAAAGACCAGTGTAAAGACCTGAAATAAATGTGTATGGTTTCAGGGTACCTGCTCAATTTTTTAGGCAAGTATATTAGTTGTTGACTATGTATTATGTCTTCTATTTTAATTATGCTATTAAAAGTTAATATTATAGGAAAATAAATACTTTATAAAAGAAAAATATATTAAGTTGAAATGGTCCATTTAAGGGAATAACCTCAAGTACAAAAAGAATGAGAAGATGAAGTATTTTGGAACACTTATTTGAACACCAGAGATCCTTCTAGGAAGATTTAAGAAAATTCTCCTTCCCCCTATGAAAAAATGTCATTAAACATGCTACTAAGATACTCATTTTCTCATGCCTACTAATGGAAATATGTACTTAATGACATACCTCTTCCTCTTCAAGAATATTTTCATCAGAAATACATTTGTCTAAATTAATTTCAAACTTTACTCCTCTCTAGAAGAAAGAAAAAAATCTTAGTTTAGCAATCCAATAAAAACCTTCAAATTATAACTATTTGACATTATAGATACTTAAAACCAATAGTCTAACATTACAAAACAAAGCAATTCTGTAAACTAGTAGGAGGAAAATCCTGGAGGCAACCCAGATTGTGCCCCTAGCCAGCTACCTTAATATGAAACCAAAGACAAAATGTTTATTACCTTAGCTTTATATTTTTGTTCTGGAATTTTACTTTCCTTTATGTTCTGAAGTCTAATTTTTTTCAAGTCTTTTTCAATACCCTGAAAGTTTAGAGAAAAATTAACATATAGCATTTCATATTGATCAAACAATTATATTTTCACTAGAAGCCCAGTGCACGAAATTCGTGCACTGGTAGGTTCCCTAGCAGTTGCCGGCTGCCTGCCGGGGCCTCCCTCCCTTCCCCCAGTTACCTGCTAGCGCCAGGGCCTCCCTCCATTCCCCCAGCTGCCTGCCAGTGCTGCTGGCCGGGGCCTCCCTCCCTTCCCCCAGCTGGCCCACCCCCTTGTCGAACTCCTGGAAGAACTCCAGTCGAGGGGACAATTTGCATGCTACACTTTTATTATATAGGATACCATCTGAAATCACAGCATGGTATGTTTACATGATTTAATTTCTGGATTGAATCCAATGATTGATTTGAAAATAAAAACATGCCTTTACTAATAATTCACTAAAACTTGGGGGAGTGTCCATTAACTCAAAATATTAATACACTTAACACTGACATTGCAATGCATACAATTCCACCATACAACAATGCTTATCACTCTAATCCAGTCCAACACAACCTAATTTAATAAAAAAAATGTAATTTTGACTATAGGATCCTTTCCTGAAGAGTTTTATGATCTTAATAAGGAAAACAAGAAAGGTACACAGCTCATTACAGTATAAAGGAAGGAGAGGGCTATACACCTTGACAAGAATTTCAAAGATAGCCCTAACTGGTTTGGCTCAGTGGATAGAGAGTAGGCCTGTGGACTGAAAGGTCCCAGGTTCCATTCCAGTCAAGGGCATGTACCTTGGTTGCGGGCACATCCCCAGTAGGAGGTGTGCAGGAGGCAGCTGATCAATGTTTCTCTCTCATCGATGTTTCTAACTCTCTATCCCTCTCCCTTCTTCTCTGTAAAAAAAAAAAAAAAAAAAAAAAAAAATCAATAAAATATATTTTTTTAAAAAGAATTTCAAAGATAGTTGAGAGGTGAACTTTAAATATTGAGCTTTCCCAGGGTTCAGCCCTAGGCCCTCTGCTCCTTTCTTCCTCAGAACAAGAGGGTCTAAGGAATTCCTATGGATTTAAGAGCTACCTTTATGCAATGATTCTTTTTTTTTTTTGCCAATATTTTTTTTTATTGTTTAAAATACTACATATATTAGTACATATATCTCCTTTTTTCCCCCCCATTGACCTTCCCTCAGCCTCCCCTACCCCCTGTTGCATGCCCTCATCCTACCCCCCCAGTGTCTTGTGTCCATTGGTGTGTTTATATGCATGCATACAAGTCCTTTGGTTGATCTATTTTCCTCCCTCCCCAACACTCCCCAGCCTTCCCGCTGTAATTTGACAGTCTGTTCAGTGCTTTACTGCCTCTGTATCTATCTTTTTATTCATCAGGTTATAATGTTCTTTATTTTCCATAAAAGAGTATGCAATGATTCTTAAACGTGTATCTTCAGGCTTGATCTTTCCTCCCCTCTGAGCTTCAGACTCACATTTCTTTCTTTTTTTAATTTCTTTATTGATTAAGGTATCACATATTTGTCCTCGTCCCCCCATTCCCATCCCACATCCCTCCAGACTCACATTTCAACTGCTTACTTAGCATCATCTTCACTTCAAGATTCATTCCACAAATCATACTGAGAGCCCACTATGGCCAGACACTATCCAATGGGCTAGTGCAGTGAATGGGACTGAAAGTTCCCTGCTGACACAGAACTTACTGGAGTAAGATGGGTAATAAATGAGTTAACAAAGTATCAGCATAATTTCAGAAAGTGTTAAGTGCCCTACAGCAGCGGTCACCAACCAGTGGTCCGTGAGGCCCGAAACGTTGGCGACCCCTGCCCTAAAGGAAATAAAATAGAGTAATGGCATAGAGTAGGGGTGAGAGCAATGCAGGAAAGACTACTAGTATTTGCTTTAAGCCTTAGAATAAAGCAGGACCTTGGCATATGAAGGTCTGGGAAAGCATATTCCATCAGAGGGAGCAGGAGGGCAAAGGCCCTGAGGCAGGTATGCAATCTGAGATCTTCTCTAATCAACATGTTCAATTTAACATGTCCAATGGGAACTGTATGTTTTTTAGATTTTTAATTGATGAGAGAGAGAGAAAGAGAGAGAGAGAGGGAGAGAGGGAGAGAGAGAGATCTGAGAGGGAGACATGGATCAGCTGCCTCCTGCACACTCCCCACTGGAGATTGAGCCCACAACCCAGGCAAGTGGCCTGACTGGAAATCAAACCAGCAACCTTTCAGTGCATGGGACGACACCCAACCAGCTGAGCCACACTGGCCAGGGCCAAAGGGATCTCTTCACTGTCCCCCACCACAAGCTCACTCCCTACTCTCGTCCCCATTTTAGGAAGTGGTTCTATCCCTTTCAAGACAGAAATTTATGACTCTCCTTGGTGTCTCCGTGTGTGTGTGTTTTTAATGTTCTCTTCTCTCCACTATTGCACAGCATGTCTCCATCATCTTTCCCTTAGAATCGACTACTGCTTCATCTGTGTTACCACAGCCTTTGTATGTACTTCACTAAAGCATGTGGCAGGTTGAATCATTATTAGTTGTTTGCCCTGCTACCTTGGGAAGGGTTTTTTTCTGCCTTGAAGTACTATGAACTCTCAAATAAAACTGTGACTTTGTATTTTACTTATATTTGTGAAGGTGGTTGTCTGATTTGATTGTGTAGTCTGGTTGTCTCAATTGTACACGTATCATATTGCTTTATTTTCCTTAAAATACAACTATCTTAGACTCCTAAGCCCCATTTACCTCATTGGGTGCAAATTCAACCTCAGTCTACTTTAGATCTCTCTGGCAACAAGTGAAGGTCCCAGGGTCTTTCACAAAAGAAAACATTCAAGGAGGCCTTCAGCCTTCACTCAACCTGCCCTAACTCACCTGCCCTAACTCAAGCCCAGAGGCACCTTGAAGAAAAAATGTAAAAGACCTCCAAGAAGAAGAAGAAGAAAAGAAGAAGAAGAAGAAGAAGAAGAAGAAGAAGAAGAAGAAGAAGAAGAAGAAGAGGAAGAAGAAGGAGGAGGAGGAGGAGGAGGAGGAGGAGGAGGAGGAGGAGGAGGAGGGGAGGAGGAGGAGGAGAAGGAGGAGGAGGAGGAGGAGGAGGAGGAGGAGGAGGAGGAGGAGGAGGAGGAGGAGGAGGAGAAGGAGAAGGAGAAGGAGAAGGAGAAAGAAGAGGAGGGGGAAGAAGAGGAGGAGGAAGAAGAAGAAGAAGAAGAAGAAGAAGAAGACCTCTCAAGAGCCATTTGACAATTCAGCTCTGACCAGTTCTCTACTCTCTCCAAAAATGTAAAGTTGTAACAGAAGTTAACTGTCAGATTTCCTGACCAATGTGTCTAAGACCCTGACTTCAATACCACCCAGAAAGCTGAACTTTCATACATTCACAAGAGCAGTTCTGAAACTTGGCTGCGCACTCAATCACCCAGTCAACTTCTGAAAACAGGATGCCTGGCCCGCCCCAGACCAGGCATTGGATTAGATATTTCTCCACATGATTATACTACACTATACGGGGTGAGGATCACCAGGCGAGGGGAAACTCCCTGGGAAGTATACAGATGTCTAATAGTCACCATCACCTGCACAGGTGCTTCTTCCTCGGGTGTCTCCTGGCAGATGGACAGGTCACTTTTCTTCACCAGATAGGTTTTATGACTTATTGTTGAGTCTTCCTTTAACACAAATTACACACAGTCAACAAGATTGATTCTGCGTCAGTTCTGAAGGCTATTTGATGAACCCTGGCCAGGGTTTAAATGGGATCTGGTCAGGAAATGCTTTCCACCGGCTGTCCCAGGGACGAACACTGGCCGTGGCTGGATAGAGCTCTGCTTATGGCTCCTTTTCCCTGTGGCCGCCTTGGTCTCCCCCAGTCCCCCAAGTGCTTATTTCATGGTCTCTCTAGGAATGGCCACTCTCCATCTTTCCTTGATTCAGGTTTCCTATCACAGATCTACTTTAAAAATACGGCTGGCAATGGTGTAAGGCTTCCCGCTATCAACCAAGCCTCTGCTCTGAAGAGAACCACCTCCAGCCTGCCCCTCCCAGCACATCTAGTCTTCCGTTTGAACCTTTGCATGTTCTTTCAGAACGCCTCCTCCTTAGCCCTGCCTCTCTGAACTCCACTCCTCAGACCCAATTTAGGCTCCACCTTTCTTCTTCCACGAAAACCCTCAGGCTGCTCATCCTTCCTCCTATGCACTCACAGAGCTTACCTATATTCAGTCTTATTCAAAAACTGCCTTATACATGTGTGTCTTATCTTTCCAACTATTTATGAGGAGACGAGCATGTGCTAGAAAGAGCAGAGGTTTTAGAATCAGGTATTTATTTAGTTTGCCTTGTGCGGATGAGGTACTTAACTTTTCCGTGTAGGGAGTAAATGAGATAAAACATGTGAAGCTCTAGTACATACAACTGAATTGTACCATCTGCTCATTTCACCAGTATTAATTCATCTAAGGCACTCAGGGGTGGGGAGACGGGAAGAGAAAGATCAATTTCAGCAGCAGTGTGATGGTTTCCTCAATGAGTATGCAGCCCAAGTACCAGGAAGATGGGCGCCCAGCTGTGTCTTGTCCAGTCTCAGTGCCCACAGGCCTCTCATAGGAGAAGCATTCCTGAGCACGGAGGGTGTTTCTAGTATCTAAATATCATGTATTTTTTTATATAACATGGTCTCCAAACACAGGCCAGCTACTTCATCAGGAGTTCTACTGAAAAAGCAATGACCTAAAAGATGGAAGAATGAGCTTCCAATGTGATTCCTTTAAGGGATTTTCAAGAATCATCTCAACTGCACAGAATTCAGTAAATGCTGGGTTTTTTTCCCCACCCTATGGGCATGAACTTACTTAACGCATCTAATCCAGTTCTGGTGTAGTGTGGCTGCCCAGTCAATAATTATTGACTAATTCATGAGAGAAACAATTAACAAGCATTTTTCATAATCACCCTTCCTGGGAATGTCACATGCCCTCATCATCTGTGTAGCCTGAAGTAAACCACAACAAAGCAACGCTTCAATAAGATCTGACAATTTTCCTATTTAAAAATTTGCATGATAAAACGTTATCTTTTCTATGAAATCATTACTTTTAACACCTGCTCAATTTAGTTAGCTCTAAGTCAATAATACGCTGTTTCTTTTAGGAGAATGAACTTATTTACCTCTCGTTCGCTCCCCATCTTCTTTCTAATTTCTTTCATGTCATTGTGGTACTGTTGGCGTATTTCCTCTAACTGCTTCCAATATTCCTAGAAAGCAATCCCAATCCACAAATTGTAAATGTCTGTGAACAACTTAACAAAATAATCTCTATACAGCCTACAGTTTTAAAATGTGGGATATATAATCAGAATTAGAAAACCTGTTGCTCCCAAAGATGATAACCACCTTATATTTTGGCTGTGGTACCTCACTCCCTGTGACACATAATCTCAATTACTTTATATATCCTACTTTTATATACAATCCTGTTACGGGTAGAATTTTCTCCCCCAGAAAAGATATGTTGGAGTCCTAACGCCCAGCACCTCAGAATGTGACCTTATTTGGTAGAGCATCATTGCAGACATAATGAGCTAAGCTAAGATGTGGTCACACTGGAGTAGAGTGGGCCCCTAATCCAGTATGACTGCTGTCCTTTTAAGAAGATGGCCATATGAAGACACACACAGGGGAAACGCCATGTGACAGTGGCAGGGAATAAAGATATGCAGCTGTAAGCCAAGGATTGCCAAAGATTGCTGACAAACCACCAGAATCTAGGAAGAGGCAAAGAGGGGTTCCCCTAGAGCTTCCTAAGGCAGCGTGGACCTGCCAACACCTTGATTTTGGACTTCTAGCCTCCAGAACTATGAGGCAATGCATTTCTGTTGTATTAAACCACCCAGTTTGCTGTGCTTTAAGGCAGACCCAGGTAACTATACAAATTTCAAAACTGTTAATGATGGCAGTTACTTTATCAATCCAAAGTAAAAAGCCTTTATGAACTTAGCCATGTTGCATTCTCAGAGAAGGTGAACTATATCTCTCTGTATCTCCTAAAACCACCAGCCTGGTGCTTCACACAAGGCTGTCCAGCAAGTATTTGTGCAACAGGCTCTCTCAGGCATGCACCGTAGACAGTACAAAAGACAATGATATAGCACAAGGGTGGCCCTGGCATCAGACTGTTTTTAACCTGTTCCTTCATGTTGTTTCTCCTGAACGGCAACTCCTGGAATCTAGGCGCTTCTCCGTTACTTCTTAGCTCTTGTCTCTTTTGATCTGGCTCAGCAGAAGATGGACGAAGACCCTATTATTTGAATGAAATAATTTATAAAACATACTTGCTTTAGGAAACATATTCTTATCTGACCTTGACCTTGACCTTTTTCTTTAAACAATTAAACTCATATTTGAGAGTTTTTTAGAGAGAGCAGTAAAATTTTCTTAAGTACAAAACATTAAAAAATTAAATAAAATTAATAAAACCATTTGTGTTGTTTACCCAAGGCAATGAATATTTTATGCTACCATATGAGATACCTGGATTCATTTTCTGAACTGGAAATTTATAATTGTTAAATTAAAATTCAGTAAAAGTTTAGCAACCCCTAGAGCATGAGATTAGGGGAATATAACTGGATCTTTGAGAAGTTCAAAATAAGAATGATACAAATAGAATGCATATCCAACCTCCCTCAATCCCCAAATTTTAACACTATACTTAACGATAAAGGTTAACTTTCAATTCAAGTAAAAAATAATAGTCACTTTTTAAAAATGTGTAGAATTCTAATAAAATAGAATCAAAGAATTGCAACACAGAAGGGGAGCTTGAAGCTCATCTACTCCACAACTATCATTTATAGAACAGGAAATTGAGGCTCAGAGAGGCTGCATGGCCTGCCTAAGATCACACAGCAAGTGATAGAGCCAGGGAAGAAAACAGGATTCCCAGACCCCGATTCAAGCCTATTCCCATTATTCTTCTTTAAACTATTAAAAACTAAGGAAGGTGGAGGGTAGTCTTGATCTTTTTTATGGAATGAAATTTGACTTAAGGATTCATTAATGTTTATGAACAGAGACACTATTAGGAAATTCCTGATTGCCTCTTATATTTGGTATTTTACTCACCAATTGCTTTTCTACTTTCAACTTATATTGCTGAGCTTCAAATTTCCTCTGAAGGTATTCAGCAGGCCTTAGAAAATAAAAATGTTCAGCTTGAGTGGACATTTTAACTAGTCTTAGTCACCCATTTGACAAGTGAATTTTTAGCTTAATAATGAGATTCACAGTTCACTTGTGACTTGAAGTTCTGAGTTCAAGAGGTAGCTCAAAGTTTCAGAAGGTATACATTGGAAAAGAAGATCTTTGGAATAACAAAGAAAGGGAGATAAAGAGAATAGTAACAATTGGGGATACAGGAGAGAATAAACCAGAAAACTGTTCTGACCCAGAAGGACTGGAATCCATTCTTCTACAGTTCATAATATGTTGGGGGGGGGAGAGGAACACACCCCTATCAGGACCTTCTCGTGCTCTGTGCAGACCCCTAATCTACAGCCTTGTCACCCCTGATTTGCCTGATGGTTGCTGGTATGTTTCCCACACTACACTCTGAGCTCCTTGAGAGCAGGACAGTGTCCCATCACTTCACCTCTGCTCCTCATGCCGGCAAACAAATCCTTAACGAATAAAAAATGAGGCTTTACTGTCTCTCACAATGTTTAAGGTATTTTTCCAGCACAATTCTGATCAAACCATTTTTAAGCTTATACCTACCTATGTTCTCTATATATTTATCTTTTTTTTTTCCTGCTAAGAATTTCTGTAATTACTGATGCTAAATAAAAACTACCACATTCAGATCATAGTGTGAACTACATGATAAAGTTCTTTGGAACACCAGTAAATTCTAGGGCTCCAAAACCAGAACTGTCATTTCAGAAATAAGTCCTTTGGGAACATCATGATGAGAAGTCCCCAGTTTATGAAGAGTCAAGATAATACGTCAGTCATTTAGAAACAGGATGAAGTGACAGGCTTATTAAGGTCTCTGGGCCTTCGTTCCTCATATGTAAAATGGGCACGATACTCTTTCAGAGGAATTGATATGAGGATGAGAGTAGGTTAGGTCTGTACAGGTGTCTGGCCAGTGTCTGACACTTAAAATGCTGAAATCAAATGAGGTTAATGTGTAGCTTCATGTCTCTCAGGAAGCTAAGTGGTGGGCATAACAATATCTCCATGAGAAAAACTCTTCAGTCACCCAGGAGCTTTCCAAAATACATTCTCTATATTTCTCTGTCTCTCCTCTCTTCTCCTTCTCCTTCTCCTTCTCCTTCTCCTTCTCCTTCTCCTTCTCCTTCTCCTTCTCCTTCTCCTTTCTCCTCCTCCTCCTCTCTCCCTCTCTCCTTCTTCTTCTTCTTCTTCTTCTTCTTCTCTCTCTCTCTCTCTCTCTCTCTCTCTCTCTCTCTCTCTCTCTCACTCACACACACACACACACACACACACACACACACACTCCAACCCTACACAGATTCCTCTTTCTCCAGACAAGTATATCAACACTTGATTCCCATGGAATCAGAACTCAGAGAGTGAGAAAGCTGGAAGTGAGAGCCTGGAATAACAATTAGTAGGGGATTACTAGTCAACTCATCAGAGGGGCATCCTGGGTTACTGTAGGATGGAGCATATGATGGGCAGCAGTATTCAGGAAAGAGAAGGACATTTCTACCATGTTATGTGAAAGTTTGGGAGATAAAACAATCTATAATAAAATAATTGATAGTTTCACAGATCTAGGCAAAGGATATAAGACATTTGCTCTGTGGCTGGGAAAGGGCAAGGGATATTGTGGCAGCACCTATGTAAAATACTTATTAGTTGAGTCCTATATGAATATTATAATTTGAACTAGTGGAACACACAACTTTTGATAATCATGGAGGTTATTGAAAATGTGTTATTTTAAACACCTCTTTCTTAGCAAAACAGAAAGTGGGCATACGTGCGACAAACATGAGATGTATTCCATAGTTTTGTGTGGCTAAGGAGATTATTTTGAAAATCAAGATTTATTGTGGTCCAGCCGGCGTGGCTCTGTGGTTGAGCATTGATTGACCTATGAACCAGGAGGTCATGGTTTGATTCCCAGTTAGGGCATATGCCCAGGTTGCAGGCTCGATCCCCAGTATGGGACATGCAGGAGGCAGCCAATCAATGGTTCTCTCATCATTGATGTTTCTACCTCTCTCTCCCTCTCCCTTCCTCTCTGAAATCAATAAAAATACATTTAAAAAAGAAAAAAAATGTGTTATTAAGATGTATAAAATTATAACAGCATCCAATATTTTTTAAAATTAAACATGTACTTTTCCCATAGCTAATCTTTTCATTAATTATCTGATTGGCCTACCATCACATAGTCTTGTATTTTTCATTATTCATCCAATATTTCAACAATAAATAATGACCACAGTTATCAAAAGTTAGCAATTTCTCACCCCTGAAAGAAAAAAAATGTGATGGTAAGACCATTAAAAAAAAAATAACTTAGGTCTTCAGGACTGTGGATGGGTGTCAATTATTCTGAACATAGGAACACTGAAATTGGTGTGCAATAAAGAGTAGAAAATACTGTAGATATGCAAAAATTTGTTATGGAACAAACTCTTTGAAAGTCTGCCATGATCCAGAGACAGGGAAGCATCGATCAGACTGTCAAACCTCAGAGGGAAGGTAGGGGAGGGCGGGGGTAAGGGGGCGAGATCAACCAAAGGACTTGTATGCATGCATATAAGCCTAATCAGTGGTCACAGACAACAGGGAGGTGGGGGCATGAGTGGGGGCGGGGTTGGGAAGGTAATGGGGGGATGAGGACAAATATGTAATACCTTAATCAATAAAAAAATTTAAAAAAAAGAAAGTCTGCCATAACAGCAGTTTAATTGTATTATTTTCTTTTTAATACATCCATATTCTAAAAAAAAATCCCAAAAATATAAATGCTGAATGAAATATATCTTAATTTCTAATTTGTCTCAAATGATAATCTAATTATAAGTCAATTATTAATGATGAATATTAATAACCTCTTTGGAATATGATACATATCAACTATCTTCATGAGTTCCAGGCAGTGATATTTACTAAAAGAAGAAAAGATATTAAAAATTCAAGAGTATAAATCTGTGTTCATAGTTAAATGGCCACATGAGTAAGAAGATAAGCTACATCAGACTTGGATGAAAAAGGGTTAATGAATTATTGCAGTAGTCACTTTATAAATGTCTAAGCATTATGTTGTACATCTGAAATTAATATAATATTGTATGTCAACTGTAATTGAAAAACATTTTAATAAAAACAAAAAATGAATAAAAACAATCAAGGGAACTTAGAATTAAGTATTTGAAATGAAGAGTTTGGAATTTCTTGGATTATTTACTTTAGGAGAATTTAGAAGGATTGCAGAGTAAAGAATGTTGATACAGCAAGACATTTTCAGAGGACCAAAGTTTAAATTAGACAATCACATTACCATTGGCCTGGTGATTGACTGCTGCTTTCCTCCTGACTATAGTTCTCCTTAACTCTGGTATCTTTGTGAGAAACATGGTGGTAATGTGGTTCATGGTATCTCTTCCTTAACAAGTCAAGTTGAGCATAGTAATAATCATAATGGCCACACACTCCAGCATGTTTGGTGGGCCTTTCTACCATTTTTATCTGAGGGATTAATAAGAAAAGAAAATTTTAAAAATATAAATCTATAATAATTGAAAGTCTGATAGTGACCATAACTAAGACAAGGCATTGAAGGTACATTTTGTAGTTTTTGCTCTAGAATTGTTTCCAGATTAAAATAATTTTAGAATCTCCAAATCCTAGAATTAAAAAAATATTTTATCCAGCTGGTAGAGGCAGGTCTCAGCATTCCTTGGACTTTTGCTGACCTGCCTCTGTGCCCAGAGCTGGTAAAGCCAGCCTTGGTGTGCAGTTTGATCCTTCCCACTCATGCCCAGGCCCAGTAGAGTGAGCCAAAAACTGTGGATTGCTTTGTAGCTCCAAACAGGTGGATCAAGGCCAGTAATAGGCAGTGTCTGACATTGACCTGCACCAAAATCCCTCCCAAGAGGCCCCAGAACGAATAAACCCAGTGGCCATCTTTAGACAACATCAAATCAGGATACAATTAGCTTCACAAGTGGCATATCCAAAGGGAGATCTCGACAGGCACTGACCCTGCTAAAGCAAATTCTGCTCTGTGTGATCAGCATCTGCACAGCAGTTCACACACTGTGTTGGGGGTTCATCCTCAAAGTCAATAAGACTGAAGGTCAACCCCATGCATGAAGGGGTCAATAGCAATCAAGACTCAGTTACAACAGGAGGGCCCACATAACCCACAAAAGGGACAATCCTGGACCACCCAGCTCAGGTGATCAAGGAAATTGCACCACTGGGTCCCACAGGACACCTACTACATAAGGCCACCCTACTAGGACTGGGAGTCATGGGAGCTATACCTAGTACATAGAAATAAACACAAAGAAGGAGCCAAAATAGGGAGACAAGGAAAAATGCCCCAAATAAAAGAACAGGATAAATCTCTAGGAAAAGAGCTAAATGAAATGGAGTCAAGCAATTGACCAGATATAGAGTTCAAAAAAATGTCTATAAGGCCCTGGCTGGTGTGGCTCAGTTGGTTGGGAATCATCCCATACATTGAAGGGATGCCAATTCGATTCCCAGTCAGAGCACATGACCCCCCCCCCCCCCGCCAAGTTGCGGGCTTGACCCCCAGTAGGGGGCATGTCAGAGGCAGCCAAACGATATTTCTCTCTCACATCAATGTTTTTCTCTCTCCCTCTCCCTTCCTCTCTCTCTCTAAAAAATCAGTAAAAACATATTTTTAAATGGTTATAAGGCTGCTCAAAGAACTTAGAACTACAGCAGCATGAAAAAGACCTAGAAGCCATAAAAAAAGAACTAATCAGAAATGAAGAATACATTATCTGGAATGTTGAATATGCAAGAAGGAAAAAAAACAGTAGGTTGGGTGAAGCAAAGGATCAAAATAGTGATTTGGAAGACAAGGTAGCAGAACACACATAATCAGAACAGCAAAAAGAAAAAAGAAGTTTAAAAATTAGGACAGTTTAAGGGACATTTGGGACAACAGTAAGCATACCAACATCACATCACAGGGGTACCAGAAAGAGAAGAGAGTGAGCAAGGGATCAAGAACTTATTTGAAGAAATAATGACAGAAAACTTCCCTAAACTGGTGAAGGAAAAAAACATACAAGTCCAGGAAGCGCAGAGAGTTCCAAACAAGATGACCCCAAAGAGGCTCACACTAAAACACATCATAATTAAAATGGCAAAGGTTAAAGACAAAGAGAGAATCTTAAAAGTAGCAAGAGAAAGACAATTAATTACCTACAAGGGAGCTCCCATGACTGTCAGGTGATTTCGAAACAGAAACATTTCAGGCCAGAAAGGATTGGCATGAAATATTCAAAGTGATGAAAATCAAAGACCTATAAGTAAGGCTACTTTACCCAGCAAGGCTATAATTTAAAATTGAAGGATAAATAAAGAGTTCCCCAGACAAGAAAAAGCTAAAAGAGTTTGTTACCACCAAACCAGTATTACAAGACATGTTAAAGGATCTTTTTAAAGAAAAAACAGTAGCCCTAATCAGTTTGGCTCAGTGGATGGAGGATCGGCCTGCGGCCTGAAGGGTCCCAGGTTCGATTCCGGTCAAGGGCATGTACCTTGGTTGCGAGCACATCCCCAGTAGGAGGTATACAGGAGGCAGCTGATCGATGTTTCTCTCTCATCGATGTTTCTAACTCTCTATCCCTCTCTCTTCCTCTCTGTAAAAAATCAATAAAATACATTTAAAAAAAAGAAAAAACAGCAGAGGAACATAGTTAAAGAATAGGATGCTAATAAATATGTATCTATCAATAATCACTTTAAATTACAAAGGCTTAAATTCTCCAATGAAATACATAGGGTAAATGAATGGATAAGAAAACAGGACCCATATACAGTATATGCTGTCTACAAGAGACCCACCTCAGAACAAAAGATACAGACTAAAAATAAAGGGAAGGAAAAAGATACTGCATGTAAATGGAAATAAAAAAGAGCTGTGGGCCGAAACCAGTTTGGCTCAGTGGATAGAGCGTCGGCCTGCGGACTGAAGGGTCCCGGGTTCGATTCCGGTCAAGGGCATGTACCTTGGTTGCGGGCACATCCCCAGTACAGGGGGTGTGTGGGAGGCAGCTGATCAGTGTTTCTCTCTCATCGATGTTTCTAACCCTCTATCCCTCTCTCTTCCGCTCTGTAAAAAATCAATAAAATATATTAAAAAAAAAAAAAGAGCTGTGGTAGCAAAACTTATAGTTGACAAAATAGACTTCAAAACAAAGGCTATAGTAAGAGACAAAGAACGACACTGTAAATGATAAAGGGAACAATCCAACAAGAGTATATAACCCCCCCCCAAAAAAAGAGTATATAACCCATTTAAGCATTTATGCACCCAACATATGAGCACCTAAATGTATAAATCAAATTCTGTTGGGCATACAGGAAGAAGTTGACAGTAATACAGTCATAGGAAGGGATTTTAATACCCCATTGATATCAAAAAATAGATCTTCCAGACAGAAAATCAACAAGGAAAAAGCAGCCTTAAAGGACACACCATATCAGATGGATTTGATTGATATCTCCAGAGCAGCAGAATATATATTCTTTTCAAGTAGACATAGAACATTTTTTAGGATAGACATGTTAGAATACCAAACAAGTCTCAATAAATTTAAGAAGACTGAAATAATATAAAGCAACTTCTCTAACCATCATGGTTTGAAACTAGAAATAAATTACAAGAAAAAAACCCTGAAAAACACACAAAGACATGGAGGCTAAGTAACATGTTATTAAACAATGAATGGGTTAACAATGAGATCAGGGAAGAAATAAAAAACTTCCTGGAAACAAATGAAATCAATAAAAATATATTTTTAAAAAAGATCCAACACTCTGTGGAAGTGTATTCAAATAACTATGCATAAACAATCTAGGAAAAGATTGATAATTATATAATAAACAATTCTCAATAATATATAACATGTCAGATTGAAGAGTATGAAATACGCCCAGCTGGCATGGCTCAGTGGTTGAGTATACAGGAGGTCACAGTTTGATTCCCAGTCAGGGCACATGCCCGGGTTGCTAGCTTGATCCCCAGTGTGGGGCATGCAGGAGGCAGCTGATCAATGATTATCTCACATCATTGATGTTTCTCTCTCTCTCCCTCTCCTTTCCTCTCTGGAATCAATAAAAAATACATTTTTAAATGAGTATGAAATGCATAATATTTTTGCTACGATGCTACTCACTTGTCTTATATAGAAAACCTTATTTATTTAAAGAAATTAAAAGAATTTTAGTTATAAAAAGAAAACTAAAACTAATTTATAGAATACTTGTAAGAAAATATAGCATTGCTTTAAAAAGTCTAACAGCTAGAAGTTGTCCAGTAAAGTACCACTCTAATACTCATTATAAAAAGATGTTATTGTAAGTATAAAACTAGTAGATTTCAGTCCTAGCTGGTTTGGCTCAGTGGATAGAGTGTTTAGCCTGTGAACTGAAGTGTCCCAGGTTTGATTCTGATCAGGGCATATACCTCAGTTGCGGGCTCAATCCCTGGCCCTGGTTGGCAACCAATTGATGTGTCTCTCACACTAATGTTTTTCTGTCTCTGTCTCTCCCCCTCCCTTCCACTCTCTATAAAAAAAAAAGAAAAATTAATGTACCACATAAACATGTATAAGTAGGTCTGTAGAATATACCATCTGCAAAAAAAAAAAAAAAAAAAAAAGAAGAAGAAGAAGAAGTGTTTAGTACAACTTACAGATATGGGCTTCCGGGTTCCAGCTGGTGGTCTCCATTCATATCCATGTATTATATCCTTCGTTTTATTTGGCACTGACATTCTTGATCTTGGTAAGCACTTCCCCTGGAATCTCACTTTCTGTATTTTAAAATCTTATTTAACCAAAAGAAAACAATTTCAATTTTTAAAAATTTTCACACCTTTAACACTGATGCTTGTGTGAGTATAAACATAGGGGACACTTCACAGCACAGTAAGTTCACTTTACCCAGAGACATTTATGCCCAGTGAGAGAAATACTGATGAAAAATTTGTATGCATTTTCTTTGAATGGAAAAAACCATTTCTCCAGTGTCCCTTTACATATTTCTAGTAACATGTAATAACACTTTAAACATATATGTTTTTATTGATTTTAGAGAGAGAGGAAGGGAGAGGGAGAAAGAGAGAGAGAGAGAAACATGGATCAGCTGCCTACCATTCGCCCCCCACCAGGGATTGAGCCTGCAACCCGGGCATGCACCTGGACTGGGAATTGAACCAGCAATCCTTTGGTGCATGGGACAATGCTCAACCAACTGAGCCACACTGGCTAGGGCGATATATAATACTACCTTTTTTAAAATTAAAAATGAATATTAGCATTTACAGAAACAATATGCATAAGGTAATGGCACAAGTAATTAAATGCAGTCTTCAGAGTTTGAATTATCAGGCCACACCATTCATGTCACATTGTTATTTGAAATATTCGCATAAGTCTAATACGTTTTCTTTGTTACCATCAAAATTTGTTCTTGTTTTCCTATCTTTCCCATATTAGAGATGTTGACAATGCACTTTCTCTCATCCTGTACTTGCCTACTTTCTAAACATTCTCAATCTAAAACAATACATTACAGTGCAAAATCAAATTAAACATAGTAAAAGGGTTAACTTTTTAATTTTCCCTTTATAAGGTCCCTCAATTTTAGTTTCTCTATCATAGTGAATAGTATTTCCCTATCACTGATACGTTAGAGAGATTTTCTACATCTCCTTATTCTTTTTTTTTAAAATATATTTTATTGATTTTTTACAGAGAGGGAGAGAGAATCAGAAGCGTCTGTCGATGAGAGAGAAACATCAATCAGCCGCCTCCTGCACACCCCTCACTGGGGATGTGCCCGCAACCAAGGCACATGCCCTTGACCGGAATCGAACCTGGGACCCCTGAGTCTGCAGGCCGACGCTCTATCCACTGAGCCAAACCAGTCAGGGCTACATCTCCTCATTCTTTAAAGACATTTGTTTATGGCTCAATCCTGCTCCTCATCACGTCATCAGCTGATTCCTGACACTAAAATTTATTCTACTTAACATTATCATGAAGTATCACCTGCTTTCTTTGGGGGGTCACATAGTTATGGTTCTCTCCACGATCCTAACTTCAGCTCCATTGGGCCTTTCCTAGAGAATTCTTAGTTGCCAGTCCACCCTCTCTATTTAAAAAAAAAAAATAAGTTTCATTTCCTCATCCCATGTCTGTCTCTGAATCTTCTCTTACTCTCTATACCTTCCCTACACAAAAGTTAAGTTTGGATTCTACCTCTTTATTAGCAAATTCACTGCTTTATAAAGTCTCCTGACTAATGAGAAGAGAGAAGCTGACTCCTCCAGGTCATGCAGCGAGATGTACAGGCACACCCCGAGTCACCGCTGGACAAGAGGATTTTGTCTCCTGCAGATATTGCTCATAAATTTTTAAATGTCCGTGTTCAATATATTTGGTGAAATTTCCCTGCTAATGTTGCCAGCCATATGTTATAACTCATTATGTGAGACCCATGTAATAAATGTTTTTTATTGCTTAGTTAAATCATTCTTACCTTGGACCATCTTCCCAGCAGATTGAGAAACTGATGATCTTGTTCTACCTATTAGGGTGTGACTGAATTCTTTCTGAATGACCTAAAACCAAACACAAGTGTCGAGAGCCTGCTAACCAAAACCTCTGTCAAAATCCAGACAGGATCACCTCAGAACTCACCTCAGGAGTCAAGTGTTTGGCAATAAGATTCTCTAAAAAGGGCCTTTTCAAAATTGAATTAATAGATGGCCGATCTTGGGGAGATACTTTAAAGAGCTGTGATATCAAGGACCGTAGGTCACAGGAAAACCTTGGAGATACTGGGGCAAAATGTGCCTGACAAATCTTCAGAGCCAGCTGGTGTAAGTTGTTACCTTCAAACTGAAAGGACAAGGAATAACAACACTAAATTAGGAAAAAATGCAATACTAGTATTTAAAGTAATATCAAGAAACAAAATTATGTTTTAAAGTTCAGTTAGAAGCACCATGGCCCACCCTAAATTGTTTTCATCAGCTAATATTTTGTGAGTTGATATTATTGGCAGTTATTCACTGAGAGGCTATGTTATTTAAATCAATATTTTTGTTTCATTTTTTTCTTATTATCAAACTAATATTTATGCATCCTAGAAAACGAAGATACAGAAAATTATAAATTGGCAGGGAAAATATGTATAATTTCACCACACAGAGATATATTTCCTCCTACTCCTTTTTAAAAATAATGTTTGTTTTATAGAGTTGAGGGCATAATGATATGAAATTTTACATCTTGCTTTTTAAATTAACATAACACAAACATTTCTACAAAAATTCTTCATAAATCAGAAATTCTTCCAGTGTATAAAATCTTCAGTTATTTACACTTACAGCCATTTGTTACATAAGAATGTTTCAGTCAACCACTGAAACACATATACAACCATGTGTGTTTGCAATGTTGAAAAAAAGGCTGGAACCAACTAAGTTGTTGAATTTACTACTAGCTCTGGGTGATTTAAACAGACGAGGAGGCTCAGCATGCTGTCCACTTGCTCTGTGCCCACCCATGACTGGAGCAAGGGGTGTGGGCTGGAGAGCAGGGGAGCCCGGGAACCCACCTCCTGCGCACCCATACCCACCCTTGCACACACACACATGCATGTGTGCACACATTTTATCTTTTTTTAATATATTTTTATTGATTTCAGAGAGGAAGGGAGAGGGAGAGAGAGATAGAAATATCAATGATGAAAGAGAATCATTGATCGGCTGCCTCCTGCATGCCCCCTACTAGGGATCGAGCCTGCAACCCGGGCATCTGCCCTTGACTGGAATCAAACCCAGGACCTTTCAATCCACAGGCCGACGCTCTATTCACTGAGCCAAACCAGCTAGGGCTTTTATATCTTATTTTTATTGTACCATTTTTATGTTTAGATGTTTAGGTACACAAATACCATTGTGTTACAATTGCCTACAGTATTCATTACAATAGGATTAATAGGCTATACCATATAGCCTAGGTGTTTAGTAGGCTGTACCATCTAGGTTTGTGTAATTGCATTCCATAATGTTTACACAACAACAAAATCACCTACGCATTTCGTAGAGTGTATCTCTGATATTAGGCGACACATGATTGTAATAAAAATGTTCAGCAGCAAGGTGTGGCAGTAAAGATGCAGGTTTTGGTAAGACACTTACTAGCTGTGTGACCTTGGACAATAATGATGATGATGATGATGATGATGATGATGATGATGACAGCTGTGTAGAAAAGAGTTAACATAGCAGGCCTTTGACTGCTATCCTGCTTACAATATTGGTCCTTGGCTGACATCTGGGAACTTAGATTTCTGGAGTATTCCCACCATTCCCTAAATATTCAGAGTGGCTCTCTTTACCTACACAGTTTATGTAAACAATATGTTTATGTTGAACTGCTTTCTTTCTAGGAGTGTGGAAGTTTGGTTCATGCCAGGCAGAGGGTGCCTACATGAAGAGTCTGAAATAAAAACCTAGGCACTGGGTCTCTAGAGCTTCCCTGGTACATAGCATTTCATACGTGTTGTCACAACTTGTTGCTACAGGAATTAGCACATCCTGTGTATCTACTAGGAAAGGCTCTTGAAAGCTTGTGCCTGGTTTCCTATAGACTTTACCCCATGTACCTTTTTCCTTTGCTGATTATATATGCTCACAGTTTGTTTGTTTGTTTATTTAATACTTACCTGAGGATATGTTTAGAGAGAGGAAGGGAAGGGAGAGAGAGAGAGAAGTGAGAGAGAGACACAGGCAGACGTTGATGTGAGAGAAACATAGACCGTTGCCGCCTGTAAGTGCCCTCAACCAGAGATTAAAGCTTATGTATGTGCCCAGAGTTGGAATCAAACTCGAAACCTTTTGGTACATGGAACAACTCTCCAACCAACTGAGCCACTGGCCAGGCCTCACCTAGTTTATATTTAATGCAAATGTGCTACATATACTATTCTTCAACTTGGAACTTTTACTTTATAATATAGCTTATAATATATGGACAGCTTTCCACATCAGCATATATAGATCTATTTTTCTTCTTAATAGCTTGTCCACATAATTTTTTGTTGCTTTCTTTTTTCCTTTATCTTTATACTAGAGGCCCGGTGCACAAAATTAGTGCACAGGTGAGGGGTGTGTGTTTGTGTGTGTGTGTCCCTCAGCCCAGCCTGCACCCTCTCCAATCTGGGACCCCTCAAGGGATATCTGACTGCAGTTGGACATTCCTCTCACAATCCAGGACTGCTGGCTCCCAACCGCTTGCCTGCCTGCCTGCCTGATTGCCCCTAACCGCTTCTGCCTGCCAGCCTGATCACCCCCTAACCACTTCTCTGCCAGCCTGATCGACACCTAACTGCTCCCCTGCTGGCCCGATTGCTCCTAACTGCCCTCTCCTGCAGGCCTGGTCATCCCTAACTGCCCTCCCCTGCCGGCCCGGTCATCCCTAACTGCCCTCCCCTGTCGGTCCGGTTACCCTTAACTGCCCTCCCCTGCAGGCCTGATCGCCCCCAACTGCCCTCCCTTGCAGGCCTGGTCCCTCTCAACTGCCCTCCCTGCTGGCCATCTTATGGCATCCATCTTGTGTCCACATGGGGGCAGCCATCTTTGACCACATGGGGGTGGCCATCTTGTGTGTTCGAGTGATGGTCAATTTGCATATTATCTCTTTATTATATAGGCTTTTTCCATTACCATTTACCCCCCTATCCCACATAATTTTTAATAATTTAATGATACCAAACTTTTTCTCTCATAAGTTAATAGTTTCAAAAATTCATCATTAATTTGCCAATTAATATACTTACAGGATGCTTGAGTGTGCAGAGCTCATATAATACACAGCCAAGAGACCAAATGTCCCTGGAGGAGATAAGAGTTTACATGCCAAAAACATATCCATAGTTCTTAATAAAAGCCTTATCCTTACAGTGCTTTATACTTGTGTATCTTTGCAGTTTTATATAGGTTGACTAGTTTTTTGAAATGTTTTCAGACACATT
The DNA here is from genome assembly GCF_027574615.1 of Eptesicus fuscus. Classification (NCBI taxonomy): domain Eukaryota; kingdom Metazoa; phylum Chordata; class Mammalia; order Chiroptera; family Vespertilionidae; genus Eptesicus; species Eptesicus fuscus. The sequence goes on along the minus strand of NC_072480.1, from coordinate 12,623,526 downwards.
ATCAATTCTTATTCTTACTAACATAGGAGGTAAAATAAAAACAATTTGTAGTTGTATCAGAATCCTAACAGAGAAAAGGTATACTTCAATATCATGTGCTCAAATAAAATGTATATGAAATTTTGAGCATTTGGTGGGGCAAGGCAGGACTCAAACATAAATTTGTTTTGATTCAAAAGGTAAAAGTCGGTTGAGTTAGCCAGGTATGTTCTACTCAAGGCTATTGACAGAACCAAAGGTATTGAGCAGCCCACACCACTCCTTTTCCCCTCTTCTTCCCCCACAGGCACACATTAAGTGATGAACATAGTATCTGGTACTCAATAAACTTGGAAAATGTGCTTATAATATACTAGAGGCCCAGTGCACTGGTGGGGTCCCTCGGCCTGGCCTGCGGGGAGCAGGCCAAAACCAGCAGTCCTACATCCCCCGAGGGATGTAGTAGTACACGAAGCAGCAGGGGACTGGGGAGGAGCCTGAGCCTGGGCCAGGCACCGCTCCTGTTCATCCTGGCCCTGTTGTGCCTGCCGCTGCCAAGGTCCTGGTCCAGATGGGGGCGGGGTGCACAGGGGGAGTGTCCATGGGAGAGGCTCACACTGCTGCTGCAGCAGCGCTCACCAGCCATGAGCCAGGCGTCTGGCGCCCATTGGTCAGCTGAGCAGTGCTCCCACTATGGGAGCTCTCTGACCACCAGGGGACAGCTCCTGCATTGAACGTCTGCCCCCTGGTGGTCAGTGGGCATCATAGCTACCGGTCGACTGGTTGCTTAGGCTTTTATATATATAGATGACTAGAGACTTGCTCTTTCATACTTAGTATTTATATGTGATTGCTATATGTGATTGGCTTAATAAGGAGTTACCTTATGGAATAAAAAGCATGAATTTAAAAGACAAAAAAATGTATAATGAGAATTCAAGGCAGTAAGAAGATGAGACAGGCCAGTAAGCCAGGACAAGTGGAATGGGAACACTGAGACAGACAGCTGAACAAACTGGCTGAGCAATTTACAGCAGATACAGAAGGTCACCTCCCCAGAGATAACATCTAGGCCTCAGTTGTATTTCAACTCCAGGCTCAGAAAAACCAGGTGCGTGATGCTAGGACCAGCTGAAGTAACTGACGACCCCCTGCGTTGGCACTGATCAATCAGTAGACCTCGACCCTGAAACCCCACCTAGCAAACTGATGAAAATTCTGCTGAAACCCTCCCCTGAGAACTCCCCTAAAAGTCCTTGCCTGCAAGAGAGAGATAAAAGCCTTAAGACAAAGGACCCAGCTCGCTCTCTCCTGTGGGGAGCAGCCCACACCACTCTTTTTCCCCTCCGGAAGAACAAAAGACCAGAAAAAAAGCTCACTGGACACCAGGAGTCAGACCATACAAGGAATGGAAATTGTCCTGAAGATGCCTGATTGCACATCTGCATTCCAAGCCCACCGACTCAGCCCCGGACCCACTGACAACACAAGTTTCCTGCCAGTGACTGCACATGGGGATGAAACTCCAGCTCCCGGGTGCTGCCATCATGGACCCAATGTCCCCTGGGCTCAGTGCTGTGCAGCCCTTCCCTTTGGATGTCCCATCCTCCACCCCCTTTCCCTAAATAAATTCGATTATTCTTTATCCACGGTGGATGAAAAGGGGCCACACAGGGAAGGCCTGAATGGCAGCCTTGCAAACTCATAGACCTAAAGTAACCACAAAGGATGGTCTGAAATTAAAGCCTTTTAATTAAAAAGCAGTTTATGGCAGGTAGTCATGTCCTAGGCTAGATGCTTCCCTGACAAAAGTTAATCTTTACCTTAACTAAGCCTGTCTATGGTTGCATCTATAACATATCATTGGAATGTCAGGGTAACTTGTAACTTCCCTTTTTCTGGACCCATCAGGGCACAACCAATGCGCCAGGGCACCTGGACGGAGACCACAAATTTCTTCATTGTTATTGTTATCGTGAAGGTCAGGCCTGCAACCGCACGGTGTATTGGTGCATAGGAACAGAGAAAGTTCAGGTCCGTTGCTGGGCTAGAACAACGAGGGAATCAATCAGGTGGCGACACAGATAGATATAGAGCAGGCAAACTGCGGCTCGCGAGCCACATGCGGCTCTTTGGCCCCTTGAGTGGCTCTTCCACAAAATACCACGGCCTGGGCGAGTCTATTTTGAAGAAGTGGCATTAGAAGACGTTTAAGTTTAGAGAATTTGGCTCTCAAAAGAAATTTCAATCGTTGTACTGTTGATATTTGACTCTGTTGACTAACGAGTTTGCCGACCACTGCCCTAGACTGACTAGCTTCACTGGCAACTCGTTATTTGGGCTCCCTCCCCATGGGGGGAGTCGGAGTCTGTAATAAATTTTCCACACTTTTTTTTTTTTCACTGTTCCCTGCTTCAGTAAACGTACTCTCAAAGACACACACAACTTATTATTTTATTCACTTCAAGGTTGCTCAGAACATGGTTCTTTTCACGGTTAATCCAAAGGTGTCCTAAGACTGTCATCCAATTTTCCACACTTTTGCTTAAACCTTCTGGTTCGTGGAGCTCATTCTTTAGCGTCGTGACACGTTGACTGCTAACTATCCTGTGCCCACCTTTGTAAAAGAAGCAAGTGTCTATCATTTTACTTTTATCTAATCCCAAAGGTTACCCCCTCCCCGCCCACACACTTTGCTTTCTCTGCCTCCCCAATCTGTCTTTCATGTAACCCACTGTGACTGTAATGTATAAAACAAAACGAAGAACTGCCATTCTCCGGAGCACTATCCCAATACATTGAGATTCTGCTTCCCGGCAATTTGTTGACTGTTTGGCTCAAATAAACTCACAAAACTTCTTTACAGGTTTGAATGTTTTCTTACATTAACCACCATCTGAGATCGCTATTTAGCCTGCCCGCATATCACCATGTTAACCTTTCAGTCATGTCCTATGCTAGAATCTTCCCTGAAAAACGTCAGTCTTTACCTTAATCGAACCTGTCTATTGTCTTTTGCATCTGTGATGACATACCTTTCGACTGTCAGGATAACTTCTTTCTCTGGACCCTCCTGGCACACCAGCCACACCAGAGCTCTATCCTCACTGTTATTGTTAACATGTTAATTGTTGACTGTAACTGTCCTGCACCCACCTCTGCAAAAGATGTGTGTCCATCGTTTTCCTTTTCATCCAATCCCAGAAGTGACCCCCACCTTTGCTTTCTCCCTCCTCCCTAATATGTCACCAAGGGATTTCATGTAACCCATGTATATCTATTTTTTTATTGAAATGTATAAAATAAGGTGCAAGACTGCCATTCTTAGTAGCATTTTCTCAATTTGTGGAGATTTTGCTTCCCAGCAACTGTCATCAGTTTGGCTCAAATGAACTAATAAACATTCTTTGTAGGTGTGAATGTTTCCCACACCCCGGCCCACAAGTAAAGCCCCCCTGTGTGGGGAGGACTGAGGCGAACCTGGGAATGAGTTCCCGGTCCAGAGGGCACAGCTGGTTATGGCTAAAAGGAACGTATTTGAATGTTGACCCGAATTCTGAAAAAACAGTACAAGGAAACAAAGCAGTGCCGCTAACCTGGGGCTCTGGGCCGGCAGCACTGAATTCTGCTCCGGAGCCTGCCCTTCTACCCAGCCCCACGCCCGCTGCACTCCTGCTCCTCTGGAGGCCAAACAGGTGCCAGGAGTCAGCTCAAAAACAAGCAAACAAATGTCTGTTCTTTCATTATGCAGAGGAATGTTTACTCTTGTCTTTGTAAATCTCCACTAACTGGGCTTTGCCTTCCTTTTACCTTTCAAACGGCCACATGTCCCTGGGCATTTTCCTAAACAAATAGACAATTAACTCCCAAAAGGAACTCAGTCTTCCTACGAGTCCAAATGGTTTAAATGGCAGTCAAGCTTTGAAAATCGAAAAAATGTTTTTCTTTTCCTTAAATGAAAGTAGAAACTACCTCATCTTCATCTTTTATCACTATGTATATTAATATTACTCCTGAGACCTAGGCTCTGGTATCACATACATTAAAAAAATAGCTGGGTTTTAAAGGCGGAGGACACCTTAATGATTACCTCGCCAGCATTCTTGTTGCTACAGGTAAGGGGACTGAGGCTTTCAGAGGTCAAGTGCGTCGGTCAAGCTGGTGACAGAGCCAAGTGTGGGGAAGAAAGTTCCTCTATCCTCAACGTTCTTTCAACAGGGCTAGTAATTAAATCTACATGAGGCAGATTAAGAGAAAATAACCAAATTTAATTATCTATGTGCACATGGGAACCCTGCATACATGAGAGGCTCAGAGACAGAAAGGGAAGATGAAGTATTATGACATTCTGAGCTAAGAATGAGGTAAGGTACCTTGAGGCTTCATCGGGGAAGAAAGCCACTGCAGGGTGATAAGAACAGATTTGGAGTAATTACAAGTTTGCCTTGCTCTGTAGATAGCTCAAAAGGTAATCTCTGATAATTTCTTATTATGGGAAGGCCCCTAATTTAAATTCTACCAGGTAATTAAGGGGGAGCGGACGTTTCTTTTGAGCCCACAGGGTCTTGGTTGCCTTTAACTAAAAAATAATCCACATACCATAGAAGCATATCTTGGGGTGACTCATTCTGAATTCCTATGTACTAGTAAGACTAGGATTCTGAGCTCCTAATCTAGTGCTCTGTCATCATTGCCTTCTATCTTGCCCATCTACAACACTTTTCTGCAATAAAATAAATAGTGTTTATGTTGGCAGTGGTATTGTCAGCATTGGTAGCTAATTATTAATATGATAAAGATAGTTATTAATGTAAGGAAGAAAGTAAACGAAGTAATCTTAATAAATGGAGAAGCAGAAGCAGGTAACAGTGCAGAATTCCATCTAGTTTCAGGTAAACAGACTCACTCACACACTTCAGAGAACTTAATCCTCAGAAATACCCCCAGGGGTGCTCTGCTCAGCATGCACAATAGGAACTAGATGATGTAATGAAACTTTTGGACATGCATAATGGGAGTCAGATGACAAAACAAAGGGACAGGACCTAGTGAGAGAAGTTAGCTTGACACGCAGGCAGACAGGGCAGGGGTTCAGTGGAAAACAAAGACAGGTGGAACATAGGTAGGGACCGACATGGTAGTTTGAACAAGCCTAATCACAAAAACCAACCATGCAAAAATAACAGAACGTTCTTGGACACAGAGCAGGAGGCATGTGAAACCGAGGGAGGTCCTGCAACCGCAAGGTGTATTGGTGCAGAGGAGCAAAGAAAGTTCCGGTCCGTTGCTGGGCAAGAACAATGAGGGAATCAATCAGGTGGTGACACAGATAGATTATAGAGCAGGCTTATAGCATATATATACCCCTAGACTGACTAGCTGCACTGGCAACCCGCAACCCGTTATTTGGGTCCCCTCCTCATGTGGGGAGTCTGAGTCTGTAATAAATTTTCCACACTTTTGCTTAAATCTTCTGGTTTGTGGAGCTCATTCTTTAGCATCGTGAGACACCACCCCAGGCAGGGGGTTGGGGGAGGTGGAGGGGACCTTGGCTCACCCTTCTGGTTATCACTAGCTTGGGGACAATTGGAAAGGTAATTGAATTGGATAGAGGCCATGAAACGCCAATAGAATTTACTGGAAGGAAGGTCAACTCTGGGCCCAGGAAAAGTTAGGAATTTGAATGGCTCTTTGTCCTTTACCTGAACCAAGAAGATATATGGAGGATTAACATGAGCCTCATGACAGGGTGTTAGAGCCTGTTCACCCTCCACTTCCCCAAGGGAGCATTAATTCCCCTAATTCACAATAAAGTCTTGCCCTCACTTTTAAACTTCCCCATGTGTGTGCATTTGGAATTCTTTTCTTGCCACCAAAGAACTTATCATATTCACTGGCAACTGCAGGAATAGCACCAGGTATTAGGCTGGTGGGGTCAGACTGGACCTGGGTTCAGCAACCTCGGTACTTAAGTTCAGGCTGGGAAAGGATTCAGAGCCAAGACCCAACCTATAAGAGAACATTTATTTAGAAAATCACAGAGTAGAAGTAATTTGCAGAAGAAATGGGTTTAGGAAACAAGTTAGAGAGGCAAAGGAAGGGATCTTGGAGCTTAGAGGTGAGGAAGGTAAAGTGACGTGCCTGGGGGTATGAGGGGGAAGGGGAAGGCTCGGGAGTGCTCCTGAGGTTTTGGGGTTTTTTAAATCCTCACCCCAGGACACGCAGACATGCTTAGAGAGAGAGAAAAATAAACACATTGATGTGAGGGAGAAACATCAGTTGACTGGGGATCAAACCCACAACCCAGGTTCCTGACCATGAATGGAACCAGCAACTTTTCAGGGCACAGGACACAACCAGCTGAGCCACTCTGGCCAGGCTTTCCTAAGGATTTTAAGGGTGGAGATTTTAGGGGAGGTCCCAGAGGAATATTCAGCAGCTTTCCAGGTGTGTCCTTTCAGGATCGGGGTCTCCACTGACTGATTGGTCGGGGCCAGGACAGGGGGTCATTATTCAATGCAGCTGGTCCTGAGGTCAGCTGTGGGGTCACTTCTCTGGTTTTGCTGCTTTCCTGGGCCTGGAGCTGAAATACAACTGAGGCCTAGATGTTATCTCTAGGGAGGGAAGGTCAGAGATCCAAACCTCATGACCAGGGGAGGAAAAGTCACCCTAGGGATGAGGTCCCACCCTACAATTGTCCTTTGCTGGGCACCCGAGCTTTCCACCAAAGTGACCTTCTGTACCTGGCCCATCGTCCTCCTTCTGCCCATGTCTGTCTAACTGCCGACCACAGTAAGAAGGTATTGCTGGGGGGGTGGGGGGTTTCCAGAACAAGCACCCCCAGAAGTGCCTCAGTGATATGCAGATTACTTTGAGCTAAAGGCAACTTTAGCCACAGGCTCCAGAGAAATTTCTGCCCCTCTTTTTAACTACCCAGAAGAAGTTAAATTAGGAGCCTAGCTCGTAACAAACCATTATCAGAGATAACTTCTTTCGACCTATCTACAGGGCAAGGAAAACTTCCATTTTCTAAAGGTGCTCTCATCATATTGCAATGACCCTTTGAAGCCCCTAAGGCACCTTAACTCATCCCTAGCTCAGAATGTCTTAGATACCCATGTCCCCTCCATCTCTGAACCTCTCCTGCATGTGGGATCTCTGACTCTCTCATGTATGTGGGGTTCCCATACATATGTATGTATCAAATATGGTTCCTTTTTCTTAATTAATTTATTTATTGATTGATTTTAGAGAGGGAAGGGAGAGAAAGAAAAAAGAAACATCCATTTGTTGTTCCCCTTATCTATGCATTTATTGGTTGATTTTTGTATGTGCCCTGACTGGGAATTGAATTTCACACATCCTATATAATAAAACCCTAAAAAGCAAATCGACCAAACAGGGGAACGACCAGTCACTCTAATGCGCACTGACCACCAGGAGGCAGACGCTCAATGCAGGAGCTGCCCCCTCATGGTTAAGCCCTCCCACAGCGGGAGCACCGCTCAGCCAGAAGCTGGGCTCACAGGCTGAGCGCAGCAGAGGTGACGGGAGCCTCTCCCACCCCCCCTGCAGGTGGGTGGTAAAGAGCGAGGGGTCCCAGACTGCAAGAGAGTGCAGGCTGGGCCGAGGGACACCACCCCCCCCCCCCCCCCCGCGCGCGCGCACACACACACACACACACACACACACACACACACACACCCGTGCATGAATGTCGTGCACCGGGCCTTTAGTGAAGAAAATAAAATTACAAAAGTATCATAAGAAAGAGAGAATCCGTCTGATTTTACTGAGACCTTTAAACCATAGTCAGCCACTCACGTTTTGTTGTTGTAGGGTTTATTCTGACAGATCTCTGGAGACAGATAGTAAGGTGTTCCAACACAAGTTTGAGCAAGTTCTGTGGAACTAGTAAATTATGTTAAATAATAAAATGACATTGTTTATTATTGGAGAAAAAAAGGCTTAAGATATGAACATGCAAGAAAAAAGTATAAAAATGGATAACAAAATTTGATGCATGCAAATATTAAAGAAAAAATATTGTACATTGATAATAGAGTAATAAAAATAGTTTATTTTTAAATTTATAATTTACCTCCCAAAAATTTACACATTAAAAAAAAAGGTTATGGCCTAAAGTCTCCACAAAGAGGTACAATTGTTATATTACAAAAATTGTTACATTATAAAAATTGTTATATTACAAAAAGTCCCCTCTTCCCAATTATCAAAGGAATGCAATCTCATGATTTAAATTTGAGAAAAACAAAAGTGAATAAAGAAGAAAAAAATTATCCATAATCTTACCACCCAAAAACAATTACGTTATTGTTAAAATTCTAATATATATCCTTCCTGTCTTTTTCCATGCAATTTTTCACAATACTGTGATCATAGTGTATTTAAAATTCAGAATTCCATATTTTTACCTGATATAACAAATATTTCCTCACATCATCAAGAAGTCTTCAAAATCATGAATGTTAGTGACTACATAATATTCAGGTACTGGCTATGCCAAGTCCTATTACATTTAACAATTTCCCAATTACTAGACATTTAAATTATTACAAATTTCACATTATCCCTTTACAACAAGTTCCCAAAATTAGAACATTTAAAAATCTGTTGATATTACCACCAAATTATCTTCCAAAACAGTTACACCCATATATCCAGCATGCGTAAATTTGTCTGTTTCGCTAAGTTCTCACTAGCTTTATGCATATTATGTTACATCTTGCCCTAGTCAGTTTGGCTCAGTGGACAGAGCATTGGCCTGCGGACTGAAGGGTCCTAGATTCGATACCAGTAAAGGGCACGGACCTCGGTGGCAGGCTCTTCCCCGGCCCAGGCCTGGTAGGGGCTCGTGCAGAAGACAACCAATCAATGTGTTGCTCTCTCATAGATATTTCTTTTTTTTTTTTTTTTTTTTTTTTTAATTTCTTTATTGATTAAGGTGTCACATATTTGTCCTCATCCCCCCATTCCCATCCCACCCCTCTCCCCACGCATGCCCCAATCCCCTGTTGAACTTAACCGTTGGATAGGCTTATATGCATGCATACAGGTCCTTTGGTTGAACTCTCCCCCTCCCCCCACCCTCCCCCTACCCTCCCCTATCCTCCCTCTGAGGCCCGATAGTCCGATCGATGCCTCCTTGCTTCTGGTTCTGTTCTTGTTCCTCAGTCTATTTTGTTCATCATTTCCTCTAGATGAACGAGATCATATGTCACTAGATATATACTAATAAGAACTGAATGTGAGACGAGCAATAATATTTATGCTGACAGGCAAATGAATCAATCTGTAGCGAGCTTCCCCCTGGACCAACAGTTCTTTTGAGACCCAATTTCGATGTCCAGTAGTTCCTTATGTGTACATGTCAGCACTGACCCCTCAGCTCTGGATGGTGGACAATGGTGGTAATGGAGGTCCGACTCCCTCTGGTTTGGTCTCGGCCGAACCCAGGGGCACGGCGTCACCCGGACTAAGGGCACGTGGCCTCACCCATACCCAAGGGGCGCGTGGTCTCACCCGGGCCTGGGACCCAGTCTCACCCGGATGGATCCAGGGGCGCACGGCCTCACCCGGACCCAGGATCTGGCTTCACCCGTACCCAGGGACGCTTGGCCTCTCCCAGACCCAGGGGCACGTGGCCTCACCCGGGCTTAGTTGCACAAGGCCTCACCTGGATCCAGGGACACATGGTCTCTCCCGGACCCAGGGACGCTTGGCCTCTCCCAGACCCAGGGCCACTTGGGCTCACCCGGGCCTAGGTGCACGAGGCCTCATCCGGATCCAGGGACGCATGGTCTCACCCGGACCCAGGGACACTTGGCCTCTCCCAGACCCAGGGCCACTTGGGCTCACCCGGGCCTAGGTGCACGAGGCCTCACCCGGATCCTGGGACACATGGTCTCACCCGGACCCAGGGATGCTTGGCCTCTCCCAGACCCAGGGCCACTTGGGCTCACCCGGGCCTAGGTGCACGAGGCCTCACCCGGATCCAGGGACACATGGTCTCACCCGGACCCAGGGACGCTTGGCCTCTCCCAGACCCAGGGCCACTTGGGCTCACCCGGGCCTAGGTGCACAAGGCCTCACCCGGATCCTGGGACACATGGTCTCACCCGGACCCAGGGACGCTTGGCCTCTCCCAGACCCAGGGCCACTTGGGCTCACCCGGGCCTAGGTGCACGAGGCCTCATCCGGATCCAGGGACGCATGGTCTCACCCGGACCCAGGGACGCTTGGCCTCTCCCAGACCCAGGGCCACTTGGGCTCACCCGGGCCTAGGTGCACGAGGCCTCACCCGGATCCAGGGACGCATGGTCTCACCCGGACCCAGGGATGCTTGGCCTCTCCCAGACCCAGGGCCACTTGGGCTCACCCGGGCCTAGGTGCACGAGGCCTCATCCGGATCCAGGGACGCATGGTCTCACCCGGACCCAGGGACGCTTGGCCTCTCCCAGACCCAGGGCCACTTGGGCTCACCCGGGCCTAGGTGCACGAGGCCTCACCCGGATCCAGGGACGCATGGTCTCACCCGGACCCAGGGATGCTTGGCCTCTCCCAGACCCAGGGCCACTTGGGCTCACCCGGGCCTAGGTGCACGAGGCCTCACCCGGATCCAGGGACACATGGTCTCACCCGGACCCAGGGACGCTTGGCCTCTCCCAGACCCAGGGCCACTTGGGCTCACCCGGGCCTAGGTGCACAAGGCCTCACCCGGATCCTGGGACACATGGTCTCACCCGGACCCAGGGACGCTTGGCCTCTCCCAGACCCAGGGCCACTTGGGCTCACCCGGGCCTAGGTGCACGAGGCCTCACCCGGATCCTGGGACACATGGTCTCACCCGGACCCAGGAGATATTTCTCTCTGTCTTTCCCTCTCTCTAAAAATCAATGGAGGATTAAAAAAAAAAAAAGTTACATCTCAATTGATAAGTTTAGAGGACACTATACAACATTGCCGCCATTATTCTATCATGTCAAGATTTATCTTGGGAATTTTAACCTCAGACAAAGTACCATCTGAATGTTTCTTTTTCCATCTGAATGATCTAATGGATTTATTTTTAACAAGGCATTTGTTAGAAAAGGAAAAGTCACTTTATTTTTAAATATATTTTTATTCATTTCAGAGAGGAAGGGAGAGATAGAAACATCAATGATGAGAGAGAATCATTGATTGGCTGCCTCCTGCATGCCCCACACTGGAAATCAAGCCCACAACCTGGGCATGTGCCCTGACCATGAATCAAATCATGACCTCCTGGTTCATAGGTCCACACTCAACCACTGAGCCATGTCGGCAGGCGATTTAATGGATTTATATAGTTATCTACAATTATCTGGAAACTAAGCCTTTAATATCTTCTTAACTTATAATACTTAAAATATACATATTTGGCTGTTATAAATAGGAAAATATGATTTTACAAAGAACTTACTTGTTCAGGTCTCTTGCTATACCAAAGTCCCCAAGCTTTGCAACCACTCCATTCTTGCTAAGAAAAATGTTCTGTAAATGGAGAAAATGCTATGTTGTTTGAGAGATTTCAAGAAAAAAAAAGATCAGTTCTGTCTTTGTTCTCTCTCTGAGCCATTACCTGTGTTTTTATGTCCCGGTGTAAGATCTTCCTGTCATGAATATGTTTTAGTCCTAGAGAAATCTGCACAAACCAACTCAGAATCTGTAGAGGAAACATAAACAAAACTTGTGAATAGTCTGGTGGTCACTGAAGTATCTTCATAATGATATGCAAAAAGAGGGAAATAACATTGATGTATACATGTTTACATGGATGACGCTAGTAAGATATAAAACCCAAAAAAATGGAGGTGCAAAAAACAATCCAAACATGTTGGTATCAAAATGAACTCCGATACACAACAGACAAAAAAAAAAAGCAAAAGAGAGAGGAGGCAGTTTACAATTTCCATTTTTCTTAATATTAGGTTGCTAACTGCATCAGGGTAGTAGGCAAGCTGCCCTATTTCTTGATAACCCTGGTACCACTGGTTTTTCCTTTTCAATGGAAGGAGTATGCCAAGAGCATAGAACGAAGGAGAAAGAAATGGATAATATGTGAGGTTATTAAATTTTTTCATGAAATACCAATATATGTGTACATAATATAAAAACAAAAAAAAATGTTACTTTTAAGCTTTTTAAGGTGTAATTTTCTTAGTCATGATTTTATTTACCTTAGCTGGTCATGAACCTCTTTAGTAAAATGTATTCTATGCCTATAGAGATTTATTTAAACTATTCTAAAATTTCATTTGTACTTTGTTTACCAAATTGTACAGACAGATATAAACAATAGGAAAAAAAGCTATATTCCAGATACTATGATTCAGTTGTAATTTTAGTTCTCACCCAACAAAGGGAAGCTTAGTTCAAAATTTTGTAGAGAAAAGTATTTTTTATTAAATGTGGAAAAATAATACCTAGATAGAAAGAAAGCAGGGTTTCTAAAAATATGGAATTTAATATACAATGTAAATGAGCATAAGAAAAATGCTTGGTGAGGTTTACAGAGGTTAGAGATACTGATTCATTAATCATTTGTACATTCAAAATGTTACATTTTAATTCGAGGAAGAAGTTATATGGGCTGATGCTCAAAAATGCTAAAATAAAACGAACAAGTGGCCTAAAGAAAGCTGTTGGGCCCTGTCTGGTGTGGCTCAGTTGGGTGGGCATAGTGAGCACTGAGAGGTCATCAGTTTGATTCCTGCTTGGTCAGGGCACATGCTGGGGTTGCAGGCTTGATCCCCAGTGGAAAGTGTGCAAGGGGGCAGCAGATGGATGTTTCATTCTCACACATCAATGTTTCTCTCTCCCTCTCTCTCTAAAAATCAATAAAATCTACACTAATAAGAGAAACATGCAAATTGACCATACCTCCACTATGCCCACAAGCCATGCCCACCAGCCAATCAGGAGCGAGTATGCTAATTAACCCAACCAAGATGGCTATGGCCATGGAGCAAGCAGGAGGCTTGGGTTTCCCTGGCAATGGAGGAAGCCAAACTTCCTACCCACCCTGGCGGGCCCTGGCCTCCGCTCAAGGCTATAAAGTTTCAATTATAGAAGATAAATAAATCCCAACAAAAATGGTGGCAGCCACAGAGCTGGAGAGAGCAGGAGGCTTGGGTTGCCCCTGGCGATGGAGGAAGCCAAGCTTCCTGGCCAGTCCTGGCCTCCACTCAAAGCTACAAAGTTTCAATTATAGAAGATAAATAACTCCCAGACACCAGGGCCTCCGCTTGGGTTGCCGGGGAGCATGGCCGGCCTGCAAACCGCTACAGGCTCCTCGCCCAGGCAACCCCATGCCCCAAGGGAAACCCCACTCTGATCCAGGACACCCTTCAGGGCAAACCAGCTGGCCCCCACCTGTGCACCAGGCCTCTATCCTATCTAATGAAAGAGTACTATGCAGACTGAACATCACTCCAACACACAAGATGGCTGCCCCCATGTGATCAAAGATGGCTGCCCCCATGTGGACACAAGATGGCTACCACAAGATGACCAGCAGGGGAGGGCAGTTGGGGCGGAGGGGGGGCCCCAGGCCTGCAGGGGAGGGCAGTTAGGGGTGACTAGACCTGCATATGAGGGCAGTTAGGGGCAATCAGGCTGGCAGGGGAGTAGTTAGGCATTAATCAGGCTGGCAGGGGAATTTTTAGGAGGTGATCAGGCTGGCAGGGGAATTTTTAGGGGGTGATCAGACTGGCAGGCAGAAGCAGTTAGGGGCAATCAGGCAGGCAGGCAGGCGAGCAGTTGGGAGCCAGCAGTCCTGAATTGTGAGAGAGATGTCCAACTGCCCATTTAGGGGCCTAACCGGGCAGTAGGATATCCCTCAAGGGGTCCCAGATTGGAGAGGGTGCAGGCTGGGCTGAGGGACACACCACCCCCGTGCACGAATTTCATGCACCGGGCCTTCTAGTTCTTTATAAAAAGAAAAAGAAAAAAAGCCGTTGGGCCATTCCTGGGCACTACTTGAGGCAGTGACCTTTTCCATCAGTCACACAAGGCCTGATTGGGATTCTTCTCCATACACACATACCTATCTCCATCAGAAGTACAACTCCCAAGAAATTTCTAAAAGAAGCTTAGAATATAGTAGAAAAATGTGTTTGTGCAAAAAAGAAAATGGAAATCAAGGCCTTTCCTCTTAATAACCAATAAAATGAAATAGCCATTGCTAAGAAGAGCTTCTATCCTCCCTAGCAAAGTGAACACAAATGGTAAAAGGAATAAGAGTGAACCTATAAATATGTCACATTTAAAATGGCCAAGGAATATCTACATTCAGATTTTTTATCTGTGAAAATTTATATCAGGGGCACCCTATATGAGACTGTCCAAAAATAAGATACTATGTTTTCTCAAGCAAACTTCATTCTCAAAGAGATTCAATTTAAGTTCAATTGCAAACATGTTCTAGACTAAATCTATCAAGAATATTGATCACTATTTTGTGATTTGAACTCTCTACCAGAAATCATTCTTCATCTAAACAGTCTACTACTTATGGCATTATAAATTTAATGTCCCCCATATAAATTAAAAGGGAAATTAGAAGTGTTTTTACCTGATCTTCACTAAATAACACTCCCCGTTGTCTATTGATTCTTTTCATGAGATCCCCTCCATCACAATACTCCATCACAATAAACAGCCTGTTGTTCTCTGTAAGAAAAGACATCATTTGGTTCTGGAAGCATTTCAAATATTTACTAATCACTTGCCTTTCAAGTTCTAGAGGATGGAGAATATGACAGAAAAAAAAAAGTAGTATATATATACTTAGCATCAACATGGACTGAATTCTAATTTCACTTCATCACTTACATTTCTTAGCTCTGTGACTCTAAGCAAGTTATTTTAATTTCTCTGTGCTTCATTACCTCATCTATAAAATGGATATAATAATATAAAAATTCCTCTTAAGATTGCTGTAATGATTGAATTAATCCATGTCAGATGCTTAGAACAATGCTTGCACATAATGACATTTCAATAAATGTTAGCTATTATTATTAATACATTCCTGCAAGAGATTAGAAATCCTATATAATAAAGAGGTAATATGCAAATTGACCCTCACACCCTCACATCACAAGATGGCCACCCCATGTCGTCACAAGATGGCCACCCCACGTTGTCACAAGATGACCACCACAAGATGGCCATCCCCACGTTGTCACAAGATGGCCAGCAAGGGAGGGCAGTTGGGGGCGACCAGGCCTGCAGGGGAGGGCAGTTGGGGGTGATCGGGCTGGCAGGGGAGCAGTTAGGTGTCAATCATGCCGGCAAGGGAGTGGTTAGGGGCAATCAGGCAGGCAGGCAGGCAAGTAGTTAGAAGCCAGCAGTCCCAGATTGTGAGAGGGATGTCTGACTGCCGGTTTAGGCCCAATCCCGATCCCACCAGTGTACAAATTTCATGCACCGGGCCTCTAGTCTGATATAAAATAGCAGCTGTCTTTCCCAACACTCCAGGAAGAATAAAAAAATCCTGTTTTTAATTTGGGTATAAACTTTTATTTATATGACACTTATTCAACCATGTTATTAAGTACAATAAAACTTTTCTAACTGACCTCTGTCTGGCCTTCTCACTAGATTCATGGGCACACTCTATCCACTATATTCGCCCATTCAAGGTTACCACTGGTGGGCTATTAGACTGTAGTATACCCAGTTCCCACTGCTCCCACTGATGGAGATCATTGTGCTTGTTCCCAAATCTGTTTATGCCCATTATACTTATAATTGTTACATAACTGATAAAACGTTAATGAGAAACAAAAGATGTGATTATTTCTACACAAACCACATTGAATGCTTTGGAGGACTCAGTAAGTGAATAGCTAAAAAAAAGCCATTGACTTAAATGTTGAATGGGACAAGTGGAAAATAACTGGGACAGCTTTAAAAGGACTGTGCACACAGAGTACCTGTAAATTCTTACTCAACCGTAAAGAAAAGAAATTGGAAATTATAAGTGAGGGTAGCCTATGTAAAAAAGAGTATTCAGTTTTCCAATCAGAAGACTCATAATGTGCTCTTGCCTCATGCTTTTGCAGTGGCTGTTCCTCTTGCCTAAAAAGCTCTCCTCCTGACATTAGCATGACTCTTCAAGTCTTTGTTCAATGTCACCTTCCCAATAAGGCCTATCCTGACCATCCTATTTAAAATTGTTCCCTCCACTCCTGCCTCACCCTATCTTATTTTCCCACAGCACTTATCACCTCTGACATACTATTTAAATTGTATTTATTATGTTTACATTTATCGTCTGTCTTTCCCCACCTTTCCCCCTAAAAGATGGGGTAATGAGGCACAGAGAAATTAAAGTAACTTGCTTAGAGTAGTATACCCAGCCCTACAATTACAGAGCTAAGAAATGTTAGTGGTGAAATGAGATTAGAATTCAGTCTATCTTGATTCTAACTATATATATACTACATGTTTTTTGTTATATTCTTCATCTTCTAGAAAGTTCTAAGATGGCCCCAGTGTGCACACCTCTATAACTCCTTCGCCTGGAGTGAGGACAGAACCTGTAAGTATAATGGGATATCACTCCCAGAATTCTGTTATGTTAACAAAGGGGATTTTTGCTGATATAATAAAAGTTAGTAATTAGCTGATTTTGAGTTAATAGAAAAGATTATACAGGTGGGCCTGACTTAATCACAGAAGCCATTTAAATCTGGGTGTGGGGTCAGAGGCAGAGAGAGTGAGAGATTCCAAGCAGGAGGAGGTCTACTAAAGGGCCACCTGGCAGAAAAGAGAACTTGGCCTCTAGAAGCAGAGAACTACTTCCCAGGTAACAGCCAGCAAAAAAGCAGACACCTCAGCCCTACAATTACAAGTAACGGAATTCTGCCAAGAGCCTGAATAAGTGTGGAAGAGAACTATGAGCCTCAGATGGGATGGCAGCCCCAACTAACATCGTTTTTTGTAAATATTTTATTTTCTGGACAGTTCCTTTGAGAATGATAGGCTTGGGATATTCTTTTTAAAAATATATATATTTTTTATTGATTTCAGAGAGGAAGGGAGAGGGAGAAAGAGATAAAAATACCAATGAGGAGAGAGAATCATTGATTGGCTGCCTCCTGCACACCCCACACGGGGATTGAGCCCGCAACTTGTGTATGTGCCCTGACTGGAAATCCAACCTGTGACCGACTGGTTCATAGGTCAATGCTCGACCACTGAGCCACACTGGCCAGGCCCAACTGACATCTTGATTCAACTATGTGAGACCCTCAGTAGAGAATCCAGCTGAGCCAACCCCAGACTTCTGACCTAGAGAAACTGGAGGATGCTAAGTGGGTGTTGGTTTAAGGTACTAAATTTGTGGTCATTGTTATTCAGCAGCAACAAACAACAGTGTAGAAATTTTTGCCTATTTTGTTCACTGAAATATATCCTCAAGACCTAAAACATGCCTGACATATAATAGGTACTCAATAAATATTTACTGAAGGAATTTAAGTGGAATTAGTTTAGCCTTAGGAACATCTCACCACATTTTACCTATTTTTTTGTATGTTGCTTCAAACCTGTGAAACTTCCATACTCTCTACAAATACTTAATGAACCAGAGCTGGAATTCTTGTGTTCAGAAATAAGTTGTCTGAGGGTAAACAAAGGCTTTCTTTATCTACACTGTCTAGTAGGTGCTGTAAGGACTTCTAAAACTTTCAGATAAGCTTGGAGTTTCAAGACCCAGCATGATTTCCAGGCAAACCCAAAAGCATCACAATAACTAAACACAAGGATGCTCTAATTAAAATAAAAAAAACAACAAAAAAACTCTCATAAAATGTAAACGTATAATATAAACAAACTCAGCAAAGGTTATTTACACCATAAAAATGACCTCTAATTTTATAACAGTATCCAGGAAAATACTGTCCTCAAATATCCATTTTGCATGGTATGAAGAAATACTCTAATCTATTAACGTGGTCCAGTCCATTCACTCATTCAGCAAACATATACTGAACACCTACTCTGTGCTAGATGCTGAGGATCAAGTGGTGAGCAAAAGGATCCATTAAAAGGAAGACAAATATTAAACCAGTTCATAATTTCCTATCTAAATAGACATATGCATACAAGTACAAAGTGCTAGGCAAGATCAGGAAAGGGGGCTATAATTTGAATTGTGATCTCAGAGAAGGCCCGAGGATGAGTAAGAGGTAGCCAGATTTGGGTCACAGTAATAACCCAAAGAATGAGGAAAATAAAGATCATCTTATGGTGTTGGTATTAGGAATCAATGGACAGAAATGAAGGCACTTTATTTAGAGGCTGCCCCTAAAAGTTTTTAATATAACTGAATTCCCTGTGTATGTGTACTACTCAGCGCCTAGGAAGACCTCAGAAGAGTTTTTTTAAATACCCAGTTGTTGAAGAAGGTTGCATGCAGAGAGCTAATTTGAATGCAGTGATTTTCATTTATGAGAAACATAATGTAAAAGCTCAAAATATAGTATCTATGTTTATTTATTGATTGATCTTTAGCACCTGATGGTGCTTGAAGATACCTAGGTAGCATTCCAGTCCATTAAATACTTACGACCTGTGAATCTGAGCACCCTCAGTGCCAAGTACTGACTTGGGGAATGCCCCATGGTGAACTTTGGCATGCACAGCCCTCTGACAGCCTATAAACAACGGGCACACTGAATATGTGTTTATTGTCTGACGCTTCCCAATAGGATGCGAGCTCCATGAGGACAGAAATGTTCAGCTGCCTTGTTCACTGCTCTGTTCTTGGCACCTAGAACAATGCAGTAAGCACTGGATAAACATTTGTTAACGTGAATAAATGATTTCTGACCACAGTTCTTTTCATGATTATTTGATTGCTTGCTTTGTGTTGTTCCTACCTTTGAAATAGAATGATGGATAGAGATAGAAATGACCTTGTATTCAGGTATGCAAATGAAGGGATTGCTTCCTTATAGTTTTCCTCTCTATTTTTGCCACTTGCTTGGCAATGGTGCATAGCTATTTGCTGCCTCTCTGTAAGAAGACTATACAGCCCACCCATTGCCACAGGGTGTTCAGGGCCTCATGTGGCCAAAGTATCCTCTTTCCCCTTCACTCCATTATCAAGGTTAACTGCATGGCTGCATTGCAACAGGAATGTGAATCCATAAGGAAAATGAAAGCCATGCCACATCCTAGCAGGACTCCAAACTGATGATGTGGGGGTGCTCTTTTCTTTTGCTCAGAACAGTATGCTCCATATCCGGGCTGCTTATTCAGCCTGGACCCCAGAATTAAGGCCCCGTCCACCCACAGACAATATGTCACGACTGAGAGATAGATGTGAATTATTGTAGGTCACAGAAATTTGGGTGCTGTTCCTGCAGCAAAGCTAATATACCAATTATTAACTATTTGAGGGAGTAAGAATTAAGGAGAGATAAAAAAAAAAACGTAGGAAAGCTGTCTATAAAAATTCACTAGTGAAGAAATAAAGATTATGTCTCAAATGACAATTTAAATAAATGGGAAAATGAGTCCATTCCCAAAAACTATACACAGTTCTCAGGAACATATCTTTTACAGAAGTCTATGTGCTGATACTTTATTAAACACTTTAAGAATGCTAGAAAGTCAAACCTTGAAACGAACTGAAGAAGGCTACAATGTTAGGATGTTTCATCTTTGCCAGAAGAATGACTTCTTTCTTTGAAGCTTCTTTTTCTTGGATGGGCATCTAAATTATATTAAGAGACAGAATAGTCCGTAAAGATAACTTGCTGTCAAAAACATGCTTCCTGCTCACTCCTATCGTAACAGTGGGAGTTGTAACCCATCTCACCATTCTTTTGACATTGTTTCTGTAAATGCTATTCTGACCAATAGGTAGCTTGTAGATAAACAGCATATTTGTATAAGAATCCTAGGAACTAACTTCAGAAGATGCAGGCTTCAACCTTCAGCCATCCCAGTTTCAGGAGATTTGCTGACCTTCAACAGTAAAACCAGAATAATGAAGACCAGGATGATATACACCAAACCATCACTTGACCAGTTTCAAGATCCTTTTTGGAATGGACTGTACTGGTCTGCACATAGAGAACCTTTCAACTCCCTACCCTTGATCTCTTTGTTCTGCTTTCCCTCCCCTGCCATATAAAAATTTTTGCCTGCAATGAGATTTTGAGATGGGCTTTGCAACAAGAGTCCCCCATCTTCTCAGGTGTCCGGCACTTGAATAAACCATTTTCCTTTTTCACCAGCATCTGTCTCACAAGTTAAGTTTTCATGGCGACAGTCAACCGAACCTTGGTTTCAGTTACATTATCTAAAATTCTCCAGGATTTCACTGGCTTTTAGTGGCACTTCTGAAACCAATCTCTCAACATCAGAAAACAAAATTTCTAGAATTAGGACTATATCTAATCAATGGTTTATCATTGAAAACCATAAGCAAAAAAAATAATGATTTCTGGTGAACTTTTGCTGTATTAAAATTTCAGTTGGATAAGAAAAAGCTGAGGGAGTTCATCACCACTAAACCAATATTACAAGAAATGTTAAAAGGTCTTCTTTAAGAAGAAGAAACTATAAATAAAATATCACAAAGAAAAAAATTTCACTGACAAAGGCAAACACATAATAAAATCAGTGGAACAACAAACACTAAAACTAGTACAAAAGTTAAGGATACACAAAACACACACAAAAGAAGTAAAAAATAATGACAAAAACATAAATGTGAAGGGGGTGAGTAAAAACGGTAGTGATTCTAGAATGTGTTCAAACTTAAGCAACCATCACCTTAAAATAGACTGCTAAAAACATAGTGTGGTATATAAGAAGCACATGGTAACCACAAATAAAAAATCTACAAGAGCCTTAGCCGGTTTGGCTCAGTGGATAGAGCATTGGCCTGTGGACTGAAGGGCCCCGGATTCAATTCTGGTCAAGGGCACATGCCTGGGTTGCTGGCTCAGTCCCCAGTAGGGGGCATGTAGGAGGCAGCCAGTCAGTGGTTCTCTCTCATCGTTGATGTTTCCGTCTCTCTCTTCCTCTCTGAAATCAATGAAAAAATATATTTTTAAAAATCTACAAGAGATATACAAGAAATAAAGAGAAAGGAATCCAAATACAACACTTAGGTGAGTCAACAATGTAGAAGAGAAGAAAGCAAGAGAATAAGAAGAGAGGAGAGAACTATAAGAACAATCAGAAACAATTAATAAAATGGCAATAACTACATACCTATAAATAATTACTTTGAATGTAAATGGATTAAGTGCTCCAATCAAAAGACAAATGGAGCCCTGGCTGGTGTTGTTCGGTGGTTAGAGCATCCAGCCCACACACAGAAGGGTTGCGGATTCAATTCCCAGGCAAGGGTTCATTCCCTGGCCCTGGTCTGGGCGCAGGCAGGAGGTAGCCAGTAGCAACCAGTTGATGTATCTTTCTTACATCAATGTTTCTCTCTCTCTCTCTTCCCCTATCTACCTTCCACTCTTTCTGAAAAGCAATGGAAAAAAATATCCTCAGGTGAGGATTGGAAAAAATGGTTTTATTCTTCTTAAATATGCACTAGCTTAATAATAGAACCGAAAGTATCTATACATATAATCATTTACCCAGTAAGAATTTACTGAATACCTGCTGATGTAAAGCATTATTAGGTGCTGTGTGGAATATCAAGACATATGAGACATGGATTCTGCCTGCAAAGAACACACAATTTAAGAAGAGGGAGAAGACACAAAATAAACAGCTAAAGCACATCAAAGTGAAAGGAATTTTAGGGACAAAATAGGCAGGCTTAGGCAGTCTTAGGAATAAAGAGGGTCCATGGGGGAGGAATGCATAGGTGAGGACTTGGAGCCACCAGAAAGCATACACTCACAGAGAATAGAAAAGTTCCATAGGATAAGGGGAGAGGAAGGCATATATTCACAGAGGATAGAAAAGTTCATAGGATAAGGGGAGAGGAAGGCATACATTCACAGAGGATAAAGAAAAGTCACAGAGTATGGGGAAAAAGGAAACATTTTCACAGAGGACAGAGAAATGTTGACAGATGCTGGAAAGAGGGAAACACATGTTCACAGGAGATAGAGGAATGTTGCAAGGGGGAGCAGAAGAAGGGACACCATGTGGGTTTTGGACTTTGAAGCTGATATTCTGTAAAAGAGTGACCAATTAGAAAAGCACAGGGCCATAAAATGGAGAAGTGGGCCAATTAGAAGGGAGTATGAAGAGACAAAGAACTACAGCATCTATAAACCTTAGAAAAAGGGGCTTAGTGAGTTACCCCCTTGGGGACCCCTCCCTACATGGGAGTCTGTATTTGCTTCCAATAAGTTTCCACCCTTTTACTAACAAGTCTTTTTTAGTCCAAGAATTTTATTCTTCAAACTTCGTGAGGCAAGAACCCACAAGGGGGGGTTCCACTCTCTGAACCCCATGTTTCAAAAGTATAAAGCAATCAGTACCACAACAGCAGTACTGATAAAAAGCTGTGGAGTTTACAGAGAAAGAGAGATTAGTATTTAGAGTGGGAAGGCCCTGAAAAGTATCCTGGGGCTCAGGCGTGAACAAGTGGAACCTTGATGGCTGGAGATGGGCAGGCAAAGACCTTCTTGGAAGTAAGAACCCCAATGGAAGAGCAAAGAAGCTGGAGTGAAAAGGAGTACATAAAGGGGAGATTGGAAATGGAATGTGGGAACAAATTAGAGTGGGGGTCAAAACTAATCTGAAGAATGAAACAGTATAAAAGTACAAGGCAAAAATTACTAATAATCCCACATTCCACCTAGAAAATAACAAATATGTCTTTTCCTCTTTTTATGTATGTGGTTGCACACACACACACACACACACACACACACGCACACACCGAAAATGTATAAATTTTTACAAAGATTGCATCATTCTACATATACTATTTTCTCAATTAGTAAAAGTTGTATTTTTTTTTTTAAATATATTTTATTGATTTTTTACAGAGAGGAAGGGAGAGGGATAGTTAGAAACATAGATGAGAAACATCAATCAGCTGCCTCCTGCACACCTCCTACTGGGGATGTGCCTGCAACCAAGGTACATGCCCTTGACCTGAATCGAACCTGGGACCTTTCAGTCTGCAGGCCGATGCTCTATCCACTGAGCCAAACCGGTTAGGGCAAAAGTTGTATTTTCCACGTCAATACTTCACCTACAACATCACTTCTAAGAACCTCTTAGATTTACATAAATTACTTAATCAATCCCCTACTGTTGGACATTTGAAATGTTTCATAACTGTCTGTACATCTCTGGATATTTCCTTGTAATATACTCCCAAAAGTAGAACTAAAGGATCCTAGCAAGTGTGCTTTTAACCTTTTCTTTTTCAAAATGAAGTTGGCTTTTTCTGCTTATACAAATAATGCAATTCATAATTTTAAAAACATAATATATATTCCATATTAAACTTCAGACAGTAGAGAAAGAATGACAGAGATGAAATTCCAACACACACACACACACACACACACACACACCTTGTTGTGGCCTGATATTTTTTCATCTTTACAACATATTGTGGACCTTACTCCTTGTCTGTAATACAGACAGGGAATGGTTCCTTCCAAGGCTTTGATACATCTGGATAAATTCCCCTCAGGGTGCTACCAATCTGTTAGGACTGTAGGGCAATATAATTCTTAACGGCCATTTGCAAGCTTCCTGCCACAGGAGAACAAAAGACTCGGAAAAACTCGATGGACACTAGGAGTCAGACCATACAAGGAATTGAACCTGTCCTGATGGCACACTTGCATTCTGCCTGCAGTCCAAGCTCACCAGCTCAGTCCCCAAACCCACTAAGGACAAGCTTCCTGCCAGCGACCGCATGTACTATAGTAAGGATGAAACTCCAGCTCCTAGGTGCCGCCATCATGGACACAGTGTCCCCTTGGCTTGGTGCTGTGCAACCTTTCCCTTTGGATGTCCTATCCCACACCCCTTCCCTTAAGTAAATTCAATTTGACTTTAATCACTGTCTGAGATGGCTGCTTAGCCTACCCGTGCACCACCATGCTAACCCACCATGCTCACCTTTCACAACCCACCTTCCCATCAGAGAATAAGAGAGTGACTCCTTCCTCCCATTTTTATATTCTTTTTAGTCCTCCCCAAATGCATAAACAAAAGGTGGTATTTATTTACATTAATTAGTTTACAAATTAATTTGAAATTGTTATGGGTTATGTCTTCACTTATGGGTTTTGTTTTGTTTTGTTTTATTTATAAAAACTAGCACCTTTTAGTCAACACTTGCAAATATTTTTTATATTTTGTGAATTTCCTTTCAATTTATTCGTGGCGGTTTTTTTGTCACACGGAAGCTTTATATCTCTATGTATTCAAACTTAGCCATCTTTTCCTTTACAGTTTCTGTCCCAGTGAAGGTTTGGGGACATAACTGGACCATTATCAAAATTGTGCTATATGAAAGCTGGAGCCTTGAGAACGCTACTGACTGATCCAAGGAACCCAGGGCATGAACAAAAGGAATTCAAGGTCAAGGAAGAGAAAGAATCAACAGTATTTAACAAGAAATTTCATCTGGGAATGTTACGGGGCAGTGAGAAGCTAGGAAAATTCCAGGGCAAGTGGAATAGGGAAACTAAGACAAGAATGTTAAAACAAGGCCAAACCGTGTGAACAATTTGCAACCAGCTTGTAAACTGCAAGACTGCAAGCCCTTACCTTTCCCAAGGACAGCTTGAAAGCAAATGGTTAATGACTCTCCAACTAAAAAATGCAGGAAAGAAGGGCGGGGGGGGGGGGGGGGGGGAGAAATAAAAGGGCTGTTTTATTTTATTATTTTTTAAATATATTTTTATTGATTTCAGAGAGGAGGGGATAGAGATAAAAACAACCATTATGAGAGAGAATCATTGATCATCTGCCTCCTGCAAACCCCTACTAGGGATCAAGCACGCAACATGGACCTGTACCCTAACCAGGAATGGAACTGTAACCTCCTGGTTCATAGGCTGATGCTCAATCACTGAGCCACGGTGGCCGGGCAAGGCTGTTTTATTTTTTACTCCCCAAACAGAGAAGCCAGCAGTTTCAAGGTTGGCAAGATAAAATTGCCAGGTACTTCTTATGAATTCTGGGAAGGCCACAACAAAGTAAAAAGGGATCTTGAGAATTAATCTGTACCAAGATATTCAGCAGAAGAATTTAGAAATCTATAGACAAGAGGGTATATAATGCCATGAACCCCCACCAACTCGCTCCTCATATTAGCTGAGTGATGCTCATCTGCGCTCTGAGCCAGATGAAATAGATTTGCTTGCTTTGCTTCTTTAATAATTTTGTTTGCTTTAATTGCTTTAATAATTGGCTTTATCACAATGCAATCAGGGTCCCTCATTTAAATTCAGGAGGCTGTCAGATAACAGCTTTTCTGGTGTTTTGGGTGCCTATAAAGAGAAAAAAATTCACAGATGACCCCAAGGTTTTGAGCCTGGATATCATAAGGACATTGATGTCATTAACACAGTGAAGCACACTGCAGATGAAGTGGGTCTGCTTAGAAAGATGAGAAACTTCTACTTTGGGGTATTTTTATGGTCCCTTCCAAGATGGTTCTCAATGATCTTCACCCTTAATTCTTGATGCAAGATAATAAATGTTTATTGTTTAAGCCACTAAGTGTGAGGCAATATGTTATACAATAGATTACTAAAAGAGGTATTACTTGAAGATATCTAGCTGGCAGAGGAAATGCAGAGCTAGCGCGCTGGAAGGTATCAGGGCTGGCGGGAGGGTTTAAGAGTGATCCGTGTAGTGGTCACAATTGAAGTGAGGTGATTACACAAAGTACAGAGAAATGATGATACCGTTGTAATAACTTGGTTATTAATTAACAGGAAAGGTGCAAAGGGAAGACCAGAGCATATAGGCATGCCGTTTGTGCCAGAAAGCTGCATTTACCACTCTCCACGTCTGTTTCCCACAGATCCTGGGGGGAAGGGACTGGACAAAGAAAGATGAGACGCAGGCCCAGTAAAGCCTAGGTGACATCGAGAGGTGCCTGCCTGTCGGTCACACCTGGGCACAGGGCATTGGCCAGAGTAGGCATACAGACGTGGCCGCTGCAGGTGCAGGAAGATTGGACATTTAAGCTCCTTAATAAAGAGCTGCTCTCTCGTGTCTGCTTGCCCACGCACCTGGCTCTCTTGTGCTCCCCCACCTTCGCCCACACGGCCAGGTGGACCACACACAGTGGACTGATGGGCTACAACTAGCCTGATGCTGCATCGGACCCAGCTCCACCACGGGACACTCTGGACACTGGCTCTGCTTTCAGCTCTGCTGGGTTCCCAGCTGCCCCTTTTCCAGGATGGTTTAAGGGAAATGGGACTTTGGAAACAAGGGGTATCACTCCATGCAAATAAAGCTTTCCGCCACATCTCATCCTCCCCGGGGGCCTCCAGAAATTCTTATTCCAGCGGCACCCCAATAACTCCACTTCCACTAACAGTGGAGAAAGTCCACCTGCACAGTTCTCCAATAACAATGAGAGTCAGCCAAGGATAGACAGAAGGTGAGTGGACAGAGAGGCCTGAGAAAAAGCAGTCAGATAAACGATGGAGTGAGCGGAATAAAGTCATAAAAGGAAGCACTGACAGGACACTAGAATAAGAGGCCATTAGTAGAAGTAAACCATAGATCCATGAAAAGGGTAAATAAAGCATTCTCTTGGAAGTTAATCATCTATACTTTCAGCTTTGATGTAAGTTTGGTTAGTCCTCTCTTTTTTTTCTTCTTTACAATTGTTAAACTGTGATAAAATAAATCTAACAAAATTTACAACATTTTAACCATTTTTAGGTGTCCAAATCAGTGGCATTATTGACATTGTGCAGCTTGAGTAGTCCACTTTGCAGACATGATGTATAAATCTTTTTCTGCTGCTCTCATTTAGAAATCCTCTAGAACAGGGGTTGGGAACCTTTTTTCTGCCAAGGGTCATTTGGATATTTATAACATCATTCGCAGGCCATACAAAATTATCAACTTAAAAACTAGCCTGCTACATTTGGCCAAATATTTCATTAACTCACCCCTAGTGCCTTGGCAGGGCCAGACCGAATGATTTCAAGGACCTCACACAGTGCACTGGCAGAACAGCAAAGTCAGCAATAGAGGAAGGCAGTACCTCATAGGCCTGCAGGCCACCCCACAGAGTGCCATAGGAGCCAGGGTGATGTGGATTCTTTTCTTTTTATTCTTGATTTATTTTTCTTTTTAAAAATATATATATATTGTTATTGATTTCAGAGATGAAGGGAGAGGTAGAGAGAGATAAAAATATCAATGATGAAAGAGAATCATTGATTGGCAGCCTCCTGCATGCCCCATACTGGGGATCGAGCCTGAAACCCGGGCATGTGCCCTGAAGGGGGGGGGAAGGGTAAGAGGGGGAGGGGGAGGAGATTGAACTGTAACCTTCTGGTTCATAGGTCAATGCTCAACCACTGAGCAACACTTTTTTTTTTTTTTTAATATGATTACTGGTTGCTGTTTGGACAATGGATTTAGGAGGTGGAGTGAACAAGAGTCAACTAGCTCATACTTGTAATAAAGACCCCCAAAAAGTGTTTCCTTTAAATACTGGATTAAAAGCCATCTGAATACATCACTGAGTATGAATAGGAATTTGAATTTCTTAATTTTACCTTTGCAAAATTGATCTCTTTTATAACACAGTGCTTGCTATTTGATTTCCCTTTGGCCAAGTATGCTTTCCCAAAGGCACCTTCCCCAATGACCTCAATCACATCATATTTATCCATGGTTTCCAATGCATGAAGTTTCCTGAAATTAGAGAAATGAAATTTTATTGCACCTTTTTCATAAACATTAACAAAGTCAGAAAATTGACCACTAAAATGTAAAAGAACTCATTTTGCTAAAACTTTCCTTCGGACCTCTACCAAGACAGTCAAATAACTTTCCAGGTGGCCACAGGTAACAACCAAAATGAGGCGGAGCTTCTTGGTGGGCTCCGAGATCAGACGTGGGTTGTTGCTCAGCGTTGGTACACTATAGTGTGCTGAGCGTGGGGTTATCGCCTCTAAAAAGCAGGAATGTCCTCATGCCTGTGGCACTTTACAATCCAGCCTTTCTCAGTAATGAAGTACTGCCCCCTTGGGGGCCTTTTGGAAATTTATGGGGTTTGGTGTGGTTTGTTGTTTTTTTGGTGTGTTTTTTTTCTTTTTTCTCTTCTCGGAGATGGAGAGGAGGCACCGAGGAATTTAGAAGCAATTAGGGAGTGGGACACTAAGATTCCGAGATAGAAGGGACGGTCCGCAAATAAAGGATTATCCCGCGGCCCTACAACATTAGAAAGTCTCCCACACATTCATGGCCGTGGAAAAATCCGCATATCTGCAGCTAGAACCCAACTCTATTTTACATATGAATACAAAGCAATTTTTACAGTTTTAATGAACTATTTTCAGGGGATGCAACTACACGTAAATCTAGGCTTAACTGCACTTTGTTTTGTTTGGAAGTTTACCAAGAACTTTTCACCGTTTTTGGAAAGTCACGCCAACTGCCTCTGCTGGTAGCTGAAACCATGGCGGTCAGGTGACTCCCCGGCAGGGTGTGGCAGCACCAAGCATTTACAGATGGAAATACTCTGTTATAAATTGTTTCCTTGCATTTCCCCTTCATAATTCCCATTCGGGTCTAATGTCGATTTCTTAAAACTGAATCAGCAGACTGGTTATTTATTTTTAACCATTTCTTAAAATTGATTTTCAGACCACACCAAGACACATCATAATTAAAATGCCAAGGGCAAAAGACAAAGAGAGAATCTTACAAGCAGCAAGAGAAAAACAGTTACCTACAAGGGAGCACCCATTCGACTGTCAGCTGATTTCTCAACAGAAACTATGCAGGCCAGACGGGAATGGCAAGAAATATTCAAAGTGATGAATAGCAAGAACCTACAACCAAGATTACTCTACCCAGCAAAGTTATCATTCAGAATTGAAGGGCAGATAAAGAGCTTCACAGATAAGAACAAGCTAAGGGAGTTCATCACCACCAAACCAGTATTATATGAAATGCTGAAAGGCTTCTTTTTAAGAAGAGGAAAAAGAAGAAAAAAGTAAAGATAAAAATTATGAACAACAAATACATATCTATCAACAAGCGATTCTAAAAATCAAGTGAATTAAAAATCTGAGGAACAGAATAAACTGGTGAACATAATAGAATCAGAGGCATAGAATGGGAGTGGATTGATAATTCTCAGGGGGGAAGGGATGTCTGTGGGGGGGGGGGGGTAATGGGAAGAGACTGGACAAAAATCATACACCTATGGATGAGGACAATGGGGGGGGGGGAACCGGGTGATGGGGAGATATGGGGGGGAAAAGGAGAAACAATTGTAATAATCTGAACAATAAAGATTTATTTTTTAAAAATTGATTTTCAGAAAGAGGAAAGGGGAAGAGAGAGAGAAACATCGATGTGAGAGAAGCATCCATCAGCTGCCTCTCGCCTGGGATGACCTGGGATCCAACCTGAAACCCGGGTGTGCGCTCTGACCTGGAATCAAACCCGCCCCCTTTTGGGGTAGGGGGACGCCCCAACCAGCCGAGCCGCACCGGCGGGCGGTGGTGCTTTAGGGTAGTTTTCGTCCGGGTAGGAAGGGGGCAGTTGGTGTGATGGGGCCGGGCGCCAGCTCCGCACCCAGAGGAAGCTGCGGACCCCGGATTGTGAGGGAAGCGGACAGGGAATCGAAACTCCAGGGCAGCAGCGCGGGAACTACTGGCCCTGGACGGCCCCGAGGCGGCACCAGGGGGAAAAGCCCCAGGTTTGGGGGGAAGTCCCCTGTAGGAACACTCCGGAAGCAGCTGAGTGCTCTGCGCATTGCCATGGAGACCGACGCACAGGAGCCCGCTGCCCCGCTGCCCAGTCTCCCGGGGTATGGGCTCCATTCCCTTCCCTGCGAATCCCAGAGCCCCGGGGAGCAGCTCGGGGTAAGGAAGAGGGGGCCCCCCGCTGCGTACCTGCTCCCCGACTCCGCGGGGCGAGAGAAGCCCCCGGGCGGACCTGCGCTCCCGGCCGCTGGGCGGGGCCGAGCGAGGGGCGTGGGCGGGGCCGAGCGAGGGGCGTGGGCGGGGCCTGGTCCGCACCGTCCACCCACCGTCCACCCGGAGGAGCGGTCAGAGGCCAGCGAGTTTGGAGCCCGGGCCGTGTCCCCTCCGGTGGCCTTAAGGCGGAACGCCTTTGCTAACCCTCAGCAAGCACACAGTCCCCGTTCCTGCTTGCGGCGAACCAGATTCTTTGCAGACATTGTCTCTGTTCTTTACCATAACCCAGCCAAGTAGCGGACGCCCAGTTTTACAAATGAGCTAAATCGAGACAGGAAGTTTCTTTTTCTTTTTTAAATATATTTTATTGATTTTTTACAGAGAGGAAGAGAGAGGGATAGAGAGTCAGAAACATCGATGAGAGAGAAACATCGATCAGCTGCCTCCTGCACACCCCCCACCGGGGGATGTGCCCGCAACCAAGGTACATGCCCTTGACTGGAATCGAACCCGGGACCCTTGAGTCCCCAGGCCAATGCTCTATCCACTGAGCCAAACGGGTTTGGCGAGACAGGAAGTTTCTTGTGCAAGGTCTCAAATCCTGTCAAGAGATGGACACTTGGAATGGAATCCTACAATTCCGTCCACAGCCGGCGGCCTCTTTAAAAACTGGCTGCTGCTCCCCTCTCCCTCCCCGCCACCAGTCCTCATTCCAGATTGCACATTGAGCTGCTAAAATGTTTCATTACATGTTCAGTAGTTGAGAGGGATGTAATTTCCAGCAACTATAAACACTGACACAAGTAAACATACAAATGGAACCTAGATACCATAGCAATTTGAAACCCGCCACTATCTATTGAAAAATAACAAACACAAAAGCTCGGGATGTCCTTCGGCCTGTGACACGTAGCATGGGGCCAATTCAGGATCTTACACTGAGCTGGGGTGGGGGGTAGTTGGGGCTGCTGGAGTTATGGTCACGGCCTCCAGTCTCATCATTTGCAATGTCAGGCTTTGATAGCTCAAACACGGATTTCTACCAGACAAGTCACAGCGCAGATGGCCAGTCACAGCCCTCCTGTGATTACAGGGGAAGGGGAGGGCCCTGGAGCAAGCAGTGTGCTGGCTATCACTACTCGCAGCAAGACGTGATGCAGCCGCAACAGCCACACGCCGGGCAGATTTCCAGCCAGCGCAGGCACACACTCCAACTGCTCCTCAGCCATTCTATGGAAACAGCTTTGAGGATGAACCACTTTTATTGGAAGAATTAGGTATCAATGTAGACCACATCTGGCAAAAAAAAAAAAAAACCACTAACAGTGTGACATCCATGAAAAGTATCTGACGGCAGCATCACGAATGAGACTCATCTGGCAGGACCCATGGTTTTTTGCTTTGCCTTTGGAGTCATATTGTTACTGGCTGGCAAAATCCAGTTTGGTTATGTACACGGGATCAGTACAACTGAATGTCTAGGAATGCTTTATTAAACTTAATGAGTATGATAGGTATTTCATTTGGTTGTGTGGCAAGTGTCCTTACACATTGTCTTCATCCTGTGATCCTACTTTTCAGTGTTGTGGTGGTATTTTCTTTGCAATAAATGGTGGGAATCATTCTCACTGCTGGAATTACTGGATGGTGTGGTTTTTCTCAGAACATTTCATTTTTCTGCTTCCAAATTTTTTTATTTCTGCATGAGCCATGGAAGGACAGCAACTTCTAGTAGCATATCTTTGTGCCTTGTTATATGGAATCTTTGCCCTAATTTCCATTTTTTAAAAAAAATATGTTTTTATTGATTTTAGAGAGGAGGGAGGGAGGGAGAAACATGGATGTGAGAGAAATATCAATCGGTTGCCTCCCATACGCAATCCGACCAGGGATTAAACCCACAACTGGGGCATGTGCCCTGACCAGGAATCCAACCAGGGACTTTTTGGTGCACCTGACAATGCTCAGCCAACTGAGCAACACCAGCCAGGGCTAATTTCCATATTTTTGAACTGAATTTATCTGGGATGCAAACATAATTGGGCCAAATACACAAAAAGAACTTCAAACTCTTAAATAGGACCAGCAAACTGCTGCAGTGCAACTTTCATGCAGACCTAACATTTGACTATTGGAACAATGGAAGTAAAGATGTGCCTTTTGTTCATTTTAATAGAACTTTTGAATACTATATTGGATTTACCTACAGATTAGCTTTAAGTGCTTGTGCTTACACAAATAAGAAATGCTATTTCTGTCCTGTTCCTGCAGCCTTTGAAAGCCTTTTTACTTACAAATTATACTGTTTTTGACATATTTTGTTATCAACTGTGGAAATTAACTTCAGAGCTGACAATCTTTCTTTTTAAAAAAATAAGTTTTTACTGATTTCAAAGAGAGGAAGGGAGAGGGAGAGAGAGATGGAAACATCAATCCGCTGCCCCCTGATAGGGATTGAGCCCGCAGCTTGGGCATGTGCCCTGACCAGAATAGAACCAGCAACCTCCTGGTGCATGGGACAGCACTCAATCAACGGAACCACTCTGGCCAGGCTGATAATCTTTCCTAAAACAACCCAGTCCTGGTTGAAGTTTCCAATTCTTTCACTGTCAGTCCACACCTACTCCTTTAAGTTGTAGTGTGGATGTTTCTTCAGGAAACTTAACAGTCATTTTTGTTTCTTTCCCCAGATATCCCAGAAGAAACTGAAGAAACAAAAACTTATTGGCCAGGGAGTAAATTCAGCATAAAGTAAATACTAATAAAAGTACAAGCAGGAAAACAAAACAAACAACCCAGTCATAATAAAGAGGATACAGACTTATTGCTGATATATTTTCCCAAGGAATTAAGGAAGAAAATCGCTTGTATTCTCAAGTCAGATGCATTTCAAGCAAAAAAGTGATCCCAATGTAGAGTTTATGAGTTTACACTTAAAAAATTTGACAGCCCTTTAAATTACCTCAGGGAATTTTTGCTAAAATTCAGTGACATAGAAGTTCACAGTCTACCTTATTACAGACATGAAATGACACTTGTTTCGATATTAGCATTAACTAAACCATAGTGACCTAGACTGACCACATTAATGTCATAGTTGGATCTGTTTCCCAGAAAAAAGAAAATCACTAACCTCTTTAGAGAAAAAAATTTAAAATATCACAATTTCAGTATTGTGATTATCAATGTAAAGTGCATTTGAAGCTTATTAAAAAGTTTCCCAATTAATTAAAAAAGTAAACTCTTCTTTAAGAATCAGAAAATTTATATTATTCCTTTTTCTCCCTGAACTCTTATCTCCTCCATGTGTAATGTTTTTCATGCTTAAAAATCTTATTGATCACCCTATTATATAAATGGAAATTACTTTTTCCTGATAGAGGATTTTTACTGGATTATTAAAATTATTAGTAGTATATCATTGATCAAAATAAAATAAATTACATTAATACTTAATTATAAAAAGTGAAATGGTATCAGACATTTATCTCTTAAAGACTTGAATGGACTTTCTTCTTCCTCCCTCCCAATTAGTTCAGTCAGTATCTATAGAAGAAAGCTAACTTTTTGCTGGACTAGACAAGGTTTAACATTGATTCTCTTCTGTTTTTTTCTTTTTAAAGCTGTAAGTGCTGAGAAACCACATTCATATAAGTAAATAGAATTGGAAGTTTTGTTAAGAGTCTCTCAATTCTTGTCTAGTTGTATGTCAAGAATCATATAGCAATCTATCACTAAAAATGGTTTCTAACCATTGAGTCTCTTAAAATTTTATTAAAAGCAAAACCTTGCAAACCATCTGACTTTCAAAAGGGTTTGTCATTCAATCAAGATTCATTCAGCCTCTCAAAAACTATACATAATTTCAAGTTCCCTTTGTTTGATGGTTTGGAAATGTTTACACACTTGAGTAATACCAAAATATAGTACATATGAAAGCTGAATATCTGCAAATATATTTAAAACTATCTCTGCCTACCTTAACTCTTGAAGTCCTCAAGAATGGTGAAAACAAAAAGAAGCTAACCTAAGTAACTTTAAGAAATGGTATTTTGACTGGAATTGTAAAGTTAAAGACAATAGGAACAATACATAAAATCTATTATAGTTGGTAAATTTGTTTCTCACAGGGGTATGGGTTAATAATTTGGAAACTGCTTTACATGTATACCTATATTGATGTTGAACAACTAACTGGATGGTGGATGGTACAAGCCAGGTTTCTTTTTTCTTTTTTTTTTTTTTTTTTTAGAGTTTTTATTTTTTGATTATTTTTTAATAAATCTTTATTGTTCAGATTATTACAGTTGTTCCTCTTTCTTCCCCCCATAGCTCCCCTCCACCCGGTTCCCACCCCATCCCATGCCCTTACCCCACCCCCCACTGTCCTCATCCATAGGTGTACAATTTTTGTCCAGTCTCTTCCCTCACCCCCACACCTTTCCCCCCTAGAATTGTCAGTCCACTCCCTTTCTATGCCCCTGATTCTATTATATTCACCAGTTTATTCTGTTCATCAGATTTTTTATTCATTTGATTTTTAGATTCACTTGTTGATAGATATGTATTTGTTGTTCATAATTTTTATCTTTACCTTTCCCTTCTTCTTCCTCTTCTTAAAGAATACCTTTCAGCATTTCATATAATACTAGTTTGGTGGTGATGAACTCCTTTAGCTTTTTCTTATCTGTGAAGCTCTTTATCTGACCTTCAATTCTGAATGATAGCTTTGCTGGGTAAAGTAATCTTGGTTGTAGGTTCTTGCTATTCATCACTTTAAATATTTCTTGCTACTCCCTTCTGGCCTGCATAGTTTCTGTTGAGAAATCAGCTGACAATCGTATGGGAGCTCCCTTGTAGGTAACAAACTGTTTTTCTCTTGCTGCTTTTAATATTCTCTCTTTGTCTTTTGCTCTTGGCATTTTAATTATGATGTTATCTTGGTGTCGTCCTCTTTGGATTCCTTTTGTTTGGGGTTCTCTGCACTTCCTGAACTTGTAAGTCTATTTCTTCCACTAGGTGGGGGAAGTTCTCAGCCATTATTTCTTCAAATAGGTTTTCAGTATCTTGTTCTCGCTCTTCTTCTGGGACCCCCATAATTTGGATGTTGGTACGCTTGAAGTTGTCCCAGAGGCTCCTTACACTATCTTCATATTTTTGGATTCTTTTTTCTTTTTGCTTTTCCAGTTGGGTGTTTTTTGCTTCTTTGTATTTCCAATCTTTGACTTGATTCTTGCAATCCTCTAGTCTGCTGTTGGATCTCTGTATATTATTTTTTATTTCAGTCAGTGTATGCTTAATTTCTAGTTGGTCCTTTTTCATATCCTCGAGGGTCTCACTAAATTTATTGGTGGTTTCTAGAAAATTCTTGAAAAACCTTATAACCATGGTTTTAAACTCTATATCCAGTAGTTTTCTTTCCTCCATTTCTGTCATTTGTGACCTGTTTCTTTGTCTCTGCATTTTGGCTGCTTCCCCGTGTTGATAGAGTGGTTTCATGTGCTAGGTGTCCTATAGGGCCCAGTGGCTCAGCCTCCCCAATTACCTCAGGTGGACACTCTTGGTGCACCCCTTTGTGGGCTGTGTGCACAGTCTTGTTGTAGTTAAGCCTTGATTGTTGTTGGTATCCCTGGGAGGAATTGACCTCCAGGCCAATTGGCTGTGAGAATCAGCTGTGTCTATGATGGGAGAACTTCTGTACTGGAGACACCCTTATGGGGCAAGACTTGCTTCAGTGGGGCTTTGGTGCTCACTGAGTCTTCCCCCTGAGTGTGTCCCTTATAGATATGAGGAGTTGTAATCTGGACAGTCCCCTGGGTACACTGGCTCTTGGATCTCCAAGGAGGTGCTAATTTAGCCTCTGCCTGAGGCCACCCAGCAGGAGCTACGGAGAGATCTGCAGATTCCTCTTCTTTGTTTGGGGTTTGGAGGTGCCCAGATGAGGCCCAGCTGTGAAGCAATGCAAGCTGCTGTGGGGTCTTGGGCCTTCTTTTGGATGTTCTGGGTCTCTCTGACCCAGCTGCAGTTTGTTAGGTAATTTTAGATTGCAAAGGGCCAGGCCATTCATATGCAAAGGCCTCTGCACACACCTTGTGTTGGGTGGGGGTCTCAGGAAATCAACAGGGTGGAGTAAACAGCTATGGTTGATCCTCAGCCCTGCCCTAAGAGGCCCGGGTCTCAGTGTCCCGCGGTAATTGCTGTAAGCACCTCTGAGAGAAAGCTGCTCTCGAGTTCCGCCCGATGCCAGACAGTCCAGTTTCTCCCCATATGAGTCTGGGTCCCCAGAGTCTCAGCCGGAACTGGAGTTCAGAGCAGTCGGGAGCTTTTGTCTTCCTCCCGATTGAAAAAGACAAGTGCATACTCAGTTGCCAGCCCTCTCCGCAAGCACGTGCCTCTGTACCTCTGCACTTTAGTTCTGCACCTCCTCTGAGTCCCAGTGTGCTTTTCTCTTTCCTTCTAGTTGTAGAATTTCCACTCAGCCAGCCTTCCTGTGGTTCTGGATGATGTCCGTTTTGTCTTTTAGTTGTAGTTTTTAAGTGGTTGTGTGAGGCAGCAATTTCAGGTGTTTACCTATGCTACCATCTTGGTTTCTCTCCCTCTTTTTTTATTTATTTATTTATTTCAGAGAGGAAGGGAGAGGGAGAGATAGAAACATCAATGATGAGAGAGAATCATTGATCATCTGTCTCCTGCATGTTCCCTACTGGGGATTGAGCCTGCAACCTGGGCATGTGCCCTTGACCGGAATCAAACCCAGGACCTTTCAGTCCGCAGGCTGATGCTCTATCCACTGAGCCAAACCAGCTAGGGCTAAGCCAGGTTTCTTGCTGTCAGAGACAAAAGCTACAGATAAGCAAGGTTGTGGGGGGGCGGGTTGTAGGGAGGGGGCCTAGAATGAACCCTGTGGTACTGTATTAGAGTCAAGACATCAGTATGAACCCATGTTTAGCTTAATCTGCATTAAGATGCAGAAATGACTAGAGATGTGAGTACATACACACAATAGTATACATATATATGATTCCTAGCTCTTTCTGCTGAGAAGGCCGAGAAGCAATAACACGCCTATAGCAACAAGCACACCCAGATCTTGGTTTCTAAACCAATGAGAGGAATCAGGATTCATTGGAGAAATGTCTGATTCTGGTGTAGAGAAGGTACAAGATGAGTCCAGACCATTTTCTTGTAATACCAGAAAGGAGGTGCTCAAAACACAAAAAGATGAGGGTATATCAAAGGGACAAAGAAGCCAACCTGAAACAATTCCCAATGATGAAAGCTAGAACAATCGAAGCAGCAAAACGACTTAGTATTGGATTATACTCCCCACTCAGGAGGTGGAGCTTAATTCCCCTCCACTGGAATATGGGCCAGATGTTGTGACTGGCAAAGAGTGAACAGAGCATGGAAATGGAAAATTAGTAACTTTTCAGTGGAGAAGCTGGCAGTCACTACCTTAACCAAGTAATCAAGGTTAACAACAGAAGTAATAAATCTTGTTGAGATCACATTCTCCCTGATATGATGTGATGGGAAAAGCACTTCACTTCTATGGTAATCTTCCCCCAAACCTTTAAGCTCAATCTCATTGTGAAAAAAACATCAGACAAACCCAGTCTGAGGAACATTCTACAAAATACCTAACCAGTTTTCCTCAAAGAGCTCAAGGTCCTGAGAAACAAGGAAAGACAGAGAGACTGTCAGCGACCAGAGGAGACTAAAGCTGACTAACTGTTGAAATATAAACTGTGTGAGGGGTGAAGGTCTGTACAGGTCTTTGTATGTAAGATAAAAACATGTCTAAACTTTTTTAAAACAAAGTATGTTTTTATTGATTTTAGAGAGAGAGAAAGGGAGAGGGAGAGAAACAGGGATGACAGGGAAACATCCATCAGCCTAGTCCTACATGCCCCCTACTGGGGATCAAGCCTGCAACCCGGGCATGTGCCCTGACAGGGAATCAAATCAGGATCTCTCGGTGCATGGGATGACACTCAACCAACTGAGCCACACGGGTCAGGGCAAAAATGTTTAAATCTTTAAAAGATGTATGTATTCCATATTTCAGCAGATCCTTAATAATGATCCTACTATAGTTTCACAATCGTTTTCCTCCTATTCTTCACTTGAGCATTGTTCCCTATACCTGGTCAGGCATATGCTGTTCCTACACTTGCCCCTATGGAATCCCCAGGGAAGAGGCTATTTCTTCTTTAGTAAAATATTCTTTTTAAAAAAATATATATTTTCATTGATTTCAGAGAGGAAGGGAGAGGGAGAGAAAGACCGAAACATCCATGATGAGAATCATTGATTGGCTGCTTCCTGCACACCCCCAACTGGGGATCGAGCCCACAACCTGGACATGTGCCCTTGACCGGAATCGAACCCGGGACCCTTCAGTCCACAGGCTGATGCTCTATCCACTGAGCCAAACGAGCCAGGGCTTTAGTGAAATGTTCTTAGCCTGCTCATTGATCATGGATTTAATGACAGGACCCAGCACAGTGACCCATATATGTTGGGATCCTGCTCCTTCCATTAGCTCCACAACATTCTAATTTCTGATACTTTCCATATTGATTCCTCACCGTTGGCCCTATTCCTTTCTCCTGTACAGGACTGACAACTTCTGAAAAGGTTTGTAACCCTTTCCACTCTTCCCAGGGTGGATCCTCTGAACTGGGCTCTTTTGGGTATCCTGTGAGGGGCTGTATTTAAGGACAGCTGGTAGTAAAGATCACGGAAGATCACTGATCACTACCAAGAGATAAGTCTTATTGAAAAATTTCACACATAATTATGTTATAATTTAATATATTTAGATCCTAAAATCTTTAGGAAATGTAAAAAGAGTTACATAGTAATAAACAGAAATCATAACAATGCAAATAATAACATTATGGGTTGCTCTCATGCTCCATGGTCAGCATCCTTATGAGATAGGCATTATTATCTTCATGTTATAGTTGAGGAAATTCAGGCCCAAAGAGATTAAGTAATTTTCCACAAACACACAAATAATGAGCATCCAATTTCTGTTCTATATGAATGCAAAGCCCGAAGCTCACACCCATAATTCTACACCTTCTCCTTTGCGTTAAAAAATGCACAAGAATTGTAGATTTTTAAACTAATCAGGAACAATTTTAAATATCCACAGCACCCCTTACCCCATTCTGTTTCCAAGGGAAAATATACAGTCCATTAGCTAATATCCAAACATTAATTCCTCACTCTAAACATCTATTCAATGTGACTAAGGAACATTTCCCTGGGCATTAGTCACCAGATGCTCCTTGCCAGCCAGCTCGCTGCTTCAGTTCTGACACCCAATCAAAGTTGTTGTCTTCCTCCTCAAAGTCCCTGTGAAAAAATGATATGGATATTAAGCCTCCATGTTAGGGGTACGGTAAGTATTTGTTGATGGGTTCAAAGTAGAACAACACCATAACAATATTCACATTTTTTAAAAAATGAGCTCCAAGGCAACTGAACAGAGAAAAAAATTGGTCAGTTCTTCCAAAAGAACACTTCTTTCACTTTCTATAATATTTTCAATAGAAAATATATTTTAAAAAACAATAAATCCAAGCTGAACAATTTTAAACATTTGGCTCAGTCAGGAATTAGTAATTACCATTATGCATTACCCACCTCAGACAAAAGATCAAGTTATAAATATTCATTTATGGTGTAAAATAATATAACCAGCTGTTAAACCTAACATTATTAAGGTTAATTACACACACACACACACACACACACTCACACCCCACAACTAAAGCTTTCTAGATATAGCACAACGTACGTGTCCTCCTCATCCAGTCTCGGTTCGAGTCTCTCTGGATCCAAAATGACAGAATCGTAACCTCCGTCAACACTGTCTGACGCTTCTGCTTCTTCAGACAGGGGGCCTTTCAAGCAGAACCCTTCTGAACCTTCCGAGGAATATTAACAGAAATCATGCAGATTTAAACAGTATTTATTCATTTCCTCATGTTGGACCAAAATCCTCCAAAGCTTGCTGGCTAATTGAGGACAATCCCAGGTTCCATATTTCTTCTGCAGTGCCTCCCCACATTACCCAGCATGATTTCTGGCATAAAACAGGCCCAGTAAGCATCAGCATGTATATTAACTTCAACAATACTACTTTCCTAGCCCTCGCCAGGTAGCTCAGTTGGTTAGAGCATCATCCCACTACACCAAGGTTTCGGGTTCAAGCATGTGCCCATTTAGGGCACATACAAGAATCAACCAATGAAGGCCTAAATAAGTGGAACAACAAATCAATATTTCTCTCTCTTTCTCTCTCTCAAATCTATAAATAAATTTTTTTAAAAAAATACTACTTTCACCATAGTGGGTTCGATTCCCAGTCAAGGCCATGTACCTGATTTGCAGATTTAATCCCCAGCCCCAGTCGAGAGGCAAGCAATTAATGTGTCTCTTACACATCAATGTTTTTCTCTCTCTCTGTCTCTCCCCCCCACCTCTTCCTTCCACTCTCTCTAAAAATCAATGGAAAAAATATCCTTGGATGAGGATTAACAACAACAGCAAAAACATTACTTTATTCAAAATAAAATATTCAGAATATAATTAAACACTCAACTATAAGAACTTATATTAAAGCATTAAAAGTTACCTTTGGGTAGTCAGATTATAGTTTTTATTGTGATGAAGTCTGAACTGTCAAGTCACCAGTATATTTGCACAGAAAAAAAATGAGCTACTTTGCAAAGAAAGTAGTCACAAATAAGCAAACATATGAGTAAATAGGAGTAATATAGCTCTACAGAAAATTTTAATTATAGTTTAAGACTGTCTAGAAAAGATTTAAGAAAACCTAAAACCACAATGCTATGTATGTGATTTTATAACTTGAAAATAAAAGGGTTTCT
Organism: Eptesicus fuscus; assembly: GCF_027574615.1. Lineage (NCBI taxonomy): Eukaryota > Metazoa > Chordata > Mammalia > Chiroptera > Vespertilionidae > Eptesicus > Eptesicus fuscus. The sequence continues at coordinate 12,582,497 of NC_072480.1, read as the reverse complement.
GGGAGGTAAAAATGGGGAGTTATTGTTTAATGGGCAAGGAGTTTCAGTTTTGGAAGATGGGAAAAGTTCTAGAGCTGGATGGTGGTGATGGCTGCACAACAATGTAAATGTGCTTAATGCCCCTAACTGCACAATTAAAAATGGTCAAAATGGTACATTTATGTTATGTATATTTTACCACAATTAAGAAGAATACCAAAGGGTTTGCATGATTACACAACAGACATAAATCACCTGGTCTATATATTGTGTATGTTTGAAATGCCAAGCTGAGATCAGCATTCTTAAGGATGTTCAACAAGGTTTCAGGAGTCTCTTTGAGCCACGTCTTACGGCTATTATTTCCACTGTACTTTATTACAGAACCACCTAGTTGTGAAAAGATAAAAATTAGGATCAAAGAAAAAATATTTTCAGCATATTATCTTCTAGATCATAAATCAAGTAAAATTAACTATATTTTATTTTCTACTAAAATCTATTTCACTCACAAGTGATACCAAATAACCTTTACAGAATGACATCTTTAAAAAATATCTAGCCCATTAAACAACTATTAGAAAATGTTCCATAATAATAATAATCTGACTAACCTGTATCATCTTCTGTGGTCAAACTGGAGGTGAGTATGGATGCATTTTCCAAAGCTGCAAGTGCTGTAGTGGATACATGTTTCTCCCACTGTCGCCTGAGAGGATTTGGTGAACTGGCTTTCCTCGGATGGACTGATTTATCATCTGGTTTTAAAATGTAAAACAGGACTGCTGAGCATATTCTTTTTATTTATCTACTTCTAGACATGTCTTTCTCTAACAACAAACAGAAATATTTCTTTTCTCTTTCAAACTCAGATCTAACATGTTCTCCAAGTCTAAGTAGTAAAGGAAATGAAAAAAATTCACATGAAAAAACAAATCATTAAGGTGAATTTTTAAAAATAATATGTATATAAACACTAATAAAAAAGAAATATGTAAATTGACTGTCACTTTGCAACACCCACCAGCCAATCAGGAGTGAGTATGCAAATTAGTGGGACAAAGATGGCGGTGGCCATGGAGCCAGCCAGAGTGAGCCGAGGCTTGGGTCGCCCCTGGCAACGGAGGAAGCCAAGCTTCCCACCTGCCTGGGCTGGCTGCTGAATGAGGGGCCTATGGGCAGCGGCCATGGAGCCGGCCCGGGCGCGCAAAAGGCTTGGGTCGCCCGCACCTGCCCTGGTTGCCGCTGAAGGAGGGGCCCATGGGCGGCAGTCACAGATCAGGCCGGGGCGCATGGAAGGCTTGGGTCTCCCCCACCTGCCCTGGCCACCGCTGAAGGAGGGGCCAATGGGTGGTGGCCATGGAGCCGGCCTGGGCAGGCGGGAGGCTTGGATCGCTGTCGCCTGGGCCAGCTGCTGAGGGAGGGGCCTGCAAACAACCCTCAGCCCCTTACCCAGGCTGGCCACACCCCCCATGGGGTGAGGGTCCCCGCTGGGGGGTGTGGCCAGCCTACAAACAGCCATCAGCCCCTCACCCAGGCTGGCCAGGCACCCCAGTGGGGACCCCTACCCTGAAGGGAGTGTGGCCAGCCTGAAAACAGCCCTCAGCCCCTCACCCCCCAAGGGAACCCTCACCCTGATCCAGGACACCCTTCAGGGCAAACCAGCTGGCCCCCACCCATGTACCAGGCCTCTATCTATACTAATAAAAGGGTAATATGCTAATTAGACTGGGAGACCTTCCAGGAGACCTTCCAGATGTTCTTCTGGACAAAGCCATGGTTGTGGGGCTGAGGTAGAGGTGATTAGGGGCCAAGAGGGGAGGGCAGTTGTGGGTGATCAGGCCAGAATGGGACGGCAGTTGTGGGTGATCAGGCCAGTGCGGGGGTGCGTTGGGTTGATCAGGCCGGTGCGGGGGGGGGGGGGCAGCTGGGGGTGAGCAGGCCAGCAGGGGTGCCAGTTGGAGGCAAGCAGGCCATCAGTGGGGGGCAGTTGGGAGCAATCAGGCCGGCAGAGAGGGCAGGTGGGGGTGATCAGGCTGGTGGGGGGGGCAGTTGGTGGTGAGGTTGGCAGGGGGGGCAGTTGGGGGTGAGCAGGCCAGCAGGCAGAGTGGTTAGGGGTGATCAGGTGGGCAGGCAGGTGAGTGGTTAGGAGCCAGCAGTCCCAGATTGCGAGAGGGATGTCTGACAGCCAGTTTAGGTCCGGCAGTTGGACATCACTCGAGGGGTCCCAGATTGGAGAGGGTGCAGACCGGGCTGAGGGACACTCCCCCCGTGCACGAATTTCGTGCACTGGGCCACTAGTATTTACATATTATACTTTGTACAAGAATGAAGCCCTGACAGGACTTAGATACACAGTGAATGCCATGTTTTTTATGGTGGAGAGCATAACAAATATTAGTTTTTCTAATTATTAGCCTATATAATAAAAAACTAATATGCAAATCCACCGAACAGTGGAATGACTGTTCGCTATGATACACACTGACCACCAGGGGGCAGACGCTCAACGCAGGAGCTGCCCCTGGTGGTCAGTGCGCTCCCACAGGGGAAGTGCCACTCAGCCAGAAGCCGGGCTCATGGCTGGCGAGCACAGTGGTGGTGTCAGGAGCCTCTCCCGCCTCTGTGGCAGCGCTAAGTACGTCCAGGAGTTTGACATCCCCCAAGAGTTCCCAGACTTCGAGAGGGTGCAGGCTGGGCTGAGAGACCCCAGAATCTCGTGCACTGGGCCTCTAGTTAATAAATATTATCCTCGCCCTGACCGATTTGGCTCAGTGGATAGAGCGTCGGCCTGCGGACCAGAGGGTCCCAGGTTCGATTCTGGTCAAGGGCACATGCCCAGGATTGCAGGCTCGGTCCCCAGTGGGGGGCATGCAGGAGGTAGCCAATCAATGATTCTCTCACATCATTAATGTTTCTCTCTTTCTCTCTCTTCCTCTCTGAAATCAATAAAAATATTTTTTTTTAAATAAAATAAATACTATCCTCTCTTTTTTATGGCTAAATAAGACACTTCTGAAATAAATTACTAGATTAGCAAACAAAAATCTGCATGTGTCCACTTGTTTATGACACCTATGACCTAGTAATGCAAAAACTGGTCCCCCTTCTGTATTTCCCAGCCCCCCACTTACACAATGATCAGAAATTGAATAACTTACCTTTCTCTTCTCTGTTTACTCTCCTCAGTGTACTTGCCACTGAATTTTTATTAGTGCTTTCTAAATCAGGGTGGCTACATTTTCTACCTTGTTCTTCCCCTTGCTTTAAAAGAGATTAAAAATTCAGTTTAAACAATGCTTGAATTGCTATAAAAATGTAAATAAACAACTATACAAAGTCAGCTGTGCCATGCCAGCACAGCCAAGGGTTCGGTGAGCCTGAGGAGGGGCGGTGAAGGATTAAAGAAAAGACAGACAAAGAGAATACAGCTGGGGCTCGGTGGATCTCCTGTGCCTGGATGAGGCCACAGAGAAGGATCCAGCCAGCAAGCTGAGGCTTTATTTTATAGTCAGAGAAAAACAAGGTAGTGGTCAACACAATGGTCTTGTGAGTTTCACGTGTTTTGGCAGCACTTGCTGCACCTCCCACAGACCATTAGCTACCTAGGAAGGATCTAGGGAGCGGCCATAAGGTCAAGCTTAATTATGCTAAGAGGGCTGTGCCCTCTAAGCTGGGACTGGTTTGTGGGTCTGCCACAGATCAATCTGAGGCTTAACTCTAGAACCACTCCCTACAGTCAGCTATTTTAATTTTAAATAAACATTAATGAATCAAAGACATTAATAATTATAGAACTCTACACATCAGATTATATTAAAAATAATACACATTCATATATGTATACTAGAGGCTCAGTGCACGAAATTCATGCATTGGGGGGGTTCCCTCAGCCGACCTGCACCCTCTCCAATCCAGGACCCCTCAAGGGATGTCCAACTGCCTCTGGCAATCTGGGACTGCTAGATCCTAGCCACTTGCCTGCCTGCCTGCCTGATTGCTCCTAACCCCTCTGCCTGCCTGCCTGATTGCCCCTAACTGCTCCCCTACTGGCCTGATAGACCCTAACTACTCCCCTGCTGGCCTGATCACCCCTAACCGCCTCTGACTCGCCCCGCACCTAGGACCTAGGATTCCCTCCTCCAGCCGGTAACAAGCACCCAGGACCTGGGCCGGCCACAGCCGCAGGAGTCCATGGGCAGGCAGCTTCACCTGGGCTGCAGGCGCCTGGGACCACAGTATGGTCGGCTTGTCCCTCTCTCGGGCCGCAGGTGCAGGTGCAGCTGCTGGCACTCAGGACCATGGGGCAGGCGGCTTGTCCCTCTCCTGGGCTGCAGCCGGGCTGGTCCCCATTCCTCTCTTGTGAGTTCTTTTGTGCCTGGCTGGTCCCCATTCCTCTCTCACAAGCTCATTTGTGCCTGGCTGGTCCCCATTCCTCTCTTCTCAGTGTTGAGTGTTTGAGCCATGACAGTGTGATGGCATGAGGGCGTGGTGACCATTTGCATATTAGGATTAAGTCAGGCACTACTAGCTGTTAATATCATTCATTACAAATATGAAGAGGATATATAAAATGACAGGTATCTTTTAAGTCCTTTTTAAAAAATGTTTTTTATTTTTTAGAGAGAGAGGTAGAGAGAGAAACATCGACTGGTTGCCTCCCCTACAGTAACCCAACCAGGGTCAGAACCTGTAAACTGGGCATATGCCCTGATCAGGAATCAAACCGTCAACCTTTTGGTGCACAGGATGACACTCAACCAAATGAGCCATTCTGGCCAGGGTTTGAGAGGTCTTTGTAGAGGAAATAAGTAATAAAAAATTTTAATATGGTTTGCTATACTGTGCTTTTCATGCTGGAAATAGCAAAATCAGATATTTTTATAAAGTTGCTACATATGGCCAAAATGTTCCCATTTAATTCAGTATTTTTCCAAATTACCTAAGCTCTTGATTTCATGAAGCAACACACTAGCTAATCTTCAAATCTGAATGTATTTTGAGAAGAAATACATATCCAGTGCCTTGACAGTCTCCAACACACAGTTCTCAATGATTTGTTGAATGAGTCAATAGATTAAACAGTAGGCTGTAGCTGACAGCTTATTTTCTTATTTCTATACAATGGTTCCCAAACTTGTCTCCCCACACATCTAGGGGGTATGATTTCAAAGGTCCCTCCCATAGACTAAGATGTCAAAATCTTGGGAGGTGGTTGTGATGAGCAGTTTTTAAAAGCTGCCAGGGATTCCCATCTTCCATCTCTACTGAGAGTCACTGCCCAATAGACAGCAGCATCTAACACCACTCCTGGCCCAGCAACACGCAGCTCTACCTACACGCCCACCACACCAGGTGGGCCTACCCAGGGCTCTCTTTCTCCCTCAATTTTTCTGTTACTTGACTTACTTTATGGCTCTTTCTCCCTTTTCATTTTGTGAAAACACATCGACTTAACACCTACTCTAAGTGGTATTAAAATCACAGTGGTGGCTGCCTGGGACGAGAGCCAGGATCATCTACAAAGGGCCACAAGAAAGCTTTTTAGGAACATGGGATTTCTTTACCTTGACTGTGGTTGTTGTTATATGACTGTATAAAATTACCAACATTCATCAAACTACATGCAAAAAATAAGTAAATTTTATTGCATACAAATTATGCCTCAATAAAGCTGGGAAGAATAGATATTACCATGCACAGGGAAAAGAAGTACAGAGGCAGGATTTATTCCATGTGTAGCAACATAATGGTGGGATGTTGTTATTATTTACAATCTAAGGTTCATTAAAAAAATTTATAAGTTTACTTACTAGCACATTCCATAAATAGAATAATATGTTATTAGTACATCTTTTCCTTTTTGAGTTAAAAGATTAAAATGCTGAAGAAAGAAAAATATTATCAGCAGGACACAATTTTCTGAGAGGGCTGTGACAATACCAGGAAGTGAATCGGCTGTTACTATGCATGACTTTACTGCAGCTTTAGTGTAAAAGCTGCCTAGGGCTAAACAAGACAAACAGAACCTTGAATGCCAGGCTGAAAAATGTTGACTTGGTTCATGGGATAATAGGGAGGTATTAAAAGGTTTTTAATAAAAAAAAAGTCAATATCAAAATAGTGACCTGCCGAAACCGGTTTGGCTCAGTGGATAGAGCGTCGGCCTGCGGACTGAAAGGTCCCAGGTTCGATTCTGGTCAAGGGCATGTACATTGGTTGCGGGCACATCCCCGGTAGGGGGTGTGCAGGAGGCAGCTGGTCGATGTTTCTCTCTCATCCATGTTTCTAGCTCTCTATCCCTCTCCCTTCCTCTCTGTAAGAAATCAATAAAATATATTTAAAAACAAAACAAAACAAAACAAAAAAACAAACAAAATAGTGACCTAAATAAAAAAGAAAGAAATTCTGATACATGCTATAACATGGGTGAACCTAAAAAATATGGCTCAGCTGGTGTGGCTCAGTGGTTGAGCGTCGACCCATAAATCAGGAAGTGACAGTTCAATTCCTGGACAGGGCACATGCCTGGGTTTCAGGCTCCATCCCCAGTAGGGGCATGCAGGAAGGCAGCCAATCAATGATTCTCTCTCATCATTGATGTTTCTATCTCTCTCTCTCTTCCTCTTTCTGAAATCAATAAAAACATATATTTTTTAAAAGGTACCAACAGTTATTTAAATATATATATATTATGCTAAGCAAAAGAAGCCAGACATAAAAGGACAAATTTGTATGATCCCACTTACATGAAATATCTAGAATAGGCAAATTATGTCAGAGAGACAGAAAGGAGAACAGAGGTTCCAGGGACTGGGGTGGGCATCGGGGTAAGGAAGGAATGGGGAGTTATTGTTTAATAGGTACAGAGTTTCTGTTTGGAATGATGAAAAAGTATTAGAAACAGATAGTGCTGCTGGTTACACAATTTTGTGAATGTAATTAATGCAATTGAATTGTATTTGTAAAAGTGACTGAAATAGTAAACTTTATGTTATAAATATATTTTGCCACAATAAAAAAGAAACCAAAAGTCAGGCTAAAACAAGATTTTCATGACTTAAGCTAGACAAAGTTCTCTCACATCCATATTGGAACCACTTGCCATCAATAATTAAAAATGAAAAAAACAACAAAATAAATGGTAATCTAAAGTGGTTCAGCTGGCAGTACAGGACAATAGCTACCAACTGCTTCACACAAAAGATGACAAATTATTAGACAGGAGGGACCAGGTCAGTCTTCCAAATATTCCACAGTATCTAATGATACCAGGTATCCAGGAAATGGTTGTTTCGTAAGTTTAATTTTAAAGCACTTACCACTGTGCTTGCTTCTTTTTCCAAAGTGATCTTGATTCTGCTGGAGTCTGCTTAAAGAGAAAAAAGAAAAAGAGAAAGCACATAAAGGCGCACATTACTAGCTCCTAATGTGATATGCATAAAGCCTGAGACAAATGAGGTTTTTAAAGTCAACCAATCATTAGCCTGATAGGTGATTATCAAGTTTTAGCCATCTAGTAATACTTCTCACCTGCTTTTGCTGTTTTATTCCTAAAGTTGACATCTGAAAGTTGACATCTATATTTACTTAAGCCAACCCATTTAATCATGAAGAGGTAAGATATTCTGCATACTCAGAAGGTCATTATCGCCTTCTGCCCTAGCTAGCTATCGTCTGTGCTTTTGCTCACAGCTGTGGTGGTAGGTGTCCTTCACAAAGGACCAGCAGCCGGAGAGAGCATTCTGGCAATGGATCCCTTTGGTAAGGATGGCTCCTTCCTGATTTTCCTCTGGCAGAGGCCAGGAATCCATGTTACTCATTCATTCAACACTTTAAAGACTTGATATTGGGCATCTATAATGACAGGCACCGAGGACACAACAGTGAGGAAATGAGACATGGCCCCTGCCCTCACAGAGCTTTCACTGTCCTTAGTCTATCTATAGAATAGATGGGAGATGCCACCAGACATATGGCCCCGACAGTGGTACCTCTCTGCTGGCTTAGTTCTCTTTTCAGGAATTGTAAAACTACATTTTACCAATCTTGAAACTTTTCTTAGACTATTTTTGTTGTGGTTGTTGCCCAGCATTTTATTTTATTTTTTTAATTAACTAAATTTTTGGAGGTGAAATATATTTTCATTGATTTCAGAGAGGAAGGGAGAGGGAGAGAGAGATAGAAACATCAATGATGAGAGAGAATCACTGACTGGCTGCCTCCTGCACACCCCATACTGGGGATCAAGCCCACAACCCAGGCATGTGCCCTGACCAGGAATTGAACCATGACCTCCTGGTTCATAGGTCTATGTTCAACCGCTGAGCCATGCCGGCTAGGCAGCCCAGCATTTTAAAACTAATTTCCTACTACCCTGGGATGTGAATGAAAGCTACAAAACAGTACCTAAAGTAAAATTAACACTGAAACTCCTGAAGCAAAAGTAACTGGCTACCTCTGTTTTTTTTTTTTTTTTTAATTTCTTTATTGATTAAGGTGTCACATATTTGTCCTCATCCCCCCATTCCCATCCCACACCCCTCCCCACGGATGCCCCAACCCCCTGTTGAACTTAACCATTGGATAGGCTCATATGCATGCACACAAGTCCTTTGGTTGATCTCTCCCCCTCCCCCCAACCTCCCCTATCCTCCCTCTGAGGCCCGCTAGTCCGATCGATGCCTCCTTGTTTCTGGTTCTGTTCTTGTTCATCAGTCTATGTTGTTCATCATTTCCCCTAGATGAGCTAGATCATGTGTCCCTAGAGATATACTTATAAGAACTGAATGTGAGAAGAGCAATAATAGTTATGCTGACAGGCAAATGAATCAGTCTGTAGTGAGTTTCTTTCTGGACCAACAGTTCTTTAGAGACCCAATTTCAATGTCCACCAGTTCCTTATGTGTACATGTCAGCACTGACCCCTCAGCTCTGGATGGTGGACAAATGGTGGTAACGCAGGTCCGACTCCCTCTGGTTTGGTATCGCCCGGACCCAGGGGCACGTGGCCTCACCCAGACCCAGGGGCGCGTGGCCTCACCCGGACCCGGGACCCAGCCTCAGCCGGATCCAGGGACACATGGCCTCACCTGGACCCAGGGGCGCGCGGCCTCACCCAGACCCAGGGGCGCGTGGCCTCACCTGGACCTAGGTGCTCGAGGCCTCACCCGGATCCAGGGACACATGGCCTCACCCGGACCCGGGGGCGTGTGGCCTCTCCCAGACCCAGGGGTGCGTGGCCTCACCCGGACCTAGGTGCGCGAGGCCTCACCCGGATCCAGGGACACATGTAACTGGCTACCTCTTAAGTAATGGAGAAAAGGCTGAATTATAAGGCTGAAGGTTTACATCACTAGAAGGGTTTATATCCTTACAAAAATAACATTTAAAATTTAACTTTAAGACAACAGTATAGTTTCCAAAGTCTTTCTTTTGCAGTATCTAACACTAAGATAACATGCGCTAAACAGTGGAGGTTTTTGCAGCATGATCTGATGCTTAACTCTTCTCTCTTATTCTGGTCAGATCTATTATCTTCGTTGGATCTTTTCAGGAGGAAGATCTGAGTCAGTAATGACAAGTGAAAAAAATGGCTTTGAAAAAAATTAAGAGATGACAACTTTCAAAGGGACAATAAATTACATTTAAAATCTGCTAAGGATTTACTATAGATGTATGAAATTTTTGTGCAGCTATTATGTAAACAGTTCCAACTTTTGTACAAGCTTGTTTTTTTGTTTTGTTTTCTAACCTTTTGCACTTGGATGTCGAGTGTGACTCGACATGGTTAGCATTAGAATAAAGGAATCGAGAAAAAAGCAAGCAAGTGCAAAGGGTTAAATATATTGTTATTGATTTCAGAGAGGAAAGGGGAGGGAGAGAGAGACAGAAACGTCAATGATGAGAGAGAGTCATCGATTGGCTGCCTCCTGCATGCCCCCACTGGGGACTGACTGGGAATCAAACCTGGGAATCAAACTGTGACCTCCTGGTTCATAGGTAGACACTCAACCACTGAGCCACACTGGCCAGGCTGTAAACGCTTGTTTTTAAAATTTTGTTTACAAGATGGTTCTTTGGGATATAATTTCTGGTGAGATTAACATTATATTTTCATAGTTAAATTCCTAGGCTATCCCACAGAAGCTTTCTACCTTACCCACAACAAACCAGACTAAGTATGGTACCAATGATAAAACAGAAAATAATCTTTACATCACTGAAATCTCCAAACTAAGCTTTTGGATCCTTAGCAAACTAAATATATAAGATTCAGAACAGAATTATGTCTTAACTAACAGAAAGAAATCTTATCTGAGGAGTATCTCTGAAAAACATCTCTAACAAATTGAAGATTTCATTTTTCTTTTTTTGTTACACTACATTTAGAAAGAACACTTGACAAAAAAAAAAGCTTTCCGAAATTCTTACCCTTTTTTCTTGGTGTACTAAGCTTAGATTTTTTGGTTTCTTCTAATATCTGCTCTCCATATTCTGTGATGATCTAAAAATTTAAAGCAGAGAATTAAAAAATATACAATACCCTTTTCTTTAGACACTGTCATATCATTTAATTTTCAGCATTCTTCCCCAAAATAATATTGAACGTTGAAAAGTAAAAATGCTGTTTAAAAACATATATAATTTAGTGGAGAAACCAAAATGGCGGCATAGGTAAACACCTAAACTGCAGCCTCGCACAACAATTTCAAAAATACAACTAAAAGACAAAACGCACATCATCCAGAACCACAGGAAAGCTGACTGACTGGAAATTCTACAACTAGAAGGAAAGAGAAAACCACAAGGAAAATCAGAGGAGCTGTAAAAGCCTGAGGTATGGAGACACGGGTGCACACGTGCAGAGAGGACGGGGCAGCTGAGTGCCTGGCTGGCGTTCTCTAGCAGGAAGGAGATAAAAGCTCCGGACTATGCTGAACCCCAGTTCCGACTGCACTGAACCCCAGTTCTGGGCGAGACCCTGGGGACCCAGGCTCATACGGGGGGAATCTGGGCTGTAAGGTGGAAACTCAGGGGAGCAGTGAAAGGCAGAGCTCCAGAGGCGCACACGTGAATGCGCACAGAGGACGGACTGTTGACTGTGTCGCTGAATTGCCCTAGTGGGCAGGAGACAAAAGCTCCGGACTGCGCTGAACCCCAGCTCTGACTGCACTGAACCCCAGTTCCGGGAGAGAATCTGGGAATCCAGATTCACTGGAGGAGAGACAAGACTGTCTGGCAGCGGGTGAAACTCGAGGGCGCCTTTCTCTCAGAGGTGCTTGCAGCGAGTACCGAGGGACACTGAGGGACACTGAGACGTAGGAACCTCATAGGACGGGGATGATGGGAAGCCAAGGCTGTAGGCTCCACCCTGAAACTCTGCCCCATCCAAGCTGAGCACAGAGGCTTTGCAATTTTGCAAGTCTAGTCGAATAAGGCTGTCTCCCAGCGTAGACACAGCTGATCCTCACAGCCAATTGGCCTGGAGGTCAACTCCTCCCACTGATACCAACAACAATCAAGACTTAACTACAACAAGGCTGTACACACAGTCCATAAAGGGGTGCACCAAGAGTGTCCACCTCAGGTACCTGTGGAGGCCGACCCACTGGCCCATATAGGACACCTAGCACACAAAGCTACCCTACCAACTCAGGGAAGCAGCGAAAATGCGGAGACAAAGAAACAGAACACAAATGAAAGAAAGGGAGGAAAAGAAACGACTGGAGATAGAGTTCAAAACCACGGTTACAAGGTTTTTCAAGAATTTCCTAGAAAAGGCCGATAAATTTAGCGAGACCCTCAAGGATATGAGAGAGACCCTCAAGGATATGGAAAAGGACCAATTAGAAATTAAGCATACACTGACTGAAATAAAAAATATTATACAGACACCCAACAGCAAACTAGAGGAATGCAAGAATCAAGTCAAAGATTTGAAATACAAAGAAGCAAAAATCACTTAACTGGAAAAGCTAAAAGAAAAAAGAATCCAAAAATTTGAAGATAGTGTAAGGAGCCTCTGAGACAACTTCAAGCGTACCAACATCAGAATTATGGGGGTGCCAGAAGAAGAGAGAGAGCAAGATACTGAAAACCTGTTTGAAGAAATAATGACAGAAAACATCCCCCACCTGGTGAAAGAAATAGACTTACAAGTCCAGGACGCACACAGAATCCCAAACAAAAGGAATCCAAAGAGGACCACACCAAGACACATCATAGTTAAAATGCCAAGAGCAAAAGACAAAGAGAGAATATTAAAAGCAGCAAGAGAAAAACAGTTAAGTACCTACAAGGGAGCACCCATACAATTGTCAGCTGATTTCTCAACAGAAACTATGCAGGCCAGATGGGAGTGGCAAGAAATAGTCAAAGTGATGAATAGCAAGAACCTACAACCAAGAGTACTCTACCCAGCCAAGTTGACATTCAGAATTGAAGGTCAGATAAAGAGCTTCACAGATAAGAAAAAGCTAAAGGAGTTCATCACCACCAAACCAGTGTTATATGAAATGCTGAAAGGTATTCTTTAAGAAGAGGAAGAAGAAGAAAAAGGTAAAGATAAAAATTATGAACAACAAATACATATCTATCAACAAGTGAATCTAAAAATCAAGTGAATTAAAAATCTGATGAACAGAATAAACTGGTGAATATAATAGAATCAGGGGCATAGAAAGGGAGTGGACTGACAACTCTCAGGGGGAAAGGGGTGTGGGGTGTGCGGGAAGAGACTGGACAAAAATCGTACACCTATGGATGAGGACAGTGGGGGGGAGGTAAGGGAAGAGGGTGGGATGGGAACCAGGTGGAGGGGAGCTATGGGGGGAAAAAAGGAGGAACAACTGTAATAATCTGAACAATAAAGGTTTATTAAATTAAAAAAAAACAGAAAAAAAACATATAATTTAGACACACAGATAAACAGACACTGATATATGTCTAGAAAAAGATGTGAGCCCTGGCCAGGTAGCTCAGTTGGTTAGAATGTCATCCTGATGTGCCAAGGTTTTAGCTTTGATCTCCAGGCAGGGCACATGCAGGAAGCAACCAATGAATGCCTAAGTAAGTAGCACAACAAATCAATGTTTCTCTCTCTCTCTCCCCTTCTTTCCTCTCTCTAAAGATAAATAAATAAATATAAAGAAAGAAAAATATCTGAAAGGATATACAAAATATACCTGTGATTACCCTTGGGAACTAGCATTATGGAAGGGGAAGAGGAGGGAAAGGAAGTTTTAACTTTTACTCTTTTTTAATGCACATCTACATTTGAGTTTTTACAATCATGTATTTGTGTTTAAATACAACAAATATTTGAAAACTATGCACAGTCAACTCAACACATTGCATACCTGTGGGGTTAAGCATTTCTGGATAAGCCGAGCTAAAATGCCTCTAGAGAGAAGCGTGGTAGCTGAGGGGCGATGGGAAGGATTCCTTTTAAACATCTGCTTGATTAGATGCTGAAGCTCATAGGAATAATGAGATGGCAGTGGGCTCACAGACCCCTGACATACTTTGAGGATAAGACTTTTCCAACTATTTGCCTGAAACTAAAAAGTAAAATTGAACTGTAAATGCAGATGCATGGAAGGAGAATGCAAATAAGAAAATACCAGCTGAAGTGAAATCATATGAATTATTTTAATTTTATAAATTTATCTGCTGCCTGGTCATTTTTCTTCCTGAAGATGTTCTTATGATACTATTCGAAATCTTATGGCATTTCAGGAGAAAGTAATACACTTAAATAGTAAATAACAAAGGATTTCCCCATCTACAGAAAGTTTTACCATCAATGCCATCCATGGGTACTTGATTACTTATAACCACATCTCTGAAAATGCTTACTAGAGCTAACTTTTAATCTGTGCCCAAAGAACAGAATTTATTTCCTTGCAAAGCTAAAACCTAATAGGGATAGGTTCTGTGTAATAACTGCTGAGCAAGCAGGGCAAGTTATTTAACATCTTTTTTGTTAAATTATTTCTTAAAATATCTTGAAAAATATCCACCATCCAGAACTGTAATGTCAGTGCTGACATGTACACATAAGGAACTGTTGGACATTGTAATTGGGTCTCAAAAGAACTGTTGGCCCAGAAAGAAACTCACTACAGACTGATTCATTTCCTGTCACCATAACCATTATTGCTTGTCTCATTTTCGGTTCTTATAAGTGTATTTCTAATAGCACATGATCTCACTCATCTAGGGGAAATGATAAACAACATAGACTGATGAACAAGAACAGACCCAGAAACAAGGAGGCATGGATCAGACTGTCGGGCCTCAGAGGGAGGATAGGGGAGGGTGGGGGGAGGGGGGAGAGATCAACCAAAGGACTTGAGTGCAAGCATATGCGCCTAACCAGCGGTTGGGGACAATAGGGGGGTGGGGACATGTGTGGGGAGGGGTGTGGGATGGGAATGGGGGGATGAGGACAAATATGTGATACCTTAATCAATAAAGAAATTAAAAATATATCTTGAAAAATATCTATATCTATCTATATCTATCTATCTATCTCTCTATCTATCTCTCTATCTATCTATCTATCTATATATAAACACCTAATATGCTAAGTGTCTGTCCAACCGTTCAACCAGTAGCTATGATGTGCACTGACCACCAGGGGGCAGACGCTCAATGCAGGAGCTGCCCCCTGGTGGTCAGTGCGCTCCCACAGCAGGAGCATCGCTTAGCTGACCAATGGGTGCCAGACGCCGGGCTCATGGCTGGCAAGTGCAGCTGTGGCAGCGTGAGCCTCTCCCACGGACACTCCCTCTGCGCACCCCTCCCCCATCTGGACTGGAACCAGGATCAGGACCAGCATCAAGATTGACTGGGCACAAGCCGACGGCTGCTTCTTGGTCATGGGCACACCAGTATTGCCCTAGGATGGGTACACAGAGACCAAAGCCGAGCAGCAGTGAGCCTACCAAATGGCGGTGGCAGGCGCAGTGGGGCCAGGATGAGCAGGAGCAGTGCGGCACCTGGCCCAGGCTCGGGCTCCTCCCCAGCTGCCTGCCACTTCACACACTACTACATCCCTCAGGGTATGTCAGACTGCCAGTTTCAGCCCGATCCCCGCAGGCCACGCCGAGGGACCCCACTGGTGCACGAATCTGTGCACCGGGCCTCCAGTCTATAATAATAAAAGAATAACATGCTAATTAGACCAGATGTCCTTCCAGACGTCATTCCGGACAACCTACAGGATGAAGCCAGGACAGCGAGGGCCAAGGCAGCCGCCACAGCAGGCAGGGGAGGCAGAGGAGGCAGCCATCACGGCGGGGGCCAAGGCAGCCACTGCAGGAGCGGGGGCTGAGCCCTTTCCATGAATTTTGTGCATCAGGCCTCTAGTATAATATAACAGTCTATTTTCTCATAATAATTCATTTAGAGAAGAAATTCACATAATAAGTGAAATCTAAGGGCAAAAAGGTAAGTATAAAAATGGCACTGCCACTCTGGAAAACAGTTTGGCAGTTCCTTAAAAAGATAAACTTACAATTTCCATATGACGCAGCAATTCCACTCCTAGGTATATACCCAACACAATTGGAAATAGGGATTCTAATACACACTTATACATCCCTTGGGGCGTGGGGCGGCCTGGGCGAGAGGCCTGTGGTGGTTAGCAGCAGTACTCACAACAGCCAAAAGGTGGAAAGAACCCAAATGTCCATCAATAGATGAATGGATAAATAAAATATGGTGTAAACATATAATGGAATACTATCCTATACTAGAGGCCGGGTGCACGAAATTTGCGCACAGAGGGGTGTGTCCCTCAGCCCAGACTGCACCCTCTCCAATCTGGGACCCCTCAAGGGATGTCCGACTGCCCGTTTAAGCCTGGTCCTGGTAGAATCAGGCCTAAATGGGCAGTCAGACATCGCTCTCATAATCCAGGACTGCTGGTTCCCAACTGCTCGCCTGCCTGCCTTCCTGATTGTCCCAAACCGCTCTGCCTGCCAGCCTGATCACCCCCTAACCACTCCCCTGCCCGCCTGATTGATACCTAACTGCTCCCCTGCCAGCCTGGTTGCCTCTAACTGCCCTCCCCTGCAGGTTTGATCACCCCTAACTGCCCCCCTTGAAGGTCTGGTCACCCCTAACTGCCCTCCCCTGCAGGCCTGGTCACCCCTAACTGCCCTCCCCTGCATGCCTGGTCCCCCCAACTGCCCTCCCCTGCAGGCTGGGTCCCTCCCAACTGCTCTCCCCTCCTTGCCTGATCGCCCACAACTGCCCTCCCCTGCTGGCCATCTGTGGTGGCCATTTTGTGTCCACATGGGGGCAGCCATCTTGTGTGTTGGAGTGATGGTCAATCTGTATATTACTCTTTTATTAGATAGAATAGAGGCCTGGTGCACGGGTGGGGGCCGGCTGGTTTGTCCTGAAGGGTGTCCCGGATCAGGGTGGGGGCTCCCTTGGGGCGTGGGGCGGCCTGGGCGAGAGGCCTGTGGTGGTTTGCAGGCAGCCACGCCCTCCAGCAACCCAAGCGGAGGCCCTGGTATCTGGGATTTATTTATCTTCTATAATTGAAACTTTGTAGCCTTGAGCAGAGGCCAGGGCAGGCCAGGGTGGGAAGCTTGGCTTCCTCCATTGCCAGGGATAACCCAAGCCTCTGGCTGGCTCCAGCTCCGTGGCTGCTGCAATATTTGTTGGGTTAATTTGCATACTTGTTCCTGATTGGCTTGTGGGCGTGGCTTGTGGGTGTAGCAGAAGTACGGTCAATTTGCATGTTTCTCTTTTACTAGATAGGATAATAAAAGCCTAATATGCAAATCGACCGAACAGTAGAACAACTGGTCACCATGATGCGCACTGACCACCAGGGGGCAGATGCTCAACACAGGAGCTACCCCCTGGTGGTCAGTGCGCTCCCACAGGGGGAGTGCCGCTCAGCCAGAAGCTGGGCTCACAGTTGGCGAGGGCAGCGGCGGCAGTGGCGGGAGCCAGCACTCAGACATTCCCCAAGGGGTCCTGGACTGTGAAAGGGCGCAGGCCGGGCTGAGGGATCCACCCCGCTCCCTAGTACACGAATCTTGTGCACCAGGCCTCTAGTCCAGTCATGAAAAGGAATGAAATCCTGACACATGCTGGATGAACCTTGAAAACTTCATGCTATATGTAGTAAGCCAGACATAAAAGAAAAAATTTATGTATAATTCCACTTATATGTAATATCTAGAATATGCAAATTCATAGAGACAGAAAGTGGATTGGAGGTTAGCAAGGCTTAGGTGAGAGGCAATGGGAAGCTATTGTTTAATGGGTACAGAGTTTCTGTTTGGGGTGGATAGAAAAGTTTTGCAAATAGATAGTAGTGACGGTTGTACAACATTGTGAAGTAATTAATGCCACTGAACTGTACAATTAAAAATAGTTAAAATGGTAAATTTTAAGTTATATATATTTTGCTCAAATAAAAATTAAGACTAGCAAAAAAGGGAGGGAGGGAAGGAGGAAGAAAGGGAGAGGAGGGTGAGAGAAAGAAGGGAGAAAGGGAAAAAAGGAGGGAGGGAAGGAGGGTATCTAGATACAGAACTACAAAAAACTAAATAATGGAAACTTCTATTAGTATATGCTACAAAAGTGACTCAAGGCAAAGATGATAGCAATGGAAACATGAAAACTTTTATAATGAATTCATCCTAGGGAAGCAAACTTCCCACTGGACTTAGGCATATAACTTATGAGTTGGCCAGATATGACAAGAGGCCACCTTTCCATTTTGCCCACCACACTTACTGGATGCTTCAGGGTACAGAGTTCATACAGAATGCATCCCAAGGACCAGATGTCACTAGAAACATAAAGAAGCAATGTGGGTTATGAGTTATCATATAAAAATATAGGTACTTTCCAATATCAAAAAATGAAAAAATACCTTTAATAAGAACAGGTATTTCAAATAATTCCTAGCTATTAAAATGAAATATATGATAATGTTTATGTAATACTTAGGTAGTTGCTCACAATAATCGCTCTGCTCCCCAACCTCTAGGTTCTCCAAATCAGGGTGGTTCAGGTATCATTTCAGCAGTATTTGGTGAAAGAGAGGAACTTTATGGACTCCCATTATCCTAGTTGAAAGGAGGACTTTAGGAGTCATCCCATACAGCTTACAACCAGACCATCTATGCACAAACCAGGCCTTGGATCTCGCCTCCTGATGGCCAGCAATCTACCTCAGGCACACTTTGTGGCCCTGTTGAATGGCTCTAGGGGACCATCCACATCTTCTGGGGATTCTCCCCCAACCCCTTGTTAGCTCTACATTCCAAAACAAAGAGAGCAGGACTAGTCATCCTCCCTCAGAAGAGCTCTTCAAACAGAAAAGAGTTCTATAATTTGCCCTATACATTCACTCTTCTTCACCATTCTCACCTCCTAGTTGTCATCCTCCAGACTTTTTATAGATGACTAGAGGCCCGTTGCATGATATTCGTGCAAGAACAGGCCTTCTTTCCCCTGGCTTCACTCCCAGCCACCCGGGAGCCGGCAAGTCCTCGCTTCTGTCCGGAGCACCGCTCCTATAGCTCCCTCCGCCTCATAGCAGGCATCCCTCCCCTCCCGGCCGCTTCGCGCCTGCATATGCAAATTAACCCGTCATCTTTGTTGGGTTAATTTGCATACTCACTCTGATTGGCTATGGGCATAGCAGAGGTATGGTCAATTTACATGTTTGTCTATTATTAGGTAAGATACTCTTTTTAACTAATGGTTTTTAGCAACTATTTCCCCCAAGTTGTAATTTTGTAAAGTTTGAAATCTACAGAAAAGTTATAAAGGCCCACATCCTCCTTCCTAGTTTCCCGTCATGAACATCTGCCAGGTTTGCGTGCTGTTTCCCTCCTCCATCAATATCTCAAGTTCTTGAAAAAAAGTTGCAGATGTCACTCTACCCCCAAACACATGAGCATGTATCTCCTATGAGCAAGGACACTCTTCCCTCATCATGCCATTATCACAGCCAAGAAAGTTAACCTGAGTTCAATAATATACTCAAAACTGAAAATTTCCCAATTGTCCTGGTAAGTCCCTTTGGAGCTGTTTTGTCACCAATTCAGTCAATTTTACACTTAAGGAACCTATTTAGTATGGATGATCATACCCTTTTCAGAAAGTAACTTGATGGAAGGTAACAAGAGCCTTTGGGTGTTTCTACTTCTAGGAATCTATGCTGAGAATGTGACACAGAACAGTTTATACACAAAAGGTACATTAATCACAGTACTGTTTATGACACTGAAAATTGGAAACAACACCCTGGCCAGTGTGGCTCAATTGGTTGGGCATCATGCTGTACACTGAACGGTTGCTGGTTCGAGCCCTGGTTGCAGGTTCAATCCCCAGTAGGGGGCATGTATGAGAAACTGATTGATGTGCTCTCACATCGATATTTCTCTCTTCTCCCTTCCTCTCTCTTTAAAAATCAATAAATTATTCTTTTAAAAAAAGAAAATTGGAAACAACAGAGGAATGTAAATTTTGAAAGAGCCATGTATATAACTATTAACGATATTTATAAAGAGTTTAAATATGGGATGAAATAAATATGATATAAAGTGGAAAAAAAGCAAGATATCAAATTATATACAGTGAACATAAACTAGGTTCGGGGGTGGGAAGGGAAATGGATGAAAAAAAATTCCAAAATGGTTTTAACAGCTGTGAAAAAGTGGGTAATTGCCATTTCCTTTCTTGTACATCTTCATATTTCTAATACTCTCCCACCTACCCACTCATTCAATGGGCACATATTACTTATATTCAGAAAAAGTTTTAGGTTTTAAATCATAAGGTCTTTATTCTATCTTCTTGCAATCAATTAACCTATCAGTCAAGTGCTTTTTACTTAGTCCTGTAAATGTTAACTCAATGACATAATCCAGTGGTCCCTAAATGTTGCTGCACATTGGAATCATTATGTGATCCTGGAAAAATTACTGAGGCCTGCTTCCCACCCCAGACATTCTCATTTAACTGGTATGATTGCAACTTGCACTTTGCAAATTTTAGAAGCGGGAACAGGGAAGTTTAAGAACCAGTGATATAATTCACTGTCCCTAGAAATGACTGGTCTTTCTTTCAGCATTTACATTCAGCTCCTCTCAACTCTGATTAAAGCAGTTAGGAAACTATGATTTTTTTCTAGAAGCCTAGGAATTCAGATTTGTTTCAGGTATATTTTATAAAAAACAAACTTCATTTGTAGGCTATAATGCCTGTCACCAAACAGTCACCCTCACACCAAATAAGTACATCACCTACCTTTTATTGTTATAAGGCATGTTTTCCCAAATTTCCGGGGGCACATAATAAGGTGTTCCCACATACGTACAAGCAAACGCCATGGGACTGAAAACATGGAAAGGCAAAGAGTAAGTACAGAGCATTCCTGAAAAATGGATGTTTTGATTGCTCTTACTATTATAGAAGAGATATACATACTTGGAGAGAAGATGGGCAGATCCAAAATCTCCCAGTTTCACTTGTCCATTTTGGGTGAGGAAGATGTTCTGCGTTAAAAAAGAAGAGCTCAGATTACGTCTTCCATCATTCAAACATAAGGCAGAGGTCTCCAGAGAAGGTGTCTTTCAAAGCCTGCTCACCATGGAGATTAAGGACAGAAATGCTGATAGCTGAGTCCCCAAAGGGAACTCAAAGACCAGATAGCCTCTTAACTGCTACCCACGCCCCCGACCCTCTACCCCTGCCCAGGCTTGGGAATTCAGGATGACTGCTTAGAAATCTAACAGCCATGCTCCAAGCTGTCTCAGCAGACCTGATCGACCCTACTGGGAACCTGTGTCAGCATAACTCCATGTGGCACAACCAGATCTCAGTCATCTTCCATCTTTAACAAGCAGTCACCAAGAGAGCTTGAAACTTATTAACATACTAGAGGCCTGGTGCACAAATTCATGCACAAGTGAGTACCTCAGCCTGGCCAGTGATTGGGGCTGATTGGGGCCATGGGAGATTGGCCGGCAGGGGGCAGGGGCCGCAGAAGGTTGGCCAGCCGGGGGATGGGGCCGCGGGAGGTTGGCAGTGGGAGCACACTGACCACCAGGGGGCAGCTCTGCATTGAGCATCTGCCCCCAGTGTCAGTGCGTGTCATAGAGACCGGTCAACCGATCATTCGGTCACTTAGGCTTTTATATATATAGTAAAGAGGTCACTGTTGGAGACCGGGTGTAAGCTGACAGAGTCCTTGCACCCGAAGGGACCGACAAGAATTAGTCCCTTCCCACACAGTGTCCCCTGACTTGTTTCGATCTAACTTGTTTTGATGGCACATTCTTATTGTCAGCAGATGAGTAGAATAAGAGAAACCTTTCATAGCTTATCAAGTCTGTAAATATTTACCGAGAACTTGGTCTCCTGACTTCTCTTAGAGATTAAGAAGAACAGAGAGTACATTCCTCTTTGTTGACCTCCTATTCAGTATTTGTGTATAAAAGGCATTAGTAGTCAATAAAAGTTGCTACAGCCTCTTGAAGACTCGTAGACCTCCCAATCCCCCTGTCCTGTCTTTCTTTCTTTTCTTTTTCTCAGGTAGTAACTTATTTGGCTAGTATGAATACTAGGTTGACAAAGATTTCTAAACTAAATAAAAATGACCCAAAAGGAAATAGAATAACACAGAAAAAAGATTAAATGAAATACTTTTGGGTTTTGTTTTGTTTTGTTTGTCTCAAAAATTTATTCCACTTACCTTGGATTTGATATCTCTGTGTAACACATGTTTCTTGTGAATGTGATTTACTCCAAGGCACATTTGTGTAAACCAATTAAGTATCTGTAAGACAAAAGCACACAAATCTGCAAGAATGCAAAAACTGGTTCATATTAACCCAGAAATCCAAAGAATGGTCTCTAGGCCTTAGTTTTACATAATGTAAACATAGAACTCCTAAAAATGACACAGTTTGACTAAAATTCAGTGTTTTCTAGAAAAAGTCAGAAAAGCTGTAAATCCGTTTCATCATTTTATGTGTGATACAAATAGCAATTTATTTTAATAAAACTCCCACTGTATTTTTCTGATATTCAACCAAATAAAAGTATTTTTAAATATATTTTTTACTGATTTCAGAGAGGAAGGGAGAGGGAGAAAGACATAGAAACATCAATGATGAGAGAGAATCATTGATTGGCTGCCTCCTGCATACCCCACACAGAAGACTGAGCCAGTAACCCGGGTATATGCCCTGACCAGGAATCGAACCATGATCTCCTGGTTCATAGATCGATGCTCAACCACTGAACCATGTCAGCCGGGCTAAAAGTATTTCTTAAATACACATACACCACTTATAAATGAATATAGTACCATTTTATAGTGTAATCATTACATCAGATTTTCATTTCTTTTTCAGAATATTTTTATATTAATATTAAAGGATTTAATTATATTGTCAACAATCCTTTGAGGACAGTATTCTGCTTATAAACCCCCAGTCAATAGCAGCCAGAATTTCCAGGTGCCTACAATTAAATGTCAAACTAATTTTTTTTTTCTTTTTGCTATGGAGATTCATCCATTTGAAGGCAAGGTTGACTTCCTTTTATGGAACCCATATATTTAACAAAACAACTTCTAAATAAAAATACTTTTACCAACACAGTTTTATAACATGTTACACTGTAAGTGGTTCTCAACCTTTCTAATGCCGTGACCCTTTAATACAGTTCCTCATGTTGTGGTGACCCCCAACCATAAAATTATTTTCGTTACTACTTCATAACTGTAATTTTGCTACTGTTATGAATCGTAATGTAAATATCTGTGTTTTCCGACCCTGTCGCGACCCACAGGTTGAGAACTGCTGCTGTAGAGCCTAAGACCATCGGAAAACACAGATATTTACATTACGATTCATAACAGTAGCAAAATTACAGTTATGAAGTAGTAACGAAAATAATTTTATGGTTGGGGGTCACCACAACATGAGGAACTGTATTACAGGGTCGCGGCATTAGAAAGGTTGAGAACCACTGCCCTAAAACACCAAATCCCATTAAAGCTGTTTATTTAGTTTCCTTAGTTCCTAATTCATTCAAATAATATTAGTATGCAATTTTCCATTACAAAGGCAGTAGTACTGCCCTAACAGGTTTGGCTCAGTGGATAGAGCCTCGGCCTGCGGACTGAAGGATCCCAGGTTTGATTCCAGTCAAGGGCATGTACCTTGGTTGTGGGCACATCCCTAGTAGGGGGTATTGCAGGAGACAGCTGATGGATGTTTCCCTCTCATCGATGTTTCTAACTCTCCATCTCTCTCCCTTCCTCTCTGTAAAAAAATCAATGAAATATATATTTTTTTAAAAAGGCAGTAGTACTAGACTTAAGGAAATATGCTAAACTTTAGAAGGAAAAAGATTGAGAATAGGTACTCCCAAGAAACAGAAATGTGGACTTCACTGTTTTCATGATGTAGAAATACAAAAGAAATCCATCCTCCTCTAAAATT
This sequence comes from Eptesicus fuscus, assembly GCF_027574615.1. Lineage (NCBI taxonomy): Eukaryota > Metazoa > Chordata > Mammalia > Chiroptera > Vespertilionidae > Eptesicus > Eptesicus fuscus. The sequence continues at coordinate 12,559,017 of NC_072480.1, read as the reverse complement.
CAAATACAACAAAAATCAAAAAGTTAAATATCTACAAAATACGATAATACAATTTTGAAAATGTCTAAACATGGAAGTTTTATTCCTTGATATTTTATAAGCTTATATCTATTTTACTTCCTAAAAGCATCTCAGGCAGCCACATCCTGACAACAGTAAGTACAAACACAGAAATGAGGCCTTTCTAACTAGTGTGTCAAATAATCAGATACGAATGCTTTCATTTTAACTCACACAGATTTTATGAGAAAAGCTGCTTCTAAATCTTGAGGCAAACTATGTAAGTCAGTTTCTTACCATATCTTCAGGAAACAACTTTCCTTTCTGATGTTTAATCTTTTGCATTAGGTCCCCTCCATCGCAATATTCCATCACAATATAGAGATGTCCTTCAGCTAAAGCAAATATAAGACTCTTTATGAAAGTGTGGGAGACATAAATCAAATTCAGACATGCACGGATCTGGGGGAATTTATATTTACCTTCAAATGACTCTGTAAAGGCAACAATATTGGGGTGTTTCATTTTGGCTAACAGAACAGCTTCCTTCCTAGAATTCTGTGTATCAGAGAAAGACTAGAAGAATATTTTAAATAAGTGTAAATGTAATACTTCATTTGAAAGTAGAAAGCTTCACAATAATACAGAGTTCATATGACATTTCAATGCCAAACACAGTTTTACAGCACTGTACTTTCACCCACGTGAAGTTTATAAAACTCTAAGAGACAACATGGTTTTTCAACTATGGCTATATTTTGCATGCTTAAGCTGATATATCCTCACAAGTATGGAATGTAAACTAGCTTTAACATCAGCCTAAGTATGACCTGATTTTGAGAGCCAGTGCAGTGCCATCAACAATAACAGTATATCCTTAAAGCAAAATTAGAGATCTCCTGTCTTAACTGTCCGCATTACTCTGTCCGCTGGCCCAGATAAAAGAGAATACACTGGTGTATCACTACAGCACAGATGGACAAAGACCACATGCAAAGAAAGTTTCCAAAATGGTTTATCCCCTGTGACTTCCTCTGTGAGGATGACTTACCTTACAATGAAGAAACAAGGATCCTCACACCAGCAACATCAGCACCGAGTGGTAATTTGTTAAAAATGAAAACTCACTGGCCCAACCAGACCTCCTCAAGCAGAAACTGGGGGGCGGGAGGAGGGTGAAGCCCAGCAACTGGCATTTTAACAAACCCTCCAGGTGATTCTGATGCCTATTCAAGTTTGAGACTCACTAAACAAGGTCAAGAATGCAGTGAGGGGGCAATAGCACTTTGTGATTTTATTTTAAAATTTTCTTTTCAAAAATTGATCAAAACAGTATTAAGCAGGCTCCATGGCATAGATTCTTTCATGTGCAACTATGATGCATAGTGATAAATAGTGATACCAGTCGATATCACATTCATCATCATACAGGGAAATAAAACCTATACACTGAACCACAGAATAGGTTCCCTGTTACCAAAGGTTAGCATTTTAGGTCTTGGCTCTTCATTGTATTTTTATGTTCCTTTTTCATCAATATTGCACCTGAGTAGTTTTTGAGAAAGACTCCCTACACCCTTAGGTATACAAAATTAGAAATCATTACAAATTATTCTCATTGAGATAAACAGCAATTGTCACTTTTGACTATTTTTCTCCCTTTTGTTAATTACAATATCCTAAGAACCATATAAAGCATATCAAGACCTTGTAAAGCTAGTGAGTGAAGAAACCCATAACAGCTGATGCACCGATCAGCAACTCCATGTTACACCTCCAGAAATTGTTCTCTTATACACATTCCTTGTACACTTTCAACATGAGCTAATTGTTTTAGCAGTGACCTTGGAAAGCCTGATTTCCTTCATGGCAAACATCCGATGACTGCTTTCCTGCTGAACCAAAAGGGCCCTGCCGAAGGACCCCTCCCCGATCACTCGCAGGGCTGTGTAGCCATCCACGCTGGGCTCCCCCACGCAGCCCGGCTCCATTCCCAGTCTCCACGGGTTCTCCCAAACTATATTCAAAAACAGAAACATCTGAGAATTACATTTATTATCAAAAGGCAGAATTAGTTCACAGTAGCTCTAATCACATGACAGGGCAATAGCAACTTTTTCCTTCATTCTTTCAACAGTTTGATACTGAGCACCTGCGCCAGCTTCTATAATCTTGCGCAAATCTCTCATCATGCCTGCCCTCACAGACACCCGGTGCAGATGGGGCCACAGATCTCAACAAATGTAGGGTGGTGAGTCTTACAGATAGAGCTACTCTGGCATCCAGCAGAAATATCCAGGGGAGTTAGAAAAATGATATTTAAGCTGAAGGATGAATGGAAGCTGGCTAGGCAAAGAGGGGGGAAAGCGTGATGGAGGGAATCGCATATTTAAAAGCAGAAGAGATTGTGTTCCGTCCAAAGAACTGAAAGAGGACTGTAACAGGCTGGTAAAGCAGATAGGCCTGTCGGAAGGCCATGGTAAGCCAAGCTCAGGTTGCTGGATTTCGTCCTTGGGGTAATTAATAGGTTGTCTCCGAAGGGTTTTAACCAAGATAGCAATACAATCATAGCTGCATATTAATACAATCACTCGCTCTGGCTGCAGAGTGAATAGACTAGACAGAGGAGGGACAGGAGGGCCACAGTGGAGACTCCAATAGAAAAGGTAGGGAAGTGATGGAATGGAATAGGGTGGTGGCAACAGATATAAAGAAAATGGGAAGGAAATGTGTAGAGAGAATTGACAAGATTTTTGGTGATAGCCCTGACCGGTTTGGCTCAGTGGATAGAGCCGTCGGCCTGCGGACTGAAGGGTCCCAGGTTCGATTCCGGTCAAGGGCATGTACCTTGTTTGCGGGCACATCCCCAGTGGGGGGGGGGGGTGCAGGAGGCAGCTGATCGATGTTTCTAACTCTCTGTCCCTCTCCCTTCCTCTCTGTAAAAAATAAAAAAATATAAATTAAAAAAAAGATTTTTGGTGATAGATTTATGGACAACTAGGGAGAAGGGGACAAGGCAGACTCCCCATTTCCTGGTATAAACTGGGTAAATGATGGTATCATTCCCTGAAAAAGGGAGTCACGATGGTGGTGTACATGGCTTTTGATTTTTCTGCTGGGAATGTGACAGGGATGGGGCAAGGCATGTTGATTTGGAGGTGCCTGGCCCTAATAAAAGATCTTAAACAGACAGTCTTTGAACTCAATCCCCCCTTCTGTACTTCCAAGATAAAGCAGCTAAGTTGTATTGCTTAATACATAAGAGAGAATGAATAGAAAATTCCTAATACTTTGGTACATAGGAGGCCCCAAATAAAGGGCAGCTCTTATGATCATTGAAACCTTAGAAAGGTGATTTTTTTTTTTCATTACAGAAAAAACACTGTGTGAGTTTACTTCATTTTCGGAAAGCTGACTGGTAGTGCTTTATTTATTTTTAAATCACAACACACGGAATTATGAGGCACAGGGAGCAAGGCAGGGCAGGCAAAAATCCCTAACAAAAACTAACAGAGATGTGGACATGCCAGAAGTGGGGTCCCGAGGAGAGGCAGGTGAGCTGAGACGGTGCGCGCGGGGTGACCGCACCCTCGGAGACCAGACACTCAGTTCCCCCGCGACCCAACCCGCGCTCCCGGCCCCGCGCTCCCGGGGCCCACGCTCGGGGGAGCCCCCACCGCGCCCCGGGCCGGAGCTGCGGCCGGCGGCCGCCCGGGGGCGCCCAGCGTCTGGAGCGCGACCCCCGCTCGCCCTCCCCCTCGCGTGGGCGCCGCCCGCGCCCCAGACCCCCCGCGGGCACCACCCGCCGCGGCCCGCGCCCCGGAGGCGGCGGCAGGACCGGACCGCTCACCGCTGCGCCGACCTCGTCGGCTCCTCCGCCCGCGACCGGCGCTTCCGGGGCGGCGCCCGCTGCGGGCCGGGAGCTCCCGGGTCCGGGGGAGGCGCGGTCCGGAGGAGGCGGGCCTCCGAAAGGCGCGTGTGAACGCTGGTTTCCTGCGGCTCTGGGACGGGAAGAGGGTCCCCCGGTAACTTCAGTTTGCCTCCGGTTTAAGGGAGCTGCCCGTGTAGATAAATGGCAGGGGCTCAGCACTCTGCTCAAGGGGGGACCTTGGGCCAGTGAGGACACCTGAGCAAGGCCCCCCAGACACGCCCACATCCCCCTCCTTGGAATGTGTGCACGTGTCCGATGGCATGGCAAAGGGGAATTAAACTTGCAGATAGAATTAAAATTGCCGGCCAGCTAACTAAAATGTGGAGATTATTTTGGACTATCCTGGTGAGCCCCATGTAATCTCAAGGACCCTACAAAAGGGACCACATACTAAACCTGACACGCTCAGAGACCGAAAGTGACTACATAGGACGGTTTCAACATAAAACTTGGAAACTAAATGTGAGTCATGATGGGTAGTCACATCCTAGGCCTGCAGCTCCATTGACAAAGGTCAGTCTTTACCTTAAGGTGACCAGACGGCCCGCTTTTGGCGGGACAGTCCCGATTTTTAACAATTTGTCCCGCGTCCCGCGGCGTTTTTAAAAAGTCCCGATTTTTGGAAAGAATGCACGACAAGCTAGGGAACGGCGGGAGAACGGGAAGGGAATATACGGTTTTCGGCGGCCATGTGGCTATTTAGCCAGGATATGAGTTTTATATTATTTTTGTTAATTTTATAATGTTAAACTTTAATAATAACAAATAATTGTTGAGAGCTGATTATCGAGAACTGCTTATCAAAGTTCGCATTGTTGATCAGTTGTTAGAATTCTACCACCATTGTTTGGACTTAATGAACAATGGCATGTTTTGGGATTGGCAACAACGAAAACACTTTGTAACTGTCTCTCAGACGATACACATCGTACTGCGTGCTAGTAAGCTAGTTATACAAGTGATGTCATTGTAATGCCCAGTGTTCAGAATCCCCCAAAAACCCCCAGGAAGGAGCCAAGACCCGCTGTAACTGCAAGAGAACCTTTATTCGTGCTAGCACGAGCTCTCATCTCCAGCGATCACCGGGGAAAAAGAGAACCTCTCTCGCCAGAACAAAGGCTTTAAAGGGGGTCTCAAGCAGTGGGCAGGGAGAGTGTTTATGACCCCCATGATTGGTCAGGGGTAGGGTGAGGGGTCCAGTTACACAAAGGCTTTAAAGGGGGTCTCAAGCAGTGGGCAGGGAGAGTGTTTATGACCCCCATGATTGGTCAGGGGTAGGGTGAGGGGTCCAGTTACACAGGGGCACACTGGGCAGCTTGCCTAAAGTGGACTGAGTCCACCTCTCTACATTCCTATTGGCAGGTACGTGCAACTGTTCCATTCTTGCAGTCTACAGGGAGGGGCAGCACGGTAATTTGGCTCTATCATTCCCCCCTTTGTCATGAGACTTACAGACCCAATCATGGGTCAGTTGGCACCCCCATCTCTTCTTCCGTTGGTAGAGGCTTATACCGAGTGTGTAGCACCATCATCTGCACAACCCCTACTCGTTCCTTGATGAACTGAACTAATCTATTGATGATGTAGGGTCCGACGGTCAGCAGCAGGAGTAGGATTATAAGGGGCCCAACTAGGGCAGAGAGGAGGGTGGTTAACCAGGGGGACCAGTTGAATAGAGATTCATACCAGGACTGTGATCTCTCCCTTTCTAACCTGCGCTTCTGCAATCCTTCTCTCAGGAGGGCCATAGACTCTCTTACGACCCCGGAGTGGTCGACATAGAAGCAACATTCCTCTCCCAAAGCCGCACAAAGGCCCCCTTGCTGCATGAACAATAAGTCTAATCCCCTCCTATTTTGTAGTACCACCTCCGATAGGGAAGTGAGTGACTCCTGTAGATGAGAGATTGATTTCTCGATTCTTTCTATATCTAAATCTATGGCCGCCCTCAGAATCCCATAATTCTTATCCTGGATGACGAGTGATGATATCCCAGTTCCTGCTCCTGCCAACCCGAGCCCCAAGAGCACAGCCATAGTCAGGGCGGTAATAGGCTCTCTCTTGCTTCTGGGATTGGCAGAGCCAAACCTGTTAAGTATCTCGTCCCCCGTATGATATATGAGTCTGGGGATCAACTGGACGAGTGTGCAAAAGCCTTCCCTCGGGGAGCTGAGGACTCCTGTGTGGATGCAGGGGGCGAGGCCACTGGAACATGCCCACCAGGTATTTTCAGGGGGAAGTAGATACACTGTCTTATTGGGAACAGTAAGGACCTCATTACAGAGATGCGACTGTTCTGGGGGCACGTGGCCTATACAAGTGCCCTGTCCTGTTACTGTCTGGAGGGTTAGCCTTGCAGCAGACTGCTGCCACCTACAGGAGCTGGAATTAATGGCTGTAGTGTATTTGCCGCTAAGAGCAATGCCTTCATAGTATGGTGGCTGGATATCTAGACAGAGCCAACAGGACTCAGTCAGGTCAGGCCTCGAAGCATTCAGAACATGGAATGCTCCGACAACCGTGTTCCACAAGGGGTCTGCATCAGGCGGAAGCCCGCGGGCCGGGGTAGGGGATGCAGGCGATGTCCTGATAGGGACTGGGGATGTAGAGGGCTGTGAAGCTGGAGTCCGGGTGCTCTTGGGCATGGACACTCGGGGGGTGGCGGGCCGGAGGGCCACTACTCGGTTGGGTCTCACCCCTGCACGGGTTTTCTGGGTAAGGGGTGTCGCCTGTACTCGGAGGGTAAACAGCGTCCCCGGGTCTCTCATCTCATGGTAAAGTCTGATTCCCCAAGTTTTTCCAGCGTCCCATCCTGTTGCCTTTTTCCCCTGTTTTGTGAAGGACATTCGCACGGGGTTGCAGAGATACCTCCCAAATCCCACAGGGCAAGGCGGCGCCTCCGACCTTGTCACGGTTATCAGGTCGTCAGTTTTCGGGGGAGCCCACCAGATGTGCCCAGTCGAGACACACGACCAAGAGGCGCAGAAGTAGCTCCCCATTCCCCCGCATGAGTCCTGGGAGTGCCCGGGGCAAACATAGAAATAGAATGTTCTGAGGTCCCTGGACCCCGAGAGGTTTGGCCCATCGAAATCCCCAATAGGCTTTCCAGTTGTTATGTCAGGAAAGAAGATAAGAAGGTCTATATAGAGGTCCGGGAACCAAGTGTCTCTGGGGTGGATTTGAGAAGTCTGGTTAACTACTGTCCCCGAGCTGGTGTCTATGATCTGCCAGGTGATGTTGAAGGGGGTGTGGGGACTCCCGGTGGTGGGAGTGGCCGCGAGCAGGGTTACCAACATCAGGCAGGTTGAGAACGCCTCAGCTTGAGCTTGAGCGGGTTGCATTGGTCTCGACTAACGCTCCACTGGGCGATGAAGTCTTCACGGATCGCCGAGGGGTCTGCTGGCCGAACGTGGGTGTGATGGACCCAGGTGGTGACGCCGTCCACTTTGAGAGCGGTGGGGGTCGTCAGCACCACGACGTAAGGACCCTTCCAACGTGGCTCAAGGGTCTCCCGGCGGTGTCTCTTGACGTATACCCAGTCCCCCGGCTTATGCTGGTGAGGAGTCGGGGTTGGGCCAGTCTCGTAGATAGCGCGGAGGCGCGGCCAAATGTCCTCGTGCGCCTTCTGGAGCCCTCTCAAGGAAAGAAACAGTTCTTGACTTTCAAATTCTGCAAGAGAGTCAGCTTTAAGGTTGGGGATAATAGGGGGTGGCCGGCCGAACATGATCTCATAAGGGGTAAAACCCAGGGTGTAGGGGGAGTTCCTAACCCGGTAAAGGGCATATGGAAGGAGAGCCACCCAGTCCCCGCCAGTCTCTATGGTCAGTTTGGTAAGGGTCTCTTTTAGAGTTCTATTCATCCTCTCTACCTGCCCTGAGCTTTGGGGCCTATAAGCACAATGCTATTTCCAATTTGCCCCAATGGCCTTGGCCACTGCCTGCGTTACCTGCGAGATAAAGGCTGGTCCATTGTCCGACCCTATCTCAGCGGGAAAACCATACCTGGGCAAGATGTCTTCCAGCAGCTTCTTGGCCACCGTCTGAGCTGTTTCATGCTTAGTTGGGTATGCTTCTACCCATCCAGAGAAGGTATCTACAAATACTAATAAATATTTATAGCCATACTTTCCTGGTTTAACCTCAGTGAAGTCGACCTCCCATTGTGCTCCGGGCTTGGTTCCTCTGAGCCGAGCTCCTTTTTCACTCGGCCCGGTTCTTGCATTTGTGAGTTGACAGGTCTTGCAGGCAGATACGACCTGTTCTATTTTGATGTCCTGTTGGTGGATCTTAATTCTGGCGTGTCAGATTAAGTCCTTTAATTTGCGTGCCCCCAGGTGAGTGGACCGGTGCATGTGCTTTATCATGGACACTCCAAGCTGGTCCGGCAGTATGAGCTCCCCTTGCGGTGTATACCACCACCCCTTCTCCTCCTGTGCTTGGGGAAGCTTCCTAATGCGCTGTAACTCCTCCAGGGAATATCCTGGCTGAACTGGCAAAACTGGGTCCCCTGGGTCTGGGAGCTGTAGGGCCATGGTGGGGATCGGAGAAAAGGCTACTGCCTTGGCCGCCTGGTCAGCCCTGCGGTTTCCTCTTGCCACTGGGTCGTCAGCCTTCTGGTGCCCTTGACAGTGTATGATGGCCAACTTGGCAGGGAGCCATAAGGCCGAGAGCAAGTCAAGTATCTCCTGTTTATTTTTTATAGTCCGCCCCTCTGCTGTCAGTAACCCTCTCTCTTGGTAGATTGCCCCATGAACATGAGCGGTGGCGAACGCATAACGGCTGTCTGTGTAGATGTTGAGCCGCCTGCCAACTCCCAGTGTCAGGGCCTTGGTGAGGGCCACAAGCTCTGCTCTCTGGGCTGACGTCCCGGAGGGCAGGGCCTCTGCCCATACAGTATCCGTTTCAGTGACTACAGCTGCACCCGCATACCTGCTTCCGTCCCGTACGAAACTGCTTCCGTCCGTGAACCAGGTGATGTCTGCATCTGGAAGGGGCTGGTCGGTCAGGTCCTTCCGGATCCCATGCACTTGTTCCAGGATTCCTGCACAGTCATGTAGGGGAGCATCTAGGTCGGGGTCGGGCAGCAAGGTGGCAGGATTGAGAGCCGCACTGGGAAGAAACCGTACTCTGGGAGGGTTGAGAAGGAGACTCTGGTAGTGTGTTATACGTGCGTTGCTCATCCATCTGTCAGGAGGCTGCCTCAGGACTCTCTCAATGGCATGTGGGGTGGTGATCCAGACTTCCTGCCCCAGAGTCAGCTTGTCAGCGTCTTTGACTAAAAGTGCCGTTGCCGCGATAATCCGTAGGCACGGTGGCCATCCGGCAGCTACAGGGTCTAACTTTTTGGATAAATAAGCCACTGGGCGGCTCCAGGGGCCTAGGGTTTGAGTCAGGACCCCTTTCGCTATTCCTTTGTGTTCATCTACGAAGAGGTGGAATGGCTTCGTGATATCTGGCAGGCCCAGGGCCGGAGCACTTAGGAGGGCTTTCTTTAACTGCTCAAAGGCTGTCTTTTCTCTCTCAGTCCATTCAAATGCCTTTCCCTCCTTGGTTGCCTCATATAGGGGCCTGGCTATCTCCGCGAAACCCAGTATCCAGAGGCGGCAGTAGCCAGCCGACCCTAGGAATTCCCTCACTTCCCTTCGGGAGGTGGGGGTTGGGATTTTCAAAACAGTCTCTTTTCTGGCATCTGACAGCCGCCGCTGTCCACCCTCCAGGATGTATCCCAGGTAACTCACCCTTTCTTTGCATATCTGGGCCTTCTTCGCAGAAGCCCGGTACCCAAGGGCCCCCAAGGAGGCCAGCAGGTCCCTTGTCCCCTGCTTGCAGTCTTCAGCCGTGTCTGCTGCAATCAGGATATCATCCACATACTGAAGGAGAGTGAGGAAGGGGTGTGTTCTCCGGTACTCACCCAGGTCCTCGTTTAGGGCCTCGTCGAAGATGGTGGGCGAGTTCTTGAATCCCTGAGGCAACCGGGTCCACGTCAGTTGCCCACTGTAGCCCTCTTCCGGGTCATGCCACTCAAAGGCGAACAGGGGTTGACTGCGGGGTGCCAGCGGCAAACTGAAAAAGGCATCCTTCAAATCTAACACAGTATACCAGACACGGGAGGGCGCCAGAGAGCTTAGGAGAATGTATGGGTTGGGAACTGTTGGGTGTATGTCTATAACTCTTTTATTTACTTCCCGGAGGTCCTGTACCGGCCGGTAGTCATTCATGTGGGGCTTCTTGACTGGCAGGAGGGGGGTGTTCCAGGCAGACTGGCAGGGGACCAGCACTCCTAGGCCCCTCAGTCTCCGAACGTGTGGCTGAATTCCCTTCCGGGCCTCCTGGGGCATGGGGTACTGTTTGATTCTTACCGGGCCTTGCCCTGGTTTTAATTCTACCAGGACTGGGGCCCTGTGGGCGGCGAGCCCCACTCCCCCTGTCTCCGCCCAAGCCACGGGGAACTCCTGCAGCCATTCGTCCATGCCGTCCTCTACTGGAGAGGCTTTTTGGTGAAGCCGGTACTCATCCTCCAGCCTCATGGTCAGGACCTGAATAGGGTGGCCCTTGCCATCAGTAACCTGAGGCCCCCCTTGTCTGAAAGTTATCTGGGCTCCGATCTTAGTGAGTAGGTCTCGTCCTAACAGGGGGTAGGGGCATTCCGGAATTACCATAAAAGAGTGGGATACCCGTCCCGTCCCTAAATCCACCGTTCTTCGGGTAGTCCATGAATACTGGCTCATACCAGTTGCCCCTTGCACCCAAGACTTCTTATTTGCTAATTTTCCTTGAGGCGTACGGAGGACTGAGTGTTGTGCTCCGGTGTTGACAAGGAAGTCAATGGGGGTCCCCTCCACTCTAAGGGTTACCCTGGGTTCGGGGAGGGGGTCCGAACCCCGACTCCCCTAATCACTCAGTTCATCCAGCTCCAGAACCTTTACTCGATCCGCTCCACCACCCTTTTTGCTGGTCCTCTTTGGGCACTCTTGTTTCCAGTGCCCCATCTCCCTACAGTAAGCACACTGATCTTTCTGCAGCTTCCGCCTCCCGCCCCGGGTGGTCCCCTTACCGTCTTCCTGGCTGCCAGCGAGTCGGTGGAGACGGCGGTTCCGTTCCTCGGGAGAGTCCGCGGTGGTGGCGAGCAGGATCTTAGCTAGGTCTCGGGTTTGTTTGCTGCTAGCAGCCGCCGCAGCACAAGCCTGCCTTTCTTCCGGGGGCTCTCTGTTATTGTACACCTTCTCAGCTACCTCCAGCAGGTCCTTTAAACTCTTCTCCCCTAACCTATCTACCTTCTGCAGTTTCCTTCTAATATCTGTGGCTGATTGGTTTACAAAGGCCATGACCACAGCCGCCCTGTTATTGGGAGCTTCTGGATCCATGGGGGTGTAGGTACGGAATGCCTCCATGATCCGCTCCAGAAAGGCAGCCGGGGACTCATCCCTTTCCTGTTGGACATTCCCTACCTTGGCCAGATTAGTCGGCTTCCTAGCAGCCATGCGGAGACCCCCCATTAGAGTCTGGCGGTAGACCCGGAGCCTCTCCTTACCTTCTGCCGTGTTGAAATCCCATTCAGGCCTAGTCAGGGGAAAGGAAGCATCGATTAGGGCTGCGTTGGTGGTGGGATTTCCATCCACGCCCGGAACTAATTTCTGGGCTTCATTGAGGATCCTCTCCCTCTCCTCTGTGGTGAATAGGACCTGCAAAAGCTGTTGACAGTCGTCCCATATCGGCTGATGGGTGAAAAGGACAGAATCTAACAAGTCGATAAGTCCTGCTGGCTTCTCAGAGAACTTAGGATTCTGAGCCTTCCAGTTGTACAGGTCACTAGTGGCGAAGGGCCAATAGTGAAAGGGCTGATTTCCCTCCGCATCTGGGGGCCCTGCCGCTCGTAAAGGCAGAGTCTTCACTGTGGAGTCAGCGGCCGGGATAAGCAATTCCCTCTGAGCCCTTTGTCTAGTGAGGGGCGGGCTCCCCGCAGGAACCGGAGCTCCTCCCCTCTCTGCTGCCGGAACTCCTCCCCTCTCCGCTGCCGGAACTCCTCCCCTCTCCGCTGCCGGAGCTGCTTCTGCCTCTCCCGGCGGTGGAGGACTGCCCCTTTGTGAGTTCCTAGGGGGCTGGTACGGTGGAGGAAAGATTAATTCCTCTTCAGTTCCCCCCTGCAAGACAGGGTAGAGGGGTGCTGAAGGCAGGGTGAGGTCCTTCTTCTCCTTTACCTTCTCCGTTTCCTGTAAGGCAAGTATGGGTTTTGGCTCTGGGGGGCGTGGGGGCAGAAAGGGCTTAAGCCAGGAGGGCGGATCTTCCACGAGGTCCTGCCAAGTAATAATATAAGGAAGTTGATTAGGATGTCCCTTCTTGGGCTGAGAGACAATGTCCCTCACCCGGTGGATGGTGGGGAGGTCGAAGGTCCCCTCTGGCGGCCATCCAACACTAAAAGTCGGCCACTCCCTAGAACAAAAAGTTTGCCACCGGTCCTTCCGGACCTCCACACTGAGGTTGCTAGCTCTTCCCTTAACCTCCTTGAAATGATCAATCATAATGCTTAAAGGAGTGGTTTGAGTCTGTCCCATAGCGTCCGTCAAGAGAGTCCACAAAACAAAACAAAAACAAATCAACACACACAAACAGAGGATCCTTAAGAAAAGCCTTCCAACGCGAGTCCGTTGGAGCAGAACCAAAAGCGTGGACGACGGCCTCACGCCGACCGGCGGGAGCGACCCACCTCGTCCCAGAAACTGGAGGGGGATACACGTCCCTCCTGAGGGAAATACACGTCCCTCCTGAAAGAGGATCGAGACGTCTCCCGATGCCTCTTGCCCGTGGTCCTCCAGCGCGTCCGCCTAGACCGCTTCGGGCACTGCCAGAAATTCAGATTTGAGCTCACACAAGAGACAAAAGACAAAACAGACACCTACCGTGGCCAGTCAGGTTCTCCAGGTTTGGGGGTCCCTCGGAGGGCTTGGGGATCCCGGGCGGGCCCCCAAATGTAATGCCCAGTGTTCAGAATCCCCAAAAACCCCCCAGGAAGGAGCCAAGACCCGCTGTAACTGCAAGAGAACCTTTATTCGTGCTAGCACGAGCTCTCATCTCCAGCGCTCACCAGGGAAAAAGAGAACCTCTCTCGCCACAACAAAGGCTTTAAAGGGGGTCTCAAGTAGTGGGCAGGGAGAGTGTTTATGACCCCCATGATTGGTCAGGGGTAGGGTGAGGGGTCCAGTTACACAGGGGCACACTGGGCAGCTTGCCTAAAGTGGACTGAGTCCACCTCTCTACATTCCTATTGGTAGGTACATGCAACTGATACATTCTTGCAGTCTACAGGGAGGGGCAGCATGGTAATTTGGCTCTATCAGTCATTACAAATCAGCTATTCAGATAATTTAGGTAAGTAATTTATTTATTTCATAAATACATAAATTTTCTTGAATTTAGCAGACAGTACTCGTATTATTTATATTTTATAGTGGCCTTGAAAGTGACACGACTTACATTACAGCAAATTCATGACCTTTTAAACAACGACAGCAATCTACTAAAACATAATCACTCAAATAAGAAATATGCCAAAGAATAAAATAATACTATACATAATTTTTTATTTATTATATTTGTAAATTGTACTTACGTTGAAATTTAAAAAAATATATTACAATACTATTTTTGCGTTCTATGAAAGTTTTTGTTGCTCCATATAAGACCAAATTTTTAATCAAGAACCCCCCCCTCACCCCCCCCCCCCCCCGGTCAATGGTGTCCAGCTTTAGCAATGTTAAAATCTGGTCACCTTACCTTAGAGTGTCAGAGTAACCCCCCTTTTCTTCTGGACTCCTCGGGGTACACGCACTGCACTAGAGCATGAGACCACCGAACCCCCCATTGTTATCCTGAGGCCCCCGACACCATCTCTATGTGCTGTAAATGCTAATGGTTAACTACCCTGTACCCACCAATGTAAAAGAAGTATTTGTCTCTCCATTCTACTCTTCAGTCTGAGAGATTCTCCCGCTTTGCTTTCTCCTGCCTCTCTAATTTACCACCCATGCATTTCATACAACCCTTTTAACATCTCCTGATTTTATTCTAATGTATAAAACAAGCTGCAAAACTGCCACTTACTGGAGCATTTTCTCAATCCATTGAGATTTTGCTTCCTGACAATGTTATCAGTTGGCTCAAACTCATAAAAACTTTCTACAGGTCTGGACATTTCTTATGTTGACAAGTGGAAGAGAGGGGCACAGGAGGAGGTCAGAATCAGAGTGACATTTGAAGATGCAGGTGGCTTCAAGAAGCTGGAAACGGACAAGAAACAAATGTCCCCCTTGAGCTTCATAGAAGAAACATAATCCTGTTGATACCTCGACTTTAGTCCAGTGAGATCTATTCCAGACTGCAGACCACCAGAAGACAATAAACTTATTTTGCTTTAAGCCACTAAGTTTGTGTTAATTTGTAACAGCAGCAATCAGAAACTAATACAGCAAGTAACCAAACCTCTCTGCCTCATAGGATTCTTGTGAGGATTAAAATATATTAAATACATTAGAATGTATAGTAGAATTATATACTAGAATATATACTAGAATTATATACTAGAATATATATATTAGAATGGTTATGCTTGTAAGCACTAAACTTATGCACTATAGCATGTCAGAGTTAACATGATTATTCCATAGAGCGGTAATAAAAGTAGGAGTATGATGTTCCGAATGGTCAACACTGGCAACACCTGCACTGCTTGCTTTTGTTGTACGCAATAACGACTGGTTTCAATGAAAACACACACAAGCGAAACTACTATAACCAGAATGCTGCTACAGCTTAGGTTTCCATGAATGATTGCTCCTGCAGGTTGAGCAACAGGCACAGACTTCAACTACCTTATACCGTTTTCATCACAGCTTTGGGGAAAAGGTGATAAAAGTACCCAACTCTTTTATTTCCCACTCAATGTCCACAGTCATTTTTCCATCAGTGTATTAGCCTACTAGGGTTGTCATAAACAAAATACCACAAACTGGGTGACTTAAACAGCAGAGATTTATTGTCTCACAGTTCTGGAGGCTAGCTTTCCACAGGATTGATTCCAAGGATTGAGAGAGGAACCTGTTCCATGCAGAGCTGGGAGGCAGGTCCTCTTTGGCATGTAGAATGCTGTCTTTTCCCTGTGTCTCTCCACATCACCTTCCCATTCATATTGGATTAGGAGTCAACACTAAACCAGGATGACCTCATCTGAATTAATCACACATGCAACGACTTTATTTCCAAATCAGATCACTTTCTGAGATACTGGGGCTTAAGACTCCAACATATCTTTTGGGGGTGATATAATTCAACCCATAACAATCAGCAATCATAGACTGGTGAGAATGGGGAAGAGAGGATATTGAGATCAGAGCTGGCCTCTTTTCTCTACAGCTATAGGCAAGTGTGGATCCCAGCCTGGGGAGCTTCTGAACTGGGTAGTGATTGGAAATGATAAAATGTTATATTATAGATGGCATATGTAAGTTACTAGGGACTAGGCACTGTCTTAAGTGAGTTAATACATGTACAGTACTTAGAATAGGACTAGATAAGTATTAGCTATTAACTCATTTAATTTTCAAAATAACCCTAAAGTTGGCTCAAACTCATAAAAACTTTCTGGTTATAGTAGTTTCATTTGTGTGTATTTTCATTGAAACCAGTCGTTATTGCATACAGTTATTATCTCTGAGGCAAGTTAGTTGTCTCAGGTAGAACTAGAATTGGAACCTAGGCAGTATGGCTCCAGAGTCTGACTCTTAACCACTACAATAATGTGAGAGCGATGTAGTAGTGAACTGTCAGAAGCTGACCAAATTACAAATCTCCAAAGGGCCCATTGGATTTAGCAATGGGAGATTATGGGTAACCTTGAAGAGAGTAGTTTCAGTGATGTGCTGAGGAAGAAACCAGATTGCAATAGCTGAAGTGGGATATTCAGGAGAACCAAGGTGTGTAGGATACTTTCAAGAATCTTAGCCATAAAGGGAAGGAGAGAAGATGATAACTATGGGTAGAGGGAAATACAGGTTATGAGACTATTTTATTAATGGGGAAATTGTAGATATAGTTATATGTTGAGGGATAATAAACCAATGGAAGGAAAGAGAGGCTGAAAATATTAGAGACAGAGGGACCAGAAAGGTCTAGTTGAGACTGAAGCAATCAGAAACCAATACAGCAAATAATTAAACCTCTCTATGTAAGAGCCCAGTAAGAGGATTAGCCTTGGGTTTGATGACAGATTTGCTTCTGAGACCAGAGGAGGAAATAAGGATGTGTATGGATATAGACAACATTAGACAAGGAGAAGGAATCTTGAAAGCTTCAAGTTTCTCTATGAAATACAAAATTATTTCATCTATGCAGGTTGGGTGTTGGGATAAAATCCTCGAAGAAAAAAAGCTTTTTTAATCAAGATTTGTATATTTTTTATAAGTTATATATAGTACAATTCTGAGTAGTAAAGTTTTTATTATTGTCAGAATACAAGAGGAAGCTAATGTGGACAAAGGCTACTGAGTAGCTCAGAGGTGATGGCAATGCATAGCTGTGCAATCATCTCTAGCAATGAGAGGTTTGGATTAATCTAAAATTGAGATGATGCACATAGCAAAACTGGGGTGAGAGCGTTGAGGGTGCTGCTGCAAGGATGGTTGAAGTGACACATCTTGGTATCTGGCTGAATATCCCTGTGAAGGAAGTGAAGTCTAGACTGGCACCATCCAGTATGTAGCCTCTAGACATGTGAGGCTATTGAGCACTGGAAAAGTGGTGGCTAGTGTGGATAGAAATATGCTGTAAGTGTAAAATACACACAGGATTTTAAAGATTTTTGTATAAAAAAGTAAAATATCTCATTAATATAGTGTGTCCCAAAAAATGTACATACATACTTCAAATAATTATAAAGGCAGTGCTTATTAAAACGTATTTCATTTTTAAAATTGAGCTATTAGCTGTTAAAGTGTGTATATATTTGGGGGGGACACCCTGTAATTTTGTATATTGATTCATGCTGAACTGATATTTTGGACATATTGGGGTTAAGTAAAATATATTATGAAAATTAATTGTACCTGTTTCTTTTTTCTTTTTGAAACTGTGGCTACTAGGATATTTTAAATTCCATATGTAGCTTGCAATAGTTCTATTTCTAGTGCTGGTCTAAAAACTAATGATGGAGGAAAAGGGAGAATTTGATAAGTTAGAGGTCTGAATGAAGTAAAAATATATAGAGAGAGAGGAAACAAGGGAGAAAGAAAGCAGTTGTGAAGAGAACAGGATCAGAACATCTTAAGGTTTCAGAAGTGGGGCAATTCTTGGAATGGCACCGTCCATTGGAATGAAAAGTGAGAGAGTGACTGGGAAGTCATTAGATAGCATTAGCAAGGAGAGAAGAGTCGGTAATCTAGTTCAGGGCTCCTCAACCTCGCACTGTTGACAGTTTGGGCTGGATAAGTCTTTATTATGGAACAGGGTTTTTCCTGCTTTGTAGGTAGTTTAGTACTGTCTCCGGCCTCTCTCCACCCCCTGCCCTCATCCATGACAACTAGAACTGTCTTTAGATATTTAGATATTAGATATTGAAAATGTCTGTGAGTGGGGATAGGGATAGGGATGGGGCAAATGTAAAATTGCCCCTGGTTGAGAACCACTAATCTAGTTGGATATTCTGAGCTTCAAGAGTAGGTGGAAAAGTAATGGTCTTTAGGTGATAATAACAGAGTAGACTATTGCAGACACCACCTCTCAGTTTTGTAGTACATGGGGTACAATGAGAAGGTAGAAACTGATTAGAGAGCCAGATTTCTCTCTTGGCAAACCGTATAGATATAGCAAGACTTTTTAAAAATATTAAACTAATAGGAAGCCCAATGACCTTTGAATCTCAAAGTTAATTTTCCTGAGTTCTTAACAGGGTAACAGTTTCAAATTCCAGTACTTGTTGATAGAGAAAAAAAGGTTGTCTTAATTTTATAAGTTCCCTCCTATATATCAAGTGAGCTAGGTTTGAGATAGTCTCACTAGAAGCCATGCATATACTAGCAGAAATGAAGCACCTATAGGGCAGTTTCAAGCAGACATGAAACACTGCTCTGCTTCTGAACATTGACCGAAAGGAAGGGAAGTCAGACCTGAGAACCTGCTCTACTCAGCATCAGGTGGGGCAGCTTGAAGACTGGGAGCTGCAATCATCAGAGAAGTGAGTTCACCCATATCTGCCACTTGGGCTGGAAGACTCAAATAGCCGGGGTTTGGAACCAGATGCTCTCCTCCTGCATCTGTCTCTGTGTGGTTAACTCCTTGTAATTGAAAACTCCATTGCACCCCCCACATCTCCACAGTGGTTGGAGATATATATACTGAGTGGCCAGATTATTATGGCCACCCCATCAGTACTTCGTTGGGCCACCTTTTGCCTTCAATACTGCAGCGATTCTTCTTGGCATTGACTCCACGAGATGTTGAAAGGTGATGCGAGGAATCTGACACCATGCCTGATGAAGAGCACTGTCCAGTTCTGTGAGATTTGATGGTTGTGGAACCAGCTGCCTGATGGCTCTTTTAACTTCATCCCACAAATGCTCAATTGGATGGAGATCTGGTGATTGTGGGGGCCACCTAAGCAAGGTAAAGTCTCCCTCGTGTTCTTGAAACCACTCCTGCACAAAACGAGCACCGTGGCATGGCACATTGTCTTGTTGGAAGAAGCCATCTCCATTGGGATACGCCATCAACATGATAGGATGAACCTGATCAGCAACGATACTTAGGTATGTTGTGCTATTCAGACGTTGTTCCACACGAATTAAAGGGCCCAAATCATGCCAGAAAAACATGCCCCAAACCACAACACTGCCCCTACCAGCTTGAAGGGTTGTACTCATGTATGTGGGGTGCATGCTTTCATGCTGTTTTCGTGAAATTCTCACTCTGCCATCTGCATGATGCAACTGGAAACGTGATTCATCGGACCACATGACTTTTTTCCAATGCTCAACTGTCCAATCCTTGTGTTCCTGTGTGAATTGGAGACGTTTTATCTTGGTAACTGCAGACAGCAAAGGTGTTCGAACAGGCCTTCGGCTTCCATATCCTATATGATGCAGTGTACGGCTAATTTGCCTACAAACGTCAGGTGGTCATAAAAATCTGGCCACTCAGTGTACACACACACACACACACACACACACACACACACACACACTCTAGAGACCCAGTGCACAAAATTTGTGCACAGGTAGGGTCCCTAGCGGCTGCCAGCAGGGGCCTTCCTTCCCCAGCTGCTGGCTGGGGCCTTCCTTTGTTCTGCGCCGCCCCCTGGTGGTCAGCACACATCATAGTGAGTGATGGAACTCCCAGTCGAACTCCCAAGGGAACACTTTGCTTATTAGCCTTTTATATATAGAGATATTTTAGTGAGTACCCTTATATTTTTAAAGGTGAGAGTATACAATTTGAGGAATAATTTACATATAATAAAATTCACCCATTTTAACTGTACATGTCAATTTTGGCCATGTATACCCACAATTAAGATATAGAACATTTCCATTACTCCCAAACTGCCTCATACACTGGCCCCAGGCAACTACTCATCTCCTTTGTCAATATAACTTTTGTGTGTTTTTAACTGCTTTTAGAGAGAGAGAGAGAGAGAGAGAGAGAGAGAGAGAGAGAGAGAGAGAAACATTGATCAGCTGCCTCTCATATATGCCCTGACTAGCGACTGGACCCACAATCTATGTATGTATCCTGACCAGGAATCAAATAGAGAACTTTTGGTTTATAGGACCACCAACTGAGCCACACCAGCCAGGGATATCAATGTAGTTTTATCTTTTTGAGATTTTCACATAAATGGAATCACATAGTATTTAATTTTTTGGTCTGGCTTTTTTTTACTTAGTATGTGGGATTAAAAAAAAATTTTTTTAAATTGATTTCAGAGTGGAAGGGGGAGAGAGAGAAAGAAAGAGAGAGAGAGAGAAGAGAGAGGGAGAGAGAGAGAGAGAACCATCAATGATGAGAGAGAATCATCAATTGGCTGCCTCCTGCATGCCCCACAGTTGAGATCAATCCTGCAACCTGGGCATATGCCCTGACTAGGAATCAAATTATGACCACCTGGTTCATAGGCCAACACTCAACCACTGAGCCTTGCTGGCGGGACTGCTTAGTATGTTTTTGAAATTCATTCAGATTTTGTTTATCAGTAGTTCATTCCTTTTGCTTAATTTCCAACTTCTTTTGTTTAATATCCAGTGTGGATATAGTATACAATTTTTTTTTATTCACCAGGTGATGGACTTTTGAATTGCTTCCAGTTTTTGGCTAATATGAATAATAATATGAACATCTTTGTTTACAATCTTTGTTGGGGCATATTTTTATTTCTCCTGATACTTAGGAATGGAATTGCTTATGTTTTATATTTTTAATATTTAAACCCCTAGTACTTAATAGACAATGAGAGTAAACATGAATTTCTGTAGTCTGCTCCCAAACATGACAGGCTCATTAGTATCTGACACCTCTCCTGTTGAATTCATTAGAGTATCTTCATTTCACTTAATTGTTTTGTAATCTATAATTATGTAGACTTCAATTTTATTTGATTTGACTGTATTTTTTTAATTTTTTTTTTTTCTTTTTTTTTTTTTTTTTTAATGAATCTTTATTGTTCAGATTACAATTGTTTCTCCTTTTTCCCCACATATCTCCTCACCACCCAGTTCCTACCCCCCCTCCTCCCTTACCTCCCCCCGCGCTGTCCTTCTCCATAGGTGTATGATTTTTGTCCAGTCTCTTCCCATACTCCCCACACAGACACCCCTTTCCCCCTGAGAATTATCAATCCACTCCCATTCTATGCCTCTGATTCTATTAAGTTCACCAGTTTATTCTGTTGCTCAGATTTTTAATTCACTTGACTTTTAGATTCACTTGTTGATAGATATGTATTTGTTGTTCATAATTTTTATCTTCTTCTTTTTCCTCTTTTTAAAGAATACCTTTCAGCATTTCATATAATGCTGGTTTGGTGGTGATGAACTCCTTTAGCTTTTTCTTGTCTGTGAAGCTCTTTATCTGCCCTTCAATTCTGAATGATAACTTTGCTGGGTAGAGTAGTCTTGGTTGTAGGTTCCTGCTATTCATCACTTTGAATATTTCTTGCCACTCCCGTCTGGCCTGCATGGTTTCTGTTGAGAAATTAGCTGATAATCGTATGGGAGCTCCCTTGTAGGTAACTAACTGTTTTTCTCTTGCTGCTCGTAAGATTCTCTCTTTGTCTTTTGCTCTTGGCATTTTAATTATGATGTGTCTTGGTGTGGTCCTCTTTGGATCCCTTTTGTTTGGGGTTCTGTGCGCTTCCTGGACTCGTAAGTCTATTTCTTTCATCAGGTGGGGGAAGTTTTCGTTCATTATTTCTTCAAATAGGTTTTCAGCATCTTGCTCTCTCTCTTCTTCTGGTACCCCCATAATTCTGATGTTGGTTCGCTTGAAGTTGTCCCAGAGACTTCTTACACTATCTTCAACTTTCTGAAT
This sequence comes from Eptesicus fuscus, assembly GCF_027574615.1. Classification (NCBI taxonomy): domain Eukaryota; kingdom Metazoa; phylum Chordata; class Mammalia; order Chiroptera; family Vespertilionidae; genus Eptesicus; species Eptesicus fuscus. The sequence goes on along the minus strand of NC_072480.1, from coordinate 12,537,519 downwards.
TCTCTTCTCTTCCTGCTTCTCTGGAGGAGTGTCCTTGGCCTCTTTGTATTCCAAATCTTTGAGTTGATTCTTGCAATCCTCTAGTCTGCTTTTGGGTCTCTGTATAATATTTTTTATCTCAGTCAGTGTATGTTTAATTTCTAGTTGGTCCTTTTTCATATCCTCAAGGGTCTCATTGAATTTATCGGCCTTTTCCATGAAATTCTTGAAAAACCTTATAACCGTGGTTTTGAACTCTATGTCCAGTCGCTTGTTCTCCTCCATTTCTTTGGTTTGTGATCTGTTTCCTTGCCTTCTCATATTCTCTGCTTCCCTGAGTTGGTAGGGTAGTTTTGTCTACTAGGTGTCCTATTGGTTCAATGGGTCAGCCTCCCAGTTACTTGAGGTGGACACTCTTGGTGTACCCTTGTGTACTGTGTGTTCCCCAGCAGGAGCTACAACAAGGGCTAGTTTTCTCCTCCTTTGCTTGGGCGGTTTTGGAGCAGTCTGGAGCTGTAGTTGGTTAAGCTGCCACAGAACAGGCCATTTATATGCAAAAGCCGCTGTGTGGAGCCTGGGCGGGTTTGTAGAATGTGCGGGGCGGGGCCTCAGGGCTGGGCGGGGTCTCAGGGCGTCACTAGGCTGGGGCGTGGCCAACGGCAATGGCTGCCGTCAGCCGTCTCTGCCTTTCCACGTTTCCAAGTCCCTGCGCCCCGCGCTCCAGCGCAGTAAACAATGATTGCTGGGCGCACCACTGCAAAAAAGTCACTCTCACTTTCCGACCCGATGGCCGAGAGTCCAGCTTCTCCCCGTAGGTGCCTGGGTCCCCGAGTGTCCCCAGAAACTGGATTTCAGAGTGATCGGGAGCTTGTCTCCCTGCGGGTTGAAGAAAAGCCGCGCACCCAGCCGCCCGCCGCCGGCCCGATTCGCGTGCCTCCGTACCTCAGCTTTTCAGCGATTGTGCTCCTTTCTCTTCTCAGCTGTAAATCTTCCACTGAGCCAGCTTTCCCGTGGTTCTGGGTGGTAGACGTTTTTGTCTTTTAGTTGTGTTTTTGAAATTGTTGTGTGAGGCAGCAGATTAGTTGTTTAACTATGCCGCCATCTTGGTTCCTATTTTTTTTAATCTTTATTGTTGAGTATTACAGGTGTCTCCCTCTTTTTTCCCTATTGCCCCCCTCCATTGTTCCCACCCCACCCCAAGCCTTCATCACCCTATTGTCTGTGTCCATAAGTAATGCATATATGCATATAAATTCTTTGGTTAATCTCTTCCTGCCCCCTCTCCCCTCTTCCCTCTGAGATGTGTCAGTCTGCTCCATGTTTCCATGCCTGTTTCTATTTTATTATCAGTTTATTTTGTTCATTAGATTCTTCGTTTATTTTGATTTTTAGATTCAGTTGTTGGTATATATGTATTCATTGTTCATATTTTTAATCTTTTCTTATTTTTCTTCTATTTATTAACTGCTTTTAAGATTTTCTCTTTGTCTTTAACCTTTGGCATTTTAATTATGATGTGTCTTGGTGTGGGCCTCTTTGGATTCCTCTTATTTGGGACTCTGCGCTTCCTGGACTTGTAAGTCTATTTCTTTTACCAGGCAGGGGAAGTTTTCTGTCATTATTTCTTCAAATAGGTTTTCAAGTTCTTGCTCTCTCTCTTCTCCTTCTGGCACTCCCATAATGTGAATGTTGGTATGCTTGAAGTTGTCCCAGAGGCTTCTTACACTATCTTCATATATTTGGATTCTTTTTCCTTTTTGCTCTTTGGATTGAGTATATTTTGCTTCCTCATCTTCCAAATCATTGATTTTATTCTCAGAATCCACTACTTTACTGTTAAATTCTTGTATATTATTCTTTATTTCAGTTAGTGTATGCTTAATTTCTGACTAGTCCTTTTTCATGTCTTTAACACTAAGATCCTTGAAAGTCTCACTAAGTCCCTTGAAGTTCTCAGTAAGATCTTTGAACAACCTTATAACCGTTGTTTTGAGTCTATCTAATAGTTTGCTTGCTTCCATTTCATTTAGTTGTTGTTTTTTTTAAAGATTTCTTCTGATCTTTCATTTGTGACATGTTTCTTTGTGTCAGAATTTTGGCTGCTTCCCTGTGTTTGTTTCTATGTATTAGGTAGAGCTGCTATGTCTTCTGGAATTGGTAAAGTGGCCTTGTACAGTAGGTGTCCTGTAGGGCCCAATGGCTCAGCCTCCCCATTCACCTGAGCTGGGCACTCTAGGTGTGCTCCTGTGTGGGCTGTGTGTACAGCCTTGTTGTAGTTGAGCCTTGATTGCTGTTGGCGTCACTGGGAGGAGTTGACCTCCAGGCCAATTGGCTGTGAGGACCAGCTCTGACTACAGTGGAAGAGCTGTGGTGTAGGAGACACCCCTATGGAGCAGAACTTGTTTCACTGGGGCTTTGGTGCTCACTGAGTCTGCTCCTTGGGTGTGTCACTTGTGGATGTGTAGAGTTGTAATATGGTGTGGTCTGAAGCTGTCCACTGGGTGCACTGGCTCTGGGGCCTCCCAGGAGGTACAAAGTCAATCACTGTCTGGGACCACCCAGCAGGAGCTATGAATGATCTGCAGATGGCTGCTACTTGTGTTGGGGTTGGAGGCCAAGCCATCTTGGGCCTATTATTGATCAGAAGAGAGCACAATGACGCCAGCTGCTGCTTGTTTGAGAGGTTTTTGGAAAGTCTGAAGCCTGAGCCAGGACAGGCCATTCATATGGAAAAGCCTCTGCAAACAGCTTGGGTGGGGCTGCGAATTGGATGGGACGGGGTCTCAGGGAATTACCAGGGTGGAGTGAACAGTGTGAGCCAGACTGGTGTGAACTCAGATATGGCTGCTCGTCAGTTCTTCGATAGGGGGGGTCTTAGCATAGGAACAATGACCCCTGGAAGCACCCCTGTCTGGGAGAAAGCTGCTCCTGAGTTCTTGCTCTGATGTCAGACAATCCAGTTCTTCCCCATATGTCCCTGGATCCCCTGGAGCCACTGCCCCAGTGCTGGAACTCAGAGAGAGTGAGTCCATGTAAGTTCACGTGTGGATCCTTTAGGAGGAACTGCCTGGGTTTCCAGCAGCCTCCGTGTCACTTAACCACAATCCCCACTGGTTTTTAGAGCCCAAAGTTACGAGGACTTCTCTTCCCAGTTCGGGAACCCTGGGCTAAGGGTCTGGACCCCTTGCTCCTCACAGGAGTCCTCCACAGCCTAGGTATCCCTCCCAATTGAAGAAAACACCATACTTAGGTATTAGACCAGCCATTTCCACACCTCTGCCCCTCCTACCAGTCTCCATTTCTTCTTTACTTCTCTAGTTGTAGGACTTCCACTCAGCCAGCTTTCAGGCAGCTCTGAATGATGGTTGTTCTGTATTTTAGTTGTAATTTTGAAGTGGTTGTGGGAGGTGGCAAGTACTAGTATTTTCGTATGCCACCATCTTGGTTCTCCCTAAAGCTTGATTTAATGACTTTAAATCTTAATTTACTTATTCACTGGAATAAAAAGTTCAGGAACAGTAAACTGAATCCTTGCATATCTGAAAATGTTATTTGTTCTCAAACTTGAATACCTTGGGCATTGAAGTCTAGCTTCACATCCATTTTCTCAGAGTATTTTGAGGATCCCAGATGTGATAACTGGTCTGGCTCCTGAATGTCTTGCACTTGTACCCAGAGGTGGAACTTGTCCTGCTGCTAAAATCTGTGTGCTCCACCCCACCCTTCATTGTTAAGGATTCCTTTATAAAAGTGTCTTGCTTAAAAAAGCCCTCTCTATCCTAAGGAAAAAAATGTATTTTGCATTTCCTTCTAATATACTTAAACTATTTATGCTATCTGGAACTTATTTTTGCAAGTGGTGGATTGAAATTTCTTGTTCTCAAAATGCATGGCTGACTCATAACCATTTTCTCTACTGTATTGAAATGTAAAATTTATCATTTACTAAACTCCCATGTAGTCTAGATGTTACATTGATTTATGTCAATGAAAGTTCCTCAAGTCAATTAGAAAAAAAGCAAGTTGCAGAACCACATGTGAAGTATTGTGCCATTTATATCCAACAAAGCAAAACAAAGTCCACATATGCATGTACTTATCTGAATACACAACTGATATAGGAAAACCCCAGGCAGGAGTCTACTTTTCCCTAGGTACTCTGTTGTTCCATTGACTAGTAATCTTTGCTACCAAAACTTGATGTGGTTGCCCAGTGCCTCATATTTACCTATTTTAGGTCTAACTACATAGAAAAGACTAACTCAGCTCTGATTCCAAGTACCTATGAAAAGGATACTTGGGTACGGAGTCTATTTTGGCCTGTCAACCACAGGGATAGGTAGGTAACATGGTATAAAATGACCAGAGGGGATTTTCTTCACTTTACCCTTCAGAAAGATGAGGTTCAATTAAGTAAATTCTCCATGGCCACATAACTTAAGGTAGGAGCTGAGATTTTGAATATAGGCCTGTTAAACTGCAAAGCTCATAGGTCTATTAAACTTCAGGGCCCTTATCCTACCTAATAATAGACAAATATGCAAATTGACCATACCTTCGCTATGCCCACGATTGGCCAGGAGGCATGGGGGGGGCGGGACTCGGGGTGGCCAGGGTGGCTGATTGGGCCGGCGGGACGCTGAGCCATGGCTGTGCTGTGGCACAGAAGGAGCCTCTGGGGCAGCGAGCTCACGTCCCACCACGGACCATCAAAAGTGGGGGAGCTTGGTGCCTGTCTGCTCAGGCACCAGGCCTTTCAGAAGCTTTCGCCACACCGGAGGCTTCTGAAAGGCCTGGTGCACCAGCGGACAGGCACCCAGCTCCCCCGTGATCAAAAGCGAAAGTGTGTAGGGGACCCTACAAGTGCATGATTCAATCATGCACTGGGCCTCTAGTGTTATAGATATTAACCCATTGTACGCCATAAGCATCTATAAATGCAAGCAGCAGACCTTCCCCACCTGCCACATGCGTCTATTAAAAAAAAAATTTTCCCTAAATTGCAGCCCTGACCAACTTTAAAATCATTTTTCGTGAGAATTTTCAGCTGAAAATATTCAAGAACACCCGAATTGTAATATATTTATTTTTATATATTCGTTGCAAATTGATTTTTTAAAATTCAAAATATGGTGTGTGGGGATGGTTTCCGTCTTGGATGTGTGGCAGTTAACTGGTTAAAAAGCTCAGTGTATAAGCCAACTTCAAGTTTATTTCAAAATGGCATATTTTGTGCCACTTGTACAAAGTATGAAAAGAATAAACTAAAGAATTAAGGTAAAAATTGCCTGGCCAGTGTGGCTCAGTTGGTTGAGGGTCATTCCACACACTAAGAGGTGGCTGGTTTGATTCCCTGTCAGGGCACATACCCGGGTTGCAGGTTCTATTCCCAGAAGGGGGCGTGCCAGAGGCAGCCAACTGATCTCATCGATGTTTCTATTTCTCTCTCCCTTCCTCTATCTCTAAAAATCAATAAAAAGTTATTTTAAAAAATAATTATGGTAAAAATTAAGGTACAATTTTAGAGAAGTAGATTATTTTCAAAAGAAAATAACCATTAAGCACATACTTTTAAGTGTTGAAAACCTGAAGTCAAATTCCACTATAATTTATTTCCAAAGGTGAGGTTTAAATTTATTCACTGTGGTTAAACTACATTTCATATTTGTTGAAATAAATAGCACTGAAACATCATTATATAGATATGTTAATTTATTGTTTACATATTAGGCAGTTTAAAAAAGAACACGAGAAGACAATGGAAGGTACTGTTACACAAATGGAATATATGAACATAAATGAGCCCAAGCATGTGATTTTCAACCACATTCATATTAGTTTTAAAATGATCTAAGCTCTTACAATGGCCCATTACTGATCTGAAAACATGGACCTGGTAGAGGATAAATGCTATTTAAATATCAGTTTAAAGACATAAACAATTTTATTAGTGTATGTGTGTAGGAAGAAGAGAACTGTTTACTGCATATAACTATCATGTTTCAGGGGACATGATCTAACAATTAAGTTTTTATATTACAAAACAAGTTTAAGTATTAGTTATTTTAGAAATACCACTGAAAATAGAATGACATTTAATAATTATACTAAAAGAACATAGTAAACTAGTTGACAAAATTTAGCTACCTTAAAGAAAATCTTAATCTGTTGAGATAGACAATATAGGATCTAGCTATCTGACAAACAGAAGGCAACATCTATTATGTGAATATTATAAAAGAGTTTACTGTCATGAACACTTAGGTAACTTGGCCAACTCCTGAACTAAGACATATGAAGCCACAACAAACACACACCCCAGGAATAATAAAATCCTTATTTCTTATCATAGCTTTATTTCTCTTCTGTTGTTTCAGTCTCCAAATACATCCGGCACAGTGCTGCATTAGGGCGGCATATAAAAGCATCAGTTTCATCCCCCAACTCTGTTAACTGTTCCAATGAAGACACACAAGGATAATGGTCTTTCAACATATCAGGCAATTTAGAAGTCTTGTCTTGAAGTCGCTGAGAACGTCTAACTGGTGTTAGAAACTTGAGCTCTTTAAATGTAGAATTTATTTCGTCAAACTGCATTTTCTTTTTTACACTAAAACAAACAAAAACCCCACAAAATTATTCCCAGAGCTAAAAAAACATGTTACCATTTTTACTTTGTATTTTGATGCTATTTATCATACCATAACTTGTGTTATAATCATGTGATTGATTATCTTACAGAGAAGTACTGGGAGCTTCTTGAAATAAGGAATTTATTCTTCTCTCAATTTTTATTACAACTTGTACACAGTAGATACTTGAATATCTATAGAATTGGCTAATTGTTGAGTTCCAAGTCCTACTATTATCAACAATCAGCAATTAAGATGATGTAAAAATTTTCTTTTTCAAAATGGCAATATTTAGGGAAAAGCAAGCAAATGCAGTATTTAAAAGGTTATGTCCCAATGATATTCGATTTATTTAAAACCATTCTGTTAACAAGTAGTTCTAAACAGAAGCTAGCTCAAAGATTTTAAAATACCATATTTATTATCCCTAAGCATAAAAACAACTCAGCACATTACATTTAAAAAGCTTACCTTTGCAAGTATGGTGTAGTAGACACATTATATTTAATTAAGCAACCTTCCCTAGTTCCTGTGTTGGGGGTTTTAACATCATTGGCTGGATCTTTTGTTTTGTGTACTTGCTCGTTGTTAAAATCTTGAAATACCACATTTCTATGATGTTTCTTTTCCATTTCAGGTTTTCCTGACTCTAGATTAACACCAATATCTTCAATGTTGACTTCTTGGATTTTTTCCTTGGTTGCACAAGCCTCCTCAAGATTTTCTCCTATCCTATCTAATAAAGAGGGAATATGCAAATTAACCATCACGCTCTCACAAAGATGGTGCCCACAGCGGAGGTGGGGTTTCCGTAACACAGTATGGCTGCACCCACAGCGGAGGCCGAGTTCCCGTAACGAGCCTTAATGAGCAATCAGCAGGGACCTGAGGCTGCGTGGAACCAGGCCGGGGTGGGTGACCTGAGGCGGCACCCTTGACTGGGGACCTCAGGCCATGCACCCTGCCTGGCGGGGCTTGACGAGGGACCTCAAGGCGTGCTCCCTGCCCCAGCCTGGGCCGGGGGACCTCAGGCCATGCCCCCCGCCCAGCAGGGCTTGACAGGGGACCTCAAGGTGCGCCCCCACCCTGGTGCTGGGCCGGGGGACCTTAGGCCGTGCCCTATGCCCCGGGTCAGGGGACCTGAGGCTGCACCCCCCCCACCCGGCGGGGCTTGACGGGGATGGGACCGGCCGGGTCTGGATCTCTCCCAATGGGGGTGGGACCGGCTGGGTCTGGGTCTTGCGTGATTTCGAGGCACACGCAGGTGGGTGGGGACTTGACTCTGGGTCCTGTGGCGTGCCCCAGACTCTGACAGGAGGGAGATTTTCATATATATTTTACTAATTTTCTTTCATCTCTGACACTTCTATTATAGAGAAAGGGCAAATAGCAATATTAAAATATTCCTCTAATTCCCTTTTAATGTGCACGAATTTCGTGCACCGGGCCACTAGTAGAAATATATTTATAAGTTATGCTTTTGGTCAAATTTAAATAACAAAACCAGAAAACATTAAATTTATTCATAGTGAGCCAGATTTTAAAAATAAAAGAACCAAGCCATCTCCTAACCATTACTTTTCCTAAACAAATATTGCTGACAACTATTTAACTATCTATATACATATTTTTAATGTTTTTTTAAATCCTCACCCGGGGATGTTTTTCCATTGATTTTTAGAGAGAGTGGAAGTGAGGAGGAGAGAGAGAAACATTGATGTGAGAGACACATCGATTGGTTGCCTCCCACACCTTGACCCGGATCGAGTCCGCAACTGAGGTACATGCTCTTCAGCAGGGAATTGAACCTGGAACTCTTCAGTCCATGGGTGGGGGGGGAGGGGGGTTTGACGCTCTATCCACTGAGCGAAACTGGCTACGGCTATTTAACAATATTTACTAACACTTGTGTGTCAGGGATTATATATACAAATATAAGAACGAAATCATCTCTGTTCTTTAAGAAGTTCACATTCTGTTCTGGCTGGTGTGGCTCAGCTGGTTGGGTGTCATCCTGTGCCCCCAAAAGTTGCCGGTTCGATTCATGGTCAGTGCACATACCCGGGCTGTGGGCTCAATCCCCAGTAGGGGGTGTGCAGGACACAGCTGATGGATGTTTTGCTCTCACATCAATGTTTCTCTCTCTTTAAAAATCAATACAAAATCTTAAAAAAAAAAAGTTCATATTCCATGGAAGAGACATGCTTGAAAATAAAACAAGAAAATGGCTATAATTAAGATAAGAACCATAAAAAAGAATAACTAATTTTGCTTGTAGGACAGAAAGATGGCTAGGGAAGGTGTCATGAATAACATTTATGCTGGGTCTTGAAAAATAAGTACTTAACAAGACCAAGGAAGACAATCTTGATATGAAGGTTTTTTTGGTTTTGTCTTTTAAAAAAAGATATAGTAAGACAACATTAAAGGGCCAGTGTGCTTAGAATATAAAGTAAGGAATATAAAGGTCAGTGGGGAGGAGGTGATGAATTTAGATAAAGAGAAAGGGTCTAGACTATAATGAACTTTATGTGCAAGAAGTTTGATAATATAAAAAATTCATGAGAGACAGATACAATTAGATTTGGTGACAATACAGGATGGTTTAGAATGGCAGGGAATGAAAACTAATAATGTGTGATGGTAACACAAAGCTGTTTTAATAGTCTAAGCAAGGTGGCAGAGGTAGGCAATGAGAAGGAAGAGCCTGAGTTGCGTATTTTTCTGTTAGTAGTTAATAAATAAGTGTATGTATTAGGGGCATCCCTTCAAAAATTTCTTCCTTTGGAGTCTTTAATGACAGAGTAATTCTTTTCTTTCTTTTATTTTTTGGGAAGAAGAGATGGTGTTATGGCGAAGCAGTCGAGAAAGACAAAGTTTAAAATACAACATGTCAGTTGTGAAATACTTGTGAGACATCTGGTAAATCCATCAAACGGAGAGACCTCCAGATTGATTGATAAATTATTAGAGATTTTTACTAAGAGATCTTTCAGTTACATGATAAATGGAATGTTTGGGTTTTTTGTTTGTTTGTTTTTTTGGTTAATCCTCACCAGAGGATCTCTTTCCACTGATTTTTAGAGAGAGTGGAGAGGGAGAGACAACCTGGGACCCTTCAGTCAGCGGGCTGAGCCATACCCGCTAGGGCTGAATGTGTTTGTTTCTTTAGTGAAAAGATGTTGAAGTGGGGAGAGGGAATATGAATTCTTTAGTTTAATAAATATTTAAGTGTCTTAACATATGCTAGACACTGCATTAGCACTGGGGTATAATGGTGAGAAAGGTCGGACACCGTCCTTGTCCATCAAGTTTATGGTTTAAAAGACACAAGACAAACAATCAAGTGCACTAATTATTGCACAGAGAAAAAACAGGGAGCACAAAACAGGTGCATCTAACCTAGTTGGGTCGGGGAGAATAGGTGGCTATCAGGGAAGGCTACCCCAAAGAATGACATTTGAGTTGAGGTCTAAAGGATAAAGAGGAATTAGATTAAAAGTAGAACACTGGCTTGGATAGACCAGAGACAAAATAGGTAATATAGTCCTTTCTAGAAAATAAAAAAAGTAAAGAAAGAAATTTGGAGATGTGAAGGAATGGGAGTGTCAAGAGGCTGGAGTCAGGAATTTACCCAGAGAAGTGACAGGGCATTTTGAATGCAGCGTTGAGAATGGATTAGAGTAAGAGTAGAGAAGCAGGCAAGGTAGGAGACTACTGTTGTAGTCCAGATAGAGCTGTAGGTGATCTTGAATACAGTAATAAGAGTAAGGATGAAGAGAAATAGATGCATTTTAAGAGATGCTTACAAAGTTTAATTGAATTTGATTGGCCGAGGAACAGAGGTGGGGATGTGAGAATGAGACAGTGAAATATAATCCCAAGACTTCTGATGTAGAGAACTTGGCAGTGTCAGTTATTGAGAAAGGGAACCAAAAGAAAGGAGGTTTAGAGAAAAATTGTTTTCAAGTGTGGAAATGTGGGCTTGAGGTATCTGAGAGACTCAAGTGGTGCTCGTCTCTCTTATTATTTGTCTTCTATTTCCCAATGCTACTTGCAAATAATCTTAATTTGTAAAACTGATTTTATATCTAGTAATTACTTAGGAAGCCAAGAGTTTATTGATAGCATTTCTTTTTCCATCTAAAGACAAATATTCTACCTGCTAGAAAACATTCTATAGGAACGATAAGTTAGAAAACACATCGGTGTGTAAGAAAAACATCGATTGGCTGCCTCCTACATGTTCCCTACTGGGGATCGAGCCCACAAGCCCACATGTGCTCTGACGGAATTGAACTGTCAACCTCTTGGTGCATGGGACCATGTCCCATCAACTGAGCCACACCCGCCAGGGCAGAAGCTTTTAAAATGAAATATTTATTTCTACTTTGCGGTCTTTAGTGTGTAAGACACAGGATTAAGTTATTCTTTTTATTAATTTTTAAAAACAAAGGTATAATACTATATAATAAAATCCTAATATGCAAATCGATGGAATGGGGGAACAACAGGTCTCTATGACGCACACTGACCACCAGGGGGCAAACGCTCAATGCAGAAGCTGCCCCCTAGTGGTCAGTGCGCTCCCACAGGAGGAGCGCCACTCAGCCAGAAGCCAGGCTCACAGCTGGCGAGCATAGTGTCGGTGGTGGGAGCCTCTCCTGCCTCCTTGGCAGCGCGGGGAGTGGGCCTAACCCAGCAGGTGGACAATCCCCGAGGGGTCCCGGAATGCGAGAGGGTGCAGGCCGGGCTGAGGACGCCCCCGCAGTGAACAAATGTCATGCACCTGGCCTTCTAGTTGAAATATAACATTATATTAGTTTCAGGTATTTAGCAGTATACTGATTCAGTATTTGTAAAATTGTGAAATTTTTTTCTTTTAATGAGAACTTTTACAATCTATTCTCTTAGCAACTTTCAAGTATACAATATAGTATTATTAACTATAGTCACCATGGCTTATTTATTTTATAACTAGAGGTTTATACCTTTGGATCCTCTTCAACCATTTTGCCAGGTTGGGTTATTCTTAAACTTTTCTCCTTCTTTTGTTTATGGTATAGTAGACTTTCCTGGTTTTTCCTCCTGCTTCCCTGACCATTCCTTCTCAAGTTTCATCATTAAATATAACTAGTACCATTAGAAAAAATATATCTTTTGTATGTTCTCCTAGGGGCATATTAACAGCAACCATCAATTGAAATATTTACTGTTGAACTAAACATACTGTCAGTAAAAGAGGACCCCCTCACACGTAGATATTAACCATTAAGCCATACACATATTAACATCACTGAACAGATTTTTGGTAACATGTAACCAAAACGTGTATAACACGTTTAGAATTTCAGTATAATTTTAAATTTTACATAAAGTTTAGCCCATGACCTAGATCTCTATATTTTAAATTCATTTTGTGTATTGAAAATAAGGATACTTGTAACTAATTTGGAAAGCAATTTAGCAGCAGTCATCAGGAGCCTTAAAACGGTCAAACTGACAGTTTTTTTTGTTTTTTTTAAAATATATTTTATTGATTTTTACAGCGAGGAAGGGAGAGGGATAGAGAGCTAGAAACGTCGATGAGAGAGAAACATCGACCAGCTGCCTCCTGCACACCCCCCTACTGGGGATGTGCCGCAACCAAGGTACATGCCCTTGACCAGAATCGAACCTGGGACCTTCCAGTCCTCAGGCCGACGCTCCATCCACTGAGCCAAACCGGTTTCGGCCAAACTGACACTTTTTATAATTAATAAAAAATAAAATTAGTAAAACAGATACAAGCAACAATGATATATAATAGGTGCTCAAATATTTGTGATTGGCTGATACAGTTATACTAAAAAATTGGAAATAACTCTGTTAAAAAAGGAAACAAATTAGCTTACACTTATATGTAGTGATTTCTCCTCTCATCTAAAATAGTTATTACCCATGGTTAAAGTTTAATGAACTTACTATGTGCCTAGGACTTCGATTCTTATATACAGGTGTGGGCAAAAGTAGATTTACAGTTGTAATACAAGTAAGTAATAATTAATAATACAATAAACTGTTTCACATACTCATACTTTAAACCTACTTTTGTCCAATCCTGTACATTATTTCATTTACTGGTCCCAAGAATCTTAAGATATTAACATTATCCTATTTTACAGAAAAGGGGCTAAATTTCTTGTAAAAGTTTTTAGTAACTAGCATAAACCTATATCTGAATCTAGAAAATATTTACATTTTAAATACCTGACAACTAATGAATCTCTTATCTCCTCTCAATCTATTCCTAGCAAAAAGAATTCCTAAATGAGTGTCTCTCTAGCACAAAACATGATAGATTTTATTATTATTTTTGTTAATCCTCACCTCAAGGATATTTTTTCCATTGACTTTTAGAAAGTGGGAAGGAGCGGGAAAGGAAGGGAAGAGGGAGGGAGAAAAGGGAAGGAGAAAAAGGAAGGAGAAAAGGAGGGAGAGGGAGGGACAGACAGACAAAGAAAGAGATCAATGTGACATCGATTGGTTGCCTCCTGCACCTGCCCGAACCTGGCTGGGGATCAAACCTGCAACCCAGGTATGTGCCCTTGATTGGAAATCAAACCCGAGACACAAGCTGAGGCTCTAACAACTAAGCCATGCAGGCCAGGGCTATGGTAGAATTTAATAAGCAAAAAGTTTTTAGAGGTCTAGTCAAACTGCTTCAATCTTAAGACAGGAAGTTAAGTTCTACAGAGGTAAGGTAACTTTCCCAGCCACTCAATGACAAATTTGGGTTTTGAATGAGACCTCCTAATTAAAAATTCTTACTACAGAAAGCTATTAAATCTCAGAGGTATATCAACAGATGTATGAGAAAAAATTAACCTACATATTAAAAAAAATTAAAAATGATAAAAAACAATTCAGCAAACAAATTTAATAAAGTCACAATTCACTTGAAGTAAACAAAATGAAACTAACTTACCAAATTTAACTTTTTCTTGACTCTTCATTGTTAGAATATCTGCAATTGCATGTCGCATTTCTTCAATAGGCTTGATTTTTTTAAATGAAGAGAGCAGACACATGTAAGTTTATATCCTCAGACACTACATTGTCCAAGTTTAAAATATTAAATCCAGTGATTAAATTTTATATTATAAACAAGGCAGTGGTTCTTAGACCACTTATTTTGCCACTCAAATTGAAAAAATGGCTGTCTTTTCCAATTTATAAAATAAAAATAAACTTAAGGAATGAAATTTCATCAGTTTAAAATTTTCCCCCATAATTTTTCTTAAGGCTTTGGTAACTATTACTGCTTGCCTGATGTGAACAATATTAGTAAACAAGTAGCAAATTAATATTATTAATATCTATTAAAGAGCTGATTACATTTAAGTTTACATAACCTTTATATTAAGTTTATTTCTTTTCTCCTCATTTGAGTACATAGTTATATTTTTGTGTTTCACATGGTATTAAATGCATCTTTGAACAGCTCAAGGTTGAAATATTCAACAGTTCACTAAGTGTCCATTATATGCCAGATATTATGAGCACTTCCCAGGCACCATGTCTGCTAATGCAACATATTCAAGATACTATATAAAATTCAAGATATTATATAAAAGGTATGCTCTGGCTCATATTCTTAGTTGTAAAAGGTCAAATAGCATTTGTTGGCTTTTTGCTGATATTATTATGAGTAGACCTTTCTTAAGGAAAGGCTAAGGCTAAAAAAAAGAATTTGAAAAAATTATTTGTAAACAATCTTCAAGTATGTATTTTTGAGAAACTCATCCAAAGAAAATACATTTTAGGAACATTTGCCCATAAAAACAAAAACAAAACAAAAAGCCAAACTAACCAAAAAGCCTCAATACAATTTAAAAATAAATTTTAGTATTTAAATTAAATTTCACAGATTTCTTAAGTAGGAAATGTGCAAAATGACAAGATGTGCTAAAATATTTCTCCCAGCAAGCTTCGTTAAATGTACATTTCAGCTTACAGTATATCCATTTTCTAAAATATGATTATCCCTAGCATGTGAGCAAGTTTTAAAAGGCTGAGAAACAGGTTTTATAATATGCAATTCTTATGGCTTTTATCATTCACTACTTCTATATGTATATAAAACCACAATTTTATTAAGTTATGATGTGATATGTCTCAAATAATTCTAAATAATTTACATGCACTGTAATTAATAAGTTTTAATTTCACCTGAGCTCCTGCCAGAATGGCCTTCTCAAAGATTGAGATAATATTTTCAACAGAACTTGTGAGTGATTCAACACGTGCAAGGCATATCCAATACTTAACAAGTTTTTTGGCGTCTGGAATATTTTTAATCAGGTCATTCAGTGTGTCTAATACTTCTTCTTTTGGGCATCCCTAAAATGTCAAGAAATAAAGCGAGTGTTACCTTTTAGCATACAAAGTATAAGTAATTAAGCTCACTATAATAAAAATCAATGATAGAAAAAGTTGATGGAAAATTGTTCATAAAACTATCCACTATTATCCTCTTCACTCCAAATTTATTCTGAATGGCTAGTATGAGGCATATTGGTCATAAGTACAAGGCAAAAGAAAATAATACACTAGTTGAGAAAAATATTCGTAAAAAAACGACTAACACTCTACTTGGTCTTGATATTTATCCTTTTATCGTATGTATTGTAGATTCCACTTGTTAATATTTATATATTTTTGTATCTACCAAGTGTTTCTGAGTGAAAATAGCTCACAGGTTTTAAAATTATATTTGTCAGGTTTTGATATTAAGGTTAAAATGAATCTGTAATGGTTTATGTAAGTAAGAGTTATATATAGTTAAGTAGCAGGGTAGAAAAATTCCATAGTATCAATAAAAAACTCCAGCTAAGCAGATATAAGAATAGAATCAGTTTCCCTGATTGTAATTTTCATTGGTCCTCAAAACTACAAAATGTTTAAAGATGCTCATGAAGACTAAAGTTTGAAATCATACTCTGTATATTCAGTCTTGCTCTGGAACTTAGACAGTAGTGTATGACCAAAGCAAGATTAAAGAGTAGTTAGGAAATAAAGAAAACATTCTGGTGTTAATTATTATAGTCTGTCAAATTTTGGTCCAACAATAAAATACAATAAGTTCTAGATCATAATGATATTGGGTGAGATTAATGAAAGTGTTTGAAAATATTTTAGTCAATTTGAATTTAACCTGTGATAATAAGGACTAGTTTGTATTGCTAGACTTAGTAAATTATTAACACCATAGAGGAATACAATATTTGTAACTCAAGTAAAAAAATCTATTCCTTTGACATATTTCTGTGAACTCAATGAAAATGTAGTTCATTTTATTTTATTTTAAATATATATTTTTTTTATTGATTTCAGAAAGGAAGAGGGGGATTGAAACATCAATGATGAGAGAGGATCACTGATCGCTGCCTCTTTTACGCCCCCTACTGGGGATCGAGCCTGCAACCTGGACATGTACCCTTGACTGGAATTGAACCCGGGACCCTTCAGTCCGCAGGCCAACGCTCTATCCATTGAGCCAAACCGGCTAGGGTGAAAATGCAGCCCATTAAAGGCCAAAGAGAAATAATCTCATAATTAACAGTAAGTCTACATAACACCAGTGACACATTACTTGGTAAAAAAGACTGACAATTAATGGGATATTTATGAAGGTAATTTGCAAACTATAAACTACTAAACAAATATAACATAAAGACACTACCTCATTAATCAGGTTTAGGCATTCAGAAAATGTCTTGTTTACTTTTTCAGTAAATAATCTTTGTTCATCTTCTTCTGCCATGGTAGTCCAAAATGACCCAACTTGTTTTTCATTCTGTCCTTCAGGTTCAGGTTCAGGTTGGGTTACTACTGAGCTAGGAGGCCTTTTCAGCATTTTTCCTTTGCTAGCTCTCCACTCACTCAGACGAGCTCTATAATTATAAGTAGTACATTACTGTGATATTGCTGATAGCATTGTCAAATAGAGGAAAAGTTAAAAAATATTTCAAACCTTTAAGTAGTTCCATGCTAGTGGCAAGACATGGTTCACAAATTCAAAGAAAAAAAATTTAAAAATATCAAAGTGAATTATATGCTCAAAGACATAAGAAAGAATTTTTAAATGGATAGGTTATAAAATACTTCCAAATTTCATTAAGAATTTTAACTGATGTTACATAAAACAATCTAATAAAACACAAACACAATAACTCAGGTCATACTGTTCCACAATATAAATTTGCTTAAATTTGTCTGCACATGACAGTAGAGAATACACACAAAAAATTTTTAATACATTAAAGGAAGTTATAAACCAAATCACAAATTTGAAAATTCAGCTAATGAATTACAACTACTTACTTTCTTTCTTCTACAGTTTCTTTGGGCTGAGCCCTTCTACTGTTGATAGTTGCTTTTGCTATAGTATGCCTGCACTGGTCAATGGTTTTTGACTTTTCTATCTGTTTGATATTAGAAGATGAAGCAGGCCTGGCTATCATTTCAGATGTGATGCTTCTTGATACTGTCTTATTTCTTTTTACTTCCTGAGAAGAAATGGTTTTGACACTAGATAAAACTGTATTTAATTGTAGTAATTCTTTCTCATGAGACCCTTTCCGAACTGTTACATTGGCAATGCCTTGTTTCAGGGATTCCTGGGCATTATGAGTATTACTGTGGTGACTTCTAATAGGAGGACGTAAAAGTTGTTCATTCTGAGATGCAGCCCTCACAAATTTAGTCGTCATATTTGAGGCTCTGTGACTTTTTGCTATTACACTGCTGGTGTTCACAGGCTGAGGTTTTGCGGCCTTAGAGATAGGAGTTGAAAGTTTTGTTGTTGTTGTAGAATGCTCATCTTTGACTTGTACAGGCTTTCTAAATGAATTAACCTTAGATTGAACAATTTGGCCACGATAAGATCCAAGCACAGGTTTCTTGAGCACGTTAGCATCTTGCTTTGGTTTTTCTGTAGTCACTTGTTTCTTTTTATTATTGTTTTTAATGTGAAATGCTTGGCTTAATGTCATACGTTGACCTTGGCGATCATTTGTAATTGGTAACAACTGCAGAGTTTGATTATTATTCTCCAAGTTATATGTATCAGTGTCTATAGTTGAATTGGTTAATTCATTAGAAGGTTTTAACGGAATACAATTTTTTTCCATTGTTATATTATTTTTGCTCCTTGTAGGTCTATGGATATTTTCTTTATCAGCCTAAAAGAGTAATTTGAAACAAATTAGTATTTCAGAATTCATTTCTTTCAGAAAGAGTTTAAGAGAAGGAAAGGGGAAAAGGAACAGTTTTGAGGACTATGTCCTATCTTACCATTTTTGTCTTAAGTTTCAGAACTTTTGTCTCTTCTTGGACCGGGCCCTCAGATGTCATCATTCCCTTGTTTCTACTACTTAAAAAAATAAAAATAAAAGAATTTTTAAACCCCATACCAAAAAGGTTTCCTTTTTTTTGGAAGGAATGGAAAAATATTAACTATTACCTGACTTCATAATTTTAAATTGACCTAAGAACTGAGAGATTTGTCATACGCAACTTTTATTTGACTTAAACTCCTTTTTACATATTTAAGCTGATTAGTACAGACTGTGAGAATCTTTTAGCAAGGAAAAAACAGGGTCAATTAGATGCCATTGATTCTAAGATAAAACTCAAGTTCAGAGATGTAAAAATGGGAAAAAAGTATATTTTCGCATAACAAATTTACAATCTATATAGCTGATTATTATGGTTGTTATGCCTTTCACATCTATTTGCTTAACATCTATTTGCTTAGTCTGCTTGAAGAAGCAGAACTTTGAAACAGCTTGTACTACCCATTTTCAATGATGGCAGAGAAGGATCAAGATGTGCTCCTGAACTGGGTATACTGGTAGCTAGCTTCTGAGTGTAGGTGCTTCTCATTCCTTCCAAGCATTGCCAGTGGCCTAGAGCACAGCAACATTTCTCAAGTTTAAGCTCCTGTATTCAATTCCTGATGGCAAATACTCCTCTTGTTACTACCTGGCCTGCTGTTTAGTGTGGGTGGGAGATGATGCTCAGGGTCAACCTGCCAGGTTGCTCCCAATGTGGTACCTTCACTAATAAGACCACTTATTGATCTCAGATTCTATTACTTCTGGGCTTACAATATACTGTGATACTATCTCACTGACAAAATTAGAAGCAATCTTAATTTTTTTGGTTAATCCTCACCTGAGGATATTTTTCCCATTGCTTTTTTTTAGAGAGTGGAAGGGAGAGGAGCAGGGGAGAGAGAGAGAAAGGAGAAAGAGAGGAAGGGGAAAAGAGAGGGAGGGAAAGAGGGAGGGAGGGAGGGAGGGAGGGAGGGAGGGAGGGGGAGAGGGGGAGAGAGGGAGAGAGGGAGAGGGAGAGAGAGAGAGAGAAGAGAGAAACATTGATGTGAAAGGAACATACTGATTGGTTGCCTCTTGCACACGCCCCAACTGGGACTGGGGATTGAACCTGCAATCCAGATATGTGCCCTTGACCAGAAATCGAACTCAAGACCCTTCGGTGCATGTGCCAACACTCTAATCACTTAGCCACACTGGTCAGGGCTAGAAGCAATCTTAGTAACAATTAACCTATTTTTCCTCCACCAAAGACTACCAGCCTGTCTCTGGTACACTCTTCCTTCCAGTCTAAAGCATGAACCTACAACATGCCGATTTAGGGTCAAACTCTCCATTCCTACACCTGTGTTCCCCATTTCAATATATGGTTTCACTATAGACTCAGTTATCTAAATCAAAAGCCTAAGATCATTCTTTTGTTTGTTTTAAACAAGGAACTGTGGGATTTATGAAAATGTTTATTCTAAAGTAAAGCAACATAAATGTGAAGTTAAAAGCTTAAACATTTTTTATTTGGAAATAATGGCAGACTTACATAAAGTTGCAAAATTATAAATAGTTCAAAGAATATCCATATATTCTTTACTCAGATTTGTCTACTGCTAGCATTTTATCCCACTTGCATTTTCATTTGCACTCTTTCTGAACATGTGCATGTGTGGAGTACATACAATTTTTATTATCATTTTAATATAAGTAAACAGACTCAAAGAGACCAAGTACCACCCCCCCCCGCCCCCGCCCTGAGGTTTATAATTATAATTATAGTGGCAGACTTAGGTGTTCCAGCCCAGTCCTTATCACTCTAACCTCATACTCTTAAATTGCACAAAGAGCCTGGAAGAATGCCATACCAGTTATTTGAAAAGAGTGAGGGGACCTTTTGACTTTCTTCTTTATATACTTTCAGGGTTTTTGTTTTAGTCACAACCATGTACTATTTTAAAAATTTTAACAAAACAATACAAATATATTCCTATGGATCACTGAGACTACAACAAATGATTTCCAAACATTTAGGAGGGCCGCCTCCCAAAGAACAACACTCCCCGACCCCACACATACACTCCAAAACCTTGTAAATTATACAAAGACTGGCCTCTGTAGAACTGTATAAACCATGTCAATATTTTGATAAAAATACACATTTTGCTTTAAAATTGTTTCCTCTTAGAGTGTGAATTTACACAGGAAATGGTGATCTGATGCCGCACAATCCAGTAAGGTAGCCACTAGCCACTTACAATGTGGCTAATCCAAATTGAGGTGCGCTGAAAGTATTAAAAACAGACCCAGATTTTGAAAACTTAATACCAAAAAGAATATAAAATATTTCAATTTTAAAGTATTACATGTTAAAATGACAACACAGGAAATGTTGCATTAAACAAAATGTCATTAACCCATTGTACCCCATAAGCGTCTGTAGACACAAGTGGAGGACCTTCCCCACCCACCACGCGTGTCTATTAAAAAAACACGTTTTCCCTAAGTGGCAAGCCCTGATAAACTTTAAAATCTTTTTTTTTTTTTTTTTGCATGAATTTTCGGCTGAAAATATTCAAGAACACCCGAATTGTAATATATTTATTTTTATAATATTAACTGCAAATTGATTTTTTAAATTAAATTCAAAATACCGTGGCGTGTGGGGATGGTTTTCGTTTTGGACGCGTGGTAGTTAACTGGTTAAAATTCATTTCAGCCCAACTGGTGTTGCTCAGTAGTTGAGAATTGAGCCATGAACCAAGAGGTCACTTGATTCCCGGTCCGGGCACATGCCCAGGTTGCAGGCTCGATCCCCAGAAATCAATGATTCTCTTTCATCATCGATGTTTCTCTCTCTCTCCCTTCCTCTTTCTTTAATACCAATAAAAACATATTTAAAAAAAATTCATTTCACCTTAAAAAAACTTTAAAAATGTAGCTACTAGAAAATTTTTAATTACACATGTGGCTTACATTACATTTTTATTGGAAAGATCTAAGTTTTACCAATCGGCAAAAGAAGGTGTTTTGCTTTTTTTTTTTACCTCACCTGGAGAATTTCTGATTTTCCTGTTTGTATGCAAAAAAGGTTTTTCTTTTTAACAGATGCTCCTTGAGTTTTTGTTTTCTTTGCTCTGAATAACAAAACAGCTACAAGTCAACATTAGTTACAATAACATCAAATAAATATTGACTAAATGAAGATTTTCAATTCGACAAATGTTCTACTTAACATCACATCTTATAGACAGCAGAAAATGGCCCAGCATTTAGTGTTGCCTTTGGAAAACCTTACTATTACAAGGCTGTTATTATATGGTTGGTCCCACAACCACTCTGCACAAGAATCGCATGACCTTCTATCCTGAAATGAAACATCTGGAGAACATAATTTTCAACATATGGTTACTGAAAGGCAAGCTTTAGGAAACAAACTGGGAGAGGTGAAGACACCAGACTCCAAATTTTAATTTACCCTAGTTGAGCTGGGTGACATTTCCTTGTTCTGTTTTCCCAAGTGTCGGCCAAAGAAATAACCCTATGACTTCTGAAGACCTAGCCAACCCTCCATTTCCATCACGTCCAGGGCGTTACTCAGGGCGCATCCGAAGAGACAATCCCATCGCGAGGCGTTGACTCCCAGCTCCGGAGGTGGGGCCGCCCCGAGCGGACGCGTTCGGTTCTCCGCGCCGACGAAGCCCGGCCCCGCGGGCCCCGCCCCACAACGCCGGTTCCGGCCGCAGCCCCGCACGCGCCCCCTCGGTAAACGCCGTCCTGACAGCCGGCCGGCCTCGGCCGCCAGGGGCTCACGCCGCGCCGGTAAGGGCTGCAACGCGAAGCGACCGACCCGCAAACTGCCGCCGCGGGGCGGGTACCACTCGGGCAAGAAGGCAGCTGCGGGCGGCCGAGTGCCCCGCGGAGCGTCAGGGCTGCAGCTGGTCTGCGGACCCAAGGTCCTGACCGTTGGGCGTCCCTTCCACCCCCAGCCCGGCTGCCCCGTCCCCTCGCCGGGTGGCGCGGCCCTCGCCCCGCGGCCCTCACCGCTGAACGCGAGCTGGGCCCTCTGGCTCGGGGGAAGCTGCAGGTCGCCTGGAACCGCTGGGGCGCTCATCGCAGGGCGCAGGCGGAGGAGGCGTCTCCGATGGCCGCGCCGCGATCCCTCACTCTAAAGCCCGCGGCGCGACGCACGGCGGGAGAGGCGCGGCCGCCGCCTCCGCCCATTGGTGCCGGCGTGAATTGAATGGGCCAATGGGCGCAGGGGGCGGAGCCTGCGGCGGGTCGTGGGTCTGCGGGTTTCTGTTAGGGCGGCCCTGGCTGAATCCCAGGTTTTCAAACCAAAACAGCGCTGTCTCGGACCGCGTTGGCGGCTGCCTGCCTGCAGAGTCTCTGCTATACAGCAGTAGGACTAGCAGTTACACACCGACAGTCCATAAGGAAGGCAGACGGGAAGAGTGTCGTTTGGCTGCAATTCTAATTAAAAATGGGCGTGTTCACCGAGATATAAGCGCGAACTACCTACCGAGAGCCTGTGCATTTCCCTGTCACAATGACCGCATCCAGCTCTCAAGTGGGACGTCATCATCTCCTGTTTCTTGGATGAGGAGACAAGCTCAGAAGTTATTTGTTCACAAAGCTTGCAAAGGGCAGCTGAAATTAGGATACAAATTATTTTGTACTATGCAATAATCAGATGCAAAAACGAGAGGAAGAGAGAGGGATAAAGTGAGAATAGATCCTTATAATACTCCTGTAAGGTTAAAAATAGCACTTGTTGTAGACATTTTGAATGTGCGTTTAAGTGTGCTGCCATAATTTTTCAGTTCCCATCTAAAAACATCTATCTTGCCGAAACCGGTTTGGCTCAGTGGATAGAGCGTTGGCCTGCGGACTCAAGGGTCCCAGGTTCGATTCCGGTCCAGGGCACATGCCTTGGTTGCGGGCACATCCTGTGCAGGAGGCAGCTGATCGATGTGTCTCTCTCATCGATGTTTCTAACTCTCTCCCTCTCTCTTCCTCTCTGTAAAAAATCAATAAAATATTAAAATAATTAAAAATATCTATCTTCATAAAAGCCTAGCAAACATCCAATCCACGAAACAAAATAACTCAGCTAGAAAAGCTTTTGGTTTTGGGGTGGGAGAGTTTTGTCTGTACTGTGCCTTTCTGGTTTTAAGCATTGGATTCATAACATTTCTCCAACTTGCCTGATTACTGCATTAAGGCTGGGCTGGATGGACTATTTCAGCCAGGTTCTAAGCGCAGACGGAGATGGGAGGACGCAATTTCTACTAGTACCTCCCTTGCCCAGGATCTAAGGGCCTCCACAGCTGGCTCTCAACCGTGGTCAGCTTTCCCTGTCTTTCTCTGCTTTTTTTCTTCAGGCATCTTATGGTAGCATCTTGCTAACGAGCAAGTGAGTTTGGGATATTCTGTAGTTTTTTCCTTGATAAAACAACTCTGAGAGAACCATCCGCCAAACAGTGCTTATCACCATCCTTAAGATATCACTGCTGTGTACACGGTACTGTTAATATTGTGGGTTATTTAACTAAAGTTTGATCAGACAGGTTGGGTAACCAGGGATCCCATTATGTGACAGAGAACAGTTTAACAAAATGAAACAGTTAAAAAGTGACTCAAGAACCTCCAAAGAATTATGTTAAATGAAAGAAGCCAGCCACTAAAGGTTACACAAATAGTATGATTCATTTACATAAAATATCCAGAATAGATACATCTGTAGAGACATAACACAGATTGGTGTTTGCCAGGGGCTGGAGTAGAGGAGAATGGGGAGAGACCACTTAGTAGATAAAGGGTTTTACTTTGAGTGATGGAACTAGATAGAGGTAGTGGTTGTACAACATTGTGAGTGTATTAATACCACTGAGCTGTTCACTTTAAAATGGTTAATTTTATGTTATGTAAATTTCAATTTTTTTTTATCCTTATCTGAGGACATGCTTAGAGAGAGGAAGGGAAAGAGAGAGAGAGAGAGAAACATCAATGTGAGAGAGAAAAAAGGATCACTTGCCTTCCATACATGCTGGGACCTGGGATCAAATGTGCCCTGCCTGGGAATGGAACTAGCAACCTTTCAGTGCACAGCATGATGCTCAACCAAATGAGCCACTCCGGCCAGGCCCAGTATTTTTTTTTTTTTAATATTTTTATTGAGGTATTATATGTGTACATATCTTACTATTACCCCCCCACCCCACACCCACACATGCCCTCCCCCCCCAGAGTTTTGCGTCCATTGTTTATGCTTATATGCATGCATACAAGTCCTTCGTTTGATTTCATAACTCCCCCACCTTTCCCAAACTTTCAGTATTTTTTTTTAAGTGGCATATGTAAAAAGGCTAAGCAACCAGCTGACTGGTCAGTAGGTATGACGCGCACTGACCACCAGGGGGCAGACGCTCAACGCAGGAGCTTTGCAGAGTGCCCTCTCGCACTCCAGGACCCCTTGGGGGATGTTGGACTGCCTGTTTTGGCCTGATCCCCGCAGGCCAAGCTGAGGGACCCCACCTGCAAGAGGGACCCCGACTCACTCCGCAGACGCCCTTCAAGCTCTGGCGCCGCCCTAGGTGCGGCTGGCTGGGGAGGGACCCTGGGAGGTTGGCTCCAGAGCGTGTCCAGCCTGTCTCGCCCAGTCCAGCCCCACCAGCCACCTTCTATTTAATTTCCTTTTAATGTGCATGAATCCACGCACCAGGCCTCTAGTAATTATAATTTTAAAAAGTGACTCAAAAAGAAAGCTGTACTCTTGTTTCCTGGGAGTTTGTTTTTTTTTTAATTATTATTACTGCTTCAATTTCATCAGTAGTTATCAGCCTATTCAGGTTTTGTGATTCTTCCTGATTGAGTTTTGGAAGATTGTATTTTTCTAGGAATATGACCATTTCATCCAGGTTATCTAGTTTGTTGGAATATAGTAGTTCATAGTATTTTTTTTTTTTAACCATCCTTTGTATTTCTGTGGGGTCAGCTGTTACTTCACCTCTTTTGTTTCTGATTTTGTTTATTTGGGTTCTTGATGAGTCTGGCAAAGGGCTCATCAATCTTGTTTATCTTTTCAAAGAACCATCTCTTGGTTTTATTGACCTTTTGTATTTTTTTTTTCTTTTTTTAGTTTCTATGTTATTTATTTCCGCTCTGATCTTTATTATGTCCTTCCTTCTACTTACTCTAGGCTTTTCTTATTGTTCTCTTTCTATTTTAAGTTGTAGTGTTAGATAACTTATTAAATGTTTTTCTTGTTTTTTGAGGTAGACCTATAATGCTATGAACTTCCCTCTCAGGACTGCTTTCACTGAGTCCCATAGATTTGCGGTTGTTGTGTGTTCATTTTCATTTGTCTCCAGGATGTTTTTAATTTCTTCTTTGATCTCTTTGGTAACCCATTCATTGTTTAATAGCATGCTATTTAGCCTCCTTGTATTTGAATGTTTTTGAGTGTTTTTATTGTAGTTGATTTCTAATTTCATGCCATTGTGACTTGAGAAGATGCTTGATATGATTTCAATCTTCTTGAACTTATAGAGACTTAGTTTGTGTCCTAACATGTGGTCTATTTTTTAAAATGATATGGAATTTTTGGACTGAAACCCGGATTCTTTGTCCGCCGAAATTGAAGAATGAATCCATGGACAGAAAGTGGTATAGCAAAGGTGGAGATTTATTGAAGAACAAGTACAGACTCCCACATGGGGAGAGGGAAAGAGTCCCACAGAAGGGACTCCCAAGTAGGGAGGGGGAAAGGGTCCCACTGAGTTCCCTTTCCTTATGGCTTATAAAGGCTGCAGATCCTGGTGCCTTGATATCCCCTCTGATTGGTCACTATTCCCTTAGACTGGTTACTACAGTAACTCCTGGGCTCAAAGGTTGAACCTCACATGGAACAGGTGAGGTTCTCCTCCCCAACCCTCTCCTTCCTTATTGTTTTCCCATTCCCTTTGGGCTTTCTTCTTCTCCTTCTGGATGAAGGGCTTCCTTCTCTTTATTTTGTAAATATAGACCTTTTGCAGTTCCCAGCTCCCTCATTCTATGGAAATGTACCTGTTGCTGCTCTGCAGCCCTGTGCTTCCTCCATGGTCCCCTTAATTCCCAAAATTTCTAAAATTTCCTAAACCTGTCCTATCTTATCCCTAAAATTCCTGTTTGAAAAATATCCCATGTGCACTTGAGAAGAATGTCTGTTCTGTAGCTTTGGGGTGAAATGTTCTGTAAATGTCAATTAATTCCATCTGATCTAGTGTGTCATTTAGGATCGCCGTTTCCTTGTTAATTTTTTTCTAGAAGATCTATTCAGTGATGTCAGTGCGGTGTTAAAGTCCCCTACTATGATTGTATTGCTGTTGCTCTCTCCCTTAAGATCCTCCAGAAGTTTATATATATATATATTTGGATGCTCCAATATTGGGTGTATATGTTTACCAGAGTTATATCCTCTTGTTGTATCCATCCCTTTAATATTATGAAGTGGCCTTCATTATCTCATTATGGCCTTCATTTTGAAGTCTATTTTGTCAAATATGAGTATTGCTACTCCAGCTTTTTTTTTTTTTTTTCATTTCTGTTCGCCTGGAAACTTTTTTTCTATCCCTTTACTTTCATTCTGTATGAGTCCTTTGTTCTGAGGTGGGTCTCTTATAGACAGCAGATGATATATGGGTCATGTTTTCTTATCCATTCAGGTATCCTATGTCTTTTGATTGGAGCATGTAAGCCATTTACATTTAAGGTTATTATTGATAGGTACTTATTTTTACCATTCTTACTATTTATGCCTGTTTTCTTCTCTTTCTCTCTATTTCTTCTTCTTACAATAGTCCCTTTAGCATTTCTTTTTTAAAAAATATATATTTTATTGATTTTTTACAGAGAGGAAGCTAGAGGGATAGAGAGCCAGAAACATCAATGAGAGAGAAACATCTGCCTCCTGCACACCCCACACTGGGGATATGCCCGCAACCAAGGTACATGCCCTTGACCGGAATCGAACTTGGGACCCTTCAGTCCGCAGGCTGACACTCCATCCACTGACCCAAACCGGCTTCGGCCCTTTAGCATTTCTTGCAGTGCTGGTTTGATGGTACTAAGCCAGTCACAAAGATAAGTCTCACATGATCTCACTCATATGTGGAATCTAATGAACAAAATAAACTGAGCAAAATAGATCCAGAGGCATAGAAGCATGGAACAGACTGTTGAATCTTAGAGGGAAGGCAGGGAAGGGTGGGTGGATGGGAAGAGATCAATCAAAGAACTTGTATGCATATATGCATAACCCATGCATACAGACAATAGGGTGTTGAAGACCTGGGGTGGGGGGCAGGTGCGGGCTAGAAGAGGTCAATGGGGTAAAAGGGGACCATATGTAATACTTTCAACAATAAAGATAAAAATAAATAAGTAAGTAAGTAAGTAAGTAAGTAAGTAAATAGCTGGAGATCTCAATAGACTGAGATGGTCAGTAGGAAAACCTACAAAACTGCTAGGTTTTCCAACATTACAATTCTCATCTTACTACTTCTACAGTGGTATGTTTTTAAAGTCATCCTTCCTCCCACAATTCCACAATTGTTGGAAGGAGGACAGACTGCTTTCTAAAAGATCCAAAGAGCAGCCTTCCAGAACAGGTCTTCATCAATACAGCTAACCATGAAACTACTACTGTAGTCACCTGGAGTATCGATGATCAGCTTTAGTTGTTCCTTCTGTGGTCATGCGAAACAGGGAAAGAACAGGGCAGAGTGAACAGGGCAGAGCAATACAAGGGGCAGAAGAAAACGGGGACGCAATGAAGACGTGAATTCCATGGAGGAAGGAACCTCAAGAAAGAGGGAATGGCCCAGTGTTGGGTGCTAAAGAGATCAGGTAGGATTGGGATCGAAAGGAACCTTTGGATGCAGAAGTTAGAAGGCTCTGACAAAATCATTCTGTGGAAAGAACAAAATACTGCTGAGAGAAATTAAAACCCTAAATAAGTGAAGTAGAGAATATTCATATGGATTAGAAGATCCTATATTAAGATATCTATTCTCCAAGTAGATTTATTCAATCCCATCAAAATAAAACTCCTAGAAGGCTTTTCTATTGAAATTGACATTGAATTCTAAAATTTAAAAGGAAATGTAAATGATCTAGAGTGGAACAACAGAACAAAGTTGAAAGATTAACACTACCTGATTTCAAAATGTATTTATAAAGCCACAGTAATCCAAGACAATGTGGCTTTGGTGTAAAGAACAACAAGTCAATGAAATACAATAGAGATCCAGAAATTCAGGGTGAGACAAAAGTAGGTTTACAGTTATGAGTACTCAACAACACAAGAATTAATTCTTGTATTCTTATTTATTAATTATTATTTTCCATATGAACAAATGTAAACCTACTTTTGCCCCACCCTGTATACTCAAGGCACTATGATCAGTCAGTTTTCTACAAGTTTCAAAGACAACTCAATAGAGGAGAAGGATAATCTTTCCAAATAATGGTGTTGGGACAATTGGCTATGCACATACTAAAGATTAAGCAGAAAGTAACCAATTCTCCATCAACGGATGAATGGATAAACAAATTGTTAAAGAGTTATATAATTGACTACTACTCAGCAATAACAAGGGACAAAATATTGAGAAATGCAACAACTGGATGAGTCATAAAAACATGGCATTGCATTTAAGCCAAACACACTACAATACCTTATGATTCCATTTACCTGAAATTCTAGAAAAGGCAAAACTATAGGGATAAAATGCAGAACTAGTAGTTCTTAGAGGCCAAGAACTTGGGGGACACAATTTAATACAAAGGGCCAGAGGAAACTTTTTAAGGTGATTAAAATATTCTATACATGATTGTGGATAAATGATTATAATAAAAACTCATCATGTTGTATAGTTAAAAACTTTTATTGGATGTAAATTATATCTAACTACATAAAGGAACTTGAAGGAAGGAAGGAAATAGCTACGTAGTGCTTAAATGAGTTTTTGGATAAGGTTCTTAATATGTCAAGAAAATATTTATCTATCCCTAAAGTTGTTGGTTGTTGTTTTTTTAAATTAGGGATGTTGAATTGTGTCAAATGTCTTCACTATTCTTTTGATCATTTGAATTTTCTTTTTTGACCTATTAATTAGTTAAATTTTGAATACAGATGTCCTAATGTTGAATTGTATTTGCAGGTCTTGGATAAATGCCACTTGGATTGTGTTATACCATTCTTTTAATATTCTCTTTATTTGGTTTTGCAAATATTTTATATAAGATTATGCATTCATATTTGTGTGACCCCCTTCTATATACTTTCTTATAGTATTTTTGTTGGGTTTTGGAATCATTTTTTCTGACTTCATAAAAAGAATTTAGAAACTTTCTTTGTGCTCTGGAAATGTTTAGGTGGTAAAATAATTATTTTTTCTGTCAAAGTTTTAAAGAATTCACTTGTGAAATTATTTGGTCCTGAAGTGTTTGTTTGTTCCTCTTTGATAATGTACTAAATTTTAGGTTTTAAAATTTATTTTATGGGGTTAATTTGAATGTTCATATTCTTCAAACACTCATTTCAATCAAGTTTTCATATTCATTTGCACAGGGCTTTGTAAAATGTCTTTTATGAGAACTACACCTGTCAATCCATTCCATGTGAGATCCTAATAGTCTGCCCTTCATGGGTGTTGAGGGAATCCCACATACACTGATATATAAAGGCAAATGTAATCATCAGGCACTTAAGGGAATAGTAGTATGTAGAAAGGGAAAAATTCCCCCTTCTCTCCTCTGGTTCTTTTGGCTGGTTGGATAATCAAATCAACGTGAGACAGAATGACAAGCAAAAATAGAATTTAATATTGTGCACACAGGAACCCCATGTACCTCGCATACACAAGAGATTCATAAGCAGAAAGGGAAAATGAGGTACATATGACATTCTGAGCTAGAAACGAGGTAAGACACCTTGTGGCTTCAGAAGTTCATTGCAGGGAGGGCACATGTTCAGTAATTAGTAGTTTGCCCTGCCATGTAGATAGGTCAAGAAAAGTTATCTCTGAAGACTGATGGTTGCAGAGGTGAAGGAGGTTAGGGGACTAAATGAAAAAGGTGAAGGGCCTGGCTGACGTGGCTCAGTGGTTGAGCATAGACCCATAAACCAGGACACAGTTCAATTCCCAGTTAGGACAAATGCTTTGGTTGTGGGCTCAAGCCCCCAGTAGCAGGTATGCAGGAGGCAGGTAATCAATGATTCTCATCATTGGTGTTTCTAGCTCTCTCTCCTTCTCCCTTCCTTTCTCTGAAATCAAAACATATCTTTAAAAAGTGAAGGGATTAAAAAGTACAAATTGGTAGTTACAAAATAGTCATGGGGGTATAAAGTACAGCATGGAATATAGTCAATAATATTGTAATAACTATGTATGGTGTCAAGAGGGTACTGGAAATATTGGGAGAACACTTTGTAAACTATATGACTGTCTAATCATTATACTGTACATCTGAAACTAATACAAAATAATATTGAATGTAAACTGTAATTGACAAATAAACTTTAAATTAAAAAATAGAAAAAGAAAGGTTATCTCTGATAATCTCTTACTATGGGCAAATAAATTCAAATTCCTCTAGATCAGTGGTTCTCAACCTTTCTAATGCCGCGACCCTTTAATACAGTTCCTCAGGTTGTGGTGACCCCCAACCATAAAATTATTTTTGTTGCTACTTTATAACTGTAATTTTGCTACTGTTATGAATCATAATGTAAATATCTGTGTTTTCCGATGGTCTTGGGCTCTACAGCAGCGATTCTCAACCTGTGGGTTGTGACTTCATAACTGTAATTTTGCTACTGTTATGAATCGTAATGTAAATATCTGTGTTTTCCGATGGTCTTAGGCTCTACAGCAGCGATTCTCAACCTGTGGGTTGTGACCCACAGGTTGAGAACCGATAGCAGGGTCGCCTAAGACCATCGGAAAACACAGATATTTACATTACGATTCATAACAGTAGCAAAATTACAGTTATAAAGTAGCAACGAAAATAATTTTATGGTTGGGGGTCACCACAACCTGAGGAACTGTATTAAAGGGTCGCGGCATTAGAAAGGTTGAGAACCACTGCTCTAGATAGTTGGGGAAGGGGGCAAAAGTTTCTCTGGAGCCTACAAGGTCTTGGTGGCTTTTAGCCCAAAATAATCTGCATACCACAGAGACACATCTTGGGGTGACTTGTTCTGAACCCTGCTCACCTAAAAATAAAAGGCCTTTCAAAGTGAGAGGCAACAAGCATTTATTGGAGATCAATAAGAATAGCTATTTGGGATGCACTGATTCATGCAAAAGCCCAAATAGTATTCTGATTAGGAGACAAAAGCAATGAGTACTTATAAGAAAGGGAAAGGGATCAATGACATCAATAGAAGGAAGGCATTTCTATTGGTGCAAATAACACAATGGTGATGTTAATTCTAGAGAATGTTTTTAATTACCAGTCCAATTGTCATCAGGTCAGTAGTCATAATATCTGCTATCTTGTTATTGTTGTTGAGTTTGGGACACCTTGTGGCTTTAGGCCCAGTTCAAAGGTAATTTTGCCTGTTTTAACATTTCAAAGGTTTGAGGCATAAGACAAGGCAGTTCCTGTGGCATAGCAGCTCTAGTTTCATTTTAAAGTGACTTTGTTTATATTATTTTAAAGCCCTACAGTTGCTTAAAGGAGAAGGAACAGAGGAAATAGAATAGGAGGCTACTGCAGAGTGAAGAACTCAGAGATGTAATTGAAGAAAACTTCATTAAAAATATACAATGAAAACTCTAGTGGATGTAATTAGAACACTCAAGTGTTCCTGGAACTTAAAAGTACTCTAGAAGTTTTTTAAAAAAAATTCCTAACTTAAAAATTCAGTAGAAGGAATGGATTAAAAATGGCAGCAGAGTAAGTGGATTCGACATAGACATGCTCCCAGGATCAAACTGGAATTACAAGTAAAATGCAAAGAAACCCACCCTGAATAATCAATTGAAGACTAGATGGAGAGAACCCTGATAACCAAGGATGAAAAGTGGAGACCGCATAGAGACTGGTAGGAAGTGCAGAGGTGTGAAAGGGCTTCCACAGACAGCACCTGAAGTTCTGGAGATGTATCTCAGCTGTGGGGAGTTGCAACTGAGAACTCTGGGGTCTAATCTCCAAGCTGGGTCAACCAGCAGAGAGCGACAGAACTGAGAAAGGTGCCCACATAACACTGGCTGTGAAAAGCAGTAGGGTTGCTGTCTGCCAGAGAGAGACAGAAATGCAGGCACCCTCTTAAAGGGCCAAAGCACAAAATTTTGAGTGCAGCCACTCACCTTGGGCTCCAGCAGAGGGAGGGCAGAATGGACTGGAGCTGTGTAAGCATAAGCCAGGGTTGGGGGCTCTGGGGTTAGAGCTTGGAAGGCAGACACCCCAGTTTCCTGTGTTGAGTCATTCCCTCATGCTGCAGCGGTCATCTTTCTCGGGCAAAGGTCTGCTATCCAGGCTGTTTTTGCCTGAGGGGAAGACAGTTGCCCCACCCTATTGGAAAATCCCTTGCCCCACCCTGTGGAGTTTCTGAGGGCCATTAAGAGACTGAGAATAACAATTAGCCTCCAGGCAGAAGCAATTGCCCCACCCTGTTGGAAAACCTCTCACCTCACCTGTGGACAATTACTTGAAGCAATTCAAGACTGAATCCAATCAGTCTACAGGCAGAGGCGGGTCTCTGGAGGCTTTGAGTATTTGCCTGATCTAATTAGTAGGAAACAGTGTTTTGGTCCCTGCTGCAGGTACTGCCCCAGATGGTGCAGTGAGGCAAAAGCCAGCAGAACCCAAGCACCTGCAGCTGACACATGCAGCTGACACCTGCAGGACAAGCTCCATGGGGGAAGGGAGTACAGCTCAAACAAGGACAATCAAGGCATGACTCAAGGCAGACCCAGCCTCTGGGCTAAGGAGTTCCCGACCACTGGAAGACTAGGGGCTTCAACCTCTTGGACTTCAATCAGGTTGCCCAGGGCCAGAAAGAGAGAGTGACTCATATTCACCTTCACTAGAGAAACTCCCAGGAGACACACCTGTTATACAGGTGCTTTGGGTCGGCTATTTGTGGGGCTTACTGAATTTTTCTCAGATTCAGAGAAAAATACAGTAAGCCCCACAAATAGCAGACCCTAGGAACCTGTATAATAGCTGGCACGATGACATGGGGGTTGAACCTCATTGGCAGCAAGTAAGATGGAGGGTCCCTCCCACAAACCAGAAATCAACAATCAAGTCCAAATTGCAACAGGAGAGCCCAAATAACACAAGGGGCATTCCTAGAGCATCCAACTCAGGTGAACAAAGAGACTGCACCACTGGATCCCTCAATACACCTTCTACATAGGCCATCCCACAAAGACTGGGAGGCATAACAGTTCTATCTAATACATAGAGACAGATAAAATGGGGAGACAAAAAAACAACCCACTAATTAGATAACAGAAGGAATCTCCAGAAGAAGAAATAAAAGAAATGGAGGCAAGCAACATATCAGACATAGAGTTAAAAGCAATGGTTATAAAGATGCTTAAGGAACTTAGTACAAATTACAACATCATGAAAAGGGAAATAGAGACCATGAATAAGAACCAGACAGAAATGAAGAATGATATATCTGACATCAAGAACACACTGGAATGTCCTGGCCGGTTTTGCTCAGTGGATAGAGCATTGGCCTGCGGACTGAAGGGTCCCAGGTTTGATTCTGGCCAAAGGCACATGCCCAGGTTGTGGGCTCGATCCCCAGTGTGGGGAATGCAGGAGGCAGCCAATCAATGATTCTCTCTCATCATTGATGTTTCTATCTCTCTCTCCCTCTTCCTTCCTCTCTGAAATCAATAAAAATATTTTTATAAAAATTTAAAAAAGAACACACTGGAAGGTATTAAAAGTAGACTGGATGAAGCAGATGATTGAATCAGCAATTTGGAAGATGAGGTAGAAATAAATAGCCAATTAGAACAGCAAGTAGAAAAAAGAATTAAAAAGCAGGAAGATAGCTTAAGGGAGCTCTGAGACAATATGAAACAAGACACATCCACATTATAGGAATACCAGAAGGGGAAGAGGGTGAGCAAGGAACAGAGAATCTGTTTAAAGAAATAATGACAGAAAACTTTGCCAATCTGGTGAAAAAAAAAAGTCACACAAGTTCAGGAGGCACAGAGAGTCCCAATCAAGATGAACTCAAAGAGACCCACACCTAGACACATCATAATTAAAATGGCAAACATTAAAGACAAAGAAAGAATCTTAAGGGCAGCAAGTGGGAGACAGAAAATTACCTACAAAGGAGACCCCATTAGAATATCAGCTGACTTCTCAATTGAAACACTTCAGGCCAGAAGGGAGTGGCATGAAGTACTGAAAGTAATGAAAAGCAAGGGCCTAAATCCAAGACTACTGAATCCAGCAAGGCTATCATTTTAAATTGACGGTGAAATAAAAATCTTCCCAGATAGAAAAGGTTAAAGGAGTACATTACCACCAAACCAGCAATGCAAGAAATGTTAAAGGGACTGTTTTAAGAGGAAGAAGAAAAGGAGAGAGAGAAGATCATAGACATAAATAAAATAAAAAAGGCAATAAATAAATACCTATCAATAATAACCTTAAATGTAAATAGATTAAATGCTCTAGTTAAAAGATATAGGGTGACTAAATGGATAAGAAAACATGACCCAAATATATGCTGTCTACAAGAGACCCACCTCAGAACAAAAGACATACACAGATTGAGAATGAAGGGATGGAAAAATGTGTTCCATGCAAATGGAAAGGAAAAAAAAGTTGGGGTAGCAATACTTATATCAGACAAAAAAAGACTTCAAAACAAAGGCTATAACAAAAGAAAGAAGGCCACTTCATAATACTAAAGGAAATGATTCAACAAGAAAATATAACCCTTGTAAACTTGTATGCGCCCAATATAGGAGCACCAAGTACATAAAAAACTCTTGATGGGCTTTATTGGAGAGATTGACAGCAATACAGTCATAGTAGGAGACTTTAACATCCCACTGACATCACTGGATAGATCTTCCAGACAAAAAATTAACAAGAAAACAGAGGCCTTAAATTACACACTAGATCAATGGAGCTAACTGATATTTACAGAACATTTCACCCCAAAGCAACAGAATATACACTCTTCTCAAGTACACATGGAACATTCTCAAAGACAGACCACAAGTTAGGGCACAAAACAAGTCTAAACAAATTCAAGAAGATTGATATAATACCAAGCATCTTCTCAGATCATAATGGCATGAAGTTAGAAATCAACTACAATAAAAAAATCTCAAATACACTCAAATACATGGAGGCTAAATAGCATGTTATTAAACAATGAATGAGTTACCAATGAGATCAAACAAGAAATTAGAAGCTTCCTGGAGACAAATGAAAATGAATATACAACCACCCAAAACCTATGAGACATGGTGAAAGCAGTCTTGAGAGGGAAGTTCATAGCACTAAAGGCCTACCCCAAGAAACAAGAAAAAATTCTAATAAACTAACCCTACAACTTAATGAACTAGAAAGAGAATAGCAAGAGGAGTAGAAGGAAGGAAATAAAGATCAGAGTGGAAATAAGTGACATAGACACTGAAAAAATACTACAAAAGATCAATACATCCAAGAGCTGGTTCTTTGAAAAGATAAACAAGATTGATGAACCCCTAGCCAGATTCATCAAGAAACAAGGAGAGCCCTAGCCGGTTTGGCTCAGTGGATAGAGCATCGGCCTGCGGACCAAAGGGTCCCGGGTTCGATTCCGGTCGAGGGCACATACTTCGGTTGCAGGCTTCTCCCCAGCTGGGCCCAGGTCCAGGCTCGTGCAGGAGGCAACCAATTGATGTGTCCCTTTCACACTGATGTTTCTCTCTGTCCTCCCCTCTCTCTTCCACTCTCCCTAAAAATCAATGGAGCCGAAACCGGTTTGGCTCAGTGGATAGAGCGTCAGCCTGTGGACTCAAGCGTCCCAGGTTCGATTCCGGTGGGGGGCATGTACCTTGGTTGCCGGCACATCCCCAGTAGGGGGTGTGCAGGAGACAGCTGATCGATGTTTCTCTCTCATCGATGTTTCTAACTCTCTATCCCTCTCTCTTCCTCTCTGTAAAAGAAAAAAAAAAAAAAAGAAAGAAAGAAACAAGGAGAGAGGACCCAAATAAATAAAATCAGAAATGAAACAACAGACATCAGTGAAATGCGAAAGATTGTAAGCAAATACTATGAACAACTATATGCCAACAAACTGGACAACTGAAAGAAATGGACAAATTCCTAGAAACATACAATCTTCCAAAATTCAATCAGGAAGCATCAGAAAACCTGAGTTAGGTACATAACAACTGATGAAATTGAAGCAGTAATTTAAAAACTTACAGCAAACAAGCCGAAACCGGTTTGGCTCAGTGGATAGAGCGTCGGCCTGCGGACTGGAAGGTCCCGGGTTCGATTCCGGTTAAGGGCATATATTGGTTGCGGGCACATCCCCAGTGGGGGGTGTGCAGGAGGCAGCTGGTCGATGTTTCTCTCTCATCGACGTTTCTAGCTCTCTATCCCTCTCCCTTCCTCCCTGTAAAAATCAATAAAACATATTAAAAAAAAAAAACTTACAGCAAACAAAAGTCCTGGACCAATGGATTTACAGGTGTATTTTACCAAACATTCAAAGAAGAACTAACACATATCTTCTTCAAAATTTTCCAAAACAATTCAAGAGGAAGGAACACTTCAAAGCTCTTTTTATGAGGCCAGGATTATCCTAACTCCAAAACTAGATAAAGACACTGCAAAGAAAGAGAATTATAGGTCAATGGGGAAAAAAGGAGATATAGGTAACACTTTCAACAACAAAAAATTATTTTAAAAAAATTGTAACTTTGAATAAGGAACATGGCGGCGGGAAGGGAGTGAGCAGTCTGCGCGGCCCCGCACCCGCAGGAGGAAATAGAGGGAACAGCTGAAACGAGAGGAATCCAGCCCGAATTGGCGAAGGAGAAGTGGCTGGTGAGACAGTTTGCAGCTGGGAAGGGCAGAGATCTCCTGGAAAAAGAAAACAACTCCGAGACATGTGGATTCCTGCAATAGAGAGGAATTGACAGGAGTGCTCCAGCCATGAAGTCAGAAGAGAAACAGTCCAGAGATGGAAGACGCTGACGATGCCTTGCCATACTAGCAGTCAGCAGATATGCGTCACTGCAGATTGCCCAGGACCAAACCAGAGAGGGTCAGACCTGCAATACCACCATTTGTCCACCATCCAGAACTGAAATATCATTGCTGTTATGAACACATTAACAACTGTTGGACATAGAAACCGGGACTCTAAAGAACTGTTGGCCCAGAAAGAAACCCACCACAGACTGATTCATTTGCCTCTCAGCATAACCTTTATTGCTTGTCTCATTTTCAGTTCCTATAAGTGTATTCCTAGTATCACATGAGCTCACTCATCTAGGGGAAAAGATGAACAACATAGACTGAAGAACAAGAACAGCATCCATCAGACTGTCAGACCTCAGAGGGAAAGTAGGGGAGGGTGGGGACAAGGGAGATAGATCAACCAAAGGACTTGTGTGCTTGCATATGAGCCTAACCAATGATCACAGACAACAGGGGGAGGGGGGCTTGCGTGTGGGGGGGATTGGGAAGGGAACGGGGGGAGGGGGTTGAGGACAAATATGTGATACCTTAATCAATAAAGTAATTTAAAAAAAAAAAAGAGAGAGAGAATTACAGGCCAATATCCCTAATGAACATAGATACTAAAATCCTCAACAAAATATTAGCAAATTGGATCCGGCAATATATTAAAAAGATCATACACCATGATCAAGTAGGATTTATTCCAGGGATGCAAGGCTGGTACAATATTTGCAAATCAATAAATGTGATACATCACATAAATAAATTGAAAGATAAAAACTGCATGATCATATCAATAGATGCAGAAAAAGCATTTGACAAAATTCAGCACCCCCGTCCCCTCTTTTTTTTTTTTTTTAGTCCAACCAGGCAGCCTTTACTGGCTTGGTCAGTAACACATCTTTATATCAACTGAGACAAAAGAGTCTTCTTGCCAAAATAGTGACATCAATTCTTCATTACAGAAAAGCACGCCTGTACATTGCATACAGTACAATCATTGTGTCCTTGCTTTTGCACCGGTGTATGACAACTTGGCCTTGGTAACTCTGCCTTGAGCATCCGATGTACTCTGGACAGGGCCCCTACATTCCATTTGGCCTTGAACATCTGGCGTACTTTGGACAGGGTTCCCACACGAGGACAGGACTCATGGCAGATGCTGGGTGCAGACAGTTTCTATGCGGTCTCCACTTTAAGTCCTCAGTTATCAGGGTTCTCTCCAGCTAGTCTTCTGTTGATTATTCAGAAAATTTTAGTTGTAATTCCAGTTTGGTCCTGGGAGCATGTCCATGTAGCATCCACTTACCCTGTCGCCATTTTTAATCTTCAGCAATGCCCCCCTTTTGTTTTATATAAAAACTATCAGTAAAGTGGCAATAGAGGGATCATACCTCAACATTATAAAGGCCATATGACAAACTTACAGCCAACATAGTACTAAGTGGGCAAAAACTAAAAGTGTTTTCCTTAAGAACAGGAACAAGAAAAGGATGTAAGCTTTCACCACTCTTATTCAACATAGTACTATAAGTTTTAGCCACAGCAATCAGACAAGAAGAGATAAAAGGCACCCAAATTGGAAAGGAGGAATAAAACTGTCATTATTTGCAGATGACATGATATTGTACATAGAAAACCTTAAAGACTACACCAGGAAACTACTAGACCTAATAAATGAATTTGGCAAGCAAGCAGGATACAAAATCAACATTGAAAATCAGTGACATTTTTTATACATCAATACTGAATTCTCAGAAAGAGAAACTAAAAAAGCAATCCCATTTACCATTGCAACAACAACAAAAAAGATACCTAGGAATAAACTTAACCAAGCAGGTAAAAGCCTTGTACTTGGTAACCTATAGGACATTGGAAAAGTAAATAGAGGAAGACACAAACAAATGGAAGCATATACCATGTTCATGGATTGGAAGAATTGACATCATTAAAATGTCTATACTATCAAAAGCAATCTATAGATTCAGCACAATCCCTATTAAAATTCCTATGGCATACTTCATAGCACTAGAAAAAATACTCCAAAAATTTATATGGGACCATAAAAGACCCCAAATAGCTGCAGCAATCTTTAGAATGAAGAATGAAGTAGGAGGGATCACAACACTGGATATCAAACTATATTCTACAAGGCCATTATAACCAAAACAGCCTGGTACTAGTACAAGAACAGGCATGTAGACAAATGGATCAGAACAGAGACCCCAGAAATGGACCCACATAATTACAGTCAATGTTTGACAACGAAGCAAGGACATACAATGGAGTAAAGATAGACTCTTCAACAAATGGAGCAGGGAAAACTAGATAGACACATGCAAAAAGATGAAACTAGACCACCAATTTACACAGTACACAAGAATAAACTCAAGATGGATAAAAGACTTAAGTGTAAGGCATGAAAACATATAAACCTTATAGAACATAGGCAGTTAAATCTCAGACATCTCACGTAGCAATGTTTACAGATACATCTCCTAGGGCAGTGATGGGCAACCTTTTGAGCTCGGTGTGTCAAACTTTGCCAAAAAACTGAGCATAACTTGGGTAGTGTGTCACTTTGAGGAAAAAACATTATTTCGCAAATGTTTCATCCTCAGGAGCAGCAAATGTTTCATCCTCGGCATGCGGCCACCTCAGCGGCCGCGTGTCATCAGAAATGGCTACGCGTGTCATTGCTGACACGCGTGTCATAGGTTCGCCATCACTGTCCTAGGGCAAAGGAAAATAAGGAGAAAATAAACAAATGGGACTACATCAAAATAAAAAGCTTCTGCACAGCAAAAGAAACCATCATCAAAATGAAAAGGGAACCCACTGTAGAGGAGAACATATTTGCCAATGATACATCTGATGGGGGGTTAGTATCCAAAATATATAAAGTGCTCATACAACTCAACAAAAGGAAGACAATCCAATTAAATGGGCATGAACACAGTGTGCATATATTCATTCTGATTGGTGTTTGAACATAGTGTGCATATATTCATTCTGATTGGTGTTTGGGGATTTTTATAATAGACATTTCTCCAAAGAGAACATACAAATGGCCAAAAGACATATGAAAAAAATTGCTCAAAGTCACTAATCATTAGAGAAATGCAAATTAAAAATCACAATGAGTTATCACCTCAGACTTATTAGAATGGCTAACAACAAGTGTTGGATGTGGAGAAAAGGGAATACTAGTTTACTGCTGGTGAGAATGCATATTGGTACAGCCACTATGGAAAACAGTATGGAGTTTCCTCAAAAAATTAAAAATGGAACGTCCATTTAACCCAGCGATCCCTCTTCTGGAAATCTATAATAATAAAAGGGTAATATGCTAATTAGACTGGATATCCTTCTGACAAAGCCGGGGCCAGAGGGAAGCCAGCCTGGGTCCAGGGTGCCTGTGGGTGGCCAGAGGGAAGCAGCCACGATCCCAGGTGCCTGCCGGCAGCTGGAGGAGGGAAGCAGCCCGGGTCCTGGGTGCCGGAGGGAAGCCAGTGCCGGCAGCCAGGGAAGGGAAGGCCTACTCTTGCATGAATTTTCGTGCATCAGACCTCTAGTCTATCATAAAAATCCCAAAACACCAATCAGAATGAATATATGCACACTATGTTCATAGCAGCATTATTTACAATAGCTAATATTTGGAAACAGCCCAAGTGCCCATCAGTAGATGAATGAATAAAAAAGCTGTGGGACATTATTCAATGGAATACTATGCAGCTATAAAAAGAGGGATCTTTTATCCTTTGTGATAGCATCAATGGATCTGGAATATATTATGCTGAGTGAAATAAGACAATCTGCGAAAGACAAATATCACATGATCTCAGTTATTTGTGGAATCGAATGAACAAAATTAATTGACTTTCCCAGCCAGCATGGCTCAAGGGTCAAGCATTGATCACGGTTTGATTCCTGGTCAGGGCACATGCTCGGGTTGCGGGCTTGATCCCAAGTGTGGGGCATGTGGGAGGCAGCCAATCAGTGATTCTCTCTCATCACTGATGTTCCTCTCTCTCCCCCTCTTCCTTCCTCTCACTGAAATCAATAAAAATATATTTTAAAAAATGAATTGACCAACAAAATAAGACCTGAAACATGGAAGCATGGAACAGACTGACATACCTTGATGTGGGGTTTGGGGGACTAGAAGAGATAAACCCAAGAACTTATATACTTATGAGAGGCCAGGTGCATGAAATTCTTGCATAGGCGGGGTGGGGGGTCCCTCAGCCTGGCTTGCACCCTCTCGCAATCCGGGACTGCTGGCTCCTAACCCCTGGCCTGCCTGACTGCCTGTCTCATCACCCCTAACCACTCACCTGCCTGCCTGATGGCCCCTAACCACTTGCCTGTCTGCCTGATCGCCCCTAACCACCTCTGCCAGCCTGCCTGATGGCCCCTAACCACTCGCCTGCCTGCCTAATGGCCCCTAACCACTCTGCCTGCCTGCCTCATCGTCCCTAACTGCTTGCCTGCCTGCCTGCCTGCCTCATCACCCCTAACCACTCTGCCTGCCTGCCTGATCGCCCCTAACCACTCTGCCTGCCTGCCTGATTATCCCAAACGACTGGCCTGCCTGCCTGATTGCCCCTAACCACCACTTCCTCTGCCCCTGCCGCCGCAGCTTCGTCCAGAAGGATGTCCGGAAGGTCGTTTGGCTGTCCGGTCTAATTAGCATATTACGCTTTTATTATTATAGATATGCATAGCCCATGAACATGAGCTATAGGGTAGTGAAGACCTGGGAGGATGTGTAGGGGCTGGGAGGAAGGGGACAAAGGGGGGAAATGAGAGATATCTGTAATACTGTCAACAATAAAAAATACATTAAAAATAAACTAAAAAAAAAATTAAAATAAATTAAAAAACTTCAATAGAAGAATTGGAAAAATGAATGGTCACTGTTAAAAATACAAATTCAGTCTCCAATAATTAGAAATTGAAACCGGACACCCACCAGACCCTAATCATGTTTCTTTTCCTTGGTGACACTGGAAGTTTTTTGAAGTTCTTGCAGAACACAGCAGAGGCTGTGCTCCATCCCCTCTGCAGCATCAACCGTAACTGGCTAACATCAGCTGAAAATGGTCTAGCCAATGCAGTTAGCAATTAAGTGACTCCAATGTGACCTCAAGACCTTGATGAAACCAAAACTTACACTTCCATGGAACTAAAATTCTTAGACCCATTTTCAAAGTGAGGGGTGCCTGAAACTGGTGCCCAGTTGGAAAGAAAACCAAACACCACTAGGAATGCATGACTTCAACCAATCAAACTCTGCCAACTTGGAATTCCTTTGTACTTTATGTTGCTCTTCCCACACCTTACTTCAATTGACTAAGTTCAGAATCACACAATCAGATCCTCCTAAATTAGAATTTATGAATAACTTCTTCTAGTCCTCACCTCCTAAAACTTGTCTCCAGACTTTGTTAGGGGAGACAGACTTGAGCTTTTGTCATGGAGCTGAACCAGAGTTCGGTTGCCTGTGTGCACAAATGGAAAAAAATGTACAAGCAGGAGTTTACAGTGGTGAAAAGAATTAACTTATTAGGATTGGTGCCAAGCTGGAGAATGGTTGAGCTCCTACTCCAAAATACCCAACTCCCTGATGGCTTACAGACAAGAAAGAGACTTGATAGAGTAAAAATAATCACAAGTCACCCTGAATAAGGGGCTTGGGATCATGGGTGAAACTGATTCAAGAGTGAGGTAAGGGGAAGAGTTCTGGTCAAGATGACAATGTAGATAAACTCTGTGCTTGCCTCCTCCCATTACCGCATCCTAATTACAAGTAAATTATAGAACAATCAACCTAGAGAACCATCTGAAGACTAGCTGAACAGAAGTCCTATAACTAAGTATATAAAGAAGCAGCCACTTTGAGATGGACAGGAGTGGGTGGAGACATTAACCAGGCTGGCCTCATTCCCAGGTGTGGCAGTTGAGAATTAGGAGGGATAGTTCAGTGGCAGAGGTCTCCCCCTGAGAAACATGGGGTTCCAGCCCCACACCTGGCTCCCCATCCCGGAGAAACAATGCCAGGAAGAGGAGCCCCACAACATTTTGCTGTGAAAATCAGTGGGGATTCTCCTGGATGAGATGGAAGGCTGCTGGAAACCCAGGTGTCCTCTTAAAAGGCCCTCACACAGGCTAACTCTCACAGGCACTCACCCTGGATTCCAGGGAGAGATAGCGGCTGGAGGAGGGGCGACACCAGATACATACAGGGAAAACTGAGCTGTATGGCTTCAGGGCAAGGGCTGGAGGGACAGCCACCATTGCCTTGTGCTGAGCTCTTCTCCCACACAACCAAATCTGGACCTGCTGAACCTGGTGAACACCATTCGCCCCACCCTGGTGACTCCCTGAGACCCTGCCTCACCACCAAACTTGCAGTAGCTGAGCCTTCTAGGCAGCCGGCAGGTGGCAGCAGACCTCAGCAAGCTCATTTGATGAGTGGCCTGAGGCCCGTACTGGTGGTAGC
Organism: Eptesicus fuscus; assembly: GCF_027574615.1. Taxonomy (NCBI): domain Eukaryota; kingdom Metazoa; phylum Chordata; class Mammalia; order Chiroptera; family Vespertilionidae; genus Eptesicus; species Eptesicus fuscus. The sequence goes on along the minus strand of NC_072480.1, from coordinate 12,493,807 downwards.
CAGCCTCAGTTCACAGCATGGCCTCTTTCACACATCTCCGGGCCCAGCACTTTGTAGCCCCTACGAGGTAGTGCCAAGGCTGTCATAAGCTGAATTTGGCCAGCACCAGAGCCCCTTCCAAGAGGCCCCAGAAACAGAGGCCACATTCAATGCTGGCTTCAGACAACAACAGAGCATTACCCAATTAGCTACACAAGTGGCACACCAGAAGGGTGCTTTCAGCAGACATCAGAGCCCACTGGGGTGAGCCCTGTTCTGTGGAATCAGCCCCCCCCCCCCGCCCCCCAGGAGCTTGTATGGGGTGGTTGTGGCCAAAACTTACAGCCAGTCAGCCGCAACCCCACCCACTGACATGCCAACAGCAATCAAGGCTCAACTATAACAGGAGGGCACACACAACCCATACAAGGGACACTACTGGAGCACCCAGCTCAGGTGATCAGGAAGACTGTGCCACTGGGCCCCACAGAAAACCTACTCTATTGGGCCACCCTGCCAAGACTGGGAGATGTAGCAGATCTAACTAATACATAGAAACAAACAGAGAGAGGCAGCCAAGGTGAGAGACAAAGAAACATGTCCCAGCCCAGCTAGTGTGGTTCAGTGGTTGAGTGTCGACCCATTAACCAAGGGCACATGCTGGGGTTGCAGGCTCAATTCCCAGGAGGGAGCGTGCAGGAGGCAGCCGATTGATGGTGTTTCTCTCTCATCGATGTTTCTATCTCTATATCCCTCTCCCTTCCTCTCTCTCTTTCAAAATCAATAAAAGCATATTAAAAAAAAGAAAAAGAAACATGTTCCAAATGAAAGACCAGGAGAAAAGTCCAGAAAAAGAACTAAATGGAATGGAGCCAAGCAATCCACCATATACAGAATTCGAAACACTGGTTATAAAGATTCTCAAGAAACTTAGTGAGAACTTCAATAAAGATATAGTAAGCATTAAAAAAAAGAACATAGAAATAACATAAAAATGAAGTAGTCAGAAATGAAGAATATGATAACAAAGAACACACTATACTGTGATAACTATGTATGTTTTATGGGGCCAGGTGGGTACTTGAAGCATCAGGGGAACCACTCTGTAAAGTACATGATTTTCTAACCACTTTACTGCACATCTGAAACTAATAGTGAATATAAACTGTAATTGAAAAAATAAATAAAACATATTTTTTAAAAAAGAATACACTGCCCTAACCTGTTTGGCTTAGTGCAGTGGTCGACAAACTCATTAGTCAACAGAGCCAAATATCAACAGTACAATGATTGAAATTTCTTTTGAGAGCCAAATTTTTAAACTTAAACTTCTTCTAACGCCACTTCTTCCAAATAGACTCGCCCGGGCCGTGGTATTTTGTGGAAGAGCCACACTCAAGGGGCCAAAGAGCCACATGTGGCTCGCGATCCGCAGTTTGCCGACCATGGGCTTAGTGGATGGAGTGTCAGCCTGCAAACTGAAGGGTCCCAGGTTTGATTCTGGTCAAGGGCATGTACCTTGGTTGCAGGCACATCCCCAGTAGGGGGTGTGCAGGAGGCAGCTGATCAATTTTTCTCTCTCATCGGTGTTTCTGACTCTCTACCCCTCTCCCTTTCTCTCTGTAAAAAATCAATAAAATATATTAAAAATAAAAGAATACACTAGAAGGAGTCAACAGATTAAATGAAGCAGAGGATTGAATCAGTGATTTGGAAGACAAAGTGGCAGAAAACACCCAGTATTACAAGAAATGCTAAAGGGACTTCTTTAAGGAAAAGGAGAGGAAAAGAACATAAACATCTAAAATAATCTATAATAATAATAGCGTAATATGCTAATTAGGCTGGATGAACTTCCGGATGAAGCCAGGGCTGCGATGGCTGAGGCAGCCACCACAGTTGTGAGGGCTGAGCCCCTTGCACAAATTTCGTGCATCGGGCCTCTAGTAAGTAATAAAATGACAATAACTATGTACCTATCAATAATCACTTTAAATATAAATGGATTAAGTGTTCCATGCAAAAGACATAGGATAGCTGAATGGGTAAGAAAATAAGACCAGAGAGATCCAAGATGGCTGCCAATGGGACAGCAGGCTGCAAGATAGTGTGTGAGTGAGAGAACGAAAGGAGAGTGCGTGGACGTGTGGAGAGTGTCAGTATTTGTGAGTGAGGGACAGCTATACTCCAAGGGACTGTTGGGGACTGACAGACCAGCACCCCCTGACCAGGCAGCCTCTACTGCTGCTGAAATCTCTCCATTCTACCCAAAGCAATCTACAGATTCAATGCACTCCCCATCAAAATACCAACAGCATATTTCACAGACCTAGAAAGAACTCTCCAAAAATTCATCTGGAATAAAAAAAGACCCCGAATAGCCACAGCAATCCTGAGAAAGAAGAATAAAGTAGGAGGGATCTCAATACCAGACCTCAAGCTGTATTACAAAGCCACTGTTCTCAAAACAGCCTGGTACTGGCACAAGAACAGATATATAGATCAGTGGAACAGAATAGAGAATCCAGAGATCGACCCAAACCACTATGCTCAATTAATATTTGGCAAAGAGGCACGAACATACAATGGAGTCAAGACAGTCTCTTCAATAAATGGTGTTGGGAAAATTGGACAGATACATGCAAAAAAATGAAACTAGATCACCAACTTACACCATACACAAAAATCAACTCAAAATGGATACAGGACTTAAACATAAGACGGGAAACCATAAAAATACTAGAGGAATCAACAGGCAAAAAAATCTCAGACATATGCCAAAAGAACTTCTTCACTGACACTGCCCCTAGGGCAATGGAAGCTAAAGAGAAAATTAACAAATGGTACTACATCAAAATAAAAAGCTTTTTTACAGCAAAAGAAACCATCAACAAAACAACAAGAAAGCCCACTCTATGGGAGAACATATTTGCAAATGCTATCACTGATAAAGGCTTAATCTCCAACATCTACAGGCAGCTTATGCAACTTAATAAAAGGAAGATAAATGATGCAATAAAAAAATGGGCAACGGACCTAAATAGAATCTTTTCAAAAGAAGACAGAAGGAAGGCCAAGAGACACATGAAAACAAGCTCAAAGTCACTAATTATCCGAGAGATGCAAATCAAAACAACAATGCGGTACCATCTCACACCTGTCAGAATGGCTATCATCAACAAATCAACAAATGACAAGTGTTGGCGAGGATGCGGAGAAAAAGGAACCCTCGTGCACTGCTGGTGGGAATGCAGACTGGTGCAGCCACTGTGGAGGACAGTATGGAGTTTCCTCAAAAAGCTGAAAATGGAACTCCCATTTGACCCAGTAATCCCACTTCTAGGAATATATGCTAAGAAACTGGAAACACCAATAAGAAAGGATATATGCACCCCTATGTTCATAGCAGCACAATTTACAATAGCTAAGATTTGGAAAGAGCCTAGGTGCCCATCAGCAGATGAGTGGATCAGAAAACTGTGGTACATCTACACAATGGAATACTATGCTGCCATAAAAAGGAGGAATTATCATCATTTGCAGCAACCTAATGGAATTGGAGAACATTATGCTAAGTGAAATAAGCCAGTCAATGAAAGAAAAATATCACATTACCTCACTCATTTATGGATAGTAAAGAACATTATAAACTGATGAACAAAAAGATAGATACAGAGGCAGTAAAGCATCAAACAGAATGTCAAATTACAGCGGGAAGGTTAGGGAGAGGAGGGGGAGATAAGAGATCAATCGAAGGACTTGTATGCATGCATATAAGCATAACCAATGGACACAAAACTCTGGGGGGTGAGGGCAAGTATGGGTGTGGGGTGGGGGGGGACAATGGTAAGATATGTACACATATAATACCTTAATTAAAAAATAAAGAAAAAAAATTAAAAAAAACCCACAAAAACAAAAAACACACAAATCAACAAAGGACAAGTGCTGGAGAGGATGCAGAGAAAAATAAACCCTCGTGCACTGCTGGTGGGAATGCAGACTGGTGCAGCCACTGTGGAAGATAGTATGTAGTTTCCTCAAAAAGTCAAAAATGGAACTCCCACTTGACCCAGTGATCCCACTTCTAGGACTATATCCCATGAAATCAGAAACACCAATCAGAAAGGATATATGCACCCCTATGTTCATAGCAGCACAATTTACAATAGCTAAGACTTGGAAACAGCCTAAGTGCCCGTCAGCAGATGAGTGGATCAGAAAACTGTGGTACATCTACACAATGGAATACCATGCCGCTATAAAAAAGAAGGAACTCTTACCATTTGCAACAGCATGGATGGACCTGGAGAGCATTATGCTAAGCGAAATAAGTCAGCCAGAGAAAGATAAATATCATATGATCTCACTCATATGTGGGATATAATGATCAACATAATTTGATGAACAAGAATAGATCCAGAGACAAATGGGGGGGGGGGTGGTTAGAGAGCAACCAAAGGACTTGTATGCATGCATATTAGTATAACCAATGGACACAGACACTGGGGCGTTGGGGGCTTGCCCAGGGTGGGAATGGCTGTGTGTGTGTGGCGGGGGGTAGGGGTTGGAGGAAGGGGGTTTCAATTGGGGAAAAAGGAGACATATGTAAAACTTTAGACAACGATAATAAAAAAAGAAAATAAGACCAATATGCTGTTTACATATGCTGAATACATATGCTGTTTACAAGAGAGCCACTTTAGAACAGAAGACACATAAAGACCGAGAGTAAAGGATAGAAAAAGATATTTCATGCAAATGAAAATTAAAAAAAAAAAGAGCTGGGGGAGTAATACATATACCAGACAAAATAGACTTTAAAACAAAAGTCATAATAAGAGACAAAAAAGGAGTCTTCATAATGAAAAAGGGATCAATCCAATAAAATGATATAACACTTTTAAACATTTATGCACCCAACATAGGAGTACCTAAATCTATAAAGAAAATATTGGTGGACATAAAGGAAGGGATCAACAGTAATAAAGTGATAGTAGCAGACTTTAATGTCCCTACTATGTTATCAATGTATTGATCTTCCAGACTGAAAATAAAAAAGGAAACAGTGGTCTTAAATGACACATTAGACCAGATGGATTTAATTGATATTTTTAGAGCATTTCACCCCAAAGCAGCAGAATATACATTCTTTTCAAGTGCACATGGAACCAACATCCTATCTAATAAAGAGGGAATATGCTAACCGACCATCACACCCTCAAAGATGGTGGCGCCCACAGCCAATAAGGAGGGAATATACTAATTGACTGCCACACCCTCAAAGATGGTGGTGCCCACAGCCACAAGATGGCGGCGCCCAGTCCCCTCAGCCCCGCCGGGGCAGCAGGCGTGTGGCACAGCTGGGCCCGCTCCCAGGTGGGTCCAGTCGCTCCATGTGCCTGTCTCTGGAGTCCCCAGTCCCCTCAGACCCCAGCTGCCCAGGGCCGGCCTGAGGTGCAGGCAAGCCTCGGGTGGCAGCTGCCCAGCCACCAAGGGCCGCCCGAGGCTCAGGTAACCAGGGCTGGCCGAGGCTTGCGCTGCCGGCAGTGGCAGCAGCAAAGGTGTGATGGGGTGTGCCTTCCCCTGATCACCAGGTCACCTCCTGCCCTGAGGGCTCCTGGACTGTGAGATGGGGCAGGCTGGGCTGAGGGACCCCCTCCTCCAGTGCATGAATTTTCATGCACCGGGCCTCTAGTTATCTATAATAGCTAAGATATGGAAGCAACCTAAGTGGCCATCATTGGACAATTACATAAAGATGTGTGGTACATATCTATAATGGGATATTACTCGGCCATAAAAAGAATGAAATGTTGGGAGTGGTGGGGGAGAGGGGTCAATCAGGGAAAAAGGAGACATATGTAATACTTGAAACAATAAACAAAAAGGAATGAAATCTTACATTTGTGACAACATAGATGCACCTAGAGGGTATTATGCTAAGTGAAATAAGTGAAACAGTGAAAGATAAATATCAGATGATCTCACTTACATGTGGAATTTAACAAAAAAGATAAATGAACTAACAAAATAGAAAAAAACTTATAGATACAGAGAGCAAACTGATGGTTGCCAGATAAGAGAGGGGGTTGAGGGTCTGGGTGAAAAACTTGAAGGGATTAAGAAGTACAAGTTTACAGTTACAAAACAGTCATGGGGATGTAAAGTACAGCATAGGGAAAATAGTCAATAATATTGTAACAGCTATGTATGGTTACAGGTGGATACTAGACTTACCAATGGGATCACTTCATAAATTATATGAATGTCTAACCACTATGCTACATACCTGAAAGTAATATTAAATAATATTGAATATCTGCAATTGAAGAAAAATTGTAGGACAGTAAATCATTTATTTCAGGTCTTGAGATCACCTTTGGTGTCCTTCATTTGGTTTCATGAGGATGTGGCTAGCTGGCCCTTCAGCTTCAGGAGCTGAAATACAACTGAGGCCATGATGTTATCTTTAGCTTAACAAACCCCTATCTTGCATCCATTCTTCAAGGAGTGCCCATTGTTCTTGCTGCCTCAGGGGCTAATAACTAAGGTAAGGGCTTAACATTTACAAGACATGCTGTAAAGAAACTGAATAGAGTGCTGGCGCTACATATTAAATCAAAATCACACATTAAATCTGGACCCTCGGTTTCCATTGCAGCTGTGTAAAAACAATTCAGGCCATAAATATTCATTTGGGATGCAGGAATAATGTACAATAAGGAAGTCCAAGCTGCGGTCCCGGCTCCACCAAAGTCCCTTGTAAGCTCTGGGTTTGTGCCTCAGCTGGACAAAGGATGGGGTGGACGACCCCGCCGGCCTTTGGCGAAACGACCGCCAGGGGGCGCTCCAGGCACACGATCACGTCCCTGGGGACCCTCGGGCCCGCGCACTCCCCGGGGCTCGCGCTGGCCGCGCCCTCCCCGCCCGCCGCCAGGGGGCGGTGCAGGCCGCCCGGCGCTCCCTAGCTGCCCGAGAGCGGCGGCGCGGGCGAGCCGGCGGGGCGGGCCTGGCGGCGAGCATGGACCGGTTCGTGTGGACCAGCGGCCTTCTGGAGATCCACGAGACCCTGGTGATCCAGCAGCGCGGGGTGCGCATCTACGACGGCGAGGAGAAGGTAGGGCGGCAGCGCGACCCGGCCGGGCCTCGCTCTCTCGGGCCTCGGCGCGCCGTCCGGCCGGCCTGCCGGGCCTCCCCCGCGCGTCGGCGCCGCCCCAGCTGCGCCCTGGCTCCGACGGGGCCGGTGGTTCCGGGCGGGCTCGCTCGGTGGCCGTCCCCCCGAGTCTCCCGAAATCTGCCTTGGAGTGGCACCGCCTGCGCGGGCCGAGAGGGGCGCCCGCCGTACGCATGGGGGGGGGCGATCCCCACGGCCGGGTCACCCCTCCTCCGCCGCCGGCGTCCTGTGACCCCGCCCAGGTTAGGACCCCGCCGTCTGTCCCCCACCCGGGAGGGCGGGCCGCGGGTTCCGGCCCAGCCCGCGGAGCGGCCGGCCCTTTGCTTGCAGGCGTCCTGACACTGCGGCCCGCGGGCCACATGCAGGTGTTTTTGCCGTTTTGTTTTTTTCCTTCAAAATAAGATATGTGCAGTGTGCACAGGAACTTGTTCACAGTTTTTTTTAAACGATAGTCCGGCCCTCCGCGGTCTGAGGGACAGGGAACTGGCCCCCCGGTTAAAAAGTCTGAGGACCGCTGCGGGTTTCTGAAAAGAGGTCTCATTGTCTCCCTGAGACGCCCAAAAGCTAAAGTTTTCTTTAAAAAAACCTGTTAGGAAGGAATTTTGAGCGTTTGTTTTGTCAAGCGATGCAGTACAGTAGGCCGTGCCTTGCACTCCAACACACACCTCAGGAGGCGGGTTTGCAAACGGAGAGGAGGGTGTGACTGACAGTAAACCTGCGGGGCCTCCGTCCAGCCCCAGCTGCCGTCCTGTGCTGGGTGCAGGGTGAGCTGGAACAGGGAACCGCTGAAACACCCCCTTGTCCTTTCCAGAAGTGTCCCTTGCCGTTTCTCCTTCCTCGTTCTGTGGGTGAAACTTCCTCTGTACCCCTCCCGCCTCCCCCCCGCAGCCAGGCTCCCCTCTGCCCCAGGCCCAGCTGCTCCTCCTCCTGTGGGGCATTTTCCATGGACTGTGTTGTCTCCAGTATTGAGTCAAGGTCTTTTCCTTTTCTTTCTTTCTTTCTTTCTTTCTTTCTTTCTTTCTTTCTTTCTTTCTTTCTTTCTTTCTTTCTTTCTTTCTTTCTTTCTTTCTTTCTTTCTTTCTTTCTTCCTTCCTTCCTTCCTTCCTTCCTTCCTTCCTTCCTTCCTTCCTTCCTTCCTTCCTTCTTGATTTTTTTTTTTTTTTTTTACAGAGAGAAAGGGAGAGGGATAGAGAGCTAGAAACATCGATGAGAGAGAAACATCGATCAGCTGCCTCCTGCACACCCCCCACAGGGGATGTGCCCGCAACCAAGGTACATGCCCTTGACCGGAATGGAACCTGGGACCCTTGAGTCTGCAGGCCGACGCTCTATCCACTGAGGCAAACCGGTTTCGGCTAAGGTCTTTTTCTCGAGTAATTTGCTTGGACTTAGCCATTTATTTCCTCAGCACTTTTATTAACTTGATCTCAGATCGGGTTTGCACTTTTTGGTTGGAGTGACAGCTAAATATTTTTGTTTTTTAAACCAAGGTTACACCTTTGGAACTATTTTAAATAAGAAGCCTGATTAACCTGGGGTGTGATGATGCCCCACTCTCAGAACTGAATGCTGACAAGGGTAGATTCGTCTTCAGAGATTCCTCCAAAGCCACACCCTTCTGGAAGTCATGCTTTTGCAAAGCAAAACCATTAATACCTGTATATGAAAAACTATTGTTAAACCAGCAAATTCTATATTTTTTTTCTTAAAATGTTTTTGCTTCTTGGTTTAGCAGACAAGTAGATAATAGGTATCTGAGGATTAAGAAAAACTTGGTGGAGTTGAGATCTAGTCAAGAATTCTTAACTGCTCCAAACACTTGGGGGGGCGAAGGAGGGGTGTAGGTGTCTTGAAATGGAGACAGAGCTCTAAGACAAGCCCGCTCACCACTGTGGCCCTGGGCTGGAAATCGTCACTTGCTGAGGTGTTACTAGTATGACTGAGGGCCAGACTGAGTCCTGGGGGAAAGTCCTGTGTCCTGGCTTCCTCCATCTGCCGGAAGACTTCCAGATCTCACAGGGTCTGAAGACTCTAGGAAGCTGCAAGTCAGCTTCCAGGTCTGATCAAGTTCCCTTTCAAAATCTCTCACTGGCTGCCTTGACTGCTCAGCCTTCATAGCTTTGTATCCCAACACACTTCCCAGACAAGTGTGCACGAGTGGCTGTCGAATAGACCAGGAGGGCAGGAAATGTGCCTTCCTCATCCTTGTTTCTTCTGACTCATTGTGGGTGTGAAATACATTGTTAAACAAATTTCTGAATAATTAGAGCATCTATTATGTACAAGGAGCTTTATATATAATCTCATTTAGTCCTCTCAATGGGCGTATGAGATGAGTATTTTACTGAATGAGAAAAACTCTCAGAGAGAAAGTGACTTGCCTAAGTAAGATACGTAGTTATCGGGAGAGACCGGAGTTAAATCTCTGTTGATCAGACATGGGCCCATTATGGTTGGATAATTTGTTATTTTCATAATCAGTATAGATAGGTTATTTGTTTTCATTCACAGAATCTTCTGTAGCCTCAGCTAATTTAAAAAATAATGTGATATACGCTATCTTCAACAAATCAACAAATGACAAGTGCTGGCTAGGATGTGGAGAAAAAGGAACCCTCGTACCCTGCTGGTGGGAATGCAGACTGGTGCAGCCACTGTGGAAGATAGTATGTAGTTTCCTCAAAAAGTCAAAAATGGAACTCCCACTTGACCCAGTGATCCCACTTCTAGGAATATATCCCAAGAAACTAGAAACACCAATCAGAAAGGATATATGCACCCCTATGTTCATAGCGGCACGATTCACCATAGGTAAGATTTGGAAACAGCCTAAGTGCCATCAGCAGATGAGTGGATTAGAAAACTGTGGTACATCTACACAATGGAATACTACGCTGCTGTAAAAAAAGAAGGAATTCTTACCATTTGCAACAGCATGGATGGAGCTGGAGAGCATTATGCTAAGCGAAATAAGCCAGTCGGAGAAAGATAAATATCACATGATCTCACTCATATGTGGGATATAATGATCAACATAATTTGATGAACAAGAATAGATTGATCTAGAGACAATGGTAGGGGATGGGGGGTTAGAGAGCAACTAAAGGACTTGTATGCATGCATATTAGCATAACCAGTGGACACAGACACTGGGGTGGTGGGGGCTTGCCCAGGGTGGGAATGGCTGGGAAGGGGGTCAATTGTGGAAAAAGGAGACATATGTAAAACTTTAGACAATAAAAAAAGAAAAGAAAAAGAAAACACACACAAAAATAATGTGATTAATAGCATATAAGGTGGTAAGTTGGCAGCATATACTAGAATATTTAGAAAATATTTCTTTGCTTTCATCTAGTTATTTCACTTTCAGGAATTTATCCTTGGAAAATATCTATAATAATAAAAGCATAATTTGCTAATTAGACCGGATGTCCTTCTGGATGAAGCCAGGGCTGCAAGGGAAGCCTGGGTCCCGGGTGCCTGCCAGTGGCTGGAGGGAAGCTGGGTCCCAGGTGCTGGAGGGAAGCCCGGGTCTCGGGTGCCAGAGGGAGAGCCGGTGCTGGCAGCTGGGGAAAGGAAGGCCTACTCTTGCACGAATTTCGTACATCGGGCCTCTGGTGGATGTATAAAAATGTAACAAATGAGGATGCTTAGCTCAGCAATATTATATATTATGTATTATTACGTATAGAGAAACATGGAAGCAATCTGAATGTCTACCATAGGGATTGGTTAATTAAATATGACAGTCCTGATGAGGAATTGCTAATGATAGGCTGCTAAGTGAAAAAAAAAAAATCTTAAAAAACTATAAATATCATGACCTCTTTTTGTTTAAAGATTATACACATGCACACACACATATATACACATCACGTATATATACACACATATATGTGTTTATGTGTGTGTGTATACATACACTCTGGTATGATTATGATTGATTTCATTTTCTTTTTTTACTTTAAAAACTATTTTCCAGATTTTTTAGCAGTCTGTTACTTTTATAACAGAAAAAAATGTTAAATAAAACAAAACAAAACAGGGTTAGAACTTATTCATCAAATGCTTAAGTTAGATCAACCTTTAAGTAGTTAAAATTCTAGTGGTAGAAGCAAACTAGTCTAAACTTGTCTATCAGGTTTAGCTCACAATCCCCTGGGATCCCTTGAAAGGGAGAGAGAGAGAGAAACATCAATGATGAGAATCATTGATCAGCTGCCTCCTGCACGCCCCCTACTGGGGATCAAGCCTGCAACCTGGGCATGTACCCTTAACCGGAATGGAACCCAGGACTCTTCAGTCCACAGGCCGACGCTCTATCCACTGAGCCAAACTGGCTAGAGCAAAATAAATAGCTTCTTAATCCAAACTATTATGCTCCAATGTAGCATCATGTACTACTCTTAAGTTGATAAAATATTTGCTGTTAGAAAAGGGAAACCTTACTTATTGGCAAAAAGATTTAAAAAGTATTTTCAATTATTTGGTTTTACATACATAAGATTAACCAAAACCTTTGAAACCAATCAGAATTAAGTGCCACTAGTATGGATGTTTTACTTCTGATTCAGAGGAAAACATGGAACTCATAAAGTCTTTTCTCTGTGGTGTTGAATAATTTCTCACAGAGTGTAAAGTAGATAGTTCAGTAGGACTCTGACCATTAAAGTTTATTAACCATATTAGTTAATACTTATTAATATTAAGATATTGGTAACACAGTAATGCCTTACTTTTAGAAAACAAATTTTTAAATTTCAAGTAAAAAATGTTGGGTTTTTATTACACAAGGACTTTTTGGACAAAAGAATGTTTCTGCATATGTTTGATTTAACAAAAGTCCTATCTAATAATAGACAAATATGCAAATTGACCATACCTCCGACATACCCACAAGCCACGCCCACAAGCCACGCCCACCATCCAATCAGAGCGAGTATGCAAATTAGCCCAAACTAAGATGACTAAAGCCACAGAGAGCAAGGTTTCCTAGGTAACAGAGGAAGCCAAGCTTTCTTCTGCCTGCCCTTGCCAGGCCTAAACCTCCACTCAAGCTACAAAGTTTCAATTATAGAAGGTAAACAAATTCAAACAAATGTCGGCAGAATGGAGCTTGAGAGAGCAGGCCAAGGTTGCTGCTGGCAACAGGGGAAGCAAAGCTTTCCACACACCCTGGCCGGTCCCACCCGCTTAAGGCAACAAAGTTTCAATTATAACCCCAACACAAATGGCTGCGGGCCTCAGAGGGAGCCCCAGGCTTGGCTCTGCTCCAGGCTACAAAGTTTCAATTGTAGAAGGAAAATAAATTCCAGATACCAGGGCCTCCGCTTGGGTTGCTAGGGGGCGTGGCCCGCCTGCAAACCACCACAGGCCCCTCACTCAGGCCGCCCCACACCCCAAGGGAACCCCCACCTGATCCGGGACGCCCTTCAGGGCAAACCAGCTGGCCCCCACCCCTGTACCAGGCCTCTATCCTATCTAATAAAAGAGTAATATGCAGATTGATCATCACTGCAACACACAATATAGCTGCCCCCATGTGGTCAAAGATTCTGCCCCCATGTGGACACAAGATGGCCACCACAAGATGGCCAGCAGGAGAGGGCAGTTGGGAGGCACCCGGCCTACAAGGGAGGGCAGTTGAGAAGGACCAGGCCTGCAAGGGAGGGCAGTTGGAGGTGATCAACCCTGCAGGAGAGGGCAGTTAGGGGTGACCAGGCTGGCAGAGGAGGGAAGTTGGGGGCAAACAGGCTGTCAGCAGAGTGGTTAGGGGGTGATCAGGCTGGCAGGCAGAAGCAGTTAGGGGCAATCAGGAAGGCAGGCAGGCGAGCAGTTGGGAGCCAGCAGTCCTGGATTGTGAGAGGGATGTCCGACTGCCCGTTTAGGGATCTGACTGCCCATTGGGATCGGGCCTAAACAGGTAGTCGGACATCCCTTGAGGGGTCCCAGATTGGAGAGGGTACAGGCTGGGCTGAGGGACAACCCCCCTCTGTGCATGAATTTCATGCACCGGGCCTCTAGTTATCTATATAAAAGCCCAGCGAACCTTACTGTGAAATGACCAGAATGACTGGTTGCTATGATGTGCACTGACTACTAGGGGGCAGACACTAAACACAGGAGCTGCCCCCTAGTGATCAGTGTGCTTCCACAGGGGGAGTGCCGCTCAGCCAGAAGCTGGGCTCACAGCTGGCGAGCGCAGCAGCAGTGGCGGGAGCCTCTCCTGCCTCCGTGGCAGTGCTAAGGAGCGTAGAGCCAAGCGTAAGGAGCAAGCAGGCGGGCAGTTAAGAGCGAGGGGTCCCAGATTGCGAGAGGTAATCTAACCACTAATAATGACTTTTGGCGTATTTTTTTTTTGTGTGTGTGTGTGTTTGCAAGCACATGTGTGTGCTGTGTGCATATCTAATCCTGCTGTGTATGCTATTTTGAAACCTACTTTTTATATTAACACTAGAGGCCCAGTGCACAAAATCGTGTAGGTAGGGTACCTAGGCCTAGCCTGTGATAGGGCCATCTTCTGCCTGTTCACCAGTCTCCAGGCCGAACGCTGCCACCCCGGTGGGTAGGTTGCGGGCGTGCCCTACAGCTTCTGTCAGTGCTGCAAGCCTTAGCAGCAGTGGGAGCAGCGGTGGCAGCACCCGCATGAGTGGCCCTGAGTGGGCAGCACATTCCATCAGTGGCCGGCCCAGCGCACACACATGGAGGTGAAGCAGCCGGTGTCTGCTTTCCCACTGGCCTGAGCCCCCGAGCAGCTGGGGATGAGCTGGGGATCACAATGGCCTGACAGCCAGCCTGGTCCTCCTGCCACCCACCCCGGACCCCCTGTTCACCATCGTTGATCCATCGGAGCCGGGGGGGAGGGACCAAGAGGTCAGCTGTTCCACCTGCTCACCCTGCCGCCACTCACCTGCTTTCCCATGGTTCCCTGTTCTCCTACGGGTGGGGGTGGGGGGTTGGGGGAGGTAGGGAAGGGAAGGGACTGAGAGGTGGTCAATGCACCTCATGGCGACTGGTCGAGTGGTCATTCCAGTCGTTATGCTTATGGTTCCTGGCCTTTTATTATATTAACGACCAACCGAAGGCTTGTCCGAACACTGGAAGTCAGTCCTGCAGTCAGTGCTGGGTTGCTGTGGTGACCCAGCACTGACTGCCACCAGTGTGGGTGTGGCAACCCAGCACTGACTGCTGAGGGGTTTGTGGATGAGGCCCAGAGAGAGGCCCGAAGAGAGAGGTAGGGTCTGATCTGCAGCCTCCGTGGCAGCTGTTGATCAGCCATTGCCTATCTCTTTCTCTCTGGGCTTTGCTAGCAGACATGCCTTTGTTTCTCTATGGGCCTCCATGGGGGCTGCTAATCAGCCCCACCTCTCTGATCAGGCCCGGAGATGCTGACTGGCATAGAAACCGACCAATCAGCACCAAATTGGGTGGACTGTGAGGAGCCAATGGCTGCCTAGGAGGCGGAGCTGCTGACACTGACTGGCATAGAAAGCGATCAATCAGAACCAAATTGTCTGGCAGGGGAGGGCAGTTGGGGTCGAGATCAGGCTGGCAGGGGAGGGCAGTTGGGGGCGAGATCAGGCCGGCAGGGGAAGGAAGTTGGGGGCAACCAAGCTGGCAGGGGAGGATAGTTGGGGGCGAGATCAGGCCAGCAGGGGAGGGCAGTTAGAGGCAATCAGGCCGGCAGAGGCAGTTAGGGGCGATCAGGTCGGCAGGGGAGAGTAGTTAGGGGCGAGATCAGGCCGGCAGGGGAGGGCCATTGGGGGTGAGATCAGGCCAGCAGGGGAGGGCAGTTAGGGGCAATCAGGTAGGCAGGCAGAGGCAGTTAGGGGTGATCAGGCAGGCAGGCAGGTGAGCAGTTAGGAGCCAGTGGTCCCAGATTGTGAGAGGGATCAGGCCTAAACTGGAAGTCGGACATCCCCCAAGGGGTCCCCGATTGGAGAGGGTACAGGCTGGGCTGAGGGAACCCCCCTCTCCATGCACAAATTTTGTGCACCGGGCCACTAGTCTTATAATATAATGTCAACTACATTATGGTTATTTTTACTTAAGTATGCTCTATAATGTTCGAATTGTTTAATTGACAGACATTGCAACCACATTATTTTAAACTCAAAAGGATTATTATTTGTAATAAACTGGACCCTCACTAAAATGCTTTTATTGAGTTTGTGTTGTAAGACAGCCTTATAAATGGGATTAATTAACCTTGAACTTTTGAAATGACAAATTGTTCCTCAAAAGGATATAAGCAAGTCCTACTGAAGGGCAATTTCTACTTTCTAGTAATTAAAGTTAATAGAAGATTCTAATATATTTTTGCTTTTAACAAAAATGAGGTAGTTTGGTTTATTAATCTCTTGAGTTGCAACTGTAAAATTTGCTTAGTTATATAATTTTCAATGCATAATAACAAATAATGGGGATTAAAAGTTTGGTCCTAAAGACCTAGCTGGCATTTTTTGTGATTGTATTATACTTAAAATTTTTTTTTCATTTTTCATTTACAGTTGATGTACAATATTATATGAATTTCAGGTGTACAACCCAGTGATTAGACACTTATGTAACTTATGAAGTGATCACCATGATAAACCTAGCACCCATCTGATACCATACATAGTTGTTACAGTACTAGAGGCCTTATGCATGAGATTTGTGCAAGCATAGGCCCGGCTGCCTTGGCCCTCGCAGCCCCGGCTGCGTCCGGGTGGTCGTTTTGTTCAGCCGTTCGGTTGATTTGCATATTATGCTTTTATTATTATAGATTATTGACTATATTCCCTATGCTATAATTTATGTCCCATGACTATTCTGTAAGTACTGATTTGTAGTTCTTAATCCCTTCACCCTGTTTTTTCCATTGATTTTTAGAGGGAGTGGATGGGAGGGAGGATAGGAGGGAGGGAGGAGAGAGAGAGAACCATTGATGTGAGAGACATATCAATCTGTTGCCTCCTGCATGAGCCCTGACCAGGGCTGGGATCAAACCTGCAACCCAGATACTTTGGTGCGTGGGCTGAAGCTCTAATCACTGATCCATACCAGCCAGGGCAATTCATTTACCCATTTTACCCTCCCCCTCTGCCCTCATTCCATCTGGCAGCCGTAAAAATATTCTCTGTATCTATGAGTCTATTTCTGTTTTGCTTGTTTATTTTGTTTTTTAGATTCCACATATTAGTGGAATCATGACATTTGTCTTTCTCTATCTGACTTATTTTAATCAGCACAATACCCTCTGGGTCCACCCATGTTGATGGCAAGGTTTCTTTTCTTTTCTTTTTTTTATGGCCGAATAATATTCTGTTGTATATATGCACCACTTCTTTATCCATTTATCTATTGATGGGCACTTAGGTTGCTTCCATATCTTTGCTATTGTAAATAATACTGCAATGCACATATGGATGCATATGTCTTTTGATTTAGTGTTTTGGGCTTCTTTGGATAAATACCCAGAAGTGAAATTGCTGGGTCCTTTTTGTCTCTTGTTTTAAAGTCTATTTTGTCTGGTAAAAATATTGCTCCTCTACCTTTTTTTTTTTCTTTTTCTTGTTTCCATTTTCATGAAATATCTTCTTCTTTCCCTTTCTTTTCAGTCAGTTTTTAAAAAAATCTGAAGTAAGTATCTTGTAGGCAGCATATGTAATAGTCTTGTTATTATCTATTGAGACACTCTATATCTTTTGATTGGAACATTTAATCAATTTACATTTAAAGTAATTCTTGATATTTTTTATTACTATTTTATTATTCCTATTTTTGATCTTTTTTTTTTTTTCCTTCTGGTATTCCCATGATGAAAATGTTGGTATCTTTGATGTCCTTATTTTTGGATTTTTTTTTTTTAATGTTTTGATTGTGTGTTTTCTTCTATCTTATCTTCCAAACTAGAGGCCTGGTGCATGAATTTGTACATGGGTGGGGTCCCTCAGCCTGGCTGGTGATCAGGGCCGATCGGGGCTGTCTCGTCCATTCCTAATCAGGGCTGGCGGGCCCAGGGGAGGGACTGCAGGAGTTTGGCTGTGGGAGTGCACTGACAACCAAGGGGCAGCTCCTGCGTTGAGCGTCTGCCCCTTGGTGGTCAGTGTGCTTCATAGCGACCGGTCATCTGATCGTAACGGTCACTTAGGCTTTTTTATATATATATAGATTGCTGATTTGATCCTCTACTTCATCTAATCTACTGTTGATTCCCTCTAATGTATTCTTCATTTCTGACTGGTTCTTTTTTTATGTTTTCTATCTCCATTTTTATGTTTCCTATTTGTTGAAGTTCTCACTGAGATCATTGAGCACCCTATAACTAGTTCTTTGAACTCTTTATCTGATAGATTGCTTGTCTTCATTTTGTTTAGTTCGTTTTGTGGAGTTTTGTTTTGTTCTTTCATTTGGGACATGTTTGTCTTCTCTCATTGCCTGCCATCCTGTGTTTCTTTCTAGGTCAGGTACAGCTGCCACACCTCCCTGTCTTGGTGTAGTTGCTCTATGTAGTAGGTGTCCTGTAGGGCCCAGTGGCACAGTGCCCCCAGTCACTCAAGCTGGGTGTTCCAGGTATGAAGTCCCCTCTCACCACCTCATTTGGGCTCTGTGCACCCTCCTGTTGTAGTTGAGCCTTGATTGCTGTTGACACATCACTGGGAGGGATTGGCCCCCAGGCAGATAGGCTGTAAGGACCGCCATAACTATAGTGCAGAGGCTGATTTCATGGAGCAGAACTTGCTTCAGTGGGGCTTTGGTGCCTGTCGCGTCTGCCCCTTGAGTCACTCATGGAGGTGGTTGGATGGTACTCTGGTGTGGTCTGTAGCTGTCCACTGGGTGTGCTTGCTCTGGGGCCTCCCAGGAGGTGCAGGCCAAGGTCAGCTGCTGCCTATGCCCTGCCCGGGACCACCTGATGAGCTACAAAGTGATTTGCAGATGATTGCCACTTGTGCTGAGCTTGGAGGTGCCTGGGAGATGCTAAGCTTTGAATTGAGGCTGGCTGCCACTGGTGCTGGGTTTCGGACTATTTACTGTAGCAAGAGGTCTGTGACATGGTGAGGCCAGGTCATGCTTGTTAAGTACTTGGGTGGACCCAAAAGTTGGGTGGGTCTCAGGGAATCACCAGACCTGGGAAACAGTGTTAGCCAGGTTAATGGAGACTCAGATATGTCACCCTTCTGTGCTACAGAGGGAGGGCTCAGCAAAGGAACAATGGCTTTTCTGCCAGCACTTTTGTCTGGGAGAAAACTGCCCCTCTAGCCCTTGCCCTGAAGCCAGATGATTCACCTCCTCCCCATACATCCTGGCACCTTTCAAGCTGCCATCCAGTGCTGGAGCTCAGAGTGAGTCAGTCAGCAAGTAAGTCTGGGTGGGCCCTTTAAGAGGAACTCCTGGGACTCCAGCAGCCCTCCATCCCACTCAGCCACAATCCCTGCTGGTTTTCACACAAGTTGTGGGGACTTCTTTTCCCAGCACTGGAACCATGGGCTGGGAGGCCTGTGTGGGGCTGGGACCCCTTGCTCTTCAGGGGGACCTCCCCCCCCTCACAGCCAAGATATCCCTTCTGATTTTTAGCCAACACATGTGGGTGTGAGACCAGCATTGTCTACCTCTCTATCCTTCTTACCAGTCTGAATGTAGCTTCTTCTGTATATCCTTAGCTTTAGAACTTCTGTTCAGCTAGACTTCAGGCAGATATCAGTGATGATTATTCTATAGTTTATTTGTAATTTTGATGTGGTTATGAGAAGATACAAGTATGATGTTTATAGCTCTGCCATCTTGACAAGAAGCTCTGTATTCTAGTTTTAAAAAACATTTTTACATTTATATTTTGAGTAGATGACAAAAATTCCATGATAAATATTAAAAACCCACAGCAAGTATAAAGTAAATGTCTCCCTCCTACCCTGTCTCTTTGGCATCCAATTCCCCATTAGAGGCCCCAGTGCATCATTCTAGAGCAGTGGTTCTCAACCTTTCTAAGGCCGCGACCCTTTAATACAGTTCCTCATGTTGTGGTGACCCCCAACCATAAAATTATTTTCATTGCTATGTCATAACTAATTTTGCTACTGTTAATGAGTCGTAATGTAAATATCTGTGTTTTCCGATGGTCTTAGGCGACCCTGCTATCGGTTCTCAACCTGTGGGTCGCAACCCACAGGTTGAAAACTGCTGCTGTAGAGCCTAAAACCATCGGAAAACACAGATATTTAAATTACGGTTCATTACAGTTATGAAGTAGCAACGAAAATAATTTTATGGTTGGGGGTCACCACAACATGAGGAACTGTATTAAAGGGTCGCGGCATTAGAAAGGTTGAGAACCACTGTTCTAGAGAGTTGTGCATACATAGGTATTTGTATGTGAAATACATAGGTATTTGTATTTTTGACACATATTAATACACTGCCCTCCTTGAAGGTTAGCCTCCCAGCTATGTGTGCAAATGCTTATTTCCCCAACAATTCAACACAATATTATCAAACTTTTGGGTCTCTGCCAATCTCCTGGATGAAAGGGGATCTTGATATTGCCTTAATTTGCCTTTTTCTTATCAATGAGGTTGGGAATCTTTATGTACTTATTGTATTTTAAAGTTTCTAAGATGCCATTGATTGTAAGATGCATACTTATTAAAACCTGTGTGTATAAGGGATGTGCATTGAAAATTGATGAAATATGGTAAATTCTATTAATGTGTTATTTTTAGTTCCTTTTTTGTGAACTTCCTGTTAATGGCCTTAGCCTGTAATCCATTAGAGAAACAGGCAATATTCTCATTGATTTGTAAGAGTTCTTTATATTTTAAGGAAATTAGCCCTTTGTCTCTGATAGGAGTTACAATTATTTTTCCCAGTCTGCTAACTTTGCCCTTGGTGGTTTTTTGCAATGAAGAATTTGTGTGCATACATGTTTGTATAGTTGAATTTATCGATCTTTTCCTCTAATGCTAATTAGTTTAGTGTTTTCCTTAGAAAGACCTCTACTCTGAGATTATTTTTAAAATTCTCTCATGATTTTTTGGTATTGCTTTTATAATTTTTTCTTTTTCTTTTTTTAAACTCATATATCTGATCCATCCTGAACTTATTTTGGTGCAGTATGTTAGGTATAAATCCAACTTTATGTTTGTTGTTTTTTCCTACTGGGCAACTCACTTGTCCCAGTGCCACTGGTTGAATCTGTGTTTGTGTCTATTTCTGGATTTTCTTAGTATGTAAAAATTATTTCTAAAAATTATATGAGTGTTATACATGAATCCAATCTCATGAAAAAATGCAATCAATAGTGAAGTTTTAAAAAAGGGCCCTTTGCTTCTCCCTACTTCTTCATACTTTTTCTAAGATAATCATTGTTAATAGACCGCCAAGTATTCCTTGTAGAACTTTTTCTACTACTTATCCCATCTAATAATAGACAAATATGCAAATTGACCATTCCTCTGACACACCCACAAGCCACACCCACAAGCCACGCCCATCATCCAATCAGAGCGAGTATGCAAATTAACCCAAACCAAGATGGCTACAGCCACAGAGAGCAAGGTTTCCTTGGTAACAGAGGAAGCCAAGCTTTCTGCCAGCCGTTGCAGGCCTAAGCCTCCACTCAAGCTACAAAGTTTCAATTATAGAAGATAAACAAATTCAATCAAATGGCGGCAGAATGGAGCTTGAGAGAGCAGGCCAGGGTTGCTGCCGGCAACAGGGGAAGCAAAGCTTTCCACACACCCTGACCTGGCCCACCTGCTTAAGGCAACAAAGTTTCAATTATAACCCCAACACAAATGGCTGCGGGCCTCAGAGGGAGCCCCAGGCTTGGCTCTGCTCCAGGCTACAAAGTTTCAATTGTAGAAGGAAAATAAATCCCAGATACCAGGGCCTCTGCTTGCGTTGCCAGGGGGCGTGGCCCGCCTGCAAACCACCACAGGCCCCTCACTCAGGCCGCCCCATGCCCCAAGGGAACCCCACCCTGATCAGGGACACCCTTCAGGGCAAACCAGCTGGCTCCCACCCCTGTACCAGGCCTCTATCCTATTTAATAAAAGAGTACTATGCAGATTGATCATCACTGCAACACACAATATAGCTGCCCCCATGTGGTCAAAGATCCTGCCCCCATGTGGACACAGGATGGCCACCACAAGATGGCCAGCAGGAGAGGGCAGTTGGGAGGCACCCGGCCTGCAAGGGAGGGCAGTTGAGAGGGACCAAGCCTGCAAGGGAGGGCAGTTGGAGGTGATCAACCCTGCGGGAGAGGGCAGTTAGGGGTGACCAGGCCGGCAGAGGAGGGAAGTTGGGGGCAAACAGGCTGTCAGCAGAGTGGTTAGGGGGTGATCAGGCTGGCAGGCAGAAGCAGTTAGGGGCAATCAGGAAGGCAGGCAGGCAAGCAGTTGGGAGCCAGCAGTCCTGGATTGTGAGAGGGATGTCCGACTGCCCATTTAGGGATCCGACTGCCCATCGGGATCGGGCCTAAACGGGCAGTCGGACATCCCTTGAGGGGTCCCAGATTGGAGAGGGTACAGGCTGGGCTGAGGGACAACCCCCCTCTGTGCACGAATTTCGTGCACTGGGCCTCTAGTATGTATATATCTGTAGTTTGAGGGATGTGGAGATTATGTCTGTCTGTTTATCATCTATCTATCTATCTATCTATCTATCTATCTATCATCTGCTGTAATATGCTGTAAATTGCTTTTCAACCCACTAACTCTATGTCTTAAGAGTTCCATAGCAGTCTGTGAAGTTCTACCTCATTATTCTTTTTAACCTCTGTATGGATTCCATGGTATGAATATTTCATACTTGATTTAACCACTCCCTTATTGTTGCACATCAAGGTTGTTTGCAATTTTTTCCTAATTTTAGCAAGGCTGTACATATTGCTTATAAACTGTGTAGCATTGCTTCTCTTTAATTTGTGATAAGCCAAATTCTAAAATATTTATGTGTGAAAAACTTACTATTGTGTAATTTGTGAGGAAGAAAAACTGGACCACATTGAGTGATATGTTATTAATATTTTGTGATGATCTTGTCTTTCTAGATAAAATTTGATGCTGGGACCCTCCTTCTTAGTACACATCGACTAATTTGGAGAGATCAGAGAAATCATGTAAGATACAGTTTTTTACATCTGTTCTAGCTTTTAAATCACTGAAGTTTTTCTTCCTTTCTGGAAAACTATAAATAGATGCAGCAAATTTTTAATTTCAGAACGTTATTGGAGTGTGTGTGTCCCATACGATCTGTCTGAATGGAGTGCACATAGAAGGGGCATAGTGTTGTCCCTCATTCAGCTTCAGAAAAGTCTGTAGTTACTGAATAGAGAATCATGATGACTCCTGTTTTTAAAATACCAGTCCGATCCTACCTCATACCTGAATGTTCCATGTGTAACAGGAATAATTCTCCCATCAGTTTTTAGGGATCCTTAAAAAACTTCATTCATCCTCAAAACAACCCAGCCTCCTGATTGCTGTTGAGAATCAGGAGGATGGTTCTGCTTGGAAGTGCATGCTTTTACCCAGATATTGAGAAAAAACAGCCTCTAAGTCACTCAGCAAGAGGAGAAACTCCTGTTTCTTCATTTCTAGGAAGGGAGAACAAGTTATGTGTATAGAGCTGATGTGTTTATTCCAAAGAACTTGAAAGCATTTGTGATTAAGAATAAATTTCAGTGTTGCCAGTACAATAAACAATCTCTTCTACATTATTTTTATAATTGCTGTCTCCCCATGAAATTTTATTCCCTAGTCCTAGCTCTAACTCTAACCCTAAACCTAGCCCCAAACCTAGCCCTAGGCCTTGCCGTAACCCTTAACCTAATCCAAATCCTAGTCCTACAATGAACTCTAACCTTAAACCTAACCCTAACCCTAAACCTAGCGCTAACCCTAGCACTAGCCCTAGCCCTAACCCTAACCCTAGCCCTAACCCTAACATTAACCCTAACCCTAACCCTAGACCTAACCCTAACCCCTAAACCTAGCCCTAACCCCAGCTCTAATTCTTACCCTAACCCTAGCCCTAACACTAGCCCTAGTCCTAGCCCTAGCCCTAATCCTAACCTTAACCCTAGTCCTAACCCTAACCCTAACCTTAATCCTAACCTTAACCCTAACCATAATCCACACCCTAACCTGTCACATCAGCCTCATGAAAATAACTTTTTAAGGTATCTGAGTCCAATGAGAATGAATGTTTAAGTGTTTAAACAACCTTCTTTCAACCAAGAGTCATTGATTCCCAATCAGGACACATGCCTGGGTTGTGGGCTCGATCCCCAGTGGAGGGCGTGCAGGAGGCAGCTGATCAGTGATGTGTCTGTCTCATTGGTGTTTCTATCTCTCTATCCCTGTCCCTTCCTCTCTTGAATCAATAAAAACATATTTAAAAAAAGAATATAGCATATGTAAAAAGTTGCATATAAATATTACTTTTTAAAAGATGTACCTACTGTAAAAACAAAGGTAGTTATAGCTGTTTTTAAATCTCTTATGTTTTTTCATGTAGTAAAATGCCATCATAGTGTTGCCTTCATTCATTTATTCCTTAAGTTTATTTAAGGAATAAAGTAACATTATTATTTATTGTTTTTATTATTAAGTATCTTAAAGGTATTTGACATTCTATTAAATGCTATAAAACAAGGATTTCTGACTAGTCTTATGAGTCATATTTTCTATTGATTTCCTTCTAGGAATGCTGCATGGCTATTCCTCTTTCTCAAATTGTGTTCATTGAAGAACAGGCAGCTGGAATTGGGAAAAGGTAAGGTCTATATATTATAGTTTTCATTCACAAAATACATTTCCATTCAAGCTATTATCATTAATTTAGTTAATTTACTGCTGTGCCATGACTACATATGGGGACATGGATCTAATGATTGTATTTGGGGGCTTGATAAATAATTGTCCTTGATCATCCTACCTTAAGCTCATTGATAAATGGAAGTCATTCTTAAAGCATGAATCAAGAACTAAGGTTTGCTATAAAATCCTTGGGTTATAATAAATAAATGTGGTCCAGTTGTCATTGTATATATTTCCACAGACATGTACTTTTAAATGGCTATGTATCTTATTTAGTACTTAACATCAGAAATGAAGAAAGGAACTGACTTTGCTTCTATTTCTAGTTGATCATTAAGTTTTTCACTTATATTTTTGATATATCAGTGTTAAGGTATCATAATATTTATTGTCCAAATTGGGACATTTATAAGTAATGGGAGTGCTGTTTATAATTGGACCAGACCAGCATAAAATGGGACTGTCCTAGGCAAATCAGGAGATGTGGCTTCCCAGGTTTAAAACCACAGGTTAAAATGTTTCTGTTTATTCAAGTACTAGAGGCCCGGTGCATGAAATTTGTGCACAGAGTGGGGGGTCCCTCAGCCTGGCCTGCACTCTCTCATAATCCAGGACCGCTGGCTCCTAACTGCTCACCTGCTTGCCTGCCTGATTCCCCTAAGCACTCTGCCTGTCTGCCTGATGCCCCTAACTACTCCCCTGCATGCCTGACCGCCCCTAACCACCTCTGCCTGCTGGCCTGATCACCCATAACTGCTCCCCTGCCAGCCTGATTGCTCCTAACTGCCTCTGCCCTCCTCTGCTGGCCTGGTCATCCCCAACTGCCCTCCCCTGCCGGCCTGGTCGCCCCTAACTGCCTCTGCCTCAGCCCCGCCACCATGGCTTTGTCCAGAAGGATGTCTGGAAGATGTCTGGTCTAATTAGCATATTACCCCTTTATGAGTATAGATATACAGAATTCTGGCTTTATAGTTTAAGTGATTGTAATTGAGGTCAACTTAAGAACAGATATTGAGGAATTTGTTTTCCACATGGGCCCATTTTTAGCTTTAGTATAGTTAGATACTTTAATAAATGTTAAGTGCTGAACTTCACAGGAAATGCAATGTATGCCATAATTACAATGTTGTAGCTAGCCTAAAAGATTGCTTATTTGACATAAAAGAAACTAACCAACATTTTGAAAAGAGTAATAAGGTATTTATTTTTAGAGTAGGCTATTTCTCTAATTTATGTTTTGCCCCTTGTCACTTCTTTCCATCTTATATCTTCTTTCTTTAAAATTTATTTATTTTTTTATTGAGGTATAATTAACATACAACACTATATTAGTTGCAGCTGTACAGCATTTGATATTTGTATATGTTGGTTTTATTATTAAATTCTACAAAGTAAAACTTAAGAGTGTTTTAGATCATTTGAATTTTCCTCTGCTGTGTTACAAGGAAATCTAAACTATAACAAATATATTCAAAATAGTTACCTTCATATTAGTGTCTTATTTTTAAACATCTCCAATGAGGAGGAATTTAATAATTTGCCAGGTTAACTTTTTTCAAATAGTTCCTAGCTCCTCCTGCCCCCAAATATTTATCATATCTTATTGATTCAAAGATGTATGCATATTTTCATCCTTTAAGAAAGAACCCAAGATGCTTCTTTGACTTGGTGGATTTTAAACTTAATGAAATATGGTATTGAATGACTCAAGAAATGAAGGTGAAAAAATTTGCATGGATCTTTTATGCTAATTTTGGAATTTTTAAACTTCACATTGTATCATAATATTTTAGCTTTTCATTAGGTTTCCTTTGACAAAATCTGATAGTAGGACTCAGGTTGTTGTTTTTTTTAGTTTTAAAGATTATATAATGCTTTTGCTCAGTCATCCTATCCCAATTGTCATTGTTTAGTTGCTCTAGTTGGCAGTTCATTTCAAATAGTCTTGTGGTTCTGCTTGCAGTTTTTAAAAAAATATATATATATTTTTATTGATTTCAGAGAGGAAGGGAGAGGAAGAGAGAGATAGAAACTCAATGATGAGAGAGAATCATTGACTGGCTGCCTCCTGCACCCCTCCTTCCCCACTGGGGATCAAGCCTGCAACCCAGGCACATGCCCTGACCTGGAATTGAACTGTGACCTTCTGGTACATAGGTTGATGCTCAACCACTGAGCCAAGCTGGCCAGGCTGCTTACACAGTTTGTTTGCTTATTGCACTTAAAGATATTCACCACAAAGGAATAGATGAAGAGTCCTTAGAAATTGGTCCCAGTTCACTAAACAAAACATTTGTTAAATTGAGGAGGCCCCATACATGGTATTTCACAGTGATATATATGTAACCACCTGGGCCTAAACAAAGTAAAATTGAGTAATAGGTGAATCTGTACTGTGGCCATAAAGAAAAAGCTTTAAGCTAGATATCCAAGGTATTTTGGCTAAGTCTCTTGGTTTTGCTAATCTTTATAGAAGATTGTTTATATTGCAGGTTGGGAAAACAACAACAACAAAAAAACCACATAAAACTGAACAAATATAGTGGTATTTTTAATAGCATAGAAGATAATGGTAGTCATAAAGATGATTGTAATTTGTCTTCCTAGAGCAGCACTGTTTTTGAGAAATGTTTTTGCTATTGAATATTTTTCTAGGTCATACTGTTGATCAAGTGGCATTTTCCAAAAATGACAGTATAGAATGTTAGTTTTGGATGGTGTTTTAATAAAATGTCTGCTGACCAGTTTTACAGAGATAAGTTCTTAAAAAAATATTTAACCTTTTGCACTCGCTTGCTTTTTTCTCGATTCCTTTATTCTAATGCTAACCATGTTGAGTCACACTCGACATCCGAGTGCAAAGGTTAAATCATTTTTATTTATCAATTGCAGTTGACATACAATATTATATTAGTTTCAGGTATACACTCCAGTGATTTAGACATTATATAACTTACTAAGTAATCATCCCAATAATTTTAGTACCCATCTGATACCATACATAATTATTAGAATATTATTGACTATATTCCCTGTGCTGTACTTTGCATCCTGATGATTATTCTGTAATAACCAATTGGTACTTCTTTTTTATTTTTTAAATATTTTTTTCAATTGATTTTTTTACAGAGAAGAAGGGAGAGGGAGAGAGAGTTAGAAACATCGGTGAGAGAGAAACATCAATCAGCTGCCTCCTGCACACCCCCTACTGGGGATGTGCCCGCAACCAAGGTACATGCCCTTGACCAGAATCGAATCTGGGACCCTTGAGTCCGCAGGCCCATGCTCTAGCCACTGAGCCAAACCAGTTAAGGCCAATTTGTACTTCTTAATCCCCTCACCCTTTTCACCCATCCTTCCAACCCCCCTCCCATCTGGCAACCTTCAAAATGTTCTCTGTATCTATGAGCCTGTTTCTGTTCTGTTTGTTTTGTTTTGTTTTTTAGATTAATTTGTTGATAGATATGTATTTATTCATATTTTTTTTCTTCTTTTTAAAGGAGACCCTTTAACATTTCATGTCATATAATACTGGTTTGATGGTAATGAACAGAAGCTCTTTATATGTCCTTCAGTTCTAAATGATAGTTTTGCTGGGTAGAGTGATATTTGTTGTAGGTCCTTGCTTTTCATCACCTTGAATATTTCTTGCCACTCTCTTCTAGCCTGCAGAGTTTCTGTTGAGAAATCAGCTGACAGTCTTATGGGAGCTCTCTTGTAGATATCCTAGAGGCCCAGTGCACGAAATTTGTGCACTCGGTGGGGGGGTGTCCCTCAGCCCGGGTTGTGCTCTCTCGCAGTCTGGGAGCCCTTGCTCCTTACCGCCCACCTGCTTGCTGCTCTTTACTGCTCTGCTCGCTATTCCTTAGCGCTGCCGTGGAGGCGGGAGAGACTCCCGCCACTGCCGCTGCACTCACCAGCCATGAGCCCGGCTTCTGGCTGAGCGGTGCTCCCCCTGTGGGAGTGCACTGGCCACCAGGGGGCAGCTCCTCTGTTGAGTGTCTGCCCCCTGGTGGTCATTGTGTGTCATAGTGATGGGTCATTCTGCTGTTTGGTCAATTTGCATATTAGCCTTTTATTATCTACCTAATAAAAGAGGAACATGTTAATTGACTGTACCTTCGCAACACCAACCAGCCAATCAGGAGTGAGTATGCAAATTAACCCAACAAAGATGGTGGGTTAATTTGCATATGCAGGCACCAAGCGGC
This sequence comes from Eptesicus fuscus, assembly GCF_027574615.1. Classification (NCBI taxonomy): domain Eukaryota; kingdom Metazoa; phylum Chordata; class Mammalia; order Chiroptera; family Vespertilionidae; genus Eptesicus; species Eptesicus fuscus. The sequence goes on along the minus strand of NC_072480.1, from coordinate 12,465,635 downwards.
TGGGGCCAGGCGTTCTGCACCACCCAAGCCTCTCCGAGCTTCTGGGCAGCATGGGAAGGCAGAAAGGCGGCTCTGGGCCAGAGCAGAAAGGCAACTCTGACCAGAGTGAAGGCGGTGCCAGCAGCCAGGGGAAGGAAGGCCCATTCTTGCACAAATCTTCGTGCATTGGGCCTCTAGTATAGGATAAGTGCTTTTTTCTTGCTGTTTTTAAGATTCTCTCTTTGTCTTTAATCTTTTGCATTTTAATTATTTTGTGTTTTGGGGAGGCCTCTTTGAGTTCATCTTGCTTGGGACTCTCTTCACTTCCTGGACTTGTATGTCTATTTCCTTCTAGGTTAGGGAAGTTTTTTGTCATTATATTTTCAAATAGTTTTTCAATTTCTTGCTCTTTCTCTTCTCCTTCTGGTACCCCCATGATGTGAATGTCAGTATGCTTGAAGTTGTCCCAGAGGCTCCTTACACTATCTTCATATTTTTGGATTCTGTTTTCTTTTTGTTGTTCTGATTGGGTGATTTTTTGCATCCTTATATTCCAAATCGCTGATTTGATTCTTGGCTTTGTCTACTCTACTGTTGAGTCCCTGTAAATTATTCTTCATTGCAGTTAGTGTATGCTTCATTTTTGACTGGCTCTTTTTTATGGTTTCCATGCCCTTTTTTTAAAAAATAAATCTTTTTTAAAAAAATAAATCTTTATTGTTCAGATTATTACAATTGTTCCTCTTTTTTCCCCCTATAGCTCCCCTCCACCCAGTTCCCACCCCACCATCTGCCCTTACCCCTCCCCACACTGTCCTAATCCATAGGTGTATGATTTTTGTCCAGTCTCTTCCCGCACCCACCACACCCCTTTCCCCCCGAGAATTGTCAGTCCACTCCCTTTCTATGCCCCTGGTTCTATTATATTCACCAGTTTATTCTGTTCATCAGATTTTTTATTCACTTGATTTTTAGATTCACTTGTTGATATTGATAGATATGTATTTGTTGTTCATAATTTTATCTTTACCTTTTTCTTCTACTTCCTCTTCTTAAAGAATACCTTTCAGCATTTCATATAATACTGGTTTGGTGGTGATGAACTCCTTTAGCTTTTTCTTGTCTGTGAAGCTCTTTATCTGACCTTCAATTCTAAATGATAGCTTCACTGGGTAGAGTAATCTTGGTTGTAGGTTCTTGCTATTCATCACTTTGAATATTTCTTGCCACTCCCGTCTGGCCTGCATAGTTTCTGTTGAGAAATCAGCTGACAGTTGTATGGGTGCTCCCTTGTAGGTAATTAACTGTTTTTCTCTTGCTGCTTTTAATATTCTCTCTTTGTCTTTTGCTCTTGGCATTTTAATTATGATGTGTCTTGGTATGGTCCTCTTTGGATTCCTCTTGTTTGGGGTTCTGTGCACTTCCTGGACTTGTAAGTCTATTTCTTTCACCAGGTGGGGGAAGATTTCAGCCATTATTTCTTCAAATAGGTTTTCAGTATCTTGCTGTCTCTCTTCTTCTGGCACCCCCATAATTCAGATGTTGGTACGCTTGAAGTTGTCCCAGAGGCTCCTTACACTATCTTCATATTTTTTGGATTCTTTTTGCTTTTTGCTTTTCTGGTTGGGTGTTTTTTACTTCTTTGTATTTCAAATCTTTGATTTGATTCTTACGATCCTCTAGTCTGCTGTTGGATCTCTGTATATTATTTTTTATTTCAGTGTATGCTTAATTTCTAGTTGGTCCTTTTTCATATCCTCAAGGGTCTTGCTAAATTTATTGGCCTTTTCTTTTCTTTTCTTTTCTTTTTAAATATATTTTATTGATTTTTCACAGAGAGGAAGGGAGAGGGACAGAGAGCCAAAAACATTGATGAGAGAGAAACATCGACCAGCTGCCTCCTGCACACCCCCTACCGGGGATGTGCCCGCAACCAATGTACATGCTCTTGACCGGAATCGAACCTGGGACCTTTCAGTCCACAGACCGATGCTCTATCCAGTGAGCCAAACCGGTTTCGGCTATTGGCCTTTTCTAGAAAATTCTCGAGTAACCTTATAACCGTGGTTTTGAACTCTATATCCAGTCGTTTGCTTTCCTCCATTTCTTTCATTTGTGACCTGTTTCTTTGTCTCCGCATTTTGGCTGCTTCCCTGAGTTGATAGAGTGGCTTTGTGTGCTAGGTGTCCTATAGGGCCCAGTGGCTCAGCCTCCCCAGTTACCTGAGGTGGACACTCTTGGTGCACCCCTTTGTGGGCTGTGTGCACAGTCTTGTTGTAGTTAAGCCTTGATTGTTGTTGGTATCACAGGGAGGAATTGACCTCCAGGCCAATTGGCTGTGAGGATCAGCTGTGTCTATGCTAGGAGAACTTCTGTGCTGGAGATACCCTTATGAGACAAGACTTGCAAAAGCCTCTGTGCTCAGCTTGCATGGGGCGGAGTCTCAGGGCGGAGCAGACAGCAATGGCTTTTTGTCAGCCCTGCCCTAAGAGGCCCCCGGGTCTCAGTGTCCCGCGATAATCACTGCAAGCACCTCTGAGAGAAGCCGCCCTTGAGTTTCGCCCGATGCCAGACAGTCCAGTTTCTCCCTGATGAGTCTGGGTCCCCAGAGTCTCTCCTGGAACTGGAGTTCAGAGACATCGGGAGCTTTTGTCTCCCTCCTGGTTGAGAAAGCCAGCTGCGTACTCAGTTGCCAGCCCTCTCCGTGTGCGTGCCTCAGTACCTCTGCCTTCTGCAGCTCCTCTGAGCCTCAGTGTGCTTTTCTCTTTCCTTCTAGTTGTAGAATTTCCACTCAGCCAGCCTTCCTGTGGTTCTGGATGATGTCTGTTTTGTCTTTTAGTTGTAGTTTTGAAATTGTTGTGTGAGGCAGCAGTTTAGCTGTTTACCTATGCCACCATCTTGGTTTCTCTCCATGCCCTTTTTTATGCTGTTGAAGTTCTCTCTAAGTTCAACTAGTCTTTCCCTAAATTTATTGAACATCCTTATAACCATTGCTTTGAACTCTGTATCTGGTACTTTGCTTGCTTTTAGTTCTTTTTCTGGAGATTTCTTCTGTTCTTTCATTTGGGACATGTTTCTTTGTCTTCTCATTTTGGCATCCTCCCTGTGTTTGTTTCTGTGTATTAGGTAGAGCTGCTATGTCTTCCAGGCTTGGTAGAGTGTCCTTTAGGGTCCAGTGGCATAGCCTTTCTGTTCAGCTGAGCTGGGCACTCCAGTTGTGTCTCCTACCCCCGATGGGATATGTACATCCTCCTGTTGTAGTTGACCCTTGATTGCTGCTGGCACATCAATGGGAGGGATTTATCCTTCAGGCCAATCTGCTGTAGGACTGGCTGTGACCATGACCACTGGGAAGGATTCTATATATAAGTTTTCACATTTTGTTTTCAAATGAGTAAGGTACTATGGCTAGGCAGAAATTATAGGCCCTGAGATTACCTCTGGGGATGACTCTGTGGATGGACAACCCTAATCATAAACCCATATCATAAACCACCCCAAATTTTGCAAATTTATTTTGAACTTATTTCCTGAAACCACATTATATTTAACATACAGACCTAATAACTTGAACTTTTTTGTACATAGCTTGCAGGTTTTAAGTAGAGATATTTTTGAAAGGTTCATTAATACTGAATTAATACTAACTTTGAAAGGATAGTCTTTGTTTCTATGTGAATTTTAAGTGATCTGAAATATATTAAAAGTTACAAAAATAGAATTAGTGATTTTTAAGAGGAAATTTAATACATTACATTTGCTTTTTCTTTAGTGCTAAAATAGTGGTTCATCTTCACCCTGCTCCTCCTAACAAAGAGCTTGGTCCATTACAGAGTAGTAAGAACTCCTACATTAAACTCTCCTTCAAAGAACATGGCCAGATTGAGGTAAGTATATGAATAAAATTGGACCATAAATGTGTGCTTGCATATATTTTTGTTGTTTGTTAATACGATGGAAGGCAGTATTGTTTCCATATTGTTAATATAATGTAGGCAACATACTAGGTTTCACCACATGTTTATAACATTTTTGGTAGCTTATGTCTTATCAGTAAAGAATATAAAGTTTAGGTGACAGTGGGAACAGGAAGCAGGCGTGTGTGGTCATAAGGAAAGAGTGAAGGCTGTCATGCCATTAGGCTACTAGTAAAGTTTTCAGTGGTATATGTAGTCCAGTTGAAGGCAGTTTATTAACTTTAACAAATCTAATCACTTGAGTGATTCTTTTTTTACATATAAGCACTGGTCCCTTTCCATTTCTGAGCTATTCTGTTCCTGTGCCATTACCATATTATGTTACCAGCACAATGTCATAATGCCCCTAGCTTCAGAATTATGAGATTTTCAATTTCTCCACATTAATAATCTCTTAAAATCTCATAGGGATAAGTTTACCTTGCTTCTATTTTTTGTTAGTGTCCTGTCTGTTGTTATTACCCCTTTGTTCTTACATATGAATTTTAGAATATAGTTTATATGTTCTGATTAATAAGTTGGTGTATAAATATTTTTAGACATTTATAAGTGTGTTTTTATCTTCCCATTGATGTCATAACTTATTTATGTTCTTTTTCAATGGCTTCGCACTCAGTGCTCTTCACAACAATAAGCACTAAGTAAATATAAGTCACTAACTGAAGTCATTCTCACCGTAGGTGAAAAATATAGTTGATTTTTTTTGTGAGCAGAGGCACGTTTTGGCCCCAATTTCTGACTACACATTTTAACTAGACAGATTATTCTTAGTTTTCTTCATGGATAATGGTTGTATATTTTTCTTGGCACTGTGTCTGTTTCACTATAAGTTGAAAACAGTCCACATAGGCAGAATTGTTTAAAGTAAGTCTATTTATTTCATTGTCACTCATCTCTTTGTTGAAATAGCTCGCTTTATATAGAAGGTCAGTTCCTTCTTTTTTTTTCTTTATTCTTTTTGAAGTTGATCCAAGAAAAGAACTTCCTTTGATTTTCTTTGATGTCTCTGAGAATTCTAGGCTTGTTGCAAATGATTGACTAGACCTTTCAACTAAAGAAATGTCAAGTAATTAATTCAATGAGGATGCCACAACCTGACTGAGTAATTTAAAGTGTATCTATGTGTATAACAGTTTTACAGGCGTTTATCAGAGGAAATGACACAGAGAAGATGGGAGAATATGCCAGTTTCCCAGTCATTCCAAACAAATAGAGGACCACAGGTATTTTTAAAACTTTCTTGATCTAGTGTTTTCAGCTCTGTACTTGCATCTTCATTAAGTAATAAGATATCTGTGATTATAGAACTTTCCAGAAACAAAATAATGATATTCGATTAAAAATTTATTTTCATAGAACCTAACTTAGTGCTCTTAGACAGTAAACACTTAGTACAAGTTAATTACTACTTACCAGAGTAATTCCTGGAGTGGTAGAAGTTAGATTCCACTGACTTCATCCTGTTGTTCATAATCCGTGTGGCATCTAAGAGACTGACAATAAATACTACTGGTGACGTTTTCCAGGCCAGTCTAAATTAACCACCAACTGTGGGCAGATGCTCATATCGGTAAAAGCAGTTTGTACAATAACTATCAAGTACCAACACTTTAACTATTTTTTGAGACCCTGTTAAGTATCTGATACATACATAATAGGTTGCCAAAGAACAAAAATGGGTAGGAAATTTAATTTATATATGAAGCGAAGAGTAAAATATGCCATTTTTTGTATCTTCAGTGTTTCTTTAGAATGATTTGAAGATTGTCATATATGGCAAGAAACTGACCAGTGTTTTGAAAGGAAACTAGATGTAGTTGTATGCTGTTTTTCTTTGGTTCTTTGTGGTCCTTTCCTGTCATTGAAAACACAGTGTGGTGGGTTACAAAAGATTGTGTCCTTCCTATTTTGTATATTTTACTTTCTACTTTTGATTTTCAGCCAGGAAGAATAAGGGCTGTAGGAATTGTAGGTATTGAAAGGAAACTGGAAGAAAAAAGAAAAGAAACAGACAAAAACATTTCTGAGGTAACTCTTACAGAAGTTCCGGTCATCTGTCCTTTTCAGCCATTTGTGTTTATTCTTTTGGATAAAACTGACTAATTCCATTCTGTATATTGGAATATTTAGTTTGCCTGAAGCTACACAGTATCTTATTCCATTTAGCTTGTCCACTTCAGGTTGGCAAACTTTAGCCAAAATGTGTTTTGAAAACTTTTTCCAAAAAGGAATAACAAAGAAATGCAAATTTGATTTTTGTGATGTAAGAAAATATCATGGTAAATATGCTAAGTGAAATAAGCCAGTCAGAGTGCAGTTTCTCCATCAATTTTTTTGGATAGTTGGCTAATTTCAAATTTTAGAATAATAGAAATACAAATGAGGAAGCTTTTGTTTGTGTTTTATAATTATTGAAATTATTTCATAGGAAATTCTTCTATAAATATAAAATATTTATATTTGTATTTTATGAACCATAGAAATAAGGGCCAATCTACATATTCTGTGTGAACTCACTATTTTAGCATTTTTAAGTGAAAATATAATAAAGTGATTTACCTTAAAAAATTTAAAAGTATTGTCATCCTAGTTTCCCTTAAACTTCTTTTAACATTCAAAATAAAAACCTAGGTGTGTAAAGTGTTGGTGTGTTTTACCTTTGAACGCTGGGGTGGTGTGTGATTGGCCCTCCATTTAAACGTTAGAATTGACTGGGTTTCAGAGCTGGTGCCCACAGTTTCCCACAGAAGGTTTCCTGCATCTGCTGGCTGTTGCTGATAAGAATCCAGTGTTTAAGCCTTTTGTTTATCTGAGGAAATTCCTGTTAGGTGTGTGCACATTCCCCTTTGTTTTCGGTATTAGCTTTAGTGAACTGGCCATAGGAATCCTACTCACTTATTTTAGCAAAGTCCTTTTGCAGATGGGGGATGCTTTCCTGCAAGTAATTAACATGGGAATGAGCTAATCAGAACCTATTGATTACTATTCTATGTGAACCAGAAGATTTTCAAATAATGATATATTGCTTAATTGGTTTTTAAAAAACAACATTTGTGCATATCAATTAGACAGAAAGTATTCTACACTGGAAGAATATTTTTAGTAATTTGAAACATTTATTATAAATATGTCTGATTAAATATGAAGAGACCTTTGAAGTGGATATTCATTGTAGTAAATTAAACAATCAAAAGTTTTTATTTAGATATGTTTTTGTGGTATTTGAATGTTTTACTTTTGTGATATTTACTATATCCAAAACCATAGGCATAATATGTTCAGTATTCAGAGGCTGAGATTTATGGTTTCAGTTAAATCACACCTGCTATTAAAGCCAAAATTGTTGTGCCCAAAGTATTCCTGCAGCTGCATATTGCCGTTTTCAACCAGGAAAGCTTTACAATGCCTCTTATCAGGAAATGGCTTTGGGAAAAGCTAGTGACAAATTTTCTTATTTGTGTTAAAGAACAGTTAATTATATTTTCTGAACTATCACTTATGTCACCCTTTGTTTTCTTAATCACCTTTTAACTCTTTGGGAAACTTTGAAGAGTTGTTTTTGCAAGTTTAGGAAAATTTATGGTTTCTTAGCTAATCTGACTTAGAATAAGGTAGATTTATCAGTTGTATAAATGTTTATATAAAAATTGAAGAAAATTTTATGTATTTTTATCATAGGGAAGAAAATAGAGTGCTTCATTGCTTTAAAACATTTTGATTCTTTAGACAGATTCCAACAAAACTAATTTCTCATTTCAGGCCTTTGAAGACCTCAGCAAGCTAATGGTCAAGGTATATGTCATTTATACCTATTAAATTCACACCAAGTATGATACAGTTTTGAAAATATATTTTGTTAGCAGACTCTTGGGGGACAGTTATTTCTTTTCACTTTTACTGTGCTCTTGACAGGCTAAAGAAATGGTGGAGTTATCAAAATCAATTGCTAATAAGATTAAAGACAAGCAAGGTGACATCACAGAAGATGAGGTAAATAGGTTGCTTTTTAAGGCATGAGAAACTACAGAAATAATGCAGTGATGTTTTAGTAGCTTACTAGATTGCTTTTTTAATGTAGTGTTTTATTTCTTTTAGAACTTGAGGACATATGAAATTGCTAAAAAAAGTCAACCATAAAAACTGTTAATTTTAGTGGGATTATAGGATATTTCAATAGCTTTTCTTACAGTGTATAAGACATATTGAAATATGTAAGGAGTGTCTATTTTATATATCATAAGTTTCGTGTTGTTTCATGAAATTTGTCTATAATCTGGTCAAGCCATTTTTCTTTTTTAAAAAACATTTAAAAAATATATTTTATTGATTTTTTTACAGAGAGGAAGGGAGAGGGAGAGAGAGTTAGAAACATCGATCAGCTGTCTCCTGCACACCTCCTACTGGGGATGTGCCCACAACCAAGGTACATGCCTTTGACCGGAATCGAACCTGGGACCTTTCAATCCACAGGCTGATGCTCTATCCACTGAGCCAAACCGGTTAGACAAGCCATTTTTCTAAGTTCTCAGTTGTATCATTTGGTTGACATTAACCATAGCATGGTTATTTAAATCACCTCTCACACCAAACTTGTGAAGTAAAGGGAGTATGAGGTAGCAAGATAGAAGGAAGGATAATTAGATTTATGCAGGGAACTATGATAAGTAATTGAGTAGAATTGAATTTATGATGGAAGGATTTCAAATGTTGGGAGAGAATAATTCTGAATTGTCTTTTTGTGTATTTTCTCCTCTTATAGACCATCAGGTTTAAATCCTATTTGCTGAGCATGGGAATAGCTAACCCAGTTACCAGGGAAACCTACGGCTCAGGCACACAGTACCACATGCAGCTGGCTAAACAGCTGGCTGGAATATTGCAGGCCCCTTTAGAGGTAAAAACAAAACCTAAATGGTCTTTTTAATTTGTGTTAAATTATTTCTGTGTAATCAGAAATCTTAATAAGAGCACAATTCCTTTCATGATGTGGTTACTGTTTAACCATCATGTTATTTTTTCTCTCAGGAATATTAAATTAGTTCATTGTACTTATTAATGGGTTCTTTGTCAGTAATCTTCTAAATTGTTTTTAATTTTCACTTAAGATATGTGTAACTTTCTAAATCTAGTTGATATGAAGTTTTTCTTATCTCTTATTTCCAAAAGGAAATATATGATTTCTATATATTTAGCTATTTTTGTATATCAGTAGTCAATATACAGGGTGGGGCAAAAGTAGGTTTACAGTTGTTTGTATGGAAAATAATACAATAATTAACAAATAATAATACAAGAATAAACTGTTTCACATACAGCTACCTACTTCTGCCCCACCCTGTATATGTACTATTAATTTTATAACATTTCTCTTCTAGTCTAACATTATTCAGGCAATCAAAACTTTACTCATTAAAGCACTTGTATTAAGAAATATTTCAAACATGAACAAATAGACTAGTATAATGAATCCTTATGTGCCCACCATCTAGCTTCTTCTGTAAGCCAACCTCCACTCTGAATTACTATAAAGCAAATCCCTGACATCACAGCACTTTTATCTGTAAATATTTCAGTATGTAATTATGATAATAAATAAACCTTGAAATGTAATTATAATCCCATTTTACACCTGAAAAGTTAAAAATAACTTTTTAACATTATTAAATACCTAGTTATTTTTCACATTTTCTCTTACAATTGGTTTGTTCAAATCAGAACACATTGAAATTGGTTGATTTGTCTCTCAAGTTTTTTTTAATTCCATGGGTTTTCCTTTTTTCTATCCCTCCTCCCAATTTATTGATTGGAGAAATTAATAGTTTATCTGATAGAGTGTCTCAGTCTGGATTTTGCTGACTTGTATGTTAACATGGTTTCCTGTAATCTGGTAATTATATCTAGAAGTTCTTTTTTTTCTGATAAGAATATTTCATAGAGTTTGTGCATTTTCATCAGGAGGTACATGTCTGATTGTCTTCTCTTTATGATGTTAGCAGCCATTGACAGTCATCATCTACATTATTACTTCACTAGAGGCCCGGTGCACGTAATTCGTGCACTTGGGGGTAGTCCCTCAGCCCAGCCTGTGCCCTCTCACAGTCTGGGAGCCCCGAGATCAATCGCCCTGGCAGAGGGAGGCCCTGCCCACCCGCCGCAGTGCTGCTGCCGGGTAGCCTGGGCCTCCCTCTTTGGGGCGATTGATCACTGGGCTCCACCATCAATTGCCCCAAAGAGGTAGGCCCTGTCCACCTGGCTGGGGCTCCGCAGTGGATCGCCCCCACAGAGGGAGGCCCCACCTGCCCGCCATAGCCTGCCAGTTGGTAGCCTGGGCCTCCCTCTTTGGGGCGATTGTGGAGCCCCCCGATTGATCGATTGCCCTACGAGCCAGTGGCCTGGAACTCCTTCTGCAGTGCGATCATGGGGTGATGGTCGGGCCCCCAATCAATTACATTGCACCCATCTTGGCTGGCCTGGTGCCAGTGGGTGTCATAGCATGGTCATCCGGAAGGTCGTCTGGACGGTCGTTCTGCAGTTCAGTTGTCCGGTCAATTTGCATATTACACTTTTATTATTATAGTCTAGGAGTAGCAAAATGGAGATATTCTTACTCAGTTCTATAGTTTCGTTGTTTATTAGCTAGAATAACTTAAAACACTTTTGAAATAATGGTGGAGAGACTCTTTTTTCATTTAAGTAAATGTGAAAAGAGTAATAATGACATTGAAGTCCAGATATAGAATTTAAATGTCTCATGGTATCTGAGTAAGTTCTCCTGTGTGTAAATAGTATTTTTTAAAGCTTCTTAAGAAATTTTATAATTTCCAATTTCACTCTTGATTATGATTTCTAAGAAATGCTAACTGGTGCTAATTATAACATAATACTTTTAAAATTTTCATTATTTTATTTTAATAGGAACGAGGGGGTATAATGTCACTCACGGAGGTGTACTGTTTAGTAAACCGAGCTCGAGGAATGGAAGTAAGCATAGAATATTTAGATTTCTTTTTTTTCAAAACTAAATATAGACTTTCTTAATATAATACAAATTTCCCTACAATGAATACAATTTGAGGAAGGGTTGTGACTATCAAAACTATTTTGAGAAAAAGTATGGTGCAGTGAAAGAACCACTCTGTGATCTAGGAGGTAGATTCTGTTCCTGGTTTTGCTGAGTGAACTTGAGTAGCTTACTTCACCTCTCAAACTCAGTTTTTCTACCCTTTCTACCCTTTGGACTGACTGACAGCTTTCAGCTCTAATAGTCTGTGTTTGTATTGTGATTAATAAGTTGGACATGATGCCCTTTCTCTGGGATAATTAGCTGTTTGACTTAATTGGGGTGGATGCAGAGTGCCTGTAGATAACAGAGGGAAAGCTGCCATGCTCCTTTGGCTGTGAATCAGCTGAGGCTATTCTTCAACTTTCATTGACCCTTCACACCCAGATGTCCTTGGCCTCCAAGGTTCTGTCCGTGCACTCCTTATGCCCTCACAGTCAAACACAGTTTTGTGGTGTCAACAGTTTGCTCTGTCTTTCCAGTGTTCACCCCTGACTCACAAATTAAGCCTATGCTCTTTTTATTTGAATAGTCATAACTGCCATTGGTGAGTACTTACTCTCCATCAGGCACTCTGCACTTTACCTCATTTGTCCTCCCAATAACTCAGTGAGGCAGCTGCTTTTACTATCCCTATGTGGTGGTAACGTGGGGTGAGGAAATTGAGGCTTAGGAAGATTAAATAATTTTACATAGGTTGCACCTGGAGACTGATTTGATAGGGATTTGGACCCAGGCTGGGTTGGCTCCATAGCCGTTCTGTGTGACTCAAAGCTGTGCTTGTCAACCACCACATGGCTCCACGGTCTGGAAGGGTAGCGACTAGCTAGCCACATGTGATGACTGTGAACTTAAAATGTAGTGAATCCAAATTGATGTAAGTGTAAATTACACATCTCATTTAGAAGACAGTACAGAATAAAGAAATCTTAAATATCTGATTAAAAATTTTTTATATCGATTTTACAGGGTGGGACAGAAGTAGGTGTACAGTTGTGAGTATGCAAAACACAGTTTGTTCTTGTACTAGAGGCCTGGTCGTGCACCAGTGGAGTCCCTCAGCCTGGCCTGTGCAATCAGGCCGAAACTGGCTCACCAACATCCCCCGAGGGATCCTGGATTGTGAGAGGGCGCAGGCCAGGCTGAGGAACCCCACTGGTGCACAATCAGGGCCGGGGAGGGATGTAGGAAGTTGGCCAGCCGGGAGGGACTGCAGGAGGGCTCCAGGGCGTGTCCGGCTAGTCTCGCTCAGTTCCAATCGGTCTGACCCCAGCAGCAAGGTAACCTACCAGTCGGAGCATCTGCCCCCTGGCGGTCAGTGCACATCAGTGACTGGTCGATTGGTCGACTGTCTGCCCCCTGGTGGTCAGTGCACGTCATAGCGAGCAGTTGAGCGGCCTTAGCATATCATTAGCATACTAGAGGCTTGGTACATGAAATTCATGCACAGGGAGGGGGTCCCTCAGCCTGACCTGCACCCTCTCCAATCCAGGACCCCTGCAGGATGGGGCCTAAACCAGTAGTTGGACATCTCTCTTGCAATCTGGGACCGCTGGCTCCTAACTGCTCACCTGCCTGCCTGCCTAATCGCCCCTAACCTCCTCTGCTTGCTGGCCTGATCGCCCCCTAACTGGTCCCCAGCCAGCCTGTACACCCCCAAACTGCCCCCCTGCCGGCCTGGCCACCCTCTAACTGCCCCCCTGCCAGCCTGGCTTCCGCTAACTGCTCCCCTGCTGGCCTGGCCTCCCCCTAACCACCCCTCTGCTCTGCCAGCCTGGCTGCCCCCTAACTGCCCCCCTGCCCCTGCCGGACTGGCCACCCCCTAACTGCCCCCTGCCGGCCTGGTCACCCCCTAACTGCTCCCTGCTGGCCTGGCTGCCCCCTAACTGGCCCCCTGCCGGCCTTGTTGCCCCCTAACTGCCACCTGCCAGCCTGGCCGCCCCCAACTGCCCCCCTGCTGGCCTGGCTGCCCCCTAACTGCCCCCCTGCTAGCCTGGCCACCTCCCAACTGCTCCCCTGCAAACTTGATCACCCCTACCCTCCTCTGCCTCGGCACCCACCACCATGGCTTTGTCCGGAAGGAAGTTGGATGTCCAGTTGACCCTGTCTAATTAGCATATTACCCTCTTATTAGTATAGATTACGCTTTGATTGGTTGACCGAATGACTGGACATTTAACATATTAGGCTTTTATTATATAGGATTATTATTTATTAATTGTATTATTTTCCATACGAACAACTGTAAACCTTTTGCCCCACTCTGTATACTGAATTTTTGATCTATTGGGTATATATGTGTTAAAATTAAATTCACCTGTTTCTTTTAATTTTTTAATATGGCTACTAGAAAATTTAAAATTATATACATGACTTACCTTCTGTTTCTATTGGCTAGCACTGCTTTAATGAATAGAAGTTTTTGCTTCTTTGTTAATTTTTTGCTTTGTAGTGATTAAGCCACCTAAAATCCTTGACAAATGACAATTTTAAAAATTTCTCTTCTGTTTTAGTGGTCGTTATAATTATATAGCATCACTCTATTAATTTGCAGTATAAACTGGATTTTTTCCCCCCCATTAGTTGCTCTCACCAGAAGATTTAGTGAATGCATGCAAGATGCTGGAAGCTCTGAAATTACCTCTCAGGTAAAAGAATCTCTGCAGGAAGTTTGCCAACTATAGCCACTATCCCGCACTAATTAGATAGGAAAGCCCTGCCAGGTCTGCCATCCTGTGGGGTGAGCCAACATTTTGCCCCTCTGGAAATTCTATGTTAACAGAATTCACTTGGCACCACAAGCACCTCTGTCATCCTGGCTTCCATCCTGTGCATGGCCTGAGGGGGGTAGTAATCCAACTCCTGTCGTTTTGGCGCAGTGAGATAAGAATGTGGGCTCTTCCCATGAGGTCAGGGTAACTAGCTCCTCTTCCCTTAGACTTTCTGTGTTTGTCTCTGGAGACCCAGAAGTACAGATGTTCAGCTGTGAATTATATTTTCCTTATCTTCATGGTTAAAAAAAATTAGCCAGAGATGTACTGCGTAGTGAATATTACTGTAATAACTATGAATGGTGCCAGATGGGTACTAGAATTATCAGGTGATAACTTCATAAATTATATAATTCTCTAATCACTACGTTGTACATCTGAAACTAATATGAAATAATATTGAATGTCAACTATAATTGGAAAATAAAAAAATTGAAAAAATAGCCAGATATGTTTTTGGTTTTTTAGAATGTAGATGATAGTTCATTCATGAGCTTTGTAGTTATGCCATGGTTGCTTGTGATTGTTAAGTTTCAAATGATGTTTTGTGTTAATGTTGCCTCATACCTGGGCAAAGAGAAGGTGAGTAATATCTGTGCCTCCGTAGTGGTTGAAGATCCTAGATGTTCACAGCTTTGTTCTCCCGCCTGCTGCTTTTAGGCTCCGAGTTTTTGACAGTGGCGTCATGGTAATTGAGCTGCAGTCCCACAAGGAAGAGGAAATGGTGGCCTCAGCCTTGGAGACAGTATGTGAACCCAGTTTCCTCTAGTCATTAGGGCTTGCTGGGAGGACCCGATGTCTAGCAACTTGAGAAACAGGATTTCCTTTTGAACTTAACTTTACTAAAAAGTAATGTTTGTTGGCCCAGTTAAAAATGGTTTATCATTAACAATGAATAAATACTAATCTTAGTTATTCTCTGAAGGCTTTTTTTGAAATGTACTGACGCTCAAAACATCTTACAAGAAAAGAGAATTAGAATTAATGAGGTGTTTTCTTTTTGTTTGAAGCTATCTTGAGAACAGGTTTTTTAACTTTGTTAATCAGAATGTTATCCACGATAGAACTTTTACTTTTAGTAGCAATTACGTAAGTAGCATTACAAACATCAAAAGTTGTTTTATGAAATAATTGTTTCAAAAATATGAAAAGCAACTCTAGTTTAGATGGATTTTATGGCCAAACTGCTATTACTCATCAGGGTACTTGAACTATTACTACCTTCATAGTCTCTATGGTGAGCCTGTATAATTTGAATAGCTTACATTTATTATACTTTTCAATTTAAACTAGATGAAAATACCTGAGACTATAGGTATTTTGACCACATACTTAAAACTAAACCGATATATAAAGAAGGTTCTTCACTGGATTGTGTAATATGAATTCAATTAGAATTTGTTATATATTCCTTTTAAGAATATAAAAAATTTTTTTAGACTTTAGTACAGCGCCTTGATTATATTATAGAGGGTTTTATATTTTAGCCTCTACTTTTTTTGGTCTGGGTCCTTCAGCTTTTGTAGCATTAAACATTAGTGAAGACTTAGTTCTATAGTGGGTATTTTTTGGATTTTAGTAGAACATTCAGTAAATTATTTCCTGAGTATAGCTGGTAGAAATTCTTTCTAGGTTAGTACCTAGGTGGTCTAAATTATGACATTTTATTTTGCTGTGTGTTTCTATTAGGTTTCAGAAAAGGGATCCCTAACATCAGAAGAGTTTGCCAAGCTTGTGGGAATGTCTGTCCTGCTAGCTAAAGAAAGGTAAGGAAGGTCCTTGCTCTTTGTTACAACTTGTGTTTCTGAATGGACAGATGATGTGGTTTTCTCCCTTGATTCCTAGGTTGCTACTTGCAGAGAAGATGGGCCATCTTTGCCGAGACGACTCAGTGGAAGGCTTGCGGTTTTACCCAAATTTATTTATGACACAGAGCTAAGGTTTTTTTGTATTTGAAATACTTCTTATCCATGTACTTGCATCATGTAGAGGTTGTATGATGCTGAGCTAAGGGTAAACTCTGATAAACTGAGAATTTGCTGGAACTGTAAAACCCTTTTAATTTCTTCCTAATATGATGGGATAGGAAGTTGATTTAGGACGAATATAGGAAAATACAGAAAAATGAATGCCAATGTGAATTTAAAATCATGCTACACTTGTATAGAACCCTCATAGTTTAACTTGAAATATAGTGGATTTTAACTTGATCATCAAATCTAACTATTTAGTTCATGGGGGAAGAAAAAGAGAAGCTGCATGTTAGACAGGTTAGTTCGTTATTTTGGTGTGACTGAAATTCACTGAATTATACATAAGTGAAGTTTTTGTCCAGTCTGGGGGGTTTTCATGAAGCAAGTCCCACATTCAGTGTAGTTTAAGAACCTGACAACATTGGAACAAAATATCAAACTGCGGAGGCTCCTTCTAAGGGCTTTTATTAGAAACAGTCATAACATGTCTCCAACAGACAAATAAAGCACCTTAAAAAAGGAGAGAATTGTATCTGACTCACGTATATATTACCTAACTAGTTTTTTTTTTAAGTGATGATTTCATGCCTGACATTTAAAGAATGCAACTATGTCATTTTGTTTAAAAAATGCTGTGGATCTTGAAACTGAATTAAAGAGCTGTACAGACATGCCCAGAGATATGATTACAAATTTGGGAAGTAGATGGCTCAGGAACATAAAAGTGGAAAAATAATATGTCTCCTTTTCTTTCCCTTAAGGAGTTTCACACTGAACTTTAAAAATCTGCCCTATCATATTCTAGCAATATTTGTTCTTTACATGATAAGTTGTGTGGAGGAACTTTCCTGCTAAAAAGTATTACTGAGGTAGCAAAAACTGGATAATGCTGAGTTTAGATTGCTTGAGTGTTAAAGTGGACTCCCTGACTTTATATGTTCCAGCTGTATAGCATACAATATGCTGGGATTACCTCAAACTCAGGGACCAGCAGGCACAGAGGAGTCCCTCATTCTGAGACTGAGTCAGAAGTGGAAGGCAGTGATGATTTTCGCCCAAGCATCCAGAGGGGATAGTATCTGTGTTGAGGGAACCATTGAGAGCAGGAGGAGGCCATACCCAGGTTCACACTCTCAGATGTTCTCAGTGAGGTGAGTGCTGCTGCCAGAGGCTGCTACAGGTGCCGGGATCCTCAGCTGCAGACCCAGGGAATCCCTCCAAGTGCAGCCAGAGTCCGTCCCTGATTCCTCCCAGAAAAGTGGCTGTTGCTGCTTCACATCCTCCAGTGTCTTGGGAATGTTGTGCCCGAGGCATCCTTCCTTACTCTTCATTTTCCAAGTGTGTCACTGATTCTAAATTGTGATGACATATCCCCTAATTCCTTCACTGCTCAGCCTCAGGTTTGTTTTGGGGGAAATTCAGTGTCTGGCTGCCCAAGTCTTTGAGGCCATTGTGTAAGCTTGTTTGTACATCACTCCTCTCTGGGCTGCACAGCTAAGATCCAGCTCTACTGGGATCTAGCTCTAATGCTGTGGATTCATTACAGCAAACTCCCATAATTCAGCATATTTATTTACATTAGTGTGACAACACGTTAACAAAAATGGAGCAATCTGAATTGTATACAGTGAACTAAAGAGGCAGTAAAGTGACATATGAATGTATTTTGCCCAAAAAACCCCAAAACCAAACCAAATGTGATTGCCTTCACTGTTTTTATTATTATTATTTTTTGTTAATCTTTATATGAGGATATATTTTCCATTGATTTTTTTTTTTTCTTTTTTAGAGAGAGTGGAAGGGAGACAGGGTTGGGGGGATGGGGTGGAGAGACCGAGAGATAGAGACATTGACTGGTTTTCTCCCACATGAGCCCTGAGCAGTCCGGGGATTGAACCTAGGACCCTTTGGTGTGTGGGCCGACGCTCTTAATCACTGAGCCAAACCAGCCAGGGCAGCATTGTTTTATTCTTCACGTGGGCATTCTTCACATTTTCCACACCTCAGTATATATTTTTTTATCTTTTTCTTTTTTTTGTCAAATAAGGTGTTATTTTGGTCCTCCATTAGTAGAGGTTATGTTTAAATACAACCAATCAGGTCCTAAGTGCAAAAAAGTTCTGTCTTGGTGCTTATCACTGGTACAATTATTGTTTTTGCTTTCCTAACTTTGCTCTTAGGAGCATTAATCTGTTGGTAGCTTTATGGTAATGGAATATTTCTAGACACATACTGTCCAAAATTTTTTTATATTGTACGAGTAGATTGTTTTTGGGGTTAAATGATTGGTATTAATGTATATGAAGTTATTGCAAAATTAAAAATGGTTTTTCTTAACTTGGTGTCTTTTAAATACTCTTTGGAAAATATATGAAAATCATAAACCTTTAATCGGAATAAGCTGGTATGTTATAATTTGTTCTTTTAGGTTTGTAATCAAGAGTTGATTATAATTATTTTTTACCTCAAGCTCTTACTATTTTAGTTGTTTTATAAGAATGGAAAATGGCTCATGAACTTTTTAAAAAAAATTCTTGATGTGAATTCCACCGTTGATTGACCAGGTGTATTCATGTGAATGTACTGTATCTTATTCGCTGTCATCAGACTAATATGACCAAATGTGGATTCATCATGTCATTATTCTCATATTCATCTGCTTAAAATGATTCTCCTTTGCCCAACAATCTGAGTTTTCATCTTGGAGCAGTAGAGTCACAACTTACAGGGTGGTTAAATTTTAAAGACTGTGCCTAAGTATGAAATCGAACATGCTCAAAATGATCCTTGAAAATCTCTTAAATGCCAATAAAGTTCTACATAGAGTCTTACATTAGAATCCCTGTAGTGATTCCTGGGTATGAGTATTTTATGAATATGGTAAGTGCAATATATAATAAAAACTACATACCAGCAGTAGACTTTTATAGCGCCAATAATTAAACTGTTTAAATGTGTTGTCTCCTTTTGTTGCTGCTAGGTATGGTTGAATTTATGTAAATTTATTGCTTATCCCTTCCCTTATGATAGATCTAGAGTATTAGCTCCACAAGGGCAAAGGTTTTGATCTGGTTTGTTCATGGACATAGCCTCAGAGCCTAGAACAAGGCCTGGCACACAGTAAGCACTCAATAAATATTTATTGAATGAATGAACTCTGATGCATTTACCTATTAAAATTTGGCTTCACTTTACCCTACTTTATCTCCCATTCAATTCAATTAAGGAAACATTTTTTCATACATACCAACTTAGCGTGAGGAACTTTGTGGGCCACTGGTGGTGGTGGTGGTGGTGGTGGGGGTGGGGGTGGTGGTGGTGGTATACAAAAAGTGAGTAGGATAGAGCTCTTGCCCGTAAGAGGGTGGCCTACTCGGGGAAATGGATGTGAGCAAACTTAATTGAGGATGGAATGAAGTGCGTGCCATGGAGGGGCACAGGTACCATGCGGTGGAAGACAGAGGAAGGAGCTCTTAGCTCTCCTGGAGGAATCGGAAAAGGCCTGTGGGAGAGGACGAGCTTGGTAAACTCGGCTCACAAGAACCAAGTAATCTGCAGTGGGTGGAAGGTCAAGGGAACAGCATGCGGTGTGCCCCTTCCTCATTCTGGGATGCACTTCCCTTGTCTGTCCAAACTTCTTTTATTACTTCTTCTCACGTCCCCACCCCCCTTCTCATTAATCAATCCCATGTGCTCTCGAAAAATTCCAGTACACAACTTACTGTTTCTAAATTCCATAAGAGTTGTCTGCCCAATATACTTGACTATATTTTGTATTGTTCTCTATTTTAATGCCATAAGAAAATAGAGAAATCGGGTTTCTTTGTTTAAGGACTGTCATATAACACTTCTTTTGAATTCCTGCTGGTCTAAGTCGGTAATTGTACATGGTATTGTCCTAGTGAAAGCATTAACTGAACTGAGTGGTTTTTGGATTATAATGTGTTGACTTGCAAACCTAAATCTTCGTCCTTTACCCAGTCCCCAAGAGGCTTCTCAGCCAGCCTTGTCTGGGCTCAGCCTATCTGAGACACACTCTGTCTTACTCAGATTTTATAATACGGGCCATATCCATGATGCTGGAGCACTCCCGAAAAGTCAGGTTAACACACACGTAAGATCTATTATTACACTGAAAATTGGGTCATTGTGTACTTCCTTGTGTCCTGATAATCATGAGTTAGTTAAACCTTTTCTCTTAGTATTACCTAGGGCAAGAAAAGACCTCTCCGGATAAACTGATGTTACTGAGACAGTGAATAAATTTTACACAATTTGCACAAGATCATTAGAGCAGTTGCTGATCCTGAGGGAGGCAGTGTGGGGAGAGAGAAAGAAACATCCATGTGAGAAAGACACATCAATCGGTTGCCTCCCAAACATGCCCCAACCAAGGGTGGGGGAGTGAACCTGCAACCCAGGTATGTGTCCTTGACTGGGAATTGAACCCACGACCCTTCAGTTCACGGGCCAACACTAACCACTGAGCGGCACTGGTCAGGGCTATGTTGCCTTCTTTTAGAAAAGCTTAAACTATCTTAATTGTCCAATAAAGACAGTAATATAGTTTGGCAAGAATTCTAATTAAGGCAAAAATGACCAAGCACAGTGATTCAGCCATTTGCATCTGGATTTAGGTCCTTCCACCCCTCAAGAGTGGGTTTCTAAGGGAGGGTGTGTGTCTGAAAGATTAATGCAAAGTGCTTTCTACATGTTTCACTCAGTCACCAAGAAACTTAAATGGAACTGATACTGTATGACTTTCACAGTGGAGGGAAGGAGGGATTGCCATTTGCCCAAGGTTACAGAGGCAGGGCTGGGAATAGTAATCTCAGCTCTAACTCCAAAGCCGTCTTTCCATTGAGCTTTTTGCTTTTAAAGCTGAAAATGCCAGGGACCTTGGCATGTAGTTAGTTGAAAAGGAATCCCAATTTGAGTTACATGGATATTGGACTAGTTAATTCTACTGGGAGTGAAAGTGAATGATGGCCTTAAAGCCTTTTTTGAAACTTTGGGTCTAATTAGTACTGCTAGAATTAGTTATTTGACAAGGTAAGTACTTAGCAAATTTGGTATCTCTGACAACCTTTGATAATTGTGCTACCTTTTAAAGACTAAGGATGGATTCAGGGACTTGCAAATGCTGTATTTTAAGAGTTTTAAAAATTGAGGTAAAATTCACAGTGAAATGCATAGCTCTTAAATTGAGTAAGTTTTGATAATCCGTGTAACACACACCGCAACCAGTAGAATATATCTGTCATCACAAAAAGTTCCCTGGCGCTTCTTTCCAATCACCTGCTCCCCGAGGCCACCAGGATGCTGTGATTTCTATTCCTCTGTCAGTTTTGTCTGTTAAAGAAAACCAAATGGTAATCGGTGGTGCACATCGTGTACCCAAAAAACCGCACAACTGCTGAACAAGATGGAACTCTATCCTCTTAAGAAGATCTTCACCTGCAGATGAGAGTTTTTAAAATGTAAATTTACAACTCAATAACCAACGCTGGCTCCTGAGAAAGAAAAACAAATTGCACCTTCCCTGAACTGTTTTCTTTTAAAACTTCTCCATAACATTTGGGAAACCGAGTATTTTGGGAAACCATGTTTACCACCCACCAGCTCTGTCCCTTCAGTGGCTGGCTTTGTGCTCCCCCGGGAGAGAAGTGATTAAATCTGAAAAGTCCGGAGGCCGCTGGCTCGCCCTGCAGCCCAGTGCCGCCCGCGGGCTGAGGGTGTGTGTGCCTCGGCCGGGTCTGTGCCCGCTCCTGCCGGCCCGGCGGTCCGCGCGCGTTTCCCGTTCCCCGCGGGGCGCAGGCAGGAAAGGACGCGCCGCCCTGGACACGGGGCGGGCCTCGCCGGCTCGCGCAGGCCCCCGCCCTCCGAGTGCCGCCCACCCCGCGCCGTCGGGGGCGGGCCCGGGTCCGGGTGGGGCTGCGGTCGGGAGCCGCCGGGCCCGGTCGCGCAGTCACGGTCGCGGGATGCGTTCGCGCACTACCTCGCGGGCCCCGGGGCTTCCGACCCGCGCGCTCCGCGCCGCCCCGCGCCGCTGACCCCGCCAGTCCCGAGAGGTAAGAAGAGCCCCCCGCGCGGCCGGGCAGGCGCCCCTGTGCTGCGGGACTGCCCGCACCCCGTCGCCTCAATCTCCCCGCTGCCCGAAAGCGCAGGCGGACCGACGGTGCCAGTCCCTCGACGCACCCGGTCGCCTCCCCTCACGGCTCGGTGTTCAGCCCGCCCCCGGGCGACGGGCCCTAACTGCGTCCCAGGGCTCCCCAGGCGCAGGTGCTGCCGGGGGACCGGAGCTGGCTGTGGACCGCTAAGTCAGAACAGCTGAGACCCTCGGAGAATACGTCTTAGGTGGTTAAGCCTTTGGGAACAAGTCAGCCCTTTTCCCCAAAAGAAACCCTTTTTGGGATCTAGGCGTTTCAAAACGGCCCTCATTCTCAGAGAGCTCTCTCTGACCTCACAGGCCGGGCTCTGTTTGCAAGCATGAACCTGACTCGGGGCCTTTGGAAGGCTGGGTGGATGTGGGAGCGCACCACTCCCCGGGAAGCTGCACCCGAAGGGTGGGAGGGTGGGACCAGGGCAGAGCCGACCGGACTGCACAGGTACTAGTAAATAAAGCCGCTTCACCCGAGCTGCTTTGGAATTAGGGATTTCATCCTAATAGATATTATTATTAGATGTATGCACTCACAAACATGTGCAGGTTTACCAGAGGGACACAATAACTGCTTCTTTTTTTGTTTTCCCTTTTACTTATGTATTGATTTATATATCTTTATGAATTTCAGAGAGGAAGGGAGAGGGGGAGAGAGAGAGAGAGAGATAGAAATATCAATGATGAGAGTGAATCACTGATTGATTGCCTCCTGCACTCCCCCTACTGGGGATCGAGCCCACAACCTCGGCATGTGCCCTTGACCGGAATCTAACGGGCCCCTTCTGTCCTTAGCCAGCGCTCTGTCCACTGAACCAAACCAGCTAGGGCGTCTTTTCCCTTTTATTTGTAATAAGCCATTGGTCTCCTGTCCTTTAGCATAATTCATTGTCTTTTTCTGCGACTATGAAGACACTGTGGGGATTATGTTAGCTGGTTTCACCAAAAACATGGAATCTGAGCTTGGCGTGAAACCATTAGCCATTGAGAATAGTCACAACTTCTACCTACCCTGTAGTTGATACATTTAGAATTTGTCTGTGAATGCTATATAGAAGTATTTTAAAATGTGTATAAAATACACTTAAGTTCTTATTTTCTCAAAATGATTCTCAAGTCAAACACTGTAAGTAGCAAGTACTGTATTGGGAACAACACGTTGGGATAAATTGAGCAAAGCAAGGTTATCATTTTTTTTAATGTAGAGCTTTCCCCCCAGCAATTAATTCTGTTTTGCGATGCTCTGTTAAAGTATTCAAATTAGTGGTTGAGCTGGTAAAATTTCAGCATTTATTTTCAGAAGCTTGAGAATACAAAAAAATAAAAATAAAAGTCTGTATTATGATTTCAGGTAGGATGGTTTATTTAATTCCATTTCTATTCAGTTCTAAATATAGATTATTATACTATTCTAGGTTTTACTGGTCATTTTCTTGAGCAAAATGTGTTGTAATCACAAAATCAGTTGTAATTAGAAGCTTCTTTAAAAAAATAGTTATAACGGGGAAACAAGCAATTTGGGGAAAGCCATTAAACTTTTGGGAGCTATGGATGCTTGTCTCTCCTGACTTTGGTTGCTGAGAATCGCTGACGTAAAGGGAGCTTTTAATGGCCCCCAATCCTATGCTTGCTGGGGAGATACGTGATGTTCACTTGCTGTCTTTGCCCAGGTTCCCCAGTCCATGTTCAAAAAGAGGATTAAGGTCAAGTCTGTGCCTAATTCGAGCAAAATTGAATTTTCTTTTTTTGTTGTTGGTGGGGTGGAGGGAGTCCTAATCATCTGCATAATTACGTTTTAAATCTCTGCTTTCCTTTAAGGAAGTACAGCACCTATTTCCTTTGTTCAACCAACTCCCACTATAAGAAAGCTAATAGACACATATCAGTTCTCTTTCTATTGAATTTTTTATTATTCCAATCATTCTCTTTAATTCCATTATTTTTCTATCTTATTTGAATGGATATAGCATACTTATATTTGGAATAAAATATATTTATTAAAATTATTAACTGGATAATGGGAATATGAACATTAAGTAAATATATATTTGGTTATGTTTAGTAGCCCACTTTTACTAGGTTCTAGTATGAAAAAAAGGGCACTTAAATGCCCGATGTCTTATTCTGTGGTCTAACAGTTGTTTATATTGAAGTGAGTGCCTCCTCCCACAAATCATTCTGAAGCACTGGCCAGCAAGGTCTTTGCTGCTCTCCTAGGTGGTCTGGGAAGATTGCTGCATGAAATCATCTGTCTCCTGATGCGTAACAACAGCAACAAGTATTAGAAGACTGACAGATGATAATTGTTATTTCTCTGTTTTCTCTTTAGAGTGACCTAAATAAGGGAAATCAGGGCCACATGGGGTTCACAATTAATTGACTACTCCGGGTATCTTTTTTAAAGGTTTGATAGCTTTGGTATAGTTCCTAGGCATTAAGAAATGAAGCAATTCAGATAGCACCCTGGATGTGCAAGGAAGATAGTACGCCCATTTGGGGAAGCAAGGCAGGACCTTTCCACATAGCATAATGCAAAAAGGAAGTTTGACAGACATTTAATAAATTTACTGAAGTTTAGTAAATCAGTGTGAAATACCAAGCAGATAAATATGTGAAGATGTATTATCAAGACTGGTGCCCTAGCTCCGTGGTCGGCAAACTGCGGCTCGCGAGCCACATGCGGCTCTTTGGCCCCTTGAGTGTGGCTCTTCCACAAAATACCACGGCCTGGGTGAGTCTATTTTGACGAAGTGGCATTAAAAGAAGTTTAAGTTTAAAAAATTTGGCTCTCAAAAGAAATTTCAATCATTGTACTGTTGATATTTGGCTCTGTTGACTAATGAGTTTGCCGACCACTGCCCTAGCTGGTTTGGCTCAGTAGATAGAGTTGCAAACTGAAGGGTCCAGGGTTCGATTCTGGTCAAGAGCACATATCTTGGTTGTAGGCTTGGTCATGTGTGGCAACCAATCAATGTGTCTCTCACATCGATGTTTCTCTCTCTCCCTTCCACTCAGTCTAAAAATCAACGGGAAAAATACCTTTGGGTGAGGATTAACAACAAAATGATTGGCTATTATCTTTGATGAAGTTAAGAAAATATTAACAAATTCTCCACTTAAAGATGTGCTACGAAGATGTTCTGCAAAGATAATCTTGGTGTTGAGCACCCTGAATATTCTTAACAGGTGATCTATAATGGAACAAAAGGGAAGTGTGTAATTACAGATCATTTCCCCAGTGAAAATGAGTGTCCTTTGTTTTTCCTTTTCAGTACCACGTAGGAAGTTTGATTTCTTGGAATGGTTTTTGTAATTTCATAATTACTATTTTAAGAATATCATCATTTTTCTGAGGTTCTAATTACAGGTGTTTTTGAAAAAAACATTCACAGTTTAGATGTGAGAAAGGACATGAGGAGACCAAAGACCTGGGATTTTGCTGATCAGAATGAAACAAATGTTGAAAGACTTTTCAAATCTATTGTTGGTGGTGCTCTGTGACTGTGGTGAGTATTGTGAGAGTACTTAATGCTATCAGAACCAATGAAGAAACATCATTGACAAGTTTATAAATGCATTGATGTTGATGACCTGCATGAGGAGGCAGGGCAGGGTTTATAATGCAGTACCTTTCCAACTGTGATCCTTGTAACCATGGGTTCTCTTAAGGTTTGAATTATGGATTCAAATTTCACTTTAAATATATTTTTAAATCTTAATATGATAAAAAACAACTCACTTTCAATTTAACAAATTGGAGACAAGCCTGTTGTTACATGATGTTTTATACATTGGGGTTTGATGTAAGATTGCACTTGACAAGAGAGTTTTGCTGCTACATTATCATTGGAACCAATTTGAATTTTCAATCTTTGCCAATTGTATACCTTAGATAGGTTTTTTTTAAAATATGTTTTTATTGATTACAGAGAGGAAGAGAGAGGGGGAGACAGATAGAAACACCAAGGATGAGAGAGAATCATGGATTGGCTGCCTCCTGCACGCCCCCTATTGGGGATCATGCTCCGGGCATGTGCCCTTGACTGAAATTGAACCTGGGATCCTTAAGCTGATGCTCTATCCACTGAGTCAAACCAGCTAGGGCTTTAGTAAATTTTTTAATTCCTTTTAACCTTAATAATAATATTGACTTCATAGGGTTGTTGCTACGGTAAAATAGTCAAGAATTTGAAACAGCTTGAATGGTTGAACATACAGTTGGTGTTTAATGTTAGTTTTCTTGTTTCGATTAAATATTGAGTTCATTTCTCAGACATGCAACTACTGAACCAGTAGATTCAATAATGCTGGTTGTGATGATTTCCAAATATTTCATAAACATCTAAACAGTTGATGGTATGAGAGTAGAAGTTGATTCCATTTTGATGAAAAAATTATGATCCAAGAGAAGGAGAATCCTGCTCGGGTAATATTGATGGCACAGCCAGTTAAATGGACTAGAATTCGTACTGGTCATTTTGCCCAGTGAATCTTCTTCCTCAGTAATTTCTTTTTTAAGACATTTAATTAAACAAGTTTTTACAGAAAACCAATCTGGCATTCATTTCTTTTAAAGTCATTTATCCCTACTTAAAAACAGATTGCTCTGTATGTAACAGCCTCATACAATTATTTATAAGTGTCCTTGTTTTCATAGTGATAAATAAAGACATAAAATCTTCCATTTAAATAAAGTCTGCAAGGGTATTTGTCATTGTCTTTTTAAATTAATTTATTGATTGATTTTTAAGAGAGAGAGAGTGAGAGAAAGAGAGATTTGTTCCCCTTATTTATGCATTCATTGTGGATTCTTGTGTGATTCCCTGAGTGGGACTTGAACTCCCAACCTTTGCGTATCGGAATGATGCTCTAACCCAGCCAGGACCATGGATGTTTATCATTGTTGAGCACAAAATATCTTACTGGAATATAAAAATAAAAATTGAATGAGCATAAAATAGAGCATACAGCATAGAAGCTGAGTGCACAGGCTACTAATGGAAGAACAGGTATATTCATAGGTCTAGGTTTTTATTTCCCCTTCTCTATTTAATGTTGATCAAAATATACCATTGCCAATAAGATGGTGTTTTTTTTAATCCTCAGCTGAGGATATTTTTTCCATTGATTTTTAGAGAGAGTGGAAGGAAGGGGGAAGACACAGAGAGAGAAACATTGATGTGAGAGAGAGATACCAGGAATCCAGCCTGCAACCGAAGTACGTGCCCTTTGACCGGAATCAAACCCATGACCCTTTAGTCTGCTCTATCCACTGAGCCAAACGGGCCAGGGCTATGTTGTTTTTATTAAGCACCATGTTTATATTGAGACAACAGTCCTTTGAATACAATAAAGGAATGGGGAGAGAAGAAATGAAATCATAGAGAAAGCTATACTGTAGTAGTCAGGATGGCATACAAATTGTAGTTTTCTAAATGAAATGGTATTCTTGTCTGTAAAGACAAGAGTTGTAAAGTACTAAGCTCTCTCTCTAGTACACTATGCTGGAACCCATTGTATCTTTTTTCTCCATTTCCAACTGGGCATGTATGTCTCTTTCATTGATTGGTTGCCATCAAATCAGAATTTGATCTGCCTCATTGACAGTCCCTGGCATTGACAGTAGGCTTTCATTCGTTAACTAAGTGGTGTATGCCTCTTTTTTTTTATTGTTTAAAGTTTTACATATGTCTCCTCCCCCCGCCACCCCATTGAAACCTCCCGCCCCCGCCACTCCCTCCCCCCAGGAAAGCCTCCACAACTCCAGTGTCCGTGTCCATTTATTATGCTAATATGCTTGCATACAAGTCCTTTGGTTGATCTCTTATTCTACCTTCCCCACCTCCCCCCACCCTCCCTTCTCTCTGAGGTTGGACTGTCCAGTTTTTCTTAGTCTCTGGATCTGTTTTTGTTCATCAGTTTATGTTGTTCATTATATCCATATGAGTGAGATCATGTGATATTTATCTTTCTCCCACATATGAGTGAGATCATGTGATATTTATCTTTCTCCGACTGGCTTATTTCACTTAGTATAATGCTTTCCAGGTCCATCCATGCTGTTGCAAATGGTAAAAGTTCCTTTTTTTAAAAAATAGCAGCATAGTATTCCATTGTGTAGATGTACCACAGTTTTTTAATCCACTCATCTGCAGACGGGCACTTAGGCTGTTTCCAAATCTTAGCTATTGTAAATTGTGCTGCTATGAACATAGGGGAGCATATTTCGTTTCTGATTGGTGTTTCTGGTTTCTTGGGATATATTCCTAGAAGTGGGATTACTGTGTTGAATCGGAGTTCCATTTTTAATTGTTTGAGGAATCTCCATACTGTTCTCCACAGTGGCTGCACCAATCTGCATTCCCACCAACAGTGCACGGGGGTTCCTTTTTCTCCACATCCTCGCCAGCGCTTGTCCTTCGTTGATTTGTTGATGATAGCCATTCTGACAGGTGTGAGATGGTACCACATTGTTGTTTTGATTTGCATCTATCGGATGATTAGTGACTTTGAGCATGTTTTCATATGTCTCTCGGCTTTCTATATGTTCTCATTCAAAAAGTGTCTATTTAGGTCCTTTGGCCATTTTTTTTGATTGGATTGTTTATCTTTCTTTTAAGTTGTATGAGTTCCCTGTAAAATTTGGAGATTAAATCCTTATCTGAGTTAGCATTGGCAAATATGTTCTCCCCATGCAGTGGGCTTTCTTATTGTTTTGTTGATGGTTTCTTATGCTGTGCAGAAGCTTTTTATTTTGATGATGTAGTCCCATTTGTTTATTTTCTCCTTAGTTTCCAATGCCCTAGGAGCTGTATCAGTAAAGATATTGCTACAACATATGTTTGATATTTTGCTGCCTAAGGAGTCTCCTAAGATTTTTATGGTTTCCCATCTTACATTTAAGTTCTTTAACCATTTTGAGTTTATTTTTGTGTATGGTATAAGTTGGTGATCTAGTTTCTTTCTTTCTTTTTTTTTTTTTTTTTGCATGTATCTGACCAAATTTCCCAGCACCATTTATTGAAGAGACTGCCTTGATTCCATTGTATGCTCTTGCCTCCTTTGTCGAATATTAATTGAGCATAATGGCTTGGGTCTATTTCTGGGTTCTCTGCTCTGTTCCATTGGTCTGTATGTCTGTTCTTGTGCCAGTACCATGCAGTTTTGAGAACCGTGTCTTGGTAATATAGCTTGATATCTGGTATTGTGATCTCTCCAACTTTGTTCGTCTTTACCAGGATTGCTGTGGCTATTCTGGGTCTTTTTTAAAAATTTTTTTATTCCAGATGAATTTTTGGAGAGTTTATTCTAGATCTGTGAAATATGCTGTTGGTATTTTAACAGGAATTGCATTGAATCTATAAATTGCTTTGGGTAGTGTGGACATTTTAATGATGTTGATTCTACCAATCCATGAACATGGTATGTTCTTCCATTTGTTTATGTCTTCTTCTATCTCTTTTTTTAATGTCCTGTAGTTTTCTGAGTACAGGTCTTTTACTTCCTTAATTAAGTTTATTCCTAGGTATCTTAATTTTTTTGGTGCAATGGTAAGTGGGATTGTTTTTTTTAGTTTCTCTTTCTGTGAGTTCATTATTGGTATATAAAAAAGCCATAGATTTCTGGGTGTTAATTTTGTATCTTGCTAAATTGCCGAATTCATTTATTAAGTCTAGTAGTTTTTGATGGATTCTTTAGGGTTTTCTGTGTACAATATCATGTCATCTGTGAATAATGACAGTTTTATTTCTTCTTTTCCAATTTTGATGCCTTTTATTTCTTCTTCTTGTCTGATTGCTATGGCTAGCACTTCCAGTACTATGTCGAACAGGAGTGGTGAAAGTGGGCATCCCTGTCTTTTTCCTGTTCTTAGGGGAAATGGTTTTAGTTTTTGCCCATTGAGTATGATGTTGGCTGTAGGTTTGTCATATAAGGCTTTTATTATGTTGAGGTATGATCCCTCTATTCCTACTTTGCTGAGAATTTTTTTCAAGAAAGGGTGTTAGATTTTTGTCAAATGCTTTTTCTGCATTGATTGATATGATTATGTGATTTTTGTCTCTCAATTTGTTTATGTGATGTATCACATTTATTGATTTGTGGATATTGTACCATCCTTGCATCCCCAGAATAAATTCCACTTGGTCATGGTGTATGATCTTTCTAATGTAATGCTGGATCTGATTTGCTAGAATTTTGTTGAGGATTTTAGCATCTATGTTCATCTAGGATATTGGCCTCTAGTTCTCTTTCTTTGTGGTGTCTTTATCTGGTTTTGGAGTTAGGGTAATGCTGGCCTCATAGAAACAGCTTAGAAGTATGCCTTCCTCTTGAATTTTTTGGAATAGTCTGAGGAGGATAGGTTTTAGTTCTTTTCTGAATGTTTGGTAGAGCTCCCCTGTAAAGCCGTCTGGACCAGGGCTTTTGTTTGCTGGAAGTTGTTTGATTACTGCTTCAATTTCTTCGGTAGTTATCGGCCTATTCAGGTTTTTTGATTCTTCATGATTGCGTTTTAGAAGCTTGTATTTTTCTAGGAATATGTTCATTTCATCGAGGTTGTCCAGCTTGTTGGAGTAGAGTTGTTCATAGTATTTTAATGGTGTATGCCTCTTAGTCTTAATCCAGTGAGCACTGGAGTCTCTTTAGCCAGCTGTACACAAAAAGGTACCAGGTCTGCTATGAACTACCACGGAAGCTGCACAAGAATCAGCCACTTTTTTTAACCTTAACTTTGAATTGTTTACATCTGAAAGGAAGTAGCCCTCAACTTCCGTTTTGATTAAATAAATTAAAAAAAACCCCACAACTTTATTCTACTAAGGTTTTCAAGCAAGTGGTGATCAAGCATTCAGGACTATCCAAGTTTTATATCTTTTCTTTCACCCCATCTTAAATAAGAAATGGAAGAATTGCTGAGCTAATGAAAAGAAAACCACAAAATTTCTATGTGCCAATATATTCATGTGCTGATTCTAAAAATCATTTACTGAATACATGTAAGGGTAGATTTAAAGACTACCAGCCCAAACAACACATTGAGACCCTTTGGACACATATATGATATAATATGCACTTATATATTATCCTATATAATAATAGACAAATATGCAAATTGACCATACCTCCGACACACCCACAAGCCACGCCCACAAGTCATGCCCACCATCCAATCAGAGCGAGTATGCAAATTAACCCAAACCAAGATGGCTACAGCCACAGAGAGCAAGGTTTCCTAGGTAACAGAGGAAGCCAAGCTTTCTGCCAGCCGTTGCAGGCCTAAGCCTCCACTCAAGCTACAAAGTTTCAATTATAGAAGGTAAACAAATTCAAACAAATGGCGGCAGAATGGAGCTTGAGAGAGCCGGCCAGGGTTGCCGCCAGCAACAGGGGAAGCAAAGCTTTCCACACACCCTGGCCAGGCCCACCCGCTTAAGGCAACAAAGTTTCAATTATAACCCCAACACAAATGGCTTCGGGCCTCGGAGGGAGCCCCAGGCTTGGCTCTGCTCCAGGCTACAAAGTTTCAATTGTAGAAGGAAAATAAATTCCAGATACCAGGGCCTCCGCTTGCGTTGCCAGGGGGCATGGCCGGCCTGCAAACCACCACAGGCCCCTCGCTCAGGCCGCCCCACGCCCCAAGGGTACCCCACCCTGATCAGGGACGCCCTTCAGGGCAAACCAGCTGGCCCCCACCCCTGTACCAGGCCTCTATCCTATCTAATAAAAGAGTACTATGCAGATTGATCATCACTGCAACACACAATATAGCTGCCCCCATATGGTCAAAGATCCTGTCCCCATGTGGACACAGGATGGCCACCACAAAATGGCCAGCAGGAGAGGGCAGTTGGGAGGCACCTGGCCTGCAAGGGAGGGCAGTTGAGAGGGACCAAGCCTGCAAGGGAGGGCAGTTGGAGGTGATCAACCCTGCAGGAGAGGGCAGTTAGGGGTGACCAGGCCGGCAGAGGAGGGAAGTTGGGGGCAAACAGGCTGGCAGCAGAGTGGTTAGGGGGTGATCAGGCTGGCAGGCAGAAGCGATTAGGGGAAATCAGGAAGGCAGGCAGGCAAGCAGTTGGGAGCCAGCAGTCCTGGATTGTGAGAGGCAGGCAGAAGCGGTTAGGGGCAATCAGGAAGGTAGGCAGGCAAGCAGTTGGGAGCCAACAGTCCTGGATTGTGAGAGGGATGTCCGACTGCCCGTTTAGGCCCGATCCCCGGGATCGGGCCTAAATGGGCAGTCAGATATCCCTTGAGGGGTCCCAGATTGGAGAGGGTACAGGCTGGGCTGAGGGATAACCCCCCTCCGTGCACGAATTTCGTGCACCGGGCCTCTAGTATACTTATGAATATATATAGTAAGATAAATGAATTCATACTTACACATGTTGGTTTTCAAACCATAATGGCACTGTAGTCCCTTAAACCTAGAATGGTTTCTTACCCCAGCCATGGCCAGCCAATTGTTGCATTGCCAAATCCTGTCTCCTTTGATGTAGTTTTTTTTTTAAATATATTTTATTGATTTTTTACAGAGAGGAAGAGAGAGGGATAGAGAGTTAGAAACATCGATGAGAGAGAAACATCGATCTGCTGCCTCTTGCACACCCCACTGGGGATGTGCCCGCAACCAAGGTACATGCCCTTGACCGGAATCGAACCTGGGACCCTTGAGTCCGCAGGCCGACGCTCTATCCACTGAGCCAAACCGGTTTCGGCAGATTCTATGTTTTTTACAGTCTTTACTTTAGTTGTTCTTATGGGTCTCTTTTTAAAAAGATATGTTTGATCCTAACAGAGTAATAGTAGTGGGCTGGTAGTCATCCATCCTACCAGGGGCAATAGCAGTTTTATAATGCCAAGGACAAGCCTAGTTGTTTCATAAAGTTTCACTCTTTCCTTGGATGACCCATGGAGAACAGTGTCAACATTTCTTATTTGTCCAAAATTTTCTGCCTCATATAAACCAGGATCATTTGTTTCTTTACAGTGAAAATGTCCAACAAAATACTTGTCTTGAATACCTGAAAAATAACTTTGAAGTATATTTAGGGTCTGAAATTTTAAGTAACCTAGAGAAGTGTATATTATACCATTTAAACCAAGCTTTCTCTGCCTTGGCAGGTGTGGCTCAGTTGGTTGAGTGCCATCCCATGCACCGAAAGGTCACCAGTTCGATTCCCGGTCAGGGCACATGCCCAGGTTGCGGGTCCAGTCCCAGTTGGGGTGTGCATGGGTGGCAACCAATCTGTGTTTCTCTCTCTCAGTTCCTCCCTCTCCCTTCCTGTCTAAAATCAATAAAAACACATTAAAAAATAAATAAACCAAGCTTTCTCTGACTTCACTGTAAACCCATCTCCCCCAAATACCTGAACACCAGAATATGGTTAAAATGAGAAAAGTGAGGTATTAGATTTTTATCTTGGGGACTGTAAATTGTTACTCTTTCTTTATAGATTGTCATTGCAGACACATTATACTGTTGAATGTTATGAATTCAGAGTATTACTGTTTATTTTAAACATAACCATAAAAGAGGAAGATAAAGGAACAGAGCCATTTTAAAATCAAAACAGTATAGTGCCCACGTCCCAGAATCAGCACTAAGCATCATTTTGTATCATTCTTGCCTTGTGTCTATAATGATTTTTTTCTTTGATGTCTCCTGTAGTACTGCTTAACCATGCCTTTGTAAAACCCATTCTGACCATTTCATTTCAGTTCTTGGAGAAGCTAAATATCTCCTCTTGGGAGAGCCAGGACATGTAGCGCTAAGCAACACCACAGTGTCTGTGGATTTCCAGTATTTTGATGATGCTAATGGGACCCTGAGGAATGTATCTGTGCTGTTGCTGGAGGCTAACACCAATCAGACTGTGACCACCAAATACCTCCTGACCAACCAGTCCCAGGGGACACTTGAGTTTGAATGCTTCTACTTCAAGGAGGCTGGCCACTACTGGTTCACAATGACGCAGGGAGTGACAGACAGCAGCACGCCCGTTCCCTGGGGGGAGAAAAGTGCCTTTCTGCAGGTGGAATGGCCCGTCTTTCAGGTTGATCTGAATAGGACATCCAGAGCAGCAGAAGGCACCTTCCAGGTGGGCCTTTTCACCGATCAACCACTATGCCTGTTTCCTGGGGATCAGCCTGACATCTTGGTGGATGTCATCTTCACCAACCGTCTTCCTGAGGCAAGAACAAGTCAGGAACAACCACTGGAGATAAGAACCAGCAAGAGGACAGAACTCTCCCAAGGTCAGTGGGTTGAGTTTGGCTGTGCGCCTGTGGGGCCAGAAGCCTATGTCACTGTGGTGCTGAAGTTGTCTGGCCGAGATTCAGTCATTACCTCCATGGGACCAATTGACCTGGCCCAGAAATTTGGATACAAATTGGTGATGGTGCCAGAACTCACATGTGCGTCCCGGGTGGAGGTGATGGTGCTGCCCCCGCCATGCATCTTTGTCCAAGGGGTGATCGCTGTCTTCAAGGAGGCCCCCAGGCGTCCTGGGGAAAAGACCGTTCGCCTGGCTGAAAACAGACTGACGTTGGGACAGAGGAGAACAGTGTTCAATTGTACTTTGTTCGACATGGGGAGGAATAAATACTGCTTTGACTTTGGCATTTCAAGCAGAAGCCAGTTTTCCGCAAAGGAGAAGGAGTGCATGCTCATTCAGAGAAATATAGGTTGGTATTGAGATTTAAATTTTTAAAAATCAAATTAATGCCTTTATGCAGTCAAAATTATTATTTTGAATTTAAGTGAACTTAATTTTCTGTGAACTATATCGTCATTTTTATGGATCACTTCTCAGAATGGCACTAATAAACATTAGCATTATTACATCATATGGCAAGTCCATGGCAGGTGTGATCAGAGTTCAAAGCTAAATCCCAAGCTGTATTTAGTAACTTGCTAGCTTGCTCACCTGAGCATGTCTTTTTCCTCTTATTTATCCTTCATTATAAGAATGAAGCCTCTTTAGTGAGATTTCAAAACAAGATTTCTAAAAACTTGAAATTATGAATTATTTGCATAAGCTCTACCTAACCACAAAGAAGTGGGGCTATTACAATCCCATTTCTTTCCCTTTTCCTGGGTGCAAGTCTGGTCTTGGCAAGAGGGTTAACCTGACAGAGATTATCCGGTTCACTGACATGTTGCTTCTGTCGTCATCCCCACGGAGCTGCATGTCCCTTGACAGCCAAACCTCCATCCAGTCATCTTTGTAACTCCAAGTGTGTCTTCATCTGAGTCCACCCGCTTCCTCTCCTTAGAGCAGCGGTTCTCAACCTTCCTAATGCCTCGACCCTTTAATACAGTTCCTCATGTTGTGGTGACCCCCAACCATAAAATTATTTTCGTTGTTACTTCATAACTGTAATTTTGCTACTGTTATGAATCGTAATGTAAATATCTGTTTTCCGATGGTCTTAGGCTCTACAAGCAGCGGTTCTCAACCTGTGAACCGCTAGCAGGGTCGCCTAAGACCATCGGAAAACACAGATATTTACATTACGATTCATAACAGTAGCAAAATTACAGTTATGAAGTTGCAACGAAAATAATTTTATGGTTGGGGGTCACCACAACATGAGGAACTGTATTAAAGGGTCGCGGCATTAGAAAGGTTGAGAACCACTGCCTTAGAGGAAGTCCCTTTTTTTGGACTGTCAGCCCACCCACTGGCCACTTCCCTGCTTGCATTTACCTCAGATTATGGAGGCCATCTCATCAATCACTCTCCTACCCACACCCTAAACGCTACCTTGTTGTCTTTCTGATGCACCTGCTAGGCCACAGCCCAGCTCTGCACGGATCCAGCTAACTGCAGGCTACCCATTGCACTGAAGCTGCACAAGAAGATAGCACCAGGCCTGTGTGGAGGGATCACGCCTCCACCCTCAGCTAGGCCCACCAGTGTACCCAGCAAGGCACCGTGGCGGGTTCTGCTTCAGTTCTCCACAACTGCTCTTTCGACCTCCTCTCCTTGCTCCCCTCACCTCCGCCCCTAGTTAACTCTCAGAG
Source organism: Eptesicus fuscus (assembly GCF_027574615.1). Classification (NCBI taxonomy): domain Eukaryota; kingdom Metazoa; phylum Chordata; class Mammalia; order Chiroptera; family Vespertilionidae; genus Eptesicus; species Eptesicus fuscus. Next base: position 12,429,692 of record NC_072480.1, on the reverse strand, counting down.
CCGACTTTGCCTCCTACCATACGAAGCAGCTGGAGGCCTGAGGTGTGAGCTCCCTCACCCTCCCACCAAAATCTCTGTGAGCCCATAGGCCCCATCCTCTCCACATCCTGCTTTCCCTGGGGAGAAGTGTCATTCTCCTGTGCAAAGTCAACCCTCCCCTCCACTGTGGAGCCCTGCCTCTCTGCCCATTTCAGGAACCTTCCGTTAATCATTATCCCCTCTCTCTCCTCTGCCTCCAACTGCCCCTTCTTTATTCCCATCAGCTTTGAAATATATTTATCTAAATTTCTAAAGTTTTTAGAAATCTTGCTTTGAAATTTCACTAAAGAGGCTTCATTCTTATAATGAAAGACTTAAGAGGAAAAAGACATGCCCAGCTGATCACGCCAGCAAGTTACTAAATACAACTTGGGATTTAGCTTTGAACTCTGATCACACCTGCCATGGACTTGCCATATCCTCCTATATAATAAAAGGGTAATATGCAAATTGTCCCCTCCACCAGGAGTTCGACCAGGGGGCGGGGCTGGCCTGCAATTGCCTGGGGCCACTTTCCCTGGCTGGCCCCATCCCCGATTGGTCCCCACCTCCCGCGTTTCCTCCCCCAAGCTGGCCTGGCCCAATCAGCCTCAATTGGGATGGGCAGGCCGGACCCCATCCATGCACGAATTCATGCACCTGGCCTCTAGTGATGTAATAATGCTAATGTTTATTAGTGCCATTATGAGAAGTGATCCAAAATATACTTAACTCTCTTAACTAAAAACAAAACAAAATCACCCCTCATCACCTGGTTCTTCTTCAGAACTCACACTCTTTGTATATATATTGATTTCAGAGAGGAAGGGAGAGAGATAGAAACATCAATGATGAGAATCATTGATTGGCTGCCTCCTGCACACCCTCCACTGGGGACCGAGCCCACAACCCCTGGCATGTGCCCTCACCAGGAATTGAATCATGGTCCGTGACCTCCTAGTTCATAGGTCGACGTTCAACCTCTGAGCCACACTGGCTGGGCAAGAAATCATTACTCTTAATCTCTTCTTCCTTTTATAGTCCAGGTTCTTGAAAAAGCCATCCGTACTTTGGGGCTCATTTCCTCACCTCATATTCACTCTTCAACCCACTCCAAACCCACCACCCTGCCCTGAAAAATGCTCTCGTTAAAGTAGCCAGTGGATGACTTCTGGGTCCCCAAATCCCTGGATGTCTTTTAGTTTGTATCTTCATTGACCTTGAGTCTGTGATGTCACACTTGCTTTTTACCTCCTGCCTTCTGGCTGTCCTTCTTGGCCTCCTTTGCCTGTGGCTTCCACCACTTCACCTCATCCCTTAAGTGTCAGACTCCTGCTTCTTGTAGTAGAGTGTCTGTCTGCATTTCTTACTCTTCACACATGGTGGGTGGTTACTATCCTGATGCTGGTGACGCCAGATTGTCATCTCTCCCCTACATTCAAGTGTTTCTGAATAGCTGTCACCCCTCAGATGTCCCTGAGGCACCTCAAAAGCAACATACCTGGAATTACTGATAGACTCAACATTCTACCCCCCAATCCTGCTCCTCAGTACAGGACCCCACCATCCATCCAGTGTTCAAAGCAGAAAGCCAGGAGTCTTTCTCTTCATCTTCCTATAAAAGTTCATTATGTCCTGTGGATGTTGACTTCTCAAAGAACTTCTGAATGTCTGAATCTCTGAGTCTCCCTAGTTTCACTTGACACCAGTTGGTTTAAGCCTCCATCATCCCTTATCTGCATTCCTGCTACAGATTCCAAAATGGTTCCCCCATCCACTTCATTCTCTCACTGTAGCCAGAGGGGTTGTTTAAAATGCAGGTCACTGCATTTCCCCTGCTTAAAATCTGTCAGTCACCGGGCTTGGCCAGACTGTCCACCCTACCGTCTCTCTGAGCTGGAGCCTGGGACAGCCTCACCCCACCTTAACCTGATTAAAATTAACCCATCCTCCAAGTCTCCACTTGGGTTACTCCTTCTCAACCCAGACTAGTTAAATTGCCGTGCTGTAAGCTGGCACACCATTCTTGATATGTTTCTCATGGCATTATCATTTCTGTTATTGCTTGTTCAAGGTCTTTCTTCCCCTGACACCCCCCTCTCCCCCAATGAGGAACGCTCATGTGGTGGCAAAAGCCAACCTGTGCTGCCATGAAGCTATTTATGATCTTTATTTGGCTCACTTAGTATGCCCGGCACGTTAACAGGTGCTTAATACATGTTTCTTAAAGTAAAAACTGAACTCAGATGTGGCTAGTCTCACATTAGTAGGAAAACAATTGTGTTAAATCATTAAAAATAACTCAAGATATGCTTGCCTTTTCAGAAGTTACTTGTTAAGAGAGAGAAAAAAATTTTAATTGGCTGAATTTAATGGAAACAAACCAAGGGGAGTGAAGACATTTGGGCATTTGATGAAAGGCATTGGAAGTCTACTTGGTTGGTTCTCCCAGCTGCTGAGTTTCCCCCAGATTCTTCCACTCAATGTCTAAAGACTGGGTTTTCCCCCACAGCAAGGTGTGTGTGTAGGTGTGTGTAGGTGTGTGTGTGTGTGTGTGTAGGTGTGTGTGTAGGTGTGTGTGTAGGTGTGTGTAGGTGTGTGTAGGTGTGTGTGTAGGTGTGTGTGTAGGTGTGTGTATGTGTGTGTGTGTGTGTGTGTATGTGTGTGTGTGTAGGTGTGTGTGTAGGTGTGTGTGTAGGTGTGTGTAGGTGTGTGTAGGTGTGTGTGTAGGTGTGTGTGTAGGTGTGTGTAGGTGTGTGTGTAGGTGTGTGTGTAGGTGTGTGTGTAGGTGTGTGTGTAGGTGTGTGTGTAGGTGTGTGTATAGGTGTGTGTGTAGGTGTGTGTGTAGGTGTGTGTGTGTGTGTATAGGTGTGTGTGTAGGTGTGTGTGTAGGTGTGTGTAGGTGTGTGTGTAGGTGTGTGTGTAGGTGTGTGTAGGTGTGTGTAGGTGTGTGTGTAGGTGTGTGTAGGTGTGTGTGTAGGTGTGTGTAGGTGTGTGTGTAGGTGTGTGTGTGTGTGTGTGTGTGTGTGTGTGTGTGTGTAGGTGTGTGTGTGTGGGGTCGGAGGGTGGGCAGACACTGGGAAGAGGCAGAAGAGGAAGTAGTTCTCTCAGCATCCACGCTGTAGCCACCAGATACAACTGGAAGCAGTACCTGGAGGGGCTAAATGATCCCGGAGACCACAATAGTGGCTCTGACTCCGGCTGATCAGTGAAACTTATGCTAGTGATAGGAACCTCCATGTCTTCCTATGTTTTTAGTATAAAAATATATGATTGAATCAAGTTCTCATAATAACTTTCCATTTCAATGGACAGCTCTCAGCAGTAAAGACTGCCTTTTTTGTTGTTGTTGGTAATCCTCACTCAAGGATATTTTTCTCTTTTATAAAAATTTATTTTTTATTTTTTAAATTTTATTGTTGAAAGTATTACATATGTCCACTCCCCTCCCATTAACCCCCTAATTGTCCTGCCCCAGGCTCTCACCACCTAATTGTCCTTGTCCATGGGTTATGCATATGTACATACAAGGTCTTTGGTTGATTACCTCCCACCCACCCTCCCCTGCCTTCCCTCTGACATTCCGCACTCTGTTCCATGCTTCCATGTCTCTGGATTCTCTCTGTTCATCAGTTTGTTACTTAGATTCCACATGTGAGTGAGATCATGTGATACTTGTCTTTCTCTGACTGGCTCATTTCGCTTAGCATAATACTCTCCAGGTCCCTCCATGCTGTCTCAAAGGGTAAGAGAGTCTTCTGTTTACTGCTGCATAGTATTCCATGGTATACATGTACCACAGCTTTTTTATCCATTCATCTGCTGATGGGCACTTGGGCTGTTTCCAGATCTTAGCTATTGTAAGTAGTGCTGCTATGAACATAGGGGTGCATATATCCTTTCTGATTGGTGTTTCAGGTTTCTTAGGATATATTCCTAGAAGTGCGATCACTGGGTAAATGGCAGTTACATTTTTAATTTTTTTTTTAATTTCTTTATTGATTAAGGTATCACATATTTGTCCTCGTGCCCCCATTTCCATCCCACCCCCCTCCCCACACATGCCCCCACCCCCCTGTTGTCCTTAACCACTGGTTGGGCTCATATGTCTGCACACAAGTCCTTTGGTTGATCTCTCCCTTTATCCCCACCCTTCCCTCCCCTCCCCCCGAGGCCCGACAGTCTGATCCATGCCTCCTTGTTTCTGGGTCTGTTCTTGTTCATCAGTCTATGTTGTTCATTATTTCCCCTAGATGAGTGAGATCATGTGCTCTTAGAAATACACTTATAAGAACCGAAAATGAGACAAGCAATAATGGTTATGGTGACAGGCAAATGAATCAGTCTGTAGTGAGTTTCTTTCTGGGCCAACAGTTCTTTTGAGACCCAATTTCAATGTCCAACAGTTCCTTATGTGTACATGTCAGCACTGACATTTCAGTTCTGGATGGTGGACAACTGGTGGTAATGCAGGTCCGACTCTGTCTGGTTTGGTCCTGGGCAATCTGCAGTGATGCACAGCTGCTAACTGCTATTATGGGAAGGCCACATCAGCGTCTTCTGTCTCTGGACTGCTTCTCTTCTGTATTCATGGCTGGAGTAGTCCTGTTGATTCTTCTCTTGCTAGAATCCACATGGTCTCGGAGTTGTTTTCTGAAAATATACAAACATATTCTCGACCAAAAGTTAATAAAGGAATATTTTCTATAAATTTGACTGGGGATCCTTTTTCAATTTTTGCCCAAATGATTTTCCTCTGGCTTGTTTTATCACCTTGTGTGTTTTTCATGGGTGTCTTGCTTTTAGCCTTACAATTAATTTTCTAAAGTATTAATTTTCTAGATGTAATTTACTTACAGGATATTTTTCCTTACATGATATTACTCTACTATCCCCTCCTTTTTTGATTTGAATGTTAGGAGGCTTTTGAAAATTTTATAATGTAGTCTTGATGGCTTTTAAATTTTAATTTTTTGTACTATAATATTACTGTTTTAGGATCATTACATGGTGCACAATTTTATCGTGAGATGAAGTACCAATAAAGATTTTAGTTGATACTTTAGGAACACCTTTTTGTCCAGTACAGTTATTTTTCTAGAATATTCACTTGTTTCAACTGGCCAATTTAAATTTGCCTGAAAACTTGACTACTATTTTACTGTCAAATTTATTACTCTAACAATAATCTTGTTTTACCCTGTAAATATTGGTGGAAGGGTACATTTTTAATTTTTTAAGGAAACTCCACACTGTTATCCACAGTGGCTGCACCAGTCTGCATTCCCACCAGCAGTGTACCAGGGCTCCCTTTTCTCCACATCCTCACCAGCACTTGTCATTTGTTGATTTGCCGATGGTAGCCATTCTGACATAAGTGATATGATATCTCATTGTCATTTTAATTTGCATCTCTCTGATGATTAGTGACTGAGCATTTTTTCATATATCTCTTTTTTTATTTTTATATTTTTAAACATACTTTTATTGATTTCAGAGAGGAAGGGAGATGGGGAGAGAGATAGAAACATCAATGATGAAAGAATCATTGATCGGCTGCCTCCTGCACACCCCCCACTGGGGATCAAGCCCACAACCCAGTCATGTGCTCTTGGCCAAAATCGAACCTGGGACCCATCAGTCTGCATGCCAATGCTCTATCCACCAAGCCACACCAGCCAGGGCTCTCTTGGCCATCTGTATGTCCACCTTGGAAAAGTGTCTATTTAGGTCTTTTGTCCATTTTTAATTGGATTGTTTGTCTTCCTTTTGTTAAGTTGTATGAGTTCCTTATATATTTTGGAAATTAACCCCTTATCAAGATGTATCATTGCCAAATATGTTCTCCCTATAGTGGACTCCCTTGTTATTTTGTTTGATGGTTTCTTTTGCTGTGCAGAATTTTTTTATTTTGATGTAGTCCCATTTGTTTATTTTCTCCTTAGTTTCCTTTGCCCTAGGAGATATATCGGCAAACATATTGCTGTGAAAGATATCTGAGATTTTGCTGCCTATGGTTTCTTCTAAGATTTTTATGGTTTCATGACTTATATTTAAGTCTTTATTCATTTAGAGTTCATTCTTGTATATGTTGTAAGTTGGTGGTCTAGTTCCATTTTTTTGCATATATCTGTCCAGTTTTCCCAACACCATTTATTGAAGAGACTATCTTTACTCCATTATATGCTCTTGTCTCCTTTGTCAAATATTAATTGATCATAATGGCTTGGGTTGATTTCCGGAGTCTTTGTTCTGTTCCTGTGTCAGTACCAAGCTATTTTGATTACAGTGGCTTTGTAGTATAACTTGATATCTGGTATTGTGATCCCTCCCTCTTTATTCTTCTTTCTGAAGATTGCTGCAACTATCTGGGGTTTTCTTTGGTTTCATATAAATTTTTGGAATATTTGTTCTAACTCTGTGAAACATGCCATTGGTATTTTAATAGGGATTGCATTGAATCTATAATTGCTTTGGGTAGTATGGCCATTTTAATTCTACCAATCCATGAACACGGTATATTCAGCCATTTGTTTATATCTTCTTCCTCTATCTCTTTTTTAACTTCCTGTAGTTTTCCTAATACAGGTCTTTTTCCTCCTTGGTTAAGTTTATTCCAGAGTATCTTAATTTTTTTGTTGCAGTGGTAAATGTGATTTTTTAAAAGTTTTTCTTTCTGAGAGTTCATTATTCTATATAATGAAAGCCTAATATGCAAATTGTTCGACTGGGAGTTCGACTGCTCACTATGATGTGCGCTGACCACCAGGGGGCGGTGCAGAACATGGCGAGTGTCAGTGACTGCTGGCAGCGGGTGGCAGTGGAGGTGCTGCCAGCCCCAATGGGCCCCCACGAGAGCGGGACCGTGGTGGGATGGTGGAGCAGGTGAGAGGGCGGCACCAGGCCAAGGCAGAGTGCCAGGTAGGGGCGGTGGGGCTGTGGGGCTGCAAGGCTGGGGGTGTTAGCTGGGGCTGTGAGCCTGGGGACGCAAGCTGGGGCCTGATCCCCGCAGGCCACCCCGAGAGACCCCACCCATGTACGAATTCGTGTACCAGGCCTCTAGTTGGTGTATAAAAATACCATTGATTTCTGGGTGTTAATTTTGTATCCTGCTACATTGCCGTATTCATTTATTAAATCTACCATATTTTCCGGCATATAAGACGACTGGGTGTATAAGATTTTCCTGGGTTAAAAAGTCATCTTATACGCTGGAAAATACGGTAAATATCTATGCAGCTTTGAGCACAAGTCACTTCACCTCTAAGATGGAAATACCGTATTTTCCAGTGTATAAGATGACTTTTTAACCCAGGAAAATCTTATACGCCCACTTGTCTTATATGCCGGAAAATACGGTAGTAGTTTTTTGGTGGAGTCTTTAGGGTTTTCTATGTACAATATCATGTCATCTGTGAATAATGACAGTTTTACTTCCTCCTTTCCAATTTGGGTGCTTTTTTTTTTTTTTTTTCCTGTCTGATCACTGTGGCTATGACTTTGGAGAATATTTTTTCTATTGATTTTTAGAGAGAGTAGAAGAAGAGAGGGAGGGAACAAAGGAAGGAGGGAGGGAGAGAGAGAGAAAGACCTAAATATGAGAGAGCTACATTGATTGGTTGCCTCCCACATGTGCCCCGAGCAGGGCCAGGGATTGAACCTGCAACCCAAGTATGTGCCCTTGACTAGGAATCGAACCTGTGACCCTTCCATGCATGGGCTGACACTCTAACCACTGAGCCACACAGGCCATGGCAAGACTGTCTTATTTGAATAATGGCATCATTCAGGGACCCTGTTGAACTTATGGTGACTTATGTGAGCCACTGACTCTACTGAATTTCTTATTTGTTCCTTTTGAAAATGGAATAATAATGTATTTTATATGTTTGTCTCTTTGTGCAAATATGTCTTAGGACCTTAAGATACTATGTAAATAACAATGTACAGCAAATATATAATAGATGTTGCAGAAATGATTTATTATCATTTATCCTACTTAGTGTGAAAGTTTATATTTTCTCTGCAGAACTATTAACATGTGTGATTATGAGATGCTGCCCCAGATCCTGCTAGGGGAGTGTTAGTAATATATGGCACAGGCACTATAGTAACTTACAAAAATCTAAATCGACAAATTCTAAATTTTGAACACGTCTGCCTCAAAGATTTCCACCAGGGAGTGTGGGCCCTGTCTCTCAAGGTACAAAATATATTTAAGGCAAAGTTAGAATTAATAAGAAAGGGTATAAATTCATATTTACATAGTATTTGGGGGGGGGGGCTAATAAAAATAATGTATAGTTAACAGTTTCTTGATAAGTTAAATTTTTGGCCATATTGTGTCTCTGATTAGCTGGGGTTGCTTTTCCTTCATAATGACTGAACAATAGCTTTTAACCAAGAATAGGAGTAATTAGCTCTGTCATTTTGTTCTTATTTTCAGGTGCTTGCAATAACAGTATTATTTTTACTTCTTTCCAGAATCTTAAGCCACTTGTCTACCTTGTGAGTTAGTTTACCTAAAATTAGAAAATACAATTTAAAAATTTCATATGAACAGACTGTTGCATGCTTTAATACTCTATAATTCTCTGAAAATGAATGAACCAGTAAACCCTTTCACCTAGTAGAACTCCTATTCTTCCTTCGGGATTCCTTTACGATATCTGACATAGTGTTTGTGACCATCTAGCATTAAAAAAACTCACATTGATATAGTGATTGCTGTCCTAAGTGCTTTATGAATGTTAACCCATTTAATTCACATAAAACCCTATGAGTTAGGTTTATTATATTGTCAATTTTATAGGTGAAGAAATGGAGGCACAGAAAGGTTAAATAATTTGCCTAACATCAATGGTGGCTAAGTGGCTTAGACTAGCTTGAGACTTCGCTTTTCCACTATACTTACTTCCTCGTATACAGTCACCTGTTAATTCAGGTATTTAACAGTATAAAGCTCTTAAATGGAAAAATAGTTCTGACATTTTCCTCTTCGCTTTGCTGGTTCACCTTGTGCTGCTCAGCACTCTTACAGACATGGAACGCACTTTGGAGGCATTTGGCCCAGGCATACGCACAACTGATTCAATATGAGTGATTCTGCGTGGAAGGTCTGTGCATGGAAGTTCTGAGCTGCTCATTCAGGTGCCTTTGCTCCTACTGCTGCTTTTAGCTACTCATTTGTCTGTAAGCATTCTTTGTTTGGTTACCTTAGTCTCTTGAGCAAAATGTCTTGCAGATGTGAATATTTCAGAGGCTGTATTACTTCAGACAGTGTCCGGGGTGGAAACAAATCTCCCTTTCCCTGTGCCAGACAAATTTTGCTCATTTAGAATTAATATTCTCTAGAGTGGCCAGAAAGACATTTGTCCTGGCCGAACAGGTTTGTTATGTAGTGTGAACACATGTACGGAAAAAACAAAACAGCCTTTCATTTATGAAGTAAGATTTTTGGAATATTGGTAATCTTGCTTTTTATTTCTAAAACATGAACTACAGTTATCTAATGAGTTTCCATTTTGCCAAGTATTTTCCTCAAAGTTATTAGTAGAAATCTGCAGGGAATAGGTAGAGTTACTTAAGGCATTTAAAAAGTTTGCCTGATTAAATTTGTTAATTGCTTTATTTGAGTGGTTTCCTACTTCATGTTTGAGTAATTTGGTTTAGAAATAAAAAGGCATAAAACTTAGCTTAAATATTTATTTTTTTATTGTTGATTATCCTCCAAGCCATGATTTTACTTTTCAAGGGAAAAAGACAAAACATTTCAAAATGAGATTTTTGACCTTAAGATTCATGCTTTTATCAAAACTTTGTTTTTTTCCTGGTCCCCAGTAATGAAATTTTTAGTTTGACAAATGACTTTATGTATTTAAATAAGTTATATTTATGTTAAGTGTAGAAGAGTTTAAAAAGAATAAAATAAGGACTTAGCTTTTCTTATATCTACCTTTAGTGGTCTTAAATGTGAGCACAAGAGAAGGATAAACTATACATTGACTTAATTTTCAATTTAGATTTCACAGTAGTGGAATTACCAGTAGATTTTTTGAAAATAAATCACAATTCTTTAACTTGAGAGACTTTAATATCAGATTCCCGAAGCTTTGGAAATGCTGCGGGTTTAGTGTCTGAACACCTCTGAAGCTTGAGGCCAAAGCTGGCTCCTTGTTCTGCCATTTGAGGAGCTGTAGTGTGATTCGGGAGGCACAGAACCAATATCGTGTTCAGTTGAACCTCTGGATGGAACATAATTACCACACCTCAGTTTATGTTGGTCCAGGATACTGGTTTGTAATGTTCCTACTCTTGTGTAATCCAAGAGTCTTTTAATTGCTGTAAAGAACTCATATTCCATGACTCATTCCAAAGATTGCGCCACTTGGCTCACCTGAGAATGTGTCTGCCTTACACACTCTCCTTTTTTTTGTAGTGCTTTGTGTTTCTTTGACTGTATTGTGAGACTTTGCTCATAAAGGATGAAGAGAGATCTTTATGCAGAGAATGTTTTGGAGCCTATTGTTGGCATGACTAGTTCCCTAGGCCGCTGGGTCTTGGGGTTGGATGGATACTAATAGAGAAGGAGCTTAGGGTAATTTTTTATAGGGGACTATTCAATTATTCTATCTGGTAGTGATTTCATATGTGCTTGGAAGAGAAGTTTGCATTTATCAGTCAATAATAACTGTTCTGGGAGTGTTTTTTATGTATTTTGAAGCTCTGGTGTTAGGTATCTCCTCATTCACAGGTTTGTTAAAGCTCTTTGCTGAGTTCACACTTTTATGATTATGTAATGTCCTTCTTTATCACAGATAATATTCCTTGTCCTGCAATCTATTTTGTCTGATGTTAATATAGATGCTCCAGTTTTTCTATTTTTAAAATCTTTTTAAAATTAAATTTATTGGGGAGACATTGGTTAGTAAGATTATATAGGTTTCAAGTGTACAACTCTATAATGCATCATCTGTATGTTGCATTGTGTGCCCACCACCCAAAGTCAAATCATCTTCTGTTACCATATATTTGACCCACTTTACCCTTTACTATCCCCCTACTGTTCTTCCCTCAGGAAACCACCATACTGTTATCTGTGTCTATGAGTTTCCATTTTATATTCTACATAAAGTGAAATCAGATGGTTCTTATCTTTTTCTGACTGAATTATTTCACTTAGCATGATATTCTCAAGGTCCATCTATGTTGTTGCAAATGGCAGTATTTCATCTTTTTTTATGGCTGAGCAGAATTCCATTGTACATATGTACCACATCTTTTTTAAAAAATGTTTTCATTGATTTCAGAGAGAGAATAGGAGAGGGGAAATAGAGATAGAAACATCAATGATGAGAGAGAATCATCAATTGGCTGCCTACTGCAACCCCCCCTCCCCCCAACCAAGGATGGAGCCCACAACTTGGGCATGTGCCCTGTCCCGGAATCCAATTGTGACTTCCTGGTTCATGGGTCGATGCTCAACCACTGAGCAACACTGGCCAGGCTTCTTTATCAAATCATTTATCGAAGGACACTTTGGTTGTTTCCATGTCTTGGCCACTGTCAATAATTCTGCAGTGAACATAGGTGTGCATATATCCATGAGAATAAATGTTTTCAAAATTTTTGGTAGATACCCAGAAAAGGGATTGCTGGGTCATGTTGTAACTCTACTCTTATTTTTTTAAGAAACCTCCATACTGTTTTCCATAGTGGCTGTACCAGTTTACATTCCTGCCAACAATGAAGGAGAATTTCTTTTTCTCCACAAGCTCTCCAACACTTGTTATTAGTTGTCTTGTATATAATAGCCATTCTCATAGGTGGGAGGTGCTATCTCATTGTAGTTTTGATTTGCATTTCCCTAATAGCTGTGAAGTCGAGCATCTTTTCATGTATCTATTGGCCATTTGTATGTCTTATTGGAAGAAGTGTCTGTTGTGTACAAATACAGTTTTCTTTTGATTAATGTTCACAAGGTATAATTTCTTCCATCCTTTTACTTTTAAGCTATTTATATATTTATATTTAAAGTTTCTTTTAAATAAAATATAGTTGGGTCATACTTTTTTAACCCAATCTCAAAATCTCTTTTAACTGATATATTTTTATTATTTACATTTAGTGTAATCATTAAGTAGTTAGATTAAGATCTATCATCTTGCCAGTCTTATATTTATTTGATGATTTTTTTTGTTTTTAAATTTTTTTTTCTGTATCCTTTTGGATTAATTGAATTTTTAAAATGATTTACTTAAACTGCACTATTGTTTTGTTTATAATTGCTTATACCTTAAAATGCTTTTTAGTGATTGTCTTAGAGTTTACAGTATACATCAAATTACTCTCAGTCTGCCTTCAGATAATTTTATTTTGCTTCACATGTAGTATACACTCCCACTAATTCTTCCCATTCTTTTTTTGATTGTTGTCATACACTTTATATAGGCTATAAACACATAATGCATTATTACTATTTTGCTTTAGACTATCAATTATATTTAAAGTATTTAAAAATGAAAAAATGAATTTTATCTTTATAAATGCCATTTCCAGTACACTCTTATTTTTTTTATATAGATGAAAGTTTTTGTCTGGTATCATATTCCTTCTATCTGAAGGATTTTCTTTCTTCTCCTTTTTCTTTCTATCTTTTTTTTTTTTTTTTTGGCTTTTTAATTTATTTTTGACAGTTAAACAGAGCTTAAATCATCATTCCAGTTTAAAGTTAATGATTGCCTTGTATACCATAGATAGATTATTAATTCCAAAAATATTGAGTACATTAGAAAAAGATAATAGTGGAAAATACTAGAAGAAAGGGGAGTAATAGCTGTGAGGGAAATCTTTTATTTCTAAAACTAGGGAGGAAGATCACAGTAGACAGCTAAATTACACAAAACTCCAAGTGGGTATTCAAGCATCTAAAAAGAGGATATTTAATAGCAAAAGTATAAAATTGCTCTTCTAACGCTTTTAGTAATTTGAAGAGTCAAATATTCATTATATCAAACTATATTTTTTAAAATTTTGTATTTGTTTCAGGTATACAGTATAATGGTCAGATAATTATATAATTCAATAAGTGATCCTCCTGATAATTCTAGTACTCACCTAGCTGGCATCATACATAGTTATTACAATATTATTGTCTATAATACTTATACTATACTGTACACCCCCATGACTATTTTATAACTTCTTACTCCCTTCACCTTTTGTATCCATCTCCCCTGCCCCTCTCTCAGTTTGTTCACTGTATCTATAAATCTGTTTCTGTTTTGTTTGTTCATTTATTTTGTTCTTTAGATTCCACATATAAGTGAAATCATAGAATATTTGTTTTTTTTTTATTTTTTTTATTTTAATGAATCTTTATTGTTCAGATTACAATTGTTTCTCCTTTTCCCCCCATATCTCCCCACTACCCAGTTCCCACCCCTTCTCTGCCCTTACCTCCCCCCCGCTGTCCTTATCCATAGGTGTATGATTTTTTGTCCAGTCTCTTCCCATACTCCCCACACAGACACCCCTTTCCCCCTGAGAATTATCAATCCACTCCCATTCTATGCCTCTGATTCTATTAAGTTCACCAGTTTATTCTGTTCCTCAGATTTTTAATTCACATGACTTTTAGATTCACTTGTTGATAGATATGTATTTGTTGTTCATAATTTTTATCTTTCTTCTTCTTTTTCCTCTTTTTAAAGAATACCTTTCAGCATTTCATATAATACTGGTTTGGTGGTGATGAACTCCTTTAGCTTTTTCTTATCTGTGAAGCTCTTTATCTGCCCTTCAATTCTGAATGATAACTTTGTTGGGTAGAGTAGTCTTGGTTGTAGGTTCCTGCTATTCATCACTTTGAATATTTCTTGCCACTCCCGTCTGGCCTGCATGGTTTCTGTTGAGAAATTAGCTGATAATCGTATGGGAGCTCCCTTGTAGGTAACGAACTGTTTTTCTCTTGCTGCTTGTAAGATTCTCTCTTTGTCTTTTGCTCTTGGCATTTTAATTATGATGTGTCTTGGTGTGGTCCTCTTTGGATTCCTTTTGTTTGGGGTTCTGTGTGCTTCCTGGACTTGTAAATCTATTTCTTTCATCAGGTGGGGGAAGTTTTCGTTCATTATTTCTTCAAATAGGTTTTCAGCATCTTGCTCTCTCTCTTCTTCTGGTACCCCCATAATTCTGATGTTGGTTCGCTTGAAGTTGTCCCAGAGGCTTCTTACACTATCTTCAACTTTCTGAATTCTCTTCTCTTCATGTTTCTCTGGAGGAGTGTCCTTGGCCTCTTTGTATTCCAAATCTTTGAGTTGATTCTTGCGATCCTCTAGTCTGCTGTTGGGTCTCTGTATAATATTTTTTATCTCAGTCAGTGTATGTTTAATTTCTAGTTGGTCCTTTTTCATATCTTCGAGGGTCTCATTGAACTTATCGGCCTTTTCCATGAAATTCTTGAAAAACCTTATAACCGTGGTTTTGAACTCTATGTCCAGTCGCTTGTTCTCCTCCATTTCTTTGGTTTGTGATCTGTTTCCTTGCCTCCTCATTTTCTCTGCTTCCCTGAATTGGTAGGGTAGCTTTGTGTACTAGGTGTCCTATTGGTTCAATGGGTCAGCCTCCCAGTTACTTGAGGTGGACACTCTTGGTGTACCCTTGTGTACTGTGTGTCCCCCAGCAGGAGCTACAGCAAGAACTAGTTTTCTCCTCCTTTGCTTGGGTGGTTTTGGAGCAGTCTGACTGGAGCTGCAGTTAATTTGGTTAAGCTGCCACAGAACAGGCCATTTATATGCAAAAGCCGCTGTGTGGAGCCTGGGCGGGTTTGTAGAATGTGTGGGGCGGGGTCTCAGGGCTGGGCGGGGTCTCAGGGCGTCACTAGCCTGGGGCGTGGCCAATGGCGATGGCTGCCGTCAGCCGTCTCTGCCTTTCCACGTTTCCAAGTCCCTGCGCCCCGCGCTCCAGCGCAGTAAAACAATGATTTCTGGACACACCTCTGCAAAAAAGTCACTCTCACTTTCCGACCCGATGGCCGAGAGTCCAGCTTCTCCCCGTAGGCGTCTGGGTCCCCTGCGTGTCCCCAGAAACTGGATTTCAGAGTGATCGGGAGCTTGTCTCCCTTTGGGTTGAAGAAAAGCTGCGCACCCAGTCGCCCGCCGCCAGCCCGATTCGCGCGCCTCCGTACCTCACTCAGCTTTTCAGCGTTTGTGCTCCTTTCTCTCCTTAGTTGTAAATCTACCACTCAGCCAGCTTTCCCATGGTTCAGAATATTTGTCTTTTTCTGTCTGACTTATTTCAGAAACTAAGCATAATATCCTCATGGTCCATCCATGTTTTCACAAGTATTATCGTTTGTGACAAAATGGTAACATTTTTTTAAATGACCAATATCCCTTTACATATATCTTCTTTATCCAATCACCTATTGATGTGTACTTTAGGGAGGTATATAACTTTTCAAATTAGTGTTTTGGATTTCTTTGGATATATTCCCAAAAGTGGAATTGCTGGGTTATAAGGTAATTCTAGTTTTAGTTTTATGAGTAACCTCCACACTGTTTTCCTTAGTGGCTGCAACCAATTTGCAATCCCACCAACAGAGAACCAGAGTTCCCTCTTCTCCACATCCTTACCAATACTTGCTGTAAGTTGGTGGTCTAGTTTCATTTTTTCCCCATGTATCTGTCCAATTTTCTCAACACTATTTATTGAAGAGACTGTCTTTAATCCATTATATGCTCTTGCCTCCTTTGTCAAATATTAATTGGCTTGGGTCAATTTCTGGGTTCTCTATTTTGTTCCATTGATCTATATGCCTGTTCTTATGCTAGTACCAGGCAGTTTTGAGCACAGTGGCTTTGTAGTATAGCTTGATATCTGGTATTGTGATCCCTCCAACTTTGTTCTTCTTTCTCAAGATTGCTGCGACTATTCGGGGTCTTTTTTGGTTCCATATGCTACCAATTTTTGGTTCAGTTCTGAGTTCGTTGTCTTGTGAAATTGAAGAATGAGTTCACAGACAAAGAGGTAAGTGAAAGCAAAGTTTGTTGAGAGATAGCAGGGAGGAACCCAAATGGGTTGCTGTGGGAGCTCTCTGTCTAGGGGCAGATATATGCCCTGCTGGCTTCTGATTAGTTCTTTCAAAGAAATCTGCCTTAGCAACATTCATATATTTTAAAGCTCATGTCTCCCAGTTGTGCTTCCTTCCCGCCCAGCTAGGTTGCCTTAGTATCCCGCCAGCTGGGTTCAGTTTTAGGTTACTTTGTTTTTCTCTTTGTGATTTTTCTTAGAATGACACAGTCAGCAAGCTGCATGCTGTCCATATCTGCAAGGTCCTGATATTATTGGACTTACCCATTTTTCTTCCCTTCATGTAGTCCCATCCCTGGCTATCTAGCCCTCTTCTATCTCCTCACATATAAATTTTTGAAGTGTTTGTTCTAGATCTGTGAAATATGCCATTGGTATTTTAATATGGATTGCATTGACTCTGTAGATTTGTTGGATAGTATGGACATTTTAATGATGTTCACTCTACCAATCCATGAACACAGTATATTCATCCATTTGTTTATATCTTCCCCTCTCTCTCTTTTTCAATATCCTATAATTTTCTAAGTACAGGTCTTTTACTTCCTTGGTTAAGTTTATTCTTAATTTATCTTATTTTTTTTGTTGTTGCAATGGTAAATGGGATTGTTTTATTCGTTTCTCTTTCTGAGAGTTCATTATTGGTGTATAAAAATGCCTTCGATTTCTGGGTATTAAATTTGTATCCTGCTATGTTGCAAAATTCATTTATTAAATCTAGTAGTTTTTTTTGGTGGAGTTTTTAGGGTTTTCTATGTACAATATTATGTCACCGGCAAATAATGACAGTTTTACTACCTCCTTTCCAATTTGGATGCCTTTTATTTCTTCTTCTTGTCTGATCGCTGTGGCTAGGACTTATAGTACTATGTTGAATAAGAGTGGTGAAAGTGAACATCCTTGTCTTGTTCCTGTTTTTAGGGGTAATAGTTTTAGTTTTTCCCCCATCAAGTATGATATCCGCTGTAGGTTTGTCATATATGGCCTTTATTATGTTGAGATCACTCTATTCCCACTTTGCTGAGAGTTTTTTGTTTTGTTTTGTTTTTTAAATAAAAAATAGGGTTTGGATTTTGTTGAATGCTTTTTCTGCATCAATTGATATGATCATGTGATTTTTGTCTTCCAATTTGTTTATGTGATGTATCACATTTATTGATTTGTGAATATAGTACCAGCCTTGCATCCCTCAAATAAATCCCACTGGATCATGGTGTCTGATCTTTTTAATGTATTGCTAGATTCAATTTGCTAATATTCTGTTGAGGATTTTAGCATCTATGTTCATCAGGGATATTGGCCTGTAATTCTCTTTCATTGTATTGTCTTTATCTGGGTCATGTTTTCTCCTCCGTTCAGCTACCCCATGTCTTTTGATTGGAGCAGTTAAGCCATTTACATTTAAAGTTATTATTGATAGTTACTTATTTGTTGCCATTCTTATTCTTTATGCCTGTGTTCTTCTTTTTCTCTCCATTTCTTCTTCTTATAACAGTCCCTTTAGCATTTTTTGCATGCTGGTTTGGTGGTAATATACTCTTTTAGCCTTTTTTGTCTGTGAATCTCTTTAGTTCACCTTCGATTTTGAATGATAGCCTTGCTGGATAGAGTAGTCTTGAGTTCAGTCCCTTGGTTTTCATTACTTTGTATACTTCATGCCATTCCCTTCTGGCCTGATGTATTTCTGTTGAGAAATCCACTGACAGTCTTATGGGAGCACCTTACTAGGTAACTTCCTTTCTCTCTCTTGCAGCCTTTAACCCTTTGCACTCGCTTGCTTTTTTCTCGATTCCTTTATTCTAATGTTAACTGTGTCAAGTCACACTCGACATCCGAGTGCAAAAGGTTAAGATTCTTTATTTTTCTTTAATGTTTGTCATTTTAATTATTATGTGCCTGGGTGTGGGTCTTTTGTGGTTCATTCTGATTGTGACTCTGTGTTCCCTGAACTTGAGTAACTCATTCACAAGGTTAGGGAAACTTTCTCTCCTTATTTCTTCAAACAGGTTCTCTATTCTTTTTTGAGATTCTTCTACTTCTGGTACCCCTATGATTTGAATTTTGTTATATTTCATGTTCTCCCAAAGCTACCTGAAACTCTCTTCCTCCTTTTTAATTTTTTTTCCCATTTGCTGCTCTGAATGGGTGTGTGTGTTCCCCCCGCCCCCCCCCATCTTGTCTTCCAATTCGCTGATTTGGTCCTCAGCTTCTTCTAGTTTACTGTTGGATCCTTCTAGAGTGTTCTTTATTTCAGCAATGGCATTTTTTCATTTACAATTGATTCTTATTATTTCACCGTCTCTTTTCATGTTGGTGTAGTTCTCAGTAAGTCCCTCTAATTCTTATTTAGTTGCTTATGGTTGTCACTGAATTGTTTGAGCACCCTTATCACCATTACTTTGAATTCTTTATCTGAGAAATAGCTTGCCTCCATTTCATGTAGTTCTTTTTTTTTTTTTTTTTTTTTTTTAGCAATTCCTCATTTTTTTCATTTGGAGGTTGTTTCTCATCTCCCCAGTTTTGCTGTCCCTTTGTATTCATTTTTATATATGAGATCACACTGCTATGCCTCCCAGACTTTGTGGGGGTCATCTTATGTAGTAGTTTTTTTATGGGACCCAGTGGTGCAGTCTCTTAGATCACCTGAGCTGGGTGCTCTAGGAAAGCCCCTTGCTTGAGTTATTTAGTTTCTCCTGTTATAGTTGAGTCTTGAATGTCATTGTCCCATTTATGGATGGAATCACCTCTCAGGCTGTCTGACTATATGGCTCATCCCTGACCATGTCATGGAAGCTATTGTGGAGGTACTGACAGAACAGAACAAAATACAACACCACAAAATGCGAAATAAAAGAAACAACACACACACACACAAGATCCCTACAGCAACCATTGGAGAAGAGAATTAGGAAAGAGAAAAGAGAGCAAAGATGATAGAAGAAAAGAAAAAAAATCTGAGGAGAAAGACAACAAAACACAAATAAAACAAAACAAAAAAAAGGGTGGGTAGAGAAAAGGTGCAGAGCTGAAATAAAGAAAATAAGAGTAAAGAATTAGGGGAATAGGGGAAAGATAACAGTTTAAAATAAAGGAGGAAGAAAAGAAAAGAAAAAAAAATGGAAAAGGAAAATTGATAAGAAAGCAGATAGACCCAAAATAAGAAAAGGAAAAAAAGATGAGAAAGCAGGAGAAAAGGAAAAGAGAGGAAAAAAGAAAAGACTGAGTAGGAAAAGGGAAGAGGAAAATTAGAGCTATGAACGAAACAATAGATAAAGTCTCCAGGTGTTTTCTGTCCTTTGATATAAATCTCCTCAGCTGGACCTCAGTTGGTAATTCCAGGTATTCATTCCTCATTCAATTTTATTTCCAGTCTGGCCATGGGAGGAGTTGCAAGAAAGGTCTGCCTATTTGGCCGCCATTTTCTCCTCCTCCTTGGCATATGGTATCCTCTCTAATAAAATGGTAATATACAAATTAACCATCACTCTGCTACACAAGCCACACCCACCAGCCAAGCCACGCCCACCAGCCAATCAGGGCGAGTATGCAAATTAACCCCATCCAAGATGGCTACAGCCACAGAGAGCAAGGTTTCCCAGGTAACAGAGCAAGCCAAGCTTTCCATAGCCGTTGCAGGCCTAAGCCTCCACTCAAGCTACAAAGTTTCAATTATAGAAGGTAAACAAATTCAAACAAATGGTGGCAGAATGGAGCTTGAGAGAGCAGGCCAGGGTTGCCGGCGGCAACAGGGGAAGCAAAGCTTTCCGGACACCCTGGCCAGGCTCACCCGCTTAAGGCTACAAAGTTTCAATTGTAGAAGGTGAATTAACTACTACAGAAATGGCTGCCACCCCGGAGGGAGCAGCAGGCTTGGCTCCGCTCCAGGCTACAAAGTTTCAGTTGTAGAAGGAAAATAAATTCCAGATACCAGGGCCTCTGCTTGGGTTGCCAGGGGGCGTGGCCAGCCTGCAAACCACCACAGGCCCCTTGCTCAGGCTGCCCCACGCCCCAAGGGAACCCCACCCTGATCCGGGACACCCTTCAGGGAAAACCAGATGGCCCCCACCCGTGCACCAGGCCTCTATCCTATCTAATAAAAGAGTAATATGCAGATTGATCATCACTGCAACACACAATATAGCTGCCCCCATGTGGTCAAAGATCCTGCCCCCATGTGGACACAAGATGGCCACCACAAGATGGCCAGCAGGAGAGGGCAGTTGGGAGGCACCTGGCCTGCAAGGGAGGGCAGTTGAGAGGGACCAGGCCTGCAAGGAAGGGCAGTTGGAGATGATCAACCCTGCAGGAGAGGGCAGTTAGGGGTGACCAGGCTGGCAGAGGAGGGAAGTTGGGGGCAAACAGGCTGGCAGGGGAGCAGTTAAGCATCAACCAGGCTGGCAGCGGAGTGGGTTAAGGGGTGATCAGGCTGGCAGGCAGAAGCTGTTAGGGGCAATCAGGAAGGCAGGCAGGCAAGCAGTTTGGAGCCAGCAGTCCTGGATCGGGCCTAAACGGGCAGTCAGACATCCCTCCAGGAGTCCCAGATTGGAGAGGGTACAGGCTGGGCTGAGGGACAACCCCCGCCGTGCACGAATTTCGTGCACCGGGCTTCTAGTTTTTTAAATATTTTGCTAAATTTGAGTTGCTAATGTTTTGTTGTGGGTTTTTGCAACTGTGTTTATAGGGGAAATTTGTCTATAATTTTCTTTTCCTGAAATGTATTTGTCTTGTCTTGGAATTCAAGTCATACTGGCCTTGTAAAATGAGCTTGGGAGCCTTCTCTCCTCTTGAATTTTTTGGAACAGTTTGCAAAGGATAGGGGTTACTTCTTTTTTGAATGTTTGGTAAAATTCATCTATGAAGCCATTGGATCCAGGACTTTTGTTTTTGGGGGAATTTTTTATTGCAGATTTTATTTTATTGATAGTAATCAGTATGTTCAGATTTTCTGTTTCTTTTTGACTCAGTCAAAAGAAGATTGTGTGTTTCTAGGAATGTACCCATTTCTTCCAATTTGTTGGCATATTGTTTGTAGCATTTTCTTATAATTCTTTGTATTTCTATTATGTCAGTTGTCACTTCTCCTCTTTCATTTCTGATTTTATTTATTTGGGTCATCTTTCCTTTTTATTGATGAGTCTAGTTAAAGTTTTATCAATTTTGTTTATTTTTTCAAAGAACCAGCTCTTGGTTTCATTGATCTTTTGTATTTTTTAGACTGTTTTTAAAAATTTCTGTTCTGTTATAATTTTTCCTTCTACTCATGTTGGACTTTGCTTTTTTTTCTTTTATTTATTTGAGACTTTTATTGTTTCTTAAGATAAGCCTGTATTTCTATGAATTTCCCTCTTAGGACTGCTTTCACTGTGTCCCATATATATTTTGGTTGTTTTCATTTTCATTTGTCTCAAGGTATATTTTGATTTCTTCCTTGATCTCATTGTTAATCCAGTCTATGTTTAGTAACATATAATTTAGCCTTCATGTGTTTGTGTTTTTCAGTTTTCTTCTTGAAATTGATTTCTAGTTTCATACCATTATGGTTGGAGAATATGCTTGACACAATTTCAGCCTTTTAAAATTTATTGAGAGCTGGTTTTTGGCTTAACGTGTTTATCCTGGAAAATATTCCATGTGCACTTGAAAATAATGTATATTCTGCTGGGCTGGGGTGGAGTGCTCCAAAGATATTAAGTAAATCAATTTGGTCTAATGTGTCATTTAAGGTCACTGTTTTCTTGTTGATTTTCTGTCTTGCAGATCTATCCATTGATGGCAATGGGGGTATTAAAGTTCTCTACTATGACTGTATTGGTGTCAATCTCTCCCTTTAAATCCATCAATATTTGCTTTATATATTCAGATGCTCCTGTGTTGGGTGCATAAATGTTTACAAAGGTTATATACCCAGGACCATTCAGTCCTCAGGCTGACGCTCTATCCACTGAGCCAAACCAGCTAGGGCAGCATTGCCATTTTAATTATGATGTGTCTTGTATGGGTCTCTGGGTTCATCTTGGTTGATACTGTCTGTGCCTCCTGGACTTGTATGTTTATTTCCTTCGCCAGGTTAGGAAAATTTTCAGTCATTATTTATTCAAACAGGTTCTCAATCCCTCGTTGTCTTCTCCTATAATTCCCCTATAATGTGAATGTTGTTACGCTTGAGGTTGTCCCAGAGGTTCCTTAATCTCTCCTTTAAAAAAAAAAAATATATATATATATATATATATATATGGGTGTTCTGAATGGGTGTTTTTTGCTACCTTGTCTTCTAGATAGCTGATTTGATCCTGTGCTTCATCTATTCTGCTGTTGATTCCTTCTAGTGTATTCTTAATTTTATTTATTGTGTTCTTCATTTGACTTTTTAAAATGGTTTTTATGTTTTTATGCTTATTATTTCTTTGTTGCAGTTCTAAGTTTCTTGAGCATCCTTATAACCAGTGTTTCTTTTCCCATGTATCTTTTTTTTTCAATTATAGTTAGTTAGCATTCAATCTTACTTTTGTATTTTCAGATGTAGAGCATAATGGTTAGACAATTATATACTTTACAAAGTGTTCCCCCTGGTATTTCCAGTACCCATCTGGCTTCATACGTAGTTATTAACAATTTTATTGACTATATTCCCTATGTTGTACTTTACATACTCATAAGTATTTTGTAACTACCAGTTTGTATTTAATCTCGTCACCTTTTTTAGCCAATCCCCTGAAACTCCTCCCCATGACAACTGTTACTGGTTGTTGTTTTTTCAGTTTGTCCATTTATTTGATTAGATTCTACATATGAGTGAAATCATATGGTATTTGTCTTTCTATGACTGATTGATTTCACTTAGCATAATACCATCTAGGTCCATCTATGCTGAAATCTGGTAAGATCTCAATCTTTTTTATGGCTGAATAATATTCCATTGATATATGTACCACTTCTTTATCCAATCATCTATTGATGGGCACCTGTTTGCTTCCATATTTTGGCTATTGTAAATAATGCTGCAATGAACTTCAAGGTGTATATATTCTTTCCATGATTTTTGAGTTTAACTAGTGTTTTGATTTCTGTATTTGGTAGCTTTCTTGCCTTCATTTCATTTAGTTCTTTCTGGATATTTCTCCTGTTTTCTCATTTGGGACATGTTTGTTTTTCTCCTCATTTTGCTGCTTCTCTGTGTTTATTTCTATGTGTTTCTGTCTTGACACTATAGTCATGTGTAGTACGTGTCCTGTGGTGCCCAGTGACACAGTCTTTCTGGTCACCTTAGCCAGGCACTCCAGAATGTTCCTTGTGTGGATTATGAGTGACCTTCTATTGTAGTTGAGTCTTGATTGCTGTTGGCACATCTGTGGGTGGGATTGACCCTTAGGTTGACTGGCTGTGAGGATTGGTCACCACCACAGCATACGATTTGCCATGCAGTGGCTAACCCCATGGAACATGTCTCATCCTGGCGGGGTCTGGTGCCTGTTGATACCTATCTTTTGGGTGTGCCACTTGTTGAATAAATGAGATGGTGTTCTGTTGTGGTCTGAAGCTTGCCACCAGATGTATTCTGGGGCCTCTTAGGATGGTCTTTGGTGCAGGTCAGTGTCAGATGCTGCCTGTGACTGTCCTGAGGCTACCTGTTAGGCACTATGAAGCGATCACAGTTAGTAGCTGCCTGTACTGGGCCTGGCTGCATATGGGAGGGACCACACTGGGAACCAAGGCTGGCTAACACCTGTATCAGGCCTGGGGAAGACCAGCAAATGGTTCAAGGCACCTTGAAACAAGCATCAGCCTCTCAGCTACCTATAAGGCTCAGCTGCTGAAAGTGCCTTGGGCAGAACATGAGTCGGGTTAGCCCAGTCTCAAGAGGTCATTGGGGTGGAGCTAGTGGAGTTCACCCGACTAATGCAGAACAAAGTTTTGTAACCAAAACGCATGTTTGGCTACCTGCCATAACAAAAGCCAAACTTGTGAGACAGGTGCTGGTGCAAAAGGAAAGATGTTTATTCAGGTACCGTGACTTGGAAGAACAGTGGACTCCTGTCTCAAAGACCATTCCTCTTCCTGTTCAAGCCTGTGGTTCTTACAGGGATAGGGAGAGGATGGATTTTTTCTTCTATTCAGTTATCTTGCTAGTTTTTGACATGCTCAGGTCCTGTCCATTCATCTTTCTAGGTTTTGGTGTGCTCAGTGTAAGAACCTTTCCCTGAATCATCTTGACCACTGTGGAAGACTCCCTAGCACTCCCGGACTGTCTATGGCAGTGATGGTGAACCTATGACACGCGTGTCAGCACTGACATGCGTACCATTTCTGATGACACGCGGCCGCTGGGGCGGCCGCATGCCGAGGATGAAACATTTGCTTCTCCTGAGGATGAAACGTTTGCGAAATAATGTTTTTTCCTCAAAGTGACACACTACCCGAGTTATGCTCAGTTTTTTGGTGAAGTTTGACATACCAAGCTCAAAAGGTTGCCCATCACTGGTCTATGGTATCAGGAACAGTGGGGAGGGTGGGCCTGCAGGACCTGCTATCAGGAAGCCCTCAGGCCATCTCCTGGAGCTGGATGTGGCACTCTGCACATCTGTGGGAGCCCATTGGGACACCCCTGGATCCTGGTGTGCCTGCATCCTTTGTGTAGACCCTGTGCGCCTGCCCCTCTGAAGTGGCAAGCTTGGCCCATTCTCACCCTGCTGCTAGCTGCCTGCTCTCCAATTGACTGTCTATAGTAACAGTTTGGGTGTGGCAGGGAGGCTCAACACAGGGACAGTGGTGGTGTCCCTCCAGCCCCCACCCTGAATCCACACAATTCAGCCTCTCCCTGCTTGTCTCTGGCAACCCCCAAGCTTCACAAGAATTTCTCAAGAGTTTTAAAGGAAAGACTGCCAAGCAGGCTCAGGCTAATTGCCCCCATCAGCCTTGGGCTATGGGTGAGGTGGATGGGGCAGGGTCTCAGTGAGTCATCAGGGTCGAGCTAGCAGAGTTCATTAGGCCAATTCTTGTTCAGATTTTCCCAGGGAAGAAGGGCTTAACACAGGAGATATGGCCCCTGTGGACCATGTGGGAGGAGGGTTCAACACAGGGACAATGACAGCAGTCCCTCCACCCTTTACATGGAAGCCACCCAACTCAGTCTCTCCCTGTATGTCTCTGATGCCCACAAAGCCACTCTCCCTCTGCCAGTGCCCAAGGTGAGTGCCTGCAAGTGAAAGTTTGTGTGTTAGCCCCTTAAGAGGGCACCTGGGTTTCCAGAAGCCTTCCACCTCACTGGCAAAGATGGAGGAACTCCTGCTGATTTTCACAGATGAGTCCAGGTGTTATACGGACTCTTCCTCCTGGCTCTGGTGTTTTGGGCTGGGGAGCCCAGCAGGTCGTTGAGACTCCTTGCTCCTCAAGGGGGACCTCTGCAGCTGAGATATATCTTTGGACTCTTAACCACTGCACTCGAGTGTGTGGCCAGCCTGTT
Organism: Eptesicus fuscus; assembly: GCF_027574615.1. Taxonomy (NCBI): domain Eukaryota; kingdom Metazoa; phylum Chordata; class Mammalia; order Chiroptera; family Vespertilionidae; genus Eptesicus; species Eptesicus fuscus. The sequence goes on along the minus strand of NC_072480.1, from coordinate 12,404,125 downwards.
TTGTGTCTTCACCCTTCCTACCAGTCTTGACACAGCTTCTTCTTTATATCCTTTAGTTATAGGACTTCTGTTCAACTAGTCTTAAAATGGTTATCCAAGTTGGTTGTTTCATAATTTGGTTGTAATTTTGATGTGTTCATGGAAGGAGGTGAATACAATATTCACCTACTCCATCATCTTGACCGGAACCCCTCCTGAAGGATTTTCTAACATTTTTTGTAATGAAGATCTGCTGGTAATTAATTCTAAGTTTTTGTCTGAAAAAGTCTTTATTTTTTCTTTATTTTTGAAAGATATTTTCACTGAATATGAAATTCTGGGTTGCTCAGTTTTTCTTTCAGTATTTAGAGGTATCACTTCATTATTTCTGGATTGCTAGCATGTCGAGAAGTCTGCTGTTATTCTCATTATTTTTCTTCTCTGTGTGATGTATTTCCACATTTCCCCTTCCCTTCTGCTACAAAGTTTTCTGTTTGTTTTTTTAGCAATTTAAAGATAGCATGTCCAAGCTTTTTGTTTATTTGCTTTAAAAATTTATATTGCTTGGTGTTCTCTGAATGTCTTGGTTGTAGTTTAGTGTTTCTAATTAATTTTGAAGATCTTTTGGACATTATTCTATTTTTTTCTCTTCTGGGATTCTAATTGCAAATATGAGAGACTATTTGATATTGCCCCACAGCTTTTAGGTATTCTATTCTGTCTTATTCACTCATTTTTCCCCTCTTTGTGTTTTAGTTTGAGTGATTTCTGTTGACCTATATTGAAACTCATTTCTTTTCTCAGCTGTGCTGGTTCTAATGATGAGCCTGTAGGAGGCATTCTTCATCTCTGCTACAGACTTTTCATTTCTAGCACCCCATTTGACTCTTTTTAGTTTATAACACTGATGACAATTTTCATCTATTCATGTTTCTTGTTCACCTTTTTCACTCAAATTGTTGCAGAAGACCAAAGAAATACCAAGCACGCTTCCTAGAGAAAGGGAAGGACCCGTTTATTAACACTCGTGGACTCCGGGAATAATTTCCAAATCAGAGTGAAGAAACACGCAGAGGGTTTCACTCTTTATAACCTTCTGTGGTCTTTGTCTTGCAGATATGGCTCCGCCCCCTTTCCTGGGCTTACAGGAAGGCCCCCAGGTGTTGGGGGTCCCCAGGCCATATTGGATGATCTGTCCTGGGGTGAGCGATAACACCCCCCCCCCCAGGGCAGTGCATTGTTCACAGTTTTTATGGCCTGACACGCCTTGCAAGACCAGTTTTCTCCTCATTCCCTCCCACCCCCCTTGTCCCACAAGCTTCTTTTAGCCTTGTAGAACAACAACCACGGGATGTTATGGTGAACGACCACTCTTAGCTACTTCCTGCTGGAAAGAGACGATGACTTCCCCTCAGAGAGGTTTGTAGGGAGTTCTGGTTTGTAGGACTATCTGAAGTTTAAAGGCATTCCCGTCCAGTTTGCAGGCAGGCAGAGGTAAGCAGTGGTCCCACACGTGTAGAATGTTCCTGCAGGGGGCACCAGGGGTAGGTGGTGTTTTCAGCCTTGGGGGTAGAGTTGCATAGTTCATCTGGGAGGTGACCTGTTGGATGTTGGCCCTGTGTACTGCTGAAGCAAATAGGAGCAACATTAGTTAGCTGCACATTGGCCGTGACAGGTCCTATTATTATTTTTTTCCGTCCAATACAATTCCCCCCCCCCCCCCCCACGTGCATTTGGTAGTAGAGTCGTAACATGCCTCAGGCTGATAAGTATAGCTAACAAAAATCTGGCTTGATTGGGTTTTCTCGTGGACTACCCGGTCTAGCATATTTGGCTAGCGAGTTTCTAAGCAAGGAGCAAAGGATGGCATGACAAGGTGTAATCCAACAATTCATGATGAGGCCTTTGCTTCCTTGCTGTGTGGGGAGCAGTAATTTTATGGTGCTTCTGTGACCCAGCAAGAACAGATGAGTTCTCCTCCTGGTACTAGTCTCGATTCCGCTGGCACTCATAAAAAGACAAAATAAGAATTATTAGATAAAACCAGTGATTATCCAGAAATACCAGAGCATGTTACATTAGGAGGAGATAAGAAAGAAAGATTAGTGTTAGGGAGAATTCAGCAGGGTGTTATCTGAATTCCTTGGAGCAGGTTGCTTGGCCAGGTCTGCTGTCTTCTTGAGAGTGATCCTCAGCAGGTGTTTCTGGTCAGAGGTCACCTTCCACTCAGACTGGATGTCACTCGGCTGGTAGGCTGCCTTCACCCGGGAGTGGTGGATCCAGGTGTTTAGTCCTGCAACCTTGAGAGCTGTGGGGGTGGTTAATATGACTGGATAGGGTCCCTTCCAGGTAGGCTTGAGGGGCTCCTTTTTCCAATCCTTTACCCAAACCTGGTCTCCAGGTTTATAAGGACGTACAGCTGTTCCTAGAGAGATGGGTAGTCGGTCAGTAACCCATCTGTGTACCTCAAAGACAGTTTTTCCAAGTCCTTGTAGTTGTTTCTGGATTTCTAAGTTCCCTATTTCCCCCAAATCTCCCTTTGGCCAAATTAAGGGAGGGGGTCTACCGTATAGAATTTCAAAGGGAGAGAAACCTACCCTGAACTCTGAGGCCTGAAGGCTGTATGTAGGTTCCATTTAATTCCTAAAGCCTTAGCTACCTGTTGTACTATTTCTGCTACAAAGGCTGGGCCCTTATCAGACCCTATGGTCAGAGGCATTCCATACCTCGGAATTATGTCCTTCAGCAATGCCTTAGTGACTTCTCTCGCCTTTTCAGTGCGAGTGGGATATGCCTCGACCCAGCCTGAAAAGGTACAAACAAAGGCTAGCAGGTATTTATTTTCTCTGCTAGGCCCCATTTCTGTAAAATCTACTTCTAAGTCCTCAAAATGAACTTGCCCACAGCGCTGAACTCCTATCGGTCCCACAGGACCCTGTTTGGCATTGTTCTGAGCACAGAGGAGGCAACGCTGAGAGACTGAGGCACACAAGGAGGGAAGACGGGCAATCAGGTAGTACCTGCCTAACAAAGCTTCTAGGGCAGCCTTCCCTAAATGAGTGAGTTCATGCTGCTGGAGGACTGCCTATGGGCTAATGTTCTGGGACATAGACCCTATGATCTGGGAGTATCCACCAGCCTTCCATTGTTCTCCTTCCCCCTTCTTTCTGGGCCCATTTCTCTTCCTGAGGAGTGTATTTTGGAGGTTCAGGTAATTCAGGGGCCAACATGATTCGTGCTGGTGCTGGATTTCTAAGTTCCCTATTTCCCCCGAATCTCCCTTTGGCCAAATTAAGGGAGGGGTCTACTGTATAGAATTTCAAAGGGAGAGAAACCTACCCTGGCCCTGCTTGTTCTTGAGCAGCCAGCTTGGCTGCGGCGTCAGCAGTTCGGTTTCCTTCTGATACTGAGTCTTTCCCTTTCTGGTGACCTTTGCAATGGATGACGGCTATTTCCTTAGGCTCCCAGACTGCTTCTAGTAGCTTTAAAATCTCATTCTGATTTTTGATTCCTTTTCCTCCTGCTGTCAAGAGCCCCCTATCCTTATATATGGCCCCATGGACATGCAGGGTAGCAATGGCATAGTGCGAGTCAGTGTAGATGTTGTCACGCTTATCCTAACTGAGTTCTAGGGCTCTGACTAGGGCCCAAAGTTCTGCCCTCTGCACTGACCATCCTTCAGGCAGGGCCTGTGCTTCAGTTGTCTCAAAGTTTGATACCACTGCATATCTGGCTCGTCTTTTTCCTTCATCTAAGAAGCTGCTGCCGTCTGTGAACAATACCAAGTCCGGGTTTGGCAGGGGCCTATCCCTTAGGTCTGGCCGGCTGGAATATACCTCCTCTAGGACTTCCCGGCAATCATGCTCAGGGGCCCCCTCAGTGGTGGGTAGAAAGGTGGCAGGATTAAGTGTTCTCACTGCTTCTCATTCTACCCACGAATTCTCACATAACTGCCCTTGATACTGAGTCATTTGAGCATGAGTCAGCCAGTGCTGTCCCCTTGCTTCCATCAAGGTGACAACAGCATGAGGTACTTTTACATTTAAGTTTTGTCCTAAGGTAAGCTTATCCGCTTCCTTGACTAATAATACTGTGGCTGCAAGGGCCCTGAGGCACAGGGGCCACCTGGAGGCATCTGGGTCAATCCGCTTGGAGAGATAGGCTACTGGTCTTTGCCAGGGTCCAAACTCCTGGGTTAGAACTTCTAGGACTACCCCGCTGTTCTCGTGAACAACAAGATTAAAGTCCCGTGTCACATCTGGTAGCCCTAGTGCCGGGGCCTCGGTGAGCTTTGCTTTTATGGTGATGAAGGCTTTCTCCTGTTTGGGACCCAAGTCGATGGGTGCCTTCTCTTCTCCTTTTAAAGCTTCATAGAGAGGCTTGGCCAGGTCTGAAAACCCTGGGATCTAAATTCAACAGAATCATGCCACTCCCAGGAATTCCCGAATCTGCCACCGGGTGCTAGGGACTGGGATGGCACATACTGCCTGCTTCCTTTCAGTCCCTAGCTTTCGTTTCCCTCGGGTGATCCGGAAGCCTAGATACTTGACTTCTTTCTGACAAATCTGTGCCTTTTTCTTAGACACCCGATAACCTGTTTCAGTTAATAGTCTCAGAAGGGCTCGTGTTCCCTCCCAGCACTGAGCTTGTGTGGAGCTAGCCAGTAAGAGGTCATAGACATACTGGAGTAGAACACTCCCCAAGTCCTGTCCTGGGAACTTAGACAGATCAGATGCTAGTGCTCCACTAAAAAAAGTAGGGGAGTTCTTGAACCCTGTGGCAGTCTGGTCCAGGTGAACTGCTCCTTGGCCCCTGTAGTTGGGTTTTCCCATTTGAAAGCGAAGAGAGGCTGACTGGAAGGAGCTAATCTAAGGCAGAAAAAGGCATCTTTCAGATCTAGGCATGTAATCCATTCCGCCTCTGATGGGATGAGTCCCAGAGAGTGTAGTGGTTCGGCAGTGCTGAATGCAGGGTTATAACAGCCTCATTAACAGCCTGTAGATCCTGCAGCAGGCGGTAGTCATTAGTCCCAGGCTTTTTGACAGGCAAGAGAGGCGTGTTCCTGGATTCCTAGGCGTGCTTCCCTTGGAATTGGATATTGGCGGATTTTAACAGGCTGTGCTCCAGGCTCTAACTCGATTAGCACCAGGGCGTGGTCCTTAGCCAGGCCTGGAGGATTCCCTTCTGCCCAGACCAGCGGGAATTCCTTCTCTAATTCAGGTTCTAATGGTGAGGCCTTTGACTGGGGGGTATAAAGTCTCCATTCTTCCTCCCTCTGCTCTGCTAAGGACAGGATCATTGGGGAGGTCTCCTCACCTAGGCGAAGCTGTGCTGAGCCATCTGGAGCAAAAGTGATGTCTGCCCTCATTTTGGCTAAAAGATCTCTACCCATTAGAGGCACTGGACAGTCTGGAAAGTATAGGAATTCATGAATTACTTGATGACCGCCAAGTTGGCATCGGCGAGGGTGGCAGAATGGTCTATGGGTCTGGTCCCCAGTAGCTCCAATAATGGTGACCTCCTTTCCTGAGAGAGGCGCTACTTTCTGAGTGACTATTGAGTGCTCAGCTCCTGTATCAACCATAAAGTCCACAGTCTGGCCCCCAATTTTCATTCTGACCATGGGCTCGTGGGGGCCTAGCTGACATGAGCCCAGTCTGTCCTAGTCGGAATCAGCCATTGCTGCCCAATGAGATCTGCTTCAGGTGCTCTGGCTGATAGCAACTGGATGGAAAAGGGGGCCCAGTCTTTTTACTTTGCCGTTTGGGACATTCATTCTTCCAGTGTCCTGTTTCCTTACAATAGGCACACTGGTCTCATCTCAGGCTCACTCTTTTTCCCCTGGTCTGTATCCTTGCTGATCTATCTGGGAGCCTGAGTCTCTAAAAGCTGCTGCTATTATATTGGCCCTTCTTTGTATTCTCTTTTCTTCCTCCTTCATTGCTGTACTGTCTCGATTGATGAAAACCTTGTCAGCTATCTCTAGCAGTTCAGTAGCATTCTTTCCTGCAAACCCTTCCAGTTTCTGTAATTTTCTCCTGATGTCAGCCTGGGTTGGCCTACAAAAATGGCATTTACCACGTGTGATTTTCTGGGGCCTCAGGTCTAAAGGGGGTGTAGATCCGGTATGCCTCACATAGTCTCTCATAGAAAGCTGCTGGACTTTCATCAGGCTTCTGGAAAACCTCAGAGATTTTAGCCATGTTGGTGGGCTTCGTGGCTCCGGCCCTGACCCCCTGGAGGAAGGCCAGCCGACATCTTTCTAGCCCGGTCCTTCCGTCTTCTGAGTTCGGGTTCCAATCTGGTTCCTCATCTGGGAAGGCCTCGCTGGCCCATCTGTCTGTATCTAATATCCCTGCCGGGGCCTGGGTCTGGAGCCACTTCCAAGCCTCTGTTACTATTCTCATGTGCTCCTCAGTTACTATTCTCATACAGAACGCAAATAGGAGCTGCTAACAATCCACCCAGGTGGGCTTCTGGGTCTGGAAGATCATTTCTAGGAGGTCTACCATGGCCTGAGGTTTTTCAGAATCAGCTGGGGTGTGATGTTTCCAATTCAGGATGTCACTGGTGGTAAAGGGCTGATAATAATAGACTGGCCCTCCCTCCTGCAAGGTCCCATCTATGCCAACTACTTTGGCACCCCGAATCTCCCTGAGAGGCATCTGACGTGCTGGTTGTGGCCTGGGCCCTTGATTGGCTGAACGCAAGCACCACCCAACGGGCTCTGGAGAGCCTGGCTGAGGAGAAACTGAACGGGGCAGTGTTTCTGGACCTTTCAGACCAGCTGGGGAAGCACTTGGTGCTGCCTGTGGCACATATGGAGATGGTAAAACTAGCGGGACTTTCTCAGGGGATCCTGGCAGAACAAGGGGTTGGGTTCCCTTCTGAGAGACCTGTTTCTTTTCTCCTACTACTAAAACCTTACAGAACCGGACCCAAGGCAGCAAGGTTTGAGCAATTCCTAACCAGCTGTCTATGTAAGGGAACTGATCTGGGTGTCCGGGGTCTGTCGTGACTACATTCCAGACTGCCCTGACCAGTCCTACATCTAAAGCGCCTTCCAGGAGCCAGCCAACCCCAAAGGCTGGCCATTTTAATTCACAGAATTTCCTTAGTGTTTTGGGGTTCATTTTAATACCATAGTCCTCAATAAAACCCTTTTCAAAATTTTCCAACATGCAATTGAGAACAGTGGGTTTACTTTGTCCCAACCCCATGATGATCAGTGGTGAGAGACAGACAAGGGTGCAGAGAAATTTACTAAAAGCCTGGAGGGTCTCCTTAAAGAAAAGATCCTTAATGAGCACAGACAGGGGCAGGGTGGGTAAAATCTTTCTGCCCTGCGGAGCTGTGAGCCCCGCCCCTGAAAGTCCCAGCCATATACCAAAAGAGATGTACCACTGAGGTACAACTCTGAGACAAAAGAGACAAGAGACAAGAAAAGCCGCAAATACCTTTAAGTCTACCCCAGAATTCCAAAATTTCAACCTAACACAGCAAAATCACAGAGCAAACCAAAGCCCCTAGTACACAAACATAGACAGAAATTTTTATCAACTATCCCTCCGTGATCGAGAGCAAACGTCTCTGAAAGAACTAACTCAACAGCGCTGCTTGAGACTTTTGCAGACCATCACGGGTTCAGCCTTCAGTAAATCAAATGTTTTAACCAGATGAGCGAACAGAAAATCAAAGTAGCTTTCCCTTTCACACAGACCAGTTAATCAGCAGATAATTATGCCAAGACAGACAAACATCCGTACTCACACTCTCTCAGTAGACTAGCCCAGACTGGAGCTGAGCAGATAATGCCCAACTCCCCAGATGGGCATGGGGCACTCCCGGCACCCACGCCCCAGAACAGAATTCTCGACCCATGTCTCAGTGAGAACCTACCGGAGGAGTTAAGACTGTGTCCAGCCCCCCTTCTTGGTAGCAAATTGGCTAGTCCCACACACAAACAAACAGAAGAGTGAACCCATAATTCCTTAATTGAATCTGAATTCACTCACCTCCGGAGTCCTGATTCCTGATTTACCTGACGAAGTCCTATGACTTCTGGGGAGGTGATCAAGCTCCCCCTTCCACTCACTTGGAGTGGGCCTGACTGACTGGGGCCCCTACCTTACCGATTCTGTCGACAGGTCCAGAGGTGTCCGTCCACTTTCTCCAGATGCCGCCTGGGTCCTGGGCTGAGGTCTGTGAGGGCCTGGAGTCGTACCGCCCCCCCCCCCCCCCCCCCCCCTTTCAATTCTGCTAAAAGCAGCGTGCACCTTCCTGAGGCCTGTCCCGCGCCCCCGGGCCCCAAACCCACTCACTGGAGGCAAGAGCCAAACGCAGTTAGCTTCCCGGTCAGGGAACCAAATGTTCCAGAAGACCAAGCAAATACCAAGCACGCTTCCTAGAGAAAGGGAGGGACCCCGATTATTAACACTCGTGGACTCCGGGAATAATTTCCAAATCAGAGTGAAGAAACACGCAGAGGGTTTCACTCTTTATAACCTTCTGGGGTCTTTGTCTTGCAGATATGGTTCCGCCCCCTTTCCTGGGCTTACAGGAAGGCCCCCAGGTGTTGGGGGTCCCCAGGCCATATCCAATGATCTGTCCTGGGGCCAGCGATATCGACCCCCTTCCCCCACTCCAGGGCAGTGCATTGTTCACAGTTTTTATGGCCTGACACGCCTTGCAAGACCAGTTTTCTCCTCAAAATCTTTAACATGTTAATCATAGTTATCTTAACTTTTCTGTCTGATAATTCCAATATTTGGGTCACGTCTGAATCTGGTTCTCTTGATTACTTTCTTTTAAAAAAATACATTTTTATTGATTTCAGAGAGGAAGGGAGAGGGAGAAAGAGATAGAAACATCGATGATGAGAGAGAATTGTTGATCAGCTGCCCCCTGAATGCCCCCCACTGGGGATTGAGCCCGCAACCCAGGCATGTGCCATTAACCAGAATCGAACCTGGGACCCTTCAGTCCACAGGCCGAGGCTCTAGCCACTGAACCAAACTGGTGATTACTTCATTTCTTGATAGTTTGTTGTTTTTTCTTGCTTCTCTGTGTGTTTCATAATTTTTGGTAGAAAGTTGGACATCTTACTTAAAGCTGTATATATCAATAAATAGTATTTTCCTGGAATTGGGCATGCCCTGTTTTTATAGACCTTTAATGTGGGGATTGGGATAATCTAGTAAGGAATGGCCACCTTCAGTGCATAACAGAGTTCAAAATTTTCTAATGTTTCAGAGTAGGATTGGGTGGCCAGAGGGTTTTACTCCATACTTCAGTTGTACCTCAGCTTTAGGCTTGAGTCTGCATATCAGGGAGGTTTTCACCTGTTACTCTTGCCCCTGCCACAGTAGTATGTTGTTATTTGATATTTGGTAATCGCTAATATGGTGCAGGGTTGGGGATGGGCTACGGAGGTTGGAGAGCATACTCTTCTGCCAGTTCAGTCTTAGTCTTAGACAAGTACTGTGCCCCTGAGTCTCAGTGTTGGGGCCTTCTTGATGATCCTGCGCCTCCTACTGGTAGAAGCCCTCTAACAATCAAGGCCCAGGATATTTTTTGCTCCTATCTTCTCTTTTTATTTCCTCGCGATACTGGGTGCCCTTAGAGTGACAGGGTTTTCTGCCTTGTCCGCAGTGGTTGAGGCTTTTGTTGATAGAGCAAATGGGGTGGAGGATCTGGATGAGGTTTGAGTATTTCCCATAATGCTGCCCCTTCCCTTCTCAGGCCTCCACCTAGAGAGGGAGCCTTTTCTACTCTTGCACCTCCCCTCAGTCCTTTTTGGGAAACTCTGGTGAGATCTGAGGCCTGCACATGGGTACAGACCCCCCTTGAGTACGTGGGGTTCTGTGTGTTCATGCTAGCCCCAATCAGGCCGTTCATTATATTTTCAGTGACTTCTCTTCACCAGCTTGTATGAAGCCTGGCACGTGCCCCAGGAAGCAATGTTTGCGCCCTGTCTTTCCTTAGAGGAGCTGTCTTTCCTCGTATTTCAGGCCATTCGGCTGCCCTGTGACTTTAGTTCTCTGAGGGTTCTAGAAAGGTTAATATTTTGAAGTTTATTCAGCTTTCCTTTGTTTTACAAGCAGGGCCAACAACACTCTTTCCAGCTTTCTACATCGTTGAGAATGTTTTTAGTTACTGCCTTTTTAAGGCCCAAGATTTGGGTTTTGCTGCTTCATTTGGGTGCAGTTACATTTTGGTTCTCAAATGAACTGCATTGAAAGCATGGCTAATGTCCTTGCAGAAACTTGGGGACTGTGGCAGCCGTGGAGCCAGTGTAGTGCCACGTGTGGGGATGGTGTCAGAGAGCGTCGCCGCCTGTGCCTGACTTCCTTCCCCTCCAGCCCTGGCTGCCCTGGAATGCCCTCGGAGAGCTCCCGGTGTTCCCTGGAGGAGTGTGCCGGTAGGTATTCTTCTTCCTTTGGGAGTCTCTCCCAGAGAGATTGTTGAGCCAACGCCTACCTGAAAATGACCAGTCTGAGTTCAGGAGTGACTCATAAAATTCTGTTATTTCTGTTGGCTGTACTAACCCTGTGTTCATCAGTGTGTCATTGACTGAGAATAGCTTGCCAGTGAGATTACAGGGGACTTAACACTTCAGAAGATAGGGAAATGACAAATAACTTTATCAAAGATTCAGACATATGAAATTATTTTAAAAAATATAAAAATGGGAGAGGTGATCATTTCCCCCCAGGATTTTTTGTTTTTACTTTTGTTTTATTTCTCCCTCCTTTACATCTCCTCACCAAAATTGTGGAGAAACATTAAAATGTTATTCTCCCCATTATCCCAAAGAAGCTCCAAGGGACCACACAGACCATTGTTTATCAAAATGGGGAAGACTTATCCCCTAGATGGCCCTATATTTATACTTACTAGCCCTACCCAGGAGGAGAAGGTGGGGAGAGTTCTTCTTGCCATCACCGAGAGACTGGCCTTCTCTTCACCCTCTAAACATCTTGAAGGCTCAATAAGAATTTGATGCGAATTGACTCTAGATGTGATGGTCACATGGCTCAATTAGGTTTGCTTTAGTTTATGGAATGGAATCCCATTCATTTGCCACAGGTTACAGTAATAAAGAGTCCTGGTTCTTCCTATACACCATTCCACCTTCTGATGTCTAACCAGTTGCCAATTTAGTTGGCCAGCCTTTGCTCTGGTCCTGACTCTTAGGTAAAATCCTCCTGTCAAGTCCTGACTTTTCCCACTTTCCAATTCCAGGTGAGAAAACCATCCCTACTTCCTTGTCCTTTCTCATCTTAAGAAGTTAGATGTTTTTCTGTGCTTGGATCTCAGGGTATCTTTTAGCCAAAACTACAGGCACCTGGCAACACCTTGGTCAGTGCCCAGGTCTGTGACCGTCTTTTCAGCCAGTGCTACAGCCCTTCTCCTCTTTATTCCAGTACCCTAAAGCTGTCCTCGCCTCTGTATTTTTTATATTACAGCTTCAGACCAGGCTCTTTCCTAGCCCTGAGCTTGCCCCTCTTTTTTCATAAGCCTCGGGCCACACCCTGAGTCTGTTCTTTCCCCAGTTACCTCTCATAATGTTTTCTAAGGCTCTCTTCTCTGTTTACTCTTTTCTATATAAGTTTCCTCCACTTTCCACAGTTTTTTTCTTCTGTATAACATTCTTCAAATACATCTATTCCTTTGAATTCTGAAATGTCATGTTGTGTTAACATATTCCATCTAGAGTTCATAATTCTCAAATGAATTTAAAGTTAATTGCCACTGGCTTTTACTGCACCTTGATATTATTGGAGTGACCATTTACTGACCATCTGCTATGCACCAGCACTTTAAATACATCATCTCTAGAACAAAATAGATCCAGAGACATAGAAGCATGAAACAGACTGTCTAATCTCAGAGGGAAGGGGGCGGTGCAAGAGAAGAAATTAACCAAAGAACTTATATGCATAACCCATGGACACAAGGAAATAGTGTGTGTGGTGAAGGCCTGGGGAAGGGGGTCGGGTGTGGGCTAGAAGGTGTCAATGGGGAGAAAAGGGACATCTGTAATGATTTCAACAACAATAACAATAACAAATACATCATCTCACTTAAAGCTCTCAACTCCACAAGGTAAGGATTATTATATTGGGCTCAGATCTTGAGAGGTGCTGCCTACCAAGCATTTTCCTAAGTGCTTTGCACACATGAAGTAAGTACATCATTATCTTCACATACAGATGAGGACTTTGTGGCATAGAGAGGGTAAGTGACCTGCCCGAGGCCATACAGCTGGAAATCAGGGGACTAGATCTGACTCCATACTAAGCTACCTATCTTGAATACTTTGCCTTTATATACCGGCCAATGTAGCTTTCTAGAAACATCAACAACCTGAAATTAGCAATCATTTTTGAGGACATATGGTGTTATTTCATGTTCTGGCATCTTAACTCTTTAATGAGTGGGAATTAGAAATTTGTACATTATAAATTAGCAAAAAGGGTAAGTGCTACAGGCATCCCTACTCCTTCTATAGGGGTCCTCAGATAAATGCTTATGTGGATAAATATGATCATTTCTTTCAAGTGTTCTCTGTCTCCTAATCAACCTATCTTCCACTCCTTGGAAATATAGAGATCTGTTTGCAGGCTACTTAGCATCAGGAAATCTACATTTCCGGTGAAAGAGGAAAGACTACTCTATGAGGCAGAGATGGACAAGGCTGGCAGCTTTGGGGCTTTTCTCCTACTGTGGCTTTGAAGGGATCCAGCCATGTCACAGATGACTGCTAAGTGAAGAGCCCTCACTTAGCTGCTATCCCTGAGCTCAGCAGCCACCGCAGATGAAAGAAGTGATAAGTCAGGAAACAAGTCTTTCATTATTCAACTACTTTCACTTGGTTGAAGATTGAGAGTTTTGTTTGGCTTTGAGAGGATGTTTTCATGCCAAGGTCTGAGTCTAGTTCTTTGTTAATTTGGTTCTTCTTGTTCAACACAAGAGGAGGAGGATCCAATTGCCATTGCGCCCACATTCCGCAGGTGGATTTTGGTCATTTTGCTATTACCTTTTAAATAATGAATCGATTGATTAATTAATCTTTCATTTATTGAGTACCAGTTATGTTCAAGTTACTGTGACTGGGGTTGATAATATCAAGAAGGAACTCCTTTGAATTCAGCCATTAGGTCATGAATTACCTTGACAGAAGCCCTTTAAACCAGCGGCCCCAACCGGTGGTCCGTGGACCACTGGTGGTCTGTGAGGCCCGAAAGGTTGGTGAGCGCTGCTTTAAACCGCGGGAATCCTCAGGAGCCAGAGGTGATGATGTGGAAGTACAGCAAAGGTGGACTCCTTTTTCTGTGAGCTTGGCAGGGAAGACAAGGAACAAGCTGTGGCTGTGGCAGTAGTGAGAGGATTCTAGAAATGTCTTTTTAAAGTGAGAAGAGCTTGAGCATGTTTCTGTGATATTGCATGGAGGAGATGCTGGAGATAATTGGTACAGAGGGGCAAGCCCCCTGGAGAAGGGTGGCCTAGAGAGCACTTGCCTTTATAGGAAGACACTTCTCCTAATTCTGTAGAGAAAGAGGTAAATAGAGGTGCAGTTGCTGGTAAGTTTATGGCGGGGAGAGGATGGCAGAAGCAGCTTGGGTGCACTTGCCTGATAGCTTCTATTTTTTGTGTGACCTAGGAGACGGCCGAGGAAGAGGATTAGATAGGAGGATTGAGAAAGTGTTGAAACTGTGAAGCAGTATTGTAGATGTTGGAAGAGAGAGTTGCTTAGGAATCCATGGAAGGATTTGGGTACTGTCAGCATGTGGAGGCACTGGCTTGCTGAATGAGTTATTTTCTTCACCAGGGCCTGGCTGCAGCAGCTGGAATTCACATGTCTGAGTTTATCTAGGAATGGACTTCTACTGTAGAGCAGGAAAAGGGGTATAACTCAATATTAGAGGTCAGAGAGTTGAGTTGTAGGGAGAGAAGAGAGACCAGGATGTGGCTGGAGATTGGGAGAAATGGAGGGGTTGCAGAATCAGAAGTTGCAGTGAGCTTGAACAGCCAGTGTAGTGACAGTGAGTGAGTGTGAGTGAGAGGGAAATACAGCCAGAAAGCGGGCTATGAAATGTAAGCTTTCAGAAGAGGAGCAACAGCAGACGGGGAAGGTGTGATATGTTGGATGGACACTGAAGTCACCTAGATGGTCCTAGCTTTGGGATGGTGAAGAAGATGGGGACCCAGGTCCTAGCGACTGATGGCTGCCATGAGGCTGGGAGTTTATAGTATTTGGGGAGGAGTAGGGGAGTCATCTAAGTGGATGGCTTCTAATAAAAAGAGTACAAGTTTTGTATGGAGGTGAACGAATTGGTTGAAAGTGGCAATTGGAAGGAGAGGGAGGACACACCAGTTGCTGGCCCTGTTTGCTTATAAAGTTGGTGTCAAGCTTCCCTTCAAGAGGGCGGAGGAGAAGCTGTGCCCTGCAGTCATCCCCCCTCAGGAAAGGCCAGGAGGTGAAGGGAGTGTCTGGTGGAAAGATTCTGGATGCTGATGAGCTTGGTTGTCAGGTGTCCCAAAGGTACCATGGGAAGGAGAAGGGAGCAGTGGGAGGACAGGTCCAGGGCTGGTGACAATAAGACTGTGAGAAAAAAAAGAGATCAGACAAGTGACTGGAAGGACTTGAATTGTGGATAGTGACCAAGGAGGAAAGAGAGGTGAGGTCTGGTGGCATAAGTTGGTCTCAGGTTCCCAGATATCTCAGCGGCAGCTTCAGATGGCGTCTGAGTATTGGTGAAACATTTTGGTGACTGTGGGGAAAACCAGTTGGAGGAAGCAGGGAAGAAGAAGAAAAAAACCCAATGCCACATGGAAGGTAGGAATGGGAGTGGAGAGCTGAAGATGGCCACCTGAGAAAGAGGAGGCTTTACACTTAGGAAAGTCAGTTCCTGGATATTAGAAAGGAAAACTGAGTGACATTGTCAAAAGTCTTATTTTCATGTATGAAGTTCTCTTACAACCTACTTAAATTATTCTGCATTTTGAGTTTTATGCTTGTAAGAATTTCCTGATGTACACCTATCTCAAAGGTACACTTAACTATCGCTGTCCCATGCACCTTAAGTGAAAAATTTCATTTTACCTTGAAACTCTCCTCATGCTGCTTCTATGTAGAAAATTTGAGGCAAGTGTCAGCAGGAGCTGTGAGCCCAAGTCACCTTTATTGTGGCTCATCTGGCCACCTCTCTTCTATAGGTCTCCGTTTTTTAGTTTGGTTTAAGCTGCCAGCAGAAATACATAGTCAAGACAAATTCTAGTCCTTGGTTCGTTTACTTTGTTCTTTAACTGCTACATAGTTAGAGCAAGCCACTCAGAGATCTTAAAACCATGCAGAGAAAACAATTCTAGAGAATACATTTGTCCTCCCCCCCCCCTTTTTTTTTTGTAGTTTTCCAGCCATCTAGTCCATCTCCTCTTCAGCCCCAGGGTCCAGTGAAGTCCAACAACATTGTGACGATTACGGGGATATCCCTGTGCTTGTTCATCATCGTTGCCACCGTCCTCATCACGCTGTGGAGGAAGTTTGGCCGTCCCCCGAAGTGCGGTACCCCCGCCCGACACAACTCCATCCACTCCCCAAGCTTCCGAAAGAACTCCGACGAGGAGAACATCTGTGAGCTCAGCGAGCAGCGTGGGAGCTTCTCGGATGCAGGTGACGGGCCCTCGGGGAGCCGGGGGGACCTGGGCATCCCCCTGACCTACAGGCAGAGTGTGCCAGTGACTCCTGAGGACGAGGCCTCTGGCAGTGAGAGCTTCCAGTCCAACGCCCAGAAGATAATCCCCCCTCTGTTTAGCTACCGGCTTGCCCAGCAGCAGTTGAAGGAGATGAAGAAGAAAGGCCTGACCGAGACCACCAAAGTGTACCACGTGTCTCAGAGCCCCCTGACAGACACCGCCCTCGATGGTGCCACGCTGCCCGCAGACCTGCCCTTGGACCCAGCAAGCCCAGAAGATGCTGCAGCCACCAAGTTCCGGATCAAATCCCCATTCCTGGAGCAGCCTGCAGTCGGTGCCGGGGAGAGGCCCCCCTCCCGGCTGGATGGCCCTGACTCTCAGGCCAGTTGTGCTGTAAGCCCCAGCCAGACCCTAATCCGCAAGTCACAGGTGAGGCACGTGGGCAGCCGAGGGGGGCTGCCGGAGAGGAGCCACCCCCGGAGTCTTCACTTCAGGAGGACTGCCAGCTTCCACGAAACCAAGCAGGCCCGGCCGTTCAGGGAGAGGAGCTTGTCCACGCTGACCCCCCGGCAGGCCCCGGCCTACAGGGCGCGGGCCCGGCCCTGGGACCAGGCGGGAGACAGAGGCAGACCTCAGAGTCGGGGTGCCGTCGTGCTTCCTGAGAAACGGGACCGTTTCCAAGGAGCAGGTGGAACCAGTGCTCCGTTCGCCTCTTTCCCTACATCCTGCGCCTTCGGGCCGCCCCCGAGGAAACCAGACCCCGGGTTTCGCCAGGCAGGATTGTTGGCGGGAGGTGAGAGAGCAGAGCCGCCCCGAGCTCCTCGGAGGGGCCCGTCCCCCAGTCACAGGAGTGTCTCAAGGAAGCAGCCTTCACCCACCGCTCCCAAAGACAGCTGCCACAGGGCGAGTCCTCTGAGCCCCCCACAGGGTAGAAAAGACAGGTGCCAGAGCTTCCCGGCGCACCCCGAGTTCGCCTTCTATGACAACACGTCATTCGGCCTCACAGAGGCTGAGCAGAGGATGCTCGACCTCCCAGGATATTTTGGGTCAAATGAAGAGGATGAAACCACAAGTACACTTAGTGTGGAGAAGCTGGTCATCTAGTCCGAGATCAGCCTGAGACTTCACATAACTGGTGTCCTTGGCCCAGCTCGTGTAACCGGCTGCCCATCTTGTCCTGTGGATTGTTTCGTATAACTGTACAGGAGGACAGAATGTAGGCAGGAAGTAACGTGTGTGCATGCATTCTAATTCATAGGAAAGAGGTTATTTATCCTGAATTTTTCCCTTTGTTATCCTATTTCTATTGGTTTATTACTAATAACTACAATAATAAAATTTATACAAGAGTGAAACAGGGCTTGGTCTCTCATGTGGATATGAAATATGACAGAAGGTGGTTTGTGAGTGAGAAATGCTGTGAACACGTCTTCGACAGTTTCCAACCTGAAACAAATTTGGGAGTCTCAACTGTAAAAAGGGCTTGAACAAAGTGAACTTGCTAACCCAACTCTGACTTCTAATTTATTGTTATAAATACTTAAGAATGTGACACCTAAGGGGCATTATTGAACATGTTTGGCTAATTAAGTCAGTTCTGACTATTATGTAGTAGGCTATCTAGACATGGTAATACTGCGAGATATTCCAGAAGAACTTTCAGGCCAGAGTTGGGTAATTTCTTACATGTTTTTTTATTTATTTTTTATTCAACCAAATAAATTTGGTGACTTGACACAAAATTATGAGTTAATTCTGCTTTGGAGAAATAATATAAGAAGCTGATTGTTCAGGTACTGATTCAAATGAAGACCTATCCATACATCCATCATTGTTTTGAGCAAAAAGTGAACATTTTGGAAAGGCAGGTATTGTGTCCTGAAAGAGCATCAGCTGGAGCATGAGCAGTGGGTGCTGGCCACCACCCAGCCTGCATCAGCGCGCAGCCAAGCCCCCAGGGGCTGTCTGAAACAGGATGTGTGTGTTTCTGAAGATAACACTATCGTATTAATCAGAAAGCATGTGAATTAATCTCAGGTATATGGAAAGCAGGTGGACTAGATTATGCTCTTACGGCTTAATCTTTTTTAATTGGAAGATAGAGTAAAGAGGGAAAGAGGAAAACCTTTTAGAAATTTAGAATCACTTTTATTTTCTGATTCAATCTGCCTGTCACATTTTACAGATGAAGAATTTGAGGCTCGAGGAGGGGAATTCACTCCTGCGGAGTGGGATGAACATGGACTCATTTTTACTCTCATTACCAAACTCTGTGCTCTGCCGTCACAGCCTTTGCAAGTCTTCTCCAGCAGCGGCAGCTTCAGGAGAAAGCTGGCCCTTCGGCAGCAGGACACAGAGAGACGCCTTTACCAGTTTTTCCCAAAGAGAGGAAGCTTCTACTGCTCGATGTTAGAACTGGTTTTGCAACTTGCTTTGGAGGTGAGGGCTACACAAAAGGACCTAAAGGTTGGGCTCCTTCATTGGACGTCTGCCATCAGGTACCACGTGGGCACTCTGCAATAGGGTGTATTCTGCTAGAGCAATCTCAGCCCTTGAACCTGAAGCCTTATCTGCAAACGCTTGAGTAGCTGCACTTCCCTTATTGTTCCTCATGACCTCTCTAGCTGCCGCACCCACCCTGCCATTTAGCCTGTTTTCCTTCTTCCTCTTCGTGTTTATCAGGATGTCAGCCTGCTGGCGAGATTTTGAGGGCCATTGGAGAGCGCGGAATTAGATGGGACAAAAAAAAAAAAAATCACAAATGCAAATACTGTATTTTTTAAAGTTTCTCTTCTGTTTGTTGCATTAGTGGTTCATTTGTGCCATTATTATTGAAAATTAAAACATACTTCCTTTTGGCAGTGCTTTAATAATAACTATCTACCTTTCAGGAACAGGAGGAGTAGATTATTCAGTGGTGTCTGACAGCTGGTATGTGCTGATACAGAAAAGAGGAAACCAAACTTTTTAATTTCCATTTTCTTTGTTTATCATACTAGAACGCTTTGTTCTCTTTCCAAGTTCACAGGTTTGTGGCCATCCTGTGAGGACAGAGGGTACACACTCACTTATTTCAGACCTCACAGTGAATTTCTCTACAGTGTCAGACCAAAATAGCCACAAGAATGTGAAGAGTCAAGAAAAACACTGTGAACAGAAGGGTTTTCTGTTAAATTATGTTCTTCCCCGGTATTTATTTATCTAAGCTAATATCACAGTCACCTAATACCAGCATATACCACATTCACCATCTACCTAGTCCAGTGTTCTGTGCCTCTGACTAAGAGTCAGTCTCTACATTTCATAGTTAAGTTAATTTGGCCTCACCTCTGAGAAACAGGAAAGTAGATGCTTCAGTGTTGTCTTTGGTGGATAAGTGCTAAACTTCATTAGAAGTAATCTTACATTCTGCACTATGTGTCCCTAAGTCCTAACCCCAGTGGCTGCCATTAGGAGATCTGTGGGACAAAATCTAGATACTCAAAAGCCCTCAAACTATATTTGTGGTTGAACTAGAACAATTCTAATACTTTAAATGTTAAACCATTGTGAGTAGGATGTGTTCCTATGTGATACTGTGGAATTTTAGTTTCTAGAAGTCCCTCAAAATGAAAGCCTCACCTTTTGGGGATATTACCCTCATTGAAGGAGAAAGTATCTCTGGAGCCTATTATAGTGTCTGTACACAGTAGTCACTTAATGAGATTTGAATGTATATGAGAAAGTGGCATCCCAGTGAATGGTGTCCCCTACCTTTCTAGTGAGTCTCTTCCACTCACTCCACTGCTCTGGAGTCTGCACCACCTCTTTGGGGCAATCGCTCCACAATTGTAACTTCTAAAGTGGATTTGGTAGTGCCCAGAGCACTCAGTATGCTAAGCCCTTCCTATCAATTTTCTCTCCTCAAGCTCTAGTACACTTCATCCTGACCCACAAAATATAAAACTGCTGCTACTTTGATGATTTCTCATTTTATTCTAGATATGTAACTTGTAAAGCGACATTGCACAGTTTGTAGTCTGTGCAGTCTCTGAGTCATTTTTATATACAAATGACACTGGATTTAAATATTATAGTATTATAATACTATAAATTTATATACTCAGGTCATACCAGCTGAGTCATGATTTGGACAAAAATAAGTAGTTTGGCACAGTCAAAAGCATACAAGTTGAATCCTGGCCCTTCTCTTTCTAGATGTGTGATCTTAGGCAAGTCACTTAATCACATGAACCTCCATTTTTCAGATGTAAAATGGGATAATCCCTGCTCCTGTTATTGGTTTAGGGTGGGGACTTGAGCATACATAATTATTTCCTCTCCTCCCTAGGACTCAGTTAAAATTATAGAAAAGGTAAAAGGTCAAAAAGTTTAGAAGACAAAAGGATAAGTGATTTCAATGAATTTTTTTTTAAAAAAATATTGATTTCAGAGAGGAAGGGAGAGGGAGAGAAAGATAGATAGAAACATCAATGATGAGCCCTAGCTAGTTTGGCTCAGTGGATAGAACCAAGGTTGCCAGCTCAATGGAGGCAGCTGATCAATGATTCTCTCTTATCATTGATGTTTCTATCTCTCTCTTTCCGTTCCTCTCTGAAATCAATAAAAATATATTAAAAAAAAACAAAAAAGAAACATCAATGATGAGAATCATCAATCTGCTGCCTCCTGCACACCCCCTACTTGGTATCATCCCCTACTGTGTATCGAGACCATAACCCTGGCATGTGGCCCTGACTAGAATTGAACGCAGGACCCTTCATTCCGCAAGCTGATGCTCTATCCACTGAACCAATGAATTTCTGTAAGACAGAGTGCATGAAAGAACACCAAGTGGAAGAAACTATAGGTCAGGATATGCTTGGAGGGTCATAGAGAAGATGAGGGAGCCTCCCTACATGGTAGAACCTTGCAGAGGTTGGGGATTCTAAGTTACTAGAATGAAGAGGACGAAGACAGTGAAGATCTGTATATGAAATGATTACCCTCCATCACTGCTCCTCAACTCTGGTGCCAGGAACTCCCTGCAACTGGGTGTTCAACCACAGACAAAAGCAAAACCAACCAATCAACCAGGAAATGACCAGAGGGGACTTTTCTAAAGACAATGAAGGATTTTTCTGAGAAAACTTGGGCAGTTGGAGTTGTCATTGGTATCCTAGTGCAAAGCCATCTGTATCCTGGCATTTGAGAGGCCTTAGAACAATGATCAGTTCTCCGACTATTCACCCAAATGGAAGCCTGCCAAGCAGCCAGTTCCAATCACGGGTTTAGAGTTCTAGTCAGCCTTTCTCATGTCTCATTTTTAAGAATAGCCTGACAACTGAGAATCTCCAAACATCTGAGAAAGCCTACAGTGTGATGAAGAAAGGTAAGTAGAGAAAAACTAACCCCAGAGGAAACATATAATCTAGGAAATTCAAGAAAAATCATTAAAACTGCAAAACTAATTATAAAGAATATGAAATGATGTTACATTTATTAAATAAGAACATGATGCTATAAAAAAAAGAATCAGAAAATGGGAAGGAACTCTAGGAAATGGAATATTTAATAGGAGATTGCAAGCTAAAGTAGAGAAAATCTCCCCAAACCTGGAGCAAAAATATGTAAAACATGAGAGTATTACACACACACACACACACACACACAGAGAGAGAGAGAGAGAGAGAGAGAGAGAGAGAGAGAGAGAGAGAGAGAGAGAGATCCAGAGGGGGCCCAATAAGAGAGTAATAAGAATTCCAGAAAGAGCTGAGAACCAGGGGGAAAAGACATTAAAGAAATGATACAATGAAAATTTCCAGAATGAAAGATGTGAGCTTTCAATCAAAAAGGGCCTCCTGAGTTGTGATTAAGGGCAATGGGAAAGGCCACATATCACTTGGAAGGTTTAATTCAATAAGCCATAAGGAGAAATCCTAAGAGCTATCTTGGGATAGAGGAGTGCAAACTCCTACAAGAAACAAAAATCATGTTGGAATTAGATTGTTATTAGCTATACTAGAAGCAACGGATCTTCAAAATTCAGGGGGAAATGATTTTCAACCTGGGAAACGTATGCTTAGTCAAATTACTAGTGACAAATTACTAAAGACGTTGTTAGACATGCAAAGACTGAGCTTACTTGCCATATACTTTTTTTCTTGAGAAGTTATTTGAGCATGTACTCTATCAGTAGAATAACAGAGCAATAACAGGAAGACATTGGATTTAAAAAACAGCAGATGTGACCAAGAATGTCAGCTGTGTGGGTGACTTAGCCCCCAGCTCATATTTGAGCAAGAATAGGGCTCTAGGAAAGAAAGAAGTGTCATAGAACATAGAGTTGGAGGGTCTTGGAGATACAGGCAAAAAATGCATGAAAAACAACTAGAAAATTTATAAAAGACTCAATACAAGTATGAATCAAATTAGAATTGGATGTCAGTGGTCTAAAAAAAGAAAAAAAAGGGGGCAGAATTCTACGCAATAGATAGAACGGGTAAGATGGTACAGGTTTCCTCTTCCAACAAGCAAAGAAAACACTAGGAAAAACATCAAGCAATCATGATTTTGAGCAGTTAAGCAGCACAGGGTTTTGACACGATTACAGAGAAGGAAACACTTCCTGGTTCTGTTGCAAAGGAAAGTTTTCATAAACTTAATGCTGTTTATGGGTTACTGTCTCTTAGGCTCTAACCTAAGGACAAACTGTAGAAGACTTAATTATGGATATAGAATGATGTGTAAGTACTCTCAGTCATGGAAACCTAAGAGTAAGAATACAGTTGGCCCTCCATATCCGTGAGTTCTGCAGCCATGGATTCAACCAACCATGAAAAAAAAAAAAAAATCCAAAAAAACCCAGTATTTTCTATCCAAGTTTGAGAATCTGTGGATGCAGAGGGCCAACTGTGCACTGTTCTACACCATTTTATTTAAAGAACTTGAGCATCCATGGACTTAGGTATCCAAGGGAGGTACTGGAACCAATCCCCTGTGGGTCTATAAGCTTTACAAAAAGTTTGGAGGTAAAAGTAGAGCTGGGCAGTCTAGCAGTAGGAGCTCAAATACCCTCCTCTCACTAAATGAAGAGCCAAGAGATGCTCTCTGTATTTGAGAGATTTAAAACCAAAAGTTTAAGGAAACAAGTGTTGCAAAAGCAAACAGTAGAACTACTAGTAAAAATAGCGATGTGACTGTGTGTGTATGTAGGTGACATTAAGTAAGCTGAACCTTCATCATTGTTAGAGTCAACACTTAATGTTATAAATAACAGCTCAGTCAAATTTGTACAGTGCGAGAGCATCAGCAGGAAAATAAAACCCAGGAAGGTAAGGTGGTTTCACTTGCAAGGTGGGATTGAGGCTGGGAAGTGAAAAGCAAGGAACCATTGCTTTTTGTTGTAAATCCTCTGTGCTATTTGCCTTAAAACACACACACAAAAACAAACAAAAAAAACAAATCAAACCAAACATAACAATCCTACCTTACAGGGTTATGATATGGGTCAGGGATAATCTATTACTAATTCCTGGAAATGTAATCAGTGCGTCATCTTGAGGCAATAGAATTTGCTCCTGATGTTGCTACCAACCAAACCCCCAAACTGCCCACTCTCTTTGTTTCTCTTCCTTGAGGATCCCGGATGGCTTATGCCCACAGCTGCCCTATCATGTCTACTGTTCCTATTTCTGTGGCATTCCAGTGGTGAACATTGTCTCTCGCCGCCCCCCTCTCCTCTAGATGCCACCTCAGCTGCCGGTGTGGGGATCCCCATCCTTCAGTTATTGATATTGTCATTTTCTCCCTCAACTGCTGTCAAAAGATATCAAACATCTTACTACTACAAATTGATTGATATAAATTTATTTTATCAATTCAAATACATACACTTAGAAACTTAATTTTAGCCTGTAATCATAATATTACTCAATTAGAAATATAGTTCATCATAAACAAAACTTTGTATGTTTTGGCTGTTTCTAAGCTTCATACCATAGAACCACTTTAAAAATATTTTTCTTTAAAAATAAAGCAATATTGTTCATTATGAAGCATTTGAAAAATAGACATAATTGCTCTATTCCACTTCATCAGCTTGGGGTACAGAAAAAAATCATTTAAAAAAATTTCTAGCCCTTTATTTCTCTGTGAAAAGAAAGGAATAAAATAAAAATGGCACAATTGATACATACACACACACACACACACACACACACACACACACACACACAACAATGAGGGGAAGGAAGAAAGTGAAGTGGAGAAGCAGATGTGGGAGGGGATCCCCATTGCAGCAGCAGGAGCCAGTGACCCAGATGCCAACTCTCTAGCCCAGTAGCCCCTCCTTCCCAGGGTCGCTGCCCTGTCCCACCTTCTACCTGTTGGCAGGTGGACAGTGAGAAGTCGGATTTCAGGGCTAAGGAGAGGATGACCATGCTGGGAGAAGGGTACTCCAAGTTCCTAGACCACTTTTTTTTTTTAATGTGTTTGTTGATTTTAGAGAGAAAGGAAAGGAGCAGGATATATACACTGAGTGGCCAGATTATTATGATCTCTGAACGCATAATAATCTGGCCACTCAGTGTATATCCTATATAATAAAAGGCTAATATGCAAACTGTCCCCTCGACCAGGAGTTCAACCAGCAGGCAGGCTGGCCAACCGCCCATGTCCCCTCCCCCTGGCCAGGCTGGCCGGACCCCACACTGAGTGGCCAGATTATTATGCGTTCAGAGATCATAATAATCTGGCCACTCAGTGTATAGAAAAACATCATGTGAGAGGGACACATCAGTCAGCTGCCTCCTGCACGACCCCTAATGGGGATTGAGCCCACAACCCAGGCGTGTGCCCTGACTGGGGATCCAGCGGGTGAACTCTTGGTTCATGGGCTGCTGCTCAACCACTGAGCCACATTGGCCGGGTGATTTCTAAAGAGAAGACCTCCCTTTCCTTTTTGAATACTTTGTATAGAAATACCTTCCCCCTCCCTCTCCACCCCCGCCTCCCAAGTGATGTTTATGCCTCCTCTTCCTGAAGTGTCACTCCAGTCAGAAATCGGGAAGTCATCCTAAACTGCTCTTTCCTCTTCATTCTTCAGATCTACTCAATGTATGTACAAATGTACATTTGGAGCATTGTGTTAAAAATTCATTCAAAATTCTTGTCTCTGTGTGATTGTCTTACCAATTTGATACACAATTTGTATAATTTGTTTCAGTGTGTTTTTAATGTTTGCTCTTTTTAAAAAAATATGTAAAACATTTACATGGATCACAAATTAAAACTCTATAAAAGATATACTCAGAAAAATCTCTCTTTCATCTCTGTCCTTTCTAACCCCTTTCTCTACATCCTCGCCAACACTTGTCCTTTGTTGATTTGTTGATGATAGCCATTCTGACAGGTGTGAGGTGATATCTCATTGTCATTTTGATTTGTATCTCTTGGATGATTAGTGACTTTGAGCATTTTTCATGTGCCTTTTGGACTTATGTATGCCAACTTTGGAGGTCTTTTGCCTATTTTTTAATTGAATTTTATCTTCCTTTTGTTAAATTGTATGAGTTCCCTATACATTTTGGAGATTAACCCTTATCGGAACCATCATTGGAAAATATGTTCTCCCATGCAGTGGGCTCCCTCGTTATTTTGTTGATGGTTTATTTTGCTGTGCAGAAGCTTTTTATTTTGATGTAGTCCCACGTGTTTATTTTCTCCTTAGTTTCCATTGTCCTAGGAGATGTATCGGTAAACATATTGCTATGAGAGATGTCTGAGATTTTGCTGCCTATGGTTTTTTCTAATATTTTTATGGTTTCATGTCTTACATTTAAGTCTTTCATGCATTTTTAGTTTATTTTTGTGCATGGTGTAAGTTGGTGGTCTAATTTCTTTTTTTTTTTTTTTTATGTATCTGTCCAATTTTCCCAGCACCATTTATTGAAGAGACTGTCTTGACTCTATTGTATGCTCTTGTCTCCCTTGTCAAATATTAATTGAGGGTAATGTCTTGGGTCAATTTTTGGGTTCTCTATTCTGTTCCATTGATCTATATGCTTGTTCTTATGATAGTACCAGACTGTTTTGAGTACAATAGCTTTGTAGTATAGCTTGATATCTGGTATTTTGATTCCTCCAACTTTGTTCTTCTTTCTCGAAATTGCTGTGGCTATTTGGGGTCTTTTTTGATTCCATATAAAATTTTGGAGAGTTTGTTCTAGGTCTGTGAAATATGCTGTTGGTATTTTAAAATGGATTATATTGAATCTATAGATTGCTTTGGGTAGTATGGACATTTTAATAATGTTGATTCTACTAATCCATGAATAAGATATGTTCTTCCACTGTGTATATCTTCCTCAATCTCTTCTTTCAATGTCCTGTAGTTTTGTAAGTACAGGTCTTTTACCTCCTTGGTTACATTTATTCCTAAATATCTTAATATTTTTGTTGCAGTGGTAGGTGGGATTTTTTTTTAGTTTCTCTTTTTGAGAGTTCATTATTGGTATGTAAAAATGCCATAGATTTCAGGGTGTTAATTTTATATCCTGCTATGTTGCCCAATTAATTTATTAAGTCTATAAGTTTTTGATGGAATCTTTAGTGTTTTCTATATATAATATCATGCCATCTGAAAATAATGACAGTTTTATTTCCTCCTTTCCTATTTGCATGCCTTTTATTTCTTCTTCTTGTCTGATTGCATTAGCTAGCACTTCCAGTACTATGTTGAACAGGAGTGGTGAAAGTGGGTATCCCTGTCTTATTCCAGTTTTTAGGGGAAATAGTTTTATTTTTATTATTATTTTCTTTTAATAAATAAATCTTTATTGTTCAGATTACTACAATTGTTCCTCTTTTTTTCCCCCCATAGCTCCTCTCCACCCAATACCCATCCCATCCTCTGTCCTTACACACCCCCCCCCCCACTGTCCTCATCCATAGGTGTATGATTTTTGTCCAGTCTCTTTCTGCACCCCCCACAACCCTTTTCCCCCGAGAATTGTCAGTCCACTCCCTTTCTATGCCCCTGATTCTATTATATTCACCAGTTTATTCTGTTCATCAGATTTTTTATTTACTTGATTTTTAGATTCACTTGTTGATAGATATGTATTTGTTGTTCATAATTTTTATCTTTACCTTTTTCTTCTTCTTCCTTCTTCTTAAACAATACCTTTCAGCATTTCATATAATACTGGTTTGGTGGTGATGAACTCCTTTAGCTTTTTCTTATCTGTGAAGCTCTTTATCTGACTTTCGATTCTGAATGATAGCTTTGCTGGGTGGAATAATCTTGTTTGTAGGTTCTTGCTATTCATCACTTTGAATATTTCTTGCCACTCCCATCTGGCCTGCATAGTTTCTGTTGAGAAATCAGCTGACAGTCGTATGGGTGCTACCTTGTAGGTAACTCACTGTTTTTCTCTTGCTGCTTTTAATATTCTCTGTCTTTTGCTCTTGGCATTTTAATTATGATGTGTCTTGGTGTGGTCCTCTTTGGATTCCTTTTGTTGGGGTTCTGTGTGCTTCTTGGACTTGTAAGTCTATTTCTTTCACCAGGAGGAGGAAGTTTTCAGTCATTATTTCTTCAAATAGGTTTTCAGTATCTTGCTCTCTCTCTTCTTCTGGCACCCCCATAATTCAGATGTTGGTACACTTGAAGTTGTCCCAGAGGCTCCTTACACTATCTTCATATTTTTGGATTCTTTTTTCTTTCCTGGTTGGGTGTTTTTCACTTCTTTGTATTTCAAATCTTTGCCTTGATTCTTGCGATCCTCTAGTCTGCTGTTGGATCTCTGTATATTATTTTTTATTTCAGTCAGTGTATGCTTAATTTCTAGTTGGTCCTTTTTCATATCCTCGAGGGTCTCGCTGAATTTATCAGCCTTTTCTAGAAAATTCTTGAAAAACCTTATAACCGTGGCTTTGAACTCTATATCCAGTCATTTGCTTTCCTCCATTTCTTTCATTTGTGACCTGTTTCTTTGTCTCCACATTTTGGCTGCTTCCCTGAGTTGATAGAGTGGCTTTGTGTGCTAGGTGTCCTATATGGCCCAGTGGCTCAGCCTCCCCAGTTACCTGAGGTGGACACTCTTGGTGCACCGCTTTGTGGGCTGTGTGCACAGTCTTGTTGTAGTTAAGCCTTGATTGTTGTTGGTATCACAGGGAGGAATTGACCTCCAGGCCAATTGGCTGTGAGGACCAGTTGTGTCTATGATGGGAGAACTTCTGTGCTGGAGACACCCTTATGGGGCAAGACTTGCTTCAGTGGGGCTTTGGTGATCACTGAGTCTGTCTTCTGAGTGTGTCCCTTATGGATCTGAGGAGTTGTAATCTGGATGGTCCCACTCTGATCACTGGGTACACTGGCTCTTGGATCTCTAAGGAGGTGCTAATTTAGCCTCTGCCTGAGGCCACCCAGCAGGAGCTATGGAGAGATCTGCATATTCCTCTTCTTTTTTGGGGGTTTGGAGGTGCCCAGATGAGGCCCAATTGTGAAGCAGTGTAAGCTGCTGTGGAGCCTTGGGCCTTCTTTTGGAAGTGCTGGGGCTCTCTGACCCAGCTGCAGTTTGTTAGGTAAATTTAGATTGTAAAGGACTAGGCCATTCATATGCAAAACCTCTGCGCACAGCTGGGGTGGGGTTGTAAATTGGGTGGGGCGGGGTCTCAGGGAATCACCAGGGCGGAGAAAACAGCAATGGCTGACCGTCAGCCCTGCCCTAAGAGGCCCCTGGGTCTCAGTGTCCCGGTAGCTGCAAACACCTCTGAGAAAAAGTGGCCCTCGTGTTCCGCCCCGATGCCAGACAGTCCAGTTTCCCCCTGTATGAATCTGGGTCCCCAGAGTCTGGCTCAGAACTGGAGTTCAGAGCATTCGGGAGCTTATGTCTTCCTCCCGATTGAAAAAGACAACTGCATCCTCAGTTGCCAGCCTCCGTACTTCTGCACTTTACTTCTGCACCTCCTCTGAGTCTCAGTGTGCTTTTCTCTTTCCTTCTAGTTGTAGAATTTCCACTCAGCCAGCCTTCCTGTGGTTCTGGATGATGTCCGTTTTGTCTTTTAGTTGTAGTTTTGAAGTGGTTGTGCGAGGCAGCAAGTTCAAGTGTTTACCTATGCTGCCATCTTGATTTCTCCTCGGGGATTGTTTCTTTGTCTCCACATTTTTGCTATCCCTTTGTATTTGTTTCTATATCTTAGATCAAACTGCTATGCCACCCAGATTTTTGGGGGATGGTTCTATGTAGTAGGTGTTTTGTGAGCCCCAGTGGGACAGTCTCTCAGATCTCCTGAGCTGGGTGTTCTAGGAAAGCCCCCTACTTGAGTTATTTGGATTCTCCTGATATAGTTTGGTCTTGAATGTTATTGTCTCATTTGTGGATAGAGTCTCCTCACAGGTTGTCTGGCTATGTAGTGCAAGCTGTTGTGGATGTGCTCAGGGTCCTGGCTCCTGTGGCAAGGGTTGCCTGTGAGGTCCCACTGGTGTGTGACTCTGTGACCTAGAGACCCGGTGGGGGTGGTGTGTGATTCTGTGACTCACTACAGAATCGCACACCACCTGGGGTGGTGTCCAGGGCCAGTCTGGGTGGTGGTGAGGCTATGCTCCTAGCCGCCACTGCTCCCCCCTTCAAGATGACCTGGTTTCCGTGGCAGAGCCGTGTCTACATGGGGAGTGCCTGTGGTGGTAGCAAGAGCTCTTTGATCATGAGAGCCTGAACCTCCAGCTCCCAAAACTCCCGTAAGATCTAACTGTCCATCATTCACACACACACACACACACACACACACACACACACACACACACCATGCATGTCCGCACACTCACCTCTCACTCCCTTACTTACACTCTTCCCCTCACTCCTGTCCTACCGGCCACCATGATTGATGTCTATATATTTTCATTTTTATTTCCTTTATTCCTTACAAAACATTTAAAAGTTTTGGTATCTTAAAGTGTTTTAAATGTATGAGTGTGAAACGCTCTACTTTAAAAATCTGTGAATATGGCTCATATTACATATTACATATAAACTTAAGAAATTGCTGCTTCTACAAGCTATAGAAGCAACCCATGGGCCATGAGTAGATGAGTGGATAAAAAAGCTGTGGTACATTTACACAATGGAATACTACTTAGCCATAAAAAAAAGAAGAAAAAAATTTTAAATATATTTTATTGATTTTTTTACAGAGAGGAAGGGAGAGGGATAGAGAGTTAGAAACATCAATGAGAGAGAAACATTGATCAGCTGCCTCCTGCACACCCCCTACTGGGGATGTGCCCACAACCAAGGTACATACCCTTGACTGGAATCGAACCTGGAACCTTTCAGTCCATAGGCCAACGCTCTATCCACTGAGCCGAACCGGTTAGGGCAAAAGAAGAAAATCTTACCTTTTGCAGCAACATGGATGGATCTGGAGAGCATTATGTTAAGTGAAATAAGCCAGCCAGAAAAACACAAGTACCATATGATTTTACTTACATGTGGAATCTAATGAGCAAAATAAACTAACAAATAAATTAGAAACAGATTCATAGATACAGAGAACAGACTGACAGTTGTCAGAGGGAAAGGGTTTGGGGCTGGGTTAAAAAAAAGGAAGGGCCGAAACCGGTTTGGCTCGGTGGATAGAGCATCGGCCTGCGGACTCAGGGGTCCCAGGTTCGATTCCGGTCAGGGGCATGTGCCTTGGTTGCGGGCACATCCCCAGTAGGGGGTGTGCAGGAGACAGCTGATTGATGTTTCTCTCTCATCGATGTTTCTAGCTCTCTATCCCTCTCTCTTCCTCTCTGTAAAAAATCAATAAAATATATTAAAAAAAAAAAAAAAAGGAAGGGATTAAGCAAAAAAAAAAAAAAAAAAATCCTAGACACAGATAACAGTATGGTTATTACCAGAGGGAAAAGGGAGTAGGGGGAGGGAGAAGAGGGTAATAGGGGGATATATATGGTGTTGAAAGGAGAATTGACTTGGGGTAGTGAATACACAATACAATATACAGATGATGTATTATAGAATTGTACACCTGAAACCTATATAACCAATGTCACCCCAATAAATTCAATAAAAAATTGCTACTTCTAAATGATAAATGTTGGATATGTATTTTAAAATAAAGTGGCAGAGGGCATGTGTGGGGGGGTGTGTGTGGGGGGCATAGGGGAGGCGGTGGAAAGGTCAATTGAAAAAAATGAGACATATGTACTACTATTTGTAATACTTTAAACAATAAAAAGTAAATAAAAATTTTTAAAAAGAAAATAAAGTGGCAGTGAAGGATACCCATTATATCATCATGAGAACTTATTAATATTTTGTCTTTGTCATTCCTGTTCTCCCTGCTGACCATAAATATTTAGTTGCCTGGGATAATTTGCAAGCCTCTATTCCCACAGTACTTGGTTCATAAAGCAGTTTTGCAATGATCTCATTATGTTATAGTTGTTTATATGCTTTTCCCAAAAAGCATGTGAGAGCTGAGAGCAGGAATCTTATATCTGTATATCCTCTTCCTCTCTGTGTCTCATGCAGCACATTGTAGGAGGAAGTTCACTGTCCCTGGAATCTTGGCTCTTCCACCTCCCAGTTGTGTGAGCTTCTCCGTGTTACTTAACCCCGTGGACCTGAGGTTTCTCGTGTGTAAGTAAGAATAATCCCTTCTTGCCAGGCCACTGGTAACATTGAGGGAGATAACATGAGTGCAGGGCACAGTGCATGGCCCAGCCAGCCGCTGAACTCTCAGTGCTATTCAGCCACTATTTCCCTTGTCCTTAGATTTAACTTCCATTTTCATTCCTGACATCAGCTCTTTTAATAAATTTTACATACTTATTTCTTTATTATCTGTGTCCCAATCAGTTGGAACACCTCATGATATCCCTGGGCTCTCTATTGAAAATGAATGTCCTTGCTTCCTAGTTCATAACAGAACTGGAGTTAATGGAGAGGGAGAATTGGAAACACCTTGTTTCACAGCTCCAGAGATCAGCATGCCCACAGACCACAGGCCAACAGGGTCCCTAGGGCTGTGCAACTTCACAGCCCCACTTCCTGGCCTCCAACCCACAAACGGTTTCTAAATGCTTCTTAGTCTACTTTTCTCCTTCCCTTCTACCTGTACTTAAGACCTCATTCCTTCCCTTTATCATTAGGCTTCTTGGAGGAGTTTTTACTTCATTTTCTCCTCTTTCATCAGCTCTTTTTCCCTTCCTTTTCCTCATTCACTAATTAACTCATTTCAATCTGGCTTTTACCTTCGCTAGACTAAAACTGATTCCAATAAAAATCATACTAATTTCAAAGCCTTTATACTTGCTCACTAAAGCCTTTTAATCACTCTGTTTTACACTGGATCCATAATTTTCCCAACCCTAACTCTGTACCTCTTTACCTATTATATTTTTTCCATAGTATTCATCCAATGTTATTAAAATTTTACATATTTATTTAGTGCTGTGTCTCCCACTAGTAGGTAAGCCTAGAGGGCAGAGATTTTTATTTTCTATTTAGTTCACTGATTTATCCCCACTGCCTTGAACAGAACATGCACTTAATAGGTGCTTAATGCATATTCACTGACTTGAGCAAATAAATGACTATCTGGTTTTCAAATTCATTGTCTCTGTTTCAGATTGTACCCTACCTGGCCTTTTGGTGACATTTGACACTAGCTTCCCTGTTTTTCTGTGACCATATTCTTTCCTAGGTTTCCTCCTATTTTCAGACCACTTTTTATTTCCCTTTGTCAGCTTCTTTTTTTCTTCTTACTCTTAAATATTGGCCATCCTGATATTGTTCTTGTTACCTTTCTCTTTTACCCTTCTCACTTTTCCAGGCAAGCTTATCCACATTTAGCCCTTCAACTCACATCCACAGGGTGAAAATTCTCACACATGTATTTACAGCTCTTGACTGCTCCTTCTGTCTTCAAAATGGTCGTCTCAACCTGGATTCCAACACATCCTTTTTTTTTTTTTTCTCCCCAAGCTGCTCTACATTCTGGAAGCACCACCATACAACTGCCTACCCCCTACCCCCACCCCAATCAGAAACTTAGGAGTAACTTTGAATTTTTTTTCTTTTCCTAGCTTCCTGCATCTAGTAAGTTCCCAAAAACTGTGTCAGTGTTATTATCCTTGTTTTTTCTAGCCCCATTGCACAGCCTTATCATTTCTTGCTGTACTGTTTCATTAATTTTCTAAAATTCCTCTGCCTCTATTTTACCCTCCTCAGATTCATTCCACACATTCTTTTTCAAATGTAAATATGACCATACCACTCCCTTAGGGAGTATCATTTAGTGTCTGCAAAAATCAACCCAACTTCTTAGCATGGTACAGAAGGCACTTTAAGATCTGGCAAATCTCTATCTATCTATCTATCTATCTATCTATCTATCTATCTATCATCTATCTATCTATATCTATCAATCATCTATCATCTATCTATATAAAAGCCTAATATACTAAGTGTCTGACCGATCAGTTGAATGCTCAGTTGACCGCTCAACCAGTTGCTATTATGCGTGCTGACCACCAGGGGGCAGATGCTCCAACTGGTAGGTTAGCTTGCTGGGGTCTGGACAATTGGGACTGGGTGAGATGGGCCAGACACCCCCTAGAACCCTTCCATGGCCCCTCCCTGACTGGCCAACCTCCTATGGTCCATCCCCAGCTGGCCGGCCCCCATTAGCCCTGATCAGGACTGGGCAAGACAGTCCCGATAGATCAGTCAGCCCTGATCGCTGGCTAGACCGAGGGACCCCACCTGTGCGTGAATTCGTGCACCAGGCCTCTAGTTTTCTACATTGACACAAACATCCTGTATACTGTGTGTAGTTCCTTAAAGAAGACACATGCTTTCTCATTTCTTAGACTTTGCACATACTGTTTCTGATAAACACAGATGCCCTTCCATGCTTTGTCCATCTGATGAACTCCTACTTAGGTCATCCCTGATATCCCTGGGCAGAGGTGAGGACCTTCTTCTGTGCCCCTCCCACCATTAAGTACCCACCTTACAGAACTGATTACATTGCAGTAATTGTTTTTCACATGTTTGTCTTCCTCAAGAAAATCATCTTTGTTCTTAAGGGCTCAGGGAAATGGCTGGCACAGAGTTTTATTTCAATCAAATTTATTAAATTGAACAAAAGACTAATCATCATCATCATCATCATCTCACATTTAACCTGATATTCTAATTTAATATGTTTTTAAAACACTGTTTGTGTGGCCCAGCTTTGAGCAATTGCTATTTAGTGCAGAAAGGAGGAAGCCATCTGTATGGCCTATCAAGTCAGTTCTTCTCTCTATGCCACTACGTGGATTTGTGGGGCATTTAACTGGTCAAGCTTCAGTTTCTTCATCTATAAAATAAGAACAACCTGACTTTTGGGAGCAAACAAAAAATGTAAGTGGAACTAAAGTAACGGCCAAAACTCTGCTGTAACAACCAATTTATAAAGTTTAGTGTGCTCAAATCAGCTCTGTATTTTGTTTATTTTTGTAGTTCAATTACAATTACATTTCTCTATTTTATGTCTACCAGAGTCACAGGTAGTTATTTTAGATTGCAAATTCCAGAAGGGCAAAAGGCCTTATAACCCTCAGCACATGGTTGAGCTGAGTACCTGGGCTTGAACAGAGTTCAGAACAACTTTCAGGCAACCTCAAAAATGGCAATATTAGAAGCAGATTTGCTGTGATTTTACTTACAAGTAATAAGAAAAAAATGTTCTGCTCCTCATAAATGGAAGGCATCAGTTTATCTAAAGGAATAAGAAGGGAAACTGATGGATGACCTGATTTGCTAAACCCAAATCCTGTTAGTGAAATAGGGACTTAAAAATGAAAAAAAAACACCTGCCTAGTACCTTTGGGTTTTGTTTTTTAAGTATGTTTTTGTTGATTTTTAGAGAGCGAGGAAGGGAGAGGGATAGAGAGATAGAAACATCCATGAGAGAGAAACATTGATTGGCTGTCTCCTGCTCACCCCTTACTGGGGATTGAGCCTGAAACCTAGGCATGTGTCCTGACTAGGAATCAAACTGGTGACCTCTTGGTTCATGGGTTTACACTCAACCACTAAACCACAATAGCTGGTCATAGATACCTTTGTGATGTTTGGTTATGTTTATAGTGGGCACTTTATAAACACCTGTTAAGTGAATGTTGAATGACTCCAGTTCCTCCACTGCATATAGCTTTAATGAGTTCCTAGAAGCAGCTAGCCCTATCCCTTACTAGTGCCTTACTGCTGACAGCTGTACGATATGTATGGTGTAGCATAATTGCTAGATGATGGAAGAAGAGAAAGAGCAATCTTGAATAAACATCTAGAAATTCAGCAAGAATAGTTCAGCAAAGAACAGCATAAAACTGCAAACAAAAAGACTGTATACCAGTTAGGTATATAGACGAATCTTCTTCAGTTAGGTATACAATTAAAAACAAAACAAAAACCCAAAACAAAAGCTGGTGTCTGTTTGCCTGAAGATTGACTTTGGCCTACAAAAGGTTTTAATTTGAATCCTCTTTTGGTGGGCCCTATGGAATCTACTTTTCCAGTTCCTAAAAATCCCTATTATCTTGTTTGCTCATTTACATAATCCAGGAGACCCCTGAAGGCAGCAAGCCTTGGCTTAGTGGCAGCTGAAACCAGAGAGAGACCTTTGGGTGCCAAAGTGGCCTAAAATTAGAAGTTAGTCTTCAAAATTGGTTTAACCTATCTTTCAGAACGGATGAGCATTGTTTCTTCATCTGATTTATCTTAAGAGTTTTGTTGATTGCTACAACTTGTGGAAAAGTTAGAGAAGGGCTTGTTATGAGTAATTTCCCAGAGGACCTTACAGACATGCATTTTTTTCCAATAATCAAGAATCACTTCTTATGTACATTTTAGGTAGCAACCTAGGTGCCTAAGTGTATGAAGTCTCATTGCATTTGCGCAGCCATGGGAGGCTCAGAGAGTAAGGACTTGCTCAAGAGTACACAATCGGCAACCTGGCTAAAAAGAATCTCCTAATGCCAACACCCTGTCCTTAGTTTCCTGGTCCCTGGGGCAACATATGATTTCCTATTACACTGGGCACTAAAAAGAAGGATAGTAATTTTATAATCAATAAATGATCAGCCTCAAGGAATATCTGCTGCAAGATTAGAATAAACTAAAATTAGCTAATAATTATTGAGTGCCCACTATGTGTTGGCATTGTTTTAAGTGCTTACATGTATTAAGTTAATTTTTTAATTCTCACATCAACTCTATAAGGTAGTAGTCACATTTTACAGATGAAGCAAGTTAGGTATAAAGAAGTTAAATAACTTGTTTGCCCAAGGGCACAGTTAATGAACTGCTGAGCCAGGATTTGAACCCAGGAAGAGGAGCTCCAAAGTTTATATATATAAGCTATGCCATAGCTATTTACCTTATATTTAGAGATTGGCTGTGAGGATGGTGGAAGACAGCAAATTAAGCACTAGTCTGCATTCAAAAGCCAATGAAATATTTCTGGTATAAAAACAGTGATGTGATCTTTATTGATATTTTGATTGACATTCAACATTTTATTACTATGGCATCCTGTGATGCAAATATACAATTTTTTTGTAGAGTTATAGAACTATAAAATATTTTTTAAGCTAATTAGATGGAGCCATCTAAACAATTTCTTTGTTTTCCTGGTTGTTTATTATTATTAGGAAAATAAAGAAAAAAACATGGGATGAACAACTCTCAACAGAAGAGTCATAGCTTTCTATGAAGTCAACATCTGTTTCTACTCTCATATTGCTGAGTCCAGATGTTGTTATCTCCCTAGTATAATCCCCACAGTGAATGTTTTCCAACTGGAACTTCATGTTCAAGCAAATCAAAGCAGAACAATGTTTTATGTAGGTTGTTTTGAGCCATCCATTATTAAAAGACAATTCAGTTGCTTTTGTGCTCTGTTTTCAGTCAGTAACACAGCCCCCTCATTCATTACATTAAACTTTGGCATTTGCATGTCAGAAAAATTATTTAAATTTCCAGTCTGAGATATTATAGGAAAAAATTTTTTTAAGTATGAGAGATAGCAAAATTTGCTATAGGTTCCTTGTTCATAGTTGTAAAAAATAACATTATGACAAGAATGTTTGCTTGACCTAACTTTAAAAAAACAAACAATTGATTCCCAGAATTCATAAGGTGATATTCATAAATAATGATTGTTTGAAAGTTATATAAATCAAAAGAAGAAAGTCATTAATGAGTAATTTTAACCTAATTTCCATATGTTTTAAAATCTACTTCAAGACCAAAGGAAGCTTTTGCAGAAAAAAAAAAGCTTTCTTAGATCCCTAACACTACTTTTCATTTGGGTGTTTCTTTCCAGCCTATGACATTGGTGAGTAATTAATGGATATAATGCAGGATACATTTATTCTGCTGGAATAAACTATCCAAAGTCCTTTTACTTAGTTTAAATTTTATGACCCATCACATGACCCATCCCACAACTCAAGTGAAAGAGGAAAGGTTTGTTGTTGTTGTTTTCATTTAAAAACAATTTTTAAATGCAAATCTCACTTTCAGGGAATTTGTTTTCTAGAGCTTGAGAGGGTGTGGTGACTATAAAAACCAACAGCTGTTTGTTGACTTTATGTATAAGTTATTTATACAGGCTGGGAAAGCAGAATGTCTGAGAAAATTTAAAAAGCCAATCTGATAACTCAACACAGCAGCAGGATGAGGTCATGGCTGAACTTGGGGTGGGCTAGAAGCCATACTAAGGCAGGATCTCTGCAGGTGGCCCTGATGTGCCAATGGGAGGAGAGGAGAACAGAGGATAAGAAGGAGGGATTAGATCCAGTTGGATTAAACTAGACCCTGCAATTGACATGTGGAATTACATTTCTATGAAGAAGTAGCTGGGAGGCCATATACTATTTATACTTAAAGTGTTATACCAGGTGTACCGGTTAATAATGCGGATTTTTTTCAATAAATGCAGTTACACATATGTGGATATACATGGACTTGATATGTATGCTATTTTGTTGTATTGACAGCAAGCTTCAAAACTTCATATGTCAAATTTGCTGAAGGTGTTAACATCATAGATATTTTTTATGCTTAAAAATGTCGAATTTCATGCCAAAAAAAAGAACATTTGCGAGAAGCTTTAACTCATTACTTTATTTTGAAGAAAAGTGCTGCTGAAAGTTATTGTATACTTCGGGAAGCTTATGGTGAACATGCTCCATCTCAAGATACTTGTGAACACTGGTTTAAATGCTTTAAAAGGGATGATTTTGATATGAAAGACAAAGAACGTCTGGGTCAACCAAAAAAGTTTGAAGACCAACAATTACAAGCATTATTGAATGAAGATGCGTGTCAAACTCAAAAACAACTTGCAGAAAGATTAAACGTTGCTCAGCAAACAATTTCCGATCGTTTACAAGCAATGGGAAAGATTGTAAAGGAAGGAAAATGGGAGCCACATCAACTGAATGAAAGACAAATGGAAAACTGAAAAGTCATCAGTAAAATGTTGCTTCAACGGCATGAAAGAAAGTCTTTTTTGCATCAAATTGTGACTGGCGATGAAAAGTGGATTTATTTTGAGAATCCCAAATGCACAAAATCATGATCTGGCCCAGGTCAACCATCAACATGGACTGCAAGGCAAATCGCTTCTGAAGAAAGACAATACTCTGCGTTTGGTGGGATCAGGAAGGTGTGGTGTAATATGAGCTTCTAAAACCAGGTGAAGCTGTTAATACTGATTGCTACCGACAACAAATAATCAATTTGAACCATGCTTTGATCGTGAAATGACCAGAATTTGCCAGAAGACACGGCAAAGTAATTTTGCTTCATGATGACGCACCATCACACACTTCTAAACCAGTTAAAGACACATAAAAGATCTTGCCTGGGAAGTATTAACCCACCCGCTGTATTCACCAGACCTTGCTCCTTCAGATCACCACTTGTTCCGATCGATGGCACATGCACTTTCTGAGCAGCACTTCAAAACGTATGAAGAAGTGGAAAATTGGGTCTCTGAATGGTTTGCCTCAAAACAAGAAAAGTTCTATTGGGACGGTAGCCACAAATTACCTGAAAGATGGGGAAATGTGTAGCTAGTGATGGACATTACTTTGAATAAAGCACTTTTGAAGTTTCTCTTGAAATTATTGTGTTTTCTTTGACTACAAAATCTGCCTTATTAACTGGCACATCTGGATGTTAATGAAATAGCTTGCCAATATTTTCACCAGAAATCAGGACCACTGTATTTCTAGATATTAGAGATAAATGGGTGTGATTTGGACACAAAAAGTCCAAAGAGGCTAGTCTGCTAGCATTTGTTGTCAGGGCACCAATGTATGTAATCCCAGATAACATTTGTTGAGAGCTTGCTTATGTGCGAGGCACTGGTGAAAGCATTTGGCTTGCATTAAATTTAGTATTTATACCAGCTTTGGGAGGCAGCTTCCCCAGACAAGGATGCTGAGACCCAGAGAGTTAAAGAACTTGTTCAAAGTCACTCTGAGAACATGACGGAATCAAGGTCATACCCCAGGCAGCTTTCTCCGGAGCTCACACTTATAACCACTGGGTTGTAGCTGCCTCCCTGAGGTGCAGCTTCTGGAGTGCTGTCTAGAGGGCTTCAAGGGGTCAATGGGGTAAAAAGGGGACAAATGTAATGCTTTCAACAATAAAGATTAAAAAATAAAATAAATAAACAAATAAATAAAGTGTAGAGACAAGACGTTTTTCAATGAAGATTCTATACCAAATCAAATGATAAATCAAGGTATTTTCAGATACAAAAGGTCTAAAAAGTTTACTTTGTTTTCTTTCTCAAGAGTTACTGGATAATGTGCTTTATGAAAATGGGTGAGTAAACCAGGATAAAGGAAGACACAAAGGGCAGGAAATGAGGTCTCCAACATAGAAGAGAAACAGAAGGAATTCCTAATAGACGGGAAGGGGAGTGCCAGGAAAATTCCCCACCAGCCTGGACTGGAGGGCAATGGACACATCCAGGAAAATGTTCCCAGGAAGTCAGTAAGTACTGTCTAATATAGAAAAATCAAGAACTAGCAGCACAAGAATTTTATTTATAACATTGGATGTAAACATTAGGAGAAAGCTAAATGAATTGGAGAATAGGATGAGGTTAGAGAAGGGTGAGACAGGGAACTATTGTTTTCATTAGAAGGCATGTAGTACCATTTGTTTTTTAAACACAATGCAAGTATGACTTTAACAACAATGATTAATTTAAAATATAAGTGCTATTTTCATACATAGATCTATATATACAGTGCCTGTTCCTGTTAAATACTCAGTAGTGGTTGGTAGCTATTTTTATAGTTTTTGGAGAACTGTAGGTGAAAACTAGGAGGACAGACTCAGAGGCTTCTCCAGAGTTTCTATAGGAGAGGCTTAGCCAATGAATAAGATGGTGGGTGAGGTGAGTTGAATTGTGGTTCCAAAAAGATATGCCCAAGTACTAACCCCCAGTATCCGACTGTGGCCTTATTTGGAAGTAGTGTCTTTGCAGACATAATTAAACTAAGGATCGCAATATGAGATCATCCTGAATTCAGGATGCACCTTAAATCCAATGGTGAATATCCTTACAAGGAACAAAAAAGGAGAAGACGCAGAGAGGCACAGGAAGGAAGGCTATGTGAAGACAGAGTCAGAGATCGGAGTTACGTATCTGCAAGCCGAGCAACTGCCGGCAGCCACCATCTAGCAGAGATGCACGGCATTTTCTCCTTCAGAGATTCGGAAGGACCAGCCATGCCAACACCTGGATTCCAGGTTTCTGGCCTCCGGACTGTGAGAGAATGAATTGTTGTGTTAAGCCACTCACTTTGTGGTAATTAATCACAGCAGCCCTAGAAAAGTAATCCAGTGGGGTTAGCAGACAGACCTTGCCGCTTTGCTTGTGGAGCATGTATTTCAATCCTTAGATTGTATATTTATTGGGAGTTTTGATGGGGGGTCGGGGGGACTGAAGGAGATCATGAAGGAGATCCTTACATGATCCCTTGGCATTGCTGCTGGCTAGATCTCAAATTGGATGAGTTCAGCGAAATAAATATGTTTTATTTTTCCAACTTTATCAAAATATAATATTGTGTAAGTTTAAGGTGTACAACACATTGGTTTGATACATTATATATTACAAACTGATAACCAGCATAGTGTTATCTGGAACCTGCATCACATCACATAATTACCATTTTCTTTATTTGTGATGAGAACATTTAAGATATAGCTCTTAGCAACTTCCAAGTATATATACGCAGTGTTGTAAGCTACAATCACTATGCTGTACATTCGATCCCTAGAATTTACTTATCTTAAAACCAGAAGTTTGTACTTTTTTACCAACACCCCTCAATCCCTGGTAATCACCATTCTAGTCTGTTTTTATGAGTTCAGATTTTTTAGATTTCACATATAAGTGATATCATACAAAAGTCTTTCTCTATCTGACTTATTTTACTGAAATAAATGTGTTTTTAAGTGATTTCAGATGCATAACTTTATGTTATGAAATGTATTTTGGGGACAGCAACATTTCCACACCACTGTGTGCTATTTCATCAGAGGCAGATATGAGGCAGGAAGATGGGAGTGTTGGCTTGAAATGGTGCAAGGGAACTCCAGGGGTGATGGAAATGCTGTGCATCTTTCTTGGGGTAATGGTTACACAGGAATATACATCTGTCAAAATGTATTAAAATGTCCATTTTATTGTGTATGAAATTTACCTCAAATAACAACATAATCTCTTGTTTTTGTAACTTGGCTGCTCAAAGTGATAGAGACAGAAATAGAATATTCAGAAGCAGCTATAATTGTAAGAAATGTTAATCATGCTGTTAACTGTGATTGTTTTGTTCTGATTAAAGAAGACACATTCTAACCTGGCTGGGAGTTGCACGTGGGACCTGGAAGCTCACCTAGAAATGCGGCCCATCCTCTACATCTGGGAGTTGCTTATTATCATAAAAAGATGAACAACCTGGTTGCAGAAACCAGAACTGTCAGCCATTTGAAAACCTGCAGCCCTTTGCATACCCACAGGCCTCTGCAAATCCCCAGCCTGCATTCCCTGTAGACTGCCATTTGGCACACCCTTCTGGCTACTTCCCCATGTAATCTTTGTCCCAATATAAGCAGTTGGCTTATGGTGAGGGGATAGCAGATTTTTGTGGATGACCTGCTGCTCTCCCATACTGCCGGCAGCATTGGAATAAACCCATAATTCAAATAATGCTTCTATGAATATAGGAGTGCATATGTCACGAGTAGAACTTTGAAGGAGAAAAGAGTAGAATGGTAAAGAGGAGGACATTTTCTGATTGGTGGGGACTAAAGAAAACCTTGCTGACCTTGGAAAGCATAATGAAAACAGGATCCCTTCTAGTTTGCAGCATTTGTATCCTTGAGCTCAGATTCATGCTTGAATTCTATACAGTGCATCTTCAGGAATGAAGGGCCCACAAGAGAATGAGAACACGGAGGCGAAGCGGATACTGTTGGAAGGGGAAAGCATGGAATGTCCGTAGAGGTCAAAATAAATGCATATGTGGGTGTGTGGGAGGGTATCGAGGGAAATGAACACTGCCAAGCTGATTTGTTTTCTAACTGCCGAAGCATTCCTGGGACATTTTTCCTAGATGCTAGGACTAGAGAGGTGGCAAGTTTCAACAATATGCTTATCTATTAGAAGTACAAACATTTTTTATTTTATTTTTTTGGTAAATGTATTTTTAATTCTAAAGAGACAAGAAATTAAAGAAACTTTGAAACAACATGATCCCTCATAATTTCACCACTCTTTAACGGGTAACCTTCTATTTTTATGTTTTTTTTTTAGACTAAAACTCTCTTTAGTATACTTTTGGGTGAGTAAGTTTCCTCTTCGTATAATTCCTATTAAGGCAGCTTCTGACTCCCTAACAAACTGGGAGTGATTCTCTAGTCCCGTATTATTCTGCCTTAAACTGGAGACTTGAACTGCTGAGATGATTACCTGCAAGTATCATTTCATGACTGTTTCCAAGATTCCCCCTTTCAAAAACTGCTGATCGGTTGTCGTCTGGCTCTGAAGTAAAGGCCGGCCAACTCTGGGCACACAGAGACACTCTGTAGTTGTCTAGAAGGGGCTGGGGATCCTCCATCCTAGTCCCTGTTTCGTAAGGAAAGCGAGGCCCAGAAAAGTCACAGACCTAACAAATGCCAGAGCTGAGATTTGAGCCAAACTCTTAAAAATAAAACTTGTAATTTAAAATAATTTGAGTCATAGAAAAGTTTTAAAAATAGTATATAGAGTTCAAGTACTAGTATACCCTTCATCCAGCTTCCCTTAATGTAAACAATTGCACAACCATAGTTATAAAAAACAGAAATTAACATTGGTACAATGGTATTAATTAAACTACAGACCTTATTTGAACTTCATTAGTTTTCCTTCCAGTGTCTTTTCCCCCGTCATTCCAGGATCCAGTCCAGAATGTCACACTTAGTTATATGTCTCCGTAGATTCTTCCAGTCTGGGAGGGTTCCTCAGTCTTTGTCTTTCAGGACCTGACACCTTCAAGAGTACTGGCTAGATATTTAGTAGAATTGTTACAGGATTCCAGGGCAGGAGGGATAGGGGAAACTGAGACAGGAAAATTAGAACAAGGCCAAACAGTGTGAGTAATTTGCAGCTGGCCTGCAAATAACAAACCACTATTTTCCCCAGCCAAGGACACCTTGAGAGCAAATAGTTAAAGACCTCCCTCCCTAGAGAATGCAGAAAGGGAGGGGAAAAGGGGAAAGAGAAAAAGAGCAGTTTTATTCCCTAACGGAGAAGCCAGCAGTCTCCGGGCTTGGAAAGATAAAGTTGCCAGGATTCTGGGAAGACCACAACAAGAAAACCTTGAGACTTAATCTGTACCAAGACACTCAGCAATAGACAGGAGGGTATATTACTCCTCGAAATTGCTCCAGACGCTTTTTCTGGATTAGCCGGAAAAGCCCATCTGTGCTCTAAGCCAGATGAAATAAGATAGATATGCTTGGTTTGCTTTTTCAATAAAGGTGCATGCTTTAATAAATTGGCTTTTCACAGCGCACTCAAGGGCTCTCATATACACTCATTTCTATGAGAACACAAGAGTGGAGATTGGGACAGCCCTCTCCTACTGACTCAGGCGGCTGTCTGGTAACACTTCTCTGGTGTTGGTGAGAGGTGCCTATAACAGAATGTCTCTCAATTGGGGTTTGTGTGGTATTTTCCCACGATTAAATTGAAATCATGTATATTTTGGCGAGAATACCAGAGGTGAAGTGTCCTTCTCAGTGCATGACGTTAATATGTCCTGTTACTGGTGATGTTAATCTTAATTACTTGGTTAAGATGGTATCTGTCAGGTTACTTCACTGTCGACTTACTGTTTTGCTTTTATAATTGATAAATATCTTGGAAGAGATACA
The DNA here is from genome assembly GCF_027574615.1 of Eptesicus fuscus. Classification (NCBI taxonomy): domain Eukaryota; kingdom Metazoa; phylum Chordata; class Mammalia; order Chiroptera; family Vespertilionidae; genus Eptesicus; species Eptesicus fuscus. The sequence continues at coordinate 12,359,951 of NC_072480.1, read as the reverse complement.
TTGAGACTATGCTAATATCCTGTTGTTTTTTTCTCAAACTTTCATCCAAGATTTTTAGTATCTATCAGTGGACCTAGCCTGCAACAATTATTATTGTGATGTTTGCCTAGTATTGACTTTGAAATTTATTTATATTTGTTAAGTATGGACTCATGGATCTTTATTCTATTTTATGGATTACTAGAGACCTGGTGCATGAAATTCGTGCATGGGGGGGAGGGACGGGGAGAAGAGGGCGTCCCTCATCCTGGCCTGCACCCTCTCCAATCTGGGACCCCTTGGAGAATGTCCGACTGCCTCTCGCAATCCGGGACCGCTGGCTCCTAATCACTCGCCTGCCTGCATGCCTGATCTCCCCTAAGCCATCTGCCTGGCTGCTTGATCGCTCCTAACTGCTCCCTTGCTGGCCTGATTGCCCCTAACTGCCTCTGCCTCGCCCTGCACCTGGGACCCAGGATTCCCCCCTTCGGCCAGTCGCAGGCACCTGGGACTGGGCTTCCCTCCCTCTGGCCAGCTGCAGGCGCCCAGGACCCAGGCTGGCTTTGCCCGGGCTGGCTGCAGCCACAGCCGCAGGGCACCATGGGTGGGCAGCTTCACCTGGGCTGCAGCTGCTGGCGCCCGGGACCATGGGGCATAAGGCTTGTCCCTCTCCTGGGCTGTAGATGCAGCTGCAGGCGCAGCCGCTGGCACCTGGGACCGTGGGGCATAAGGCTTGTCCCTCTCCTGGGCTGTAGGTACAGGCGCAGCCGCTGGCACCTGGGACCGCGGGGCGGGCGGCTTGTCCCTCTCCTGGACCACAGACCCAGCTGCTGGCACCCAGGACCACAGGGCAGGTAGCTTATCCCTCTCCTGGGCCACAGGTGCAGGTGCAGCCGCTGGCGCCCAGGACCACCGGGTGGGCAGCTTGTCCCTCTCCCAGGCCTAGCCTGGCTGGTCCCATTCCTCTCTTGCAAGCTCATTTGTGCCTCTCTCCCCAGTGTTGAGTGTCTGAGCCATTACAGCATGAGGGTGTGATGACGTGAGGGTGTGATGACGTGATGATGTGACGGCATGAGGGTGTGATGACCATTTGCATATTAGCTCTTTATTATATAGGATAATTTAATACTATGATTATTTATTTTGTTGCTCATATTGTCCTAACTTTAGCCAGTGGGAACTCCTTTAAGTTGGTTCCTGTGTCCTTTTGTCATGTCTCATCACCATGAGGTGGCTGTTTTGACAACTTCCTTATTTCCTAGATGTGAGATATTCCAGGTTCAATTAGATTTTCCCTGTCCAGCCCTAGAATGAACTACTTCTCCAAATCCTAAGGACCAAGGTCTTTTGATATAAACCTCTTATGCTCCGTCTACCAGTTCATATTACATCTTAAACAAAATTATTTAACACAGTACATTTTCTCAGAAATATACTATGAAGGTAGGTGGAGTTGGTACTTGTTGGATTTGTTATTCCATCATTGCCTTGAAGCTACTCCCAATGCTCCTCCATCCACTCTGTTTGTACGACTCTGACAATTTAAGCATGAGGTGGCAGTGAGGAGAGAAGATACAGAGTGGATTGGAGTGTAGCTAAGTGACGTAGGAGGAGGATGTGATACAGATGAAGGTGTGAATAAGAAGGCTGGGAGAATCCCCTAATGGGATTACAAATGCACACATCTAAATTCTTTCTGCTTTACCACTATGCAAATCCAAAAAAACACAAAGCTTCAAAAGCAAGTCAGAATTTTTGAAGTTTAACATTTTTTCTGGCACTCTGCCTATAAGGAAGGTGTTCTTTGTGACTTCAGCTCTTCTCTTTCTCAAGTTGCCTCCAGCATTTGTCTGGGATGATTTATGGGATCAGGGCAAGTCTGCTTCTGAGTCTCAGACCCTCATTGGATACCTATTATTATTATACGCTCTGTGTTAGGGATGGATAAAATTCAACATATGGATGTAAAAGAAAACAGAGTTAAATTCAGAGTGGAAATTAAAAGGAAGACTGAAAACAAACTTTGTAAGTCTAGATTTCTTATCTTTTGCAGGCACAGAAAGAGAAACATAGTTGTGAGATTGAAACATTGATTGGCTGCCTCTTGCACGCCCCCTACTGGGGATCGAGCCCGAAACCCTGGCATGTGCCCTGACTGGGAATTGAACCGTGATCTCCTGGTTCATGGGTTGATGCCCAGCCACTGAGCCACATTGGCCAGGCAGAAAACTACTTTTTAAGCTTTCATATGTACATTTGTATCAGTGTAAATATGAATCTCAGTCCAGGTCACATTTGTGGTGAAGTGATGACCAGATATATTACTCAAAGTTAAAGTCACTGGAAAGATTTTCTGTTTTTCAGTGATATGCTGGAGTGGGAAGCTGGTATTACAGCTGCCCGTTGGTATCAGGTAGACCCATCATAAACCAAGTCTGTGTGTTTTTTCTGCTTCTGTTCAGTGGTCATCAGGAACTGATTCCCCATGAGACCATGGAAGGAAGAGGGAGTGGGGCAGCAGAAGTAGATCTTATGGGAATTTGAGCCACTTGCTCATTCAGTTTATGCTTTCTCTCCCTATGTTTCATTCTAGTTAATGGTGAAATGCTGCTTCACACACTCAGCTTCAGGACTCAGTAGACTTGCAAACCCACTTCATGATGTGCAGCTCTGGTCCTGGTCATGTAGTCACTTGGTGTCCTATAGCTGGATGTTCAATCTGTACCATAGCCCAGCAGAGCTAGGAGCTGTTTCTCAATGGAGAATCATAGTTGACAGAGAACGCTGGGGTCTGCGCAGTGACTTTCCCTTTGGGGCTTTTCAGAGGGTGTACACAGCAGCCCCTTCTGTTGTGGATAATTCAAGGACTATTGGGTCTGCTGGGCCATAAGGCAGAGCCCTTTCTGCTCTGGGCTGTACTTAAAAGTAGCAACTCTATTTGAATGTGCTATATCTTGCTTCTAGAATTCAGAGGTTCTCCAAGTTTTGTGTTTTTTCTTTTTGGAAGCTAGTGCAACATTGTTTTATGTTTGTGTGTTTGTTTTTTAAGTAAAGCTTTATCATTGCAAGTATTACACATGTCCCTTTTTTTTCTCCCATTGACCCCTTATAGCCCCCCAGTGCCCCTGCCCCCAGGCCTTTACCACCCTATTGTCTGTGTCCCTGGGTTATGCATATCTTACCTAATAAAACAGTAATATGCAAATTGACCACACCTTCGCTACACCCATAAGCCACGCCCACCGGCCACGCCCACCGGCCACGCCCACCAGCCAATCAGAAGCAAATATACACGTTAAACCAGCTAAGATGGCGGGGGGGGAGAGGGCAGCACCCATGCCAATGAGATCCAAGCCATGATGGTGGACTGGGGCAGCCTGATGACCAGGTCCACCATCACTTATCATGGACCAGGGCAGTTGGCATGGGTTAGCGCCTGCACCGGCCTGACCAGGTCCTGGATAAGGGCTTCCATTCAGCTGCTGCTGGCAGCGGCTGACTCGAAGCCCCTATCAGGGATCATGGACCAGGGCAGGCGGCGTGGGTTAACGCCCACAGCTGGCTGCCTAGGTCCGCCATCACCGATCATGGACCAGGGCAGGCGGTGTGGGTTAAGGCCTGCAGCCACCTGCCCAGGTCCACGATCAGGGATCACAGGTGGCATGGGTTAGCGCTGGTAGCTGCCTGCCCAGGTCCGCCATCACCAATCTCGGACGAGGGCAGGCGGCGTGGGTTAGCGCCTGCAGCCGCCTGACCAGGTCCCGGATAAGGGCTTCGAGTCAGCCATCGCCAGTGACAGCTGACTTGAAGCCCCTATCAGGGATCATGGACCAGGGCAGGCAGCGTGGGTTAAAGCCCACAGCCGCTGCCCTGGTCCACGATCACCGATTTCGGAGCTGGGCAGGCGGCGTGGGTTAAAGCCCACAGCCGCCTGCCCAGGTCCACGATCAGGGATCACGGACCAGGGAAGGCGGCGTGGGTTAGCACCCATAGCTGCCTGCCCAGATCCGCCATCACCAATCTCGGACGAGGGCAGGCGGCATGGGTTAGCGCCCGCAGCCGCCTGACCAGGTCCCGGATAAGGGCTTCAAGTCAGCCATCGCCAGTGGCAGCTGACTCAAAGCCCCTATCAGGGATCATGGACCAGGGCAGGCAGCGTGGATTAATGCCTGCAGCAGGCTGCCCAGGTCCCCGATCACGGATCCAGGTGGCATGGGTTAGCACCCACAGCCATCTGACCAGGTCCCCGATAGGGACTTGGAGTCTAGCATAACGAAAAGAATAGTCAGCAAAAGCAGGAGACAAGGTTTCATAAGTTCTCCCGCAGGTCACCACTGTTCTCTTATACATTTTAATTATCCCAGACTTTGCATGATGGGATTTGATTTGAATTATGCCTGATAGAGATTACATGGCATGAATTGTAGGCTCATTCTTTCTTTTTGTGGTTGCCTGACTGAGAAAGGCCTTGGAATGAGAGAAGGCACTTTTATTTTCCTTTTTCATTCTATAGAGACTGAGGAATTACAGTTATAGGAAGAACTTAGTGAGAGAATGAAAGTCTCATGCTGTATTTTTCTGTAAGTTTTATCATGTGGACTATCAAAAACTTGGTGGGATCCTTTTCAAGAGGTGTTACAAAAATTATGTTGGAATTAACATTCAAGAGTAAAAGGAGAGAAGTGAGTGGTGGGTAAAGGAAAGAACTTTGTTCTAGAAACCAAATAGAAGCCACATAAACCTTCAGATTCTTACTCATTGTGCTTTGGAGGTATTAAAGGATAATTTTTAAAAAGTTAAAATCATGACTTATAATCTGTATAGATAAAAGGCTAAGTGACCGACATTTGTCCATCCGTCCGACCAACTGGTACATATGACGCACTGGAAATATAAAAATAAACTTTGACTCGCACATGTGCCATACATATAAAGCTCTCGCTGGCGCTAATTTGAATGTTGCATTTGGTGGGAAAGTTCTTTTCAGAGGTGATTTTTGTGTTGCCATGCTATACGATTGGCCATAGTACAAATAAGTTTTAAAGTACTGTAGTGTTTGGGGATGTTTCAGACAGTTGTCTCTTAAAACAAATACTAGTAGCCTGTTTGCACGAAGATTCGTGCAATAGACCTTCATTCACCTGGCTGCCTGCACCAGTTTTCTGCCAGCACCGGGGACCCAGGCCTTGGCTGTGGCCACCGCCTTCTGCCTTCTTTCAGGGTCCGGGCTTGCGCCTTGGGCTCGGCTGCACCCAGCGTCCCTGCTACCGATCGCAGGAGCCGACCCCCAGTGGTCTCCTTCGATCGGCACAGGCACCCCGCTGGTGCCAAGGCCGGGAAAGCCTCGGGCGGCTTTCCCGGCCTTGGGGCTCGGCCGCACCCAGCAACTGTTTCCTGGTGGGCGTGGTTGATGGGCGTGGCTTGGTTGGTGGGCGTGGTTTGGCGTAGCGAAGGTGCGGTCAATTTGCATATTTGTCTATTATAAGGTAAGATGAGATCAGAGGATTCTGCTTATAGTGAATGGTTAGTAAAACTTGGAGATGGCAAACTTGATAGCAGTTTTCATTTAGGAATGGATATTATTGAAATTCCCCATGAAATGATTTTTAATGGATCTATTATTTAAGCCATCTTTGGAAATAGTATATCTATAGATAATATTAAAAATATATCTAAACATGCAATTCTTTGTTCAAAAAATGAGCACATTCAAAAATTAAATGAAGAAATTTTGGATATACTTGATGGAGATTTTCACGCCTATTTGAGTGATGATTCCAATGACTCAACAGATGATGCTGAAAAGGAAAATTTTCCTATTGAATTTCTTAATAGTATTACTCCTTCTGGAATGCCGTGTCATAAATTAAAATTGAAAGTGGGTGCAATCATCATGCTATTGAGAAATCTTAATTGTAAATGGGGTCTTTGTAATGGTACCAGATTTATTATCAAAAGATTGCAACCTAACATTATCAAAGCTGAAATATTAACAGGATCTGCAGAGGGAGAGATTGTTCTGATTCCAAGAATTGATTTGTCCCCATCTGACACTGGCCACCCATTTAAATTAATTCGAAGATATTTTTCTGTTATGCCAGCATTTGTGAGGACTATTAATAAATCACAAGGACAAACTCTAGACAGAGTAGGAATATTCCTACCTGAACCCATTTTTGGACATGGTCAGTTATATGTTGCTTTCTCTCTCGCTTTTTTAAAAAGTATTTTTAAAAAATATTTTATTGATTTTTTTTACAGAGAAGAAGGGAGAGGGATAGATAGTTAGGAACATCGATGAGAGAGAAATATCGATCAGCTGCCTCCTGCACACCTCCTACAGGGGATGTGCCCGCAACTAAGGTACATGCCCTTGACCGGAATCGAACCTGGGACCTTTCAGTCTGCAGACCAACGCTCTATCCACTGAGCCAAACCAGTTACGGCTGTTGCTTTCTCTTGAGTTCAAAGAGCATGTTACGTTAAAGTTGTAAATACTTTATCTCAAGGGAAATTAGTCAAGCACTCTGAAAGTGTTTTTACTCTTAATGTGGTATACAGGAAGATATTAGAATAAGTTTAATCACTTTATCAATCATTATTTGCATCAATGTTGTTTTTATATTACGAGTTTGTTATTGTTATATCAGTTTGTTATTGTTATATCATTTTGTTATTGTTTACTTATTAATAAATTTATGTATTATTTTCATATACATTGTACTTATTTCCTTTTATCTCTCACACTTTTATTATAGAGAAAGGGCAAATAGTAATATTAAAATATTTCATCTAATTAATTCCCTTTCAATGTGCACGAATTTCGTGCACCGGGCTACTAGTCTATATATATAAAAGCCTAAGTGACCGAATGACCGAATGACTGGTCGATCAGTCGCTATGATGTGCACTGACCACCAGGGAGCAGACACTCAATGCAGGAGCTGCCCCTTGGTGGTCAGTGCACTACCACAGTGGGAGCGCTGCTCAGCTGACTGATGGGCGCCAGATGCCGGGCTCAGACTGGCAAGCCCAGTTGTGGTGGCACGAGCCTTTCCCGCCTCTACAGCAGCACACTACTGAGTGGACAGGCACAGCGGGGCTGGGATGAGTGGGAGCGGCACAGCACCCAGCTTGGGCTCCTTCCAGGCCACCTGACGCTTGGTGCACTACTACATCCCTTGGGGGATGTCAGCCAGGCCTGCGAGATCGTGCAGAAACTGGCAGTCCGACATCCCCCGAAGGGTCCTGGATTGTGAGAGGGTGCAGGCCAGGCTAAGGGACCCCACTGGTGCACGAATCCATGCACCGGGCCTCTAGTCCTATATAATAAAAGGCTAATATGCAAATTGTTCCCTTGGGAGTTTGACTGACTGGGAGTTCGACCACTTGCTGTGACATGCACTGACCACCAGGGGGCGGCATGGTAAAAAGCAAAGCCCCAATTGGCCCTGATTGTCGGCCAGGCCTAGGGACCCTACCTGTGCATGAATTTTGTGCACCGGGCCTCTAGTCTGCATAGAAGTTCTTTGGTTGATCTCTTCCCACCCACCCACCCCGCCTTCCCTCTGAGATTCCACAGGCAATGTTGTTTTTAGAGGGCATATTCTAACATGCCCCAGACTTTCCTGGAAACTTATAGTGTGGCAAGTTTTTGAATTTTTATAGGGTACTTGCCACTTCTTGCTTTGCAGGTCTGGATTGGACTAGCATTGTGTTCCTTGGGATATCAGGATGATCAAATTCCCTGAGGACAGTCTTTTTTTTATTTTTTTAATATGTATTTAAAAATATATTTTATTGATTTTTTTAGAGAGGAAGGGAGAGGGATAGAGAGTTAGAAACATTGATGAGAAAGAAATATTGATCAGCTGCCTTCTGCACACTCCCTACTGGGCATGTGCCTGCAACCAAGGTACATACCCTTGACCAGAATCGAACCTGGGACCTTTGAGTCCGTAGACTGACACTCTATCCACTGAGCCAAACTGGTTAGGGCCTGAGGACGGTCTTATAACAAAGGTCAGGAGTACTGAAATAGTCCAGAAGCAAGAGAATAAAGATATCCTTTTTTTTTTTTTTTTCATTACAAAGAGTCTTTACTTTTAAATGATTATCAGTACACCAAGTAATAACACGTAACATGGAACAACTTCTTGAATTCTATAATCTAGATTCTATAATCTACTAGACTTCCCTCCTCTGCCAGCCTGGTCACCCCTAACTGCCCTCTCCTGCAGGGTTGATCACCTCCAACTGCCCTTCTCTGCCAGCCTGGTCACCCCTAACTGCCCTCTCCTGCAGGGTTGATCACCTCCAACTGCCCTCCCTTGCAAGCCTGGTCCCTCTCAACTGCCCTCCCTTGCAGGCCGGGTGTCTCCCAACTGCCCTCTCCTGCTGGCCATCTTGTAGTGGCCATCTTGTGTCCACATGGGGGCAGGATCTTTGACCACATGGGGGCAGCTATATTGTGTGTTACAGTGATGATCAATCTGTATGTTACTCTTTTATTAGATAGGTAGAGGCCTGGTGCACGGGTGGGGGCCAGCTGGTTTGCCCTGAAGGGTGTCCCTGATCAGGGTGGGGTTCCCTTGGGGCGTGGGGCGGCCTGAGCGAGGGGCCTGTGGTGGTTTGCAGGCTGGCCACGCCCCCTGGCAACCCAAGCAGAGGCCCTGGTATCTGGAATTTATTTTCCTTCTACAATTGAAACTTGTAGCCTGGAGCGGAGCCAAGCCTGCTGCTCCCTCCACGGCCGGCAGCCATTTCTGTGGCAGTTAATTCACCTTCTATAATTGAAACTTTGTAGCCTTAAGCAGAGGCTGGGCCCGGACAGGGTGTGCGGAAAGCTTTGCTTCCCCTGTTGCCGCCGGCAACCCTGGCTTGCTCTCTCATGCTCTGTTCTGCCACCATTTCTGTTTGAATTTGTTTACCTTCTATAATTGAAACTTTGTAGCTTGAGTGGAGGCTTAGGCCTGCAATAGCTCACGGAAAGCTTGGCTTGCTCTGTTACCTGGGAAACCTTGCTCTCTGTGGCTATAGCCATCTTGGTTGGGTTAATTTGCATACTTGCTCTGATTGGCTTGTGGGTGTGGCTTGTGGGCATGGCTTGTGGGTGTGTCGATGGTATTGTCAATTTGCATATTACCTTTTTCTTAGGTAGGATATGCATAAGCCCATGGACATGGGCAATAGGATGGTGAAGACCTGGGGGTGGATAGGGGCTGGGAGGAGGGAGTAAAGGGTGGGGAATAGAAGACATCTGTAATACTACTAACAATAATATATATATATATATATATATATATATATATATATATATATATATAAAATCCTAGGGACCTTAAGAATTATTCTAAACCTACTCTGCCTGTGGTCTATAAATGGAAAAAGTCTGGATAACAGCACATCTGTTTACAACATGGTTTACTAAATATTTTAAGTTCACAATTAACATTATCCTAAAAACATTAAGCCTCTGATTATTCTCTCCAACCTATAAGGGAAGCAAAGAGCTCATTGTAACCTTCTTCAGAATAAGAATATGTAAGGAGCTCTCACTCCATTAAATGCAAAAGATAAAAGTAGCAGGTGACATAGTCTGTTCTAAAATTATCCTCGGATTTTGGATCTTGGAATCCCTCCACCCCTCATCTTTAAGGAGAACAGTGTCTGTTTTTAAGTCCCTGCAGCCTGTCCTATTCCTCGCTCAACAATAATCTCAGGAACACTGGAATCTTTTGTTTGGGGTCACCATGGACACAGGGGTTCTTATTCCAGTACTGGCTTGTTACCAGCACAAGGTAAAGACCTAGGGTTGGGGAGGGTGTCTCTAGACAAGAATGTCCCATCCCAACCTCTGCCCTCTATGTTGTCTAATGTTGTGCTCTCCCCTCTCACCCTCACAGAGCGTGGGAAAAGTGTAATGTTTTAGAGGTACAATGGAGGGTGGGGGGAGAGGAAGAGTGGGGAGAATGGACAGAATGGGGGTCTTTGGGGGCATAGACAGGACTGTTTGCCAAGTGCTCAGTTGTAGACCCCACTGATTAACTGTGCTCTCCTCTCCAAGCCCTCTCAGAGAAGGGGAGGGAAGCACTAGGCCACTATAGGACCAGATAGCAGTAACCTTGTTGCTTGCCAGGAATTGGGCCAAGATTTGACTGAACGGGTTGGTTTAGGTAAATTAAAAAATAATTGTTTTTAATGAAAAGGCGTTATCCAGAAAGGCAGCAGGAGAGAAAACTGCCACCAGGATCTCCAGTAACATTCACTCCCACATAAGAAAAGTTGTACCAAGATCACAGGATTTGAGTCCTGCGTCCCCCTGCCCCTCCAGGCCCCAGCCCCTTTCAAGCCATAGCGCCTCAGTGAAAGCAGCCCTGCTTGCAGGTAAGGGGGTCCGGGGCTTACATGGAGGAGGAACCCCAGAAATTCGGTTCTCCTTCCATTTCCCTTGGTTCTTAGGGCCACCTTTCTGGAACAAACTGTGGTAGCCTCAGAGGTTTGGGATTTGTACTTCAACTGTGTATAAACTGGTATCCCTTAAAGGTACAGAATTCACAGATGGCTGGGTCCCATGCCCAAAACTCAAAAATTTATGTCCAAATTAGTCTGTTTTTGAAAAAAGGTATCTTCCTATTTGTTTTCATTTTTCTCTCCTTTCCAGAATTTAGGGGCTTGTGGCACATCTCTGGCTGCCTCAGTGCAGACATGAAGTTACTACTTGTTAGCTTGGCAATGTGCTTGGCAATGTCTTTTTATTCTCCAATGACTCCCAGTTTTCTGGATGACATAAATCTGCTCTGTGAAATGTTGGGGGGTGCGTTTCTTTGCTTTCCCACTCCTTTGATTTCTTCTACAGAATATTTCAGGATGGAAATGTCATCAATCACCATGATTTTGTAAAATTGGTTTGAAATGGATTTTATGTCACTTTCTGGATCCTGTATAGCAAATGGGCAATCTTTGAAATGTTCTGTACTTGAGCTAAACTTAAATTTTGAACATTCAGAAAGCATTTTCTTCTATTTCTTAAACTGAAATACTAAGAGCAAATATAGAATATGTTTCATGAAATTGATAAAATTGCACAGTACTGTAGATTTTTATGTTTGTGTATCCAAGACTTTGGAAATGCTGATCCATACCTAATAAGTTCTACATGTGACTTTTTAATTGGGAGGATATCATGAGTTTTAAAAACTTTGATTATAAAATTCTTATGTGTTTTTCCTTCTCTTAGAATTAATTATAGATACTACCATGCAAAGGTTAAAGAGGAACCTTTTATATCACTGGTTCATGCCTCAAAATATTAACAGGTAAGTGGTAAGATTCAAATTTACTGAATTTTAAGCATAATTCTCAGCTTTGGTTAATAGAATAGGGAATATTTGTGTACTTTCATAATAAATGTAAATTATATGTAAATTATTTTGACCAACTCACAATTTAAAGATGTGTAAAACTGTAATTTCTTTTAAAAAACTACAGCTTAGACAGTGTGCCAGTAATAATATGCATGTGCCAGTCATGGTCACTTTAAACTTCTCTAGGGTTGCCCCAATGGAGAATACTTTGTCCAGGAGTGGTGACAATTTTCTAGAGATGGCCACTACAAGGGCTTCAGTTGTCCCATTTTGATCAACACCTGAAGCATTGTTAATTACCCAGTGAAGGTCACAAATGGATTTTTATTAGTGAGATTAGTGGCTTACATATCAGCATGATGGTTGTAGAAATATTTGAATATTTAAGATCTGTGATTTGCATAAAATAATCCTAATATATAAAAAGCCAGGGGCTGTCACGATCGAAACAACCAGATGGACAACTGAACAGCAGGCTGCGTGGGGCAACAAGGCCAGCAGGGTGGACAGTAAGGGGCAACCAGGCTGGTGAGGGAGCAGTGAGAGGTGACCAGGCCGGCGGGGGGGCAGTGAGGGGTGACCAGGCTGGCAGAGGGCAGTTAGGAGCAACCAGGCAGGCAGGCAGGTGAGTAGTTAGGAGTTCACTTTCCTTGTGGCTTTTAGTCACTCTGTCTGGTAACTTGTATTAAGGAAAGGGCTAAAATTATGTTTGTTGTCTCAGCATAGTTACTAATAGTGCAACCTTTCACTTTAAAAATGTTCTGGCTTAGGTGAGGTATTATATAAGTCATCCTCATTAAAAGGTAGGATGTAAAGTGTGTTTTTCTCAGTAAGTTTAAAATAAGAGGAGGTGATGAGCTTGGGGACAATAAAGTCTCAGGAACCACAAAGCACTGTGACTAGGCAACTCCTCTAGTCATGGTATGTCACTTTTAAACTCCAGGGCAAAGCAGTCTCTCTAGGTTGTCACCTGGGGTTTAGGAGATTGGTGGGTAGAGGAGTGAAGTCCCAAGGATTGCTCTTCAGTCCTTTCCTGTTTTTATCAGCTAACCTAATGCTTCCCTAATTTTATCCTAACTACATCCAGTTGCTACTGGTTTCTACGGAGAAAGGTAGTGATTGTCTCTAAGAAACTCAGGAGAAAGGCAAGAAAAGAATTTAAAATTTTCCTTCCCACTGAGCCCCTGGCAAACCTTTCCACAGTCTGTCCACGGGTTAGATTTACCAGGAAATTATGATAGTGTACCACTTTGGTGAGAATCTTTATGCGTTTTTGAAATTTAAGTATGTGTCAGTTTATGTTGTCAAATACTAATTTTTTCCTCATAACATTTGGTGAAGAGGGCAGGCTGCCTAAAAAAAACAATAATATTTGTAAGTGAATATTCAGCATAACTTTATAAAGCTGACAGATGTAAAGTGCATTTTCATGTGTTTTATTTGATATATGAGGAAATTAAGTTGTAGAGAGATCAAATTACCCAATCCAGTGGTTTTGTGGTGGAAAGTCTTGATTTTGGATGATATAACCAGGTATCTTTTTTGAAATAAATTCAAAGAAAAATAAACCATTCTGAACACATGCTTTACTTTCAGTTCAGAAAACTATTTTTAAAATAAATATCTTTTTATTGATTTCAGAGAGAGAGAAACATCAATGTGAGAGAAGCATCGATTGGACAGGAATTGAACCTGCAACCTGGGTATGTGCCCTGCTTGGGAATTGAACCCATGACCTTTAGGCACAGGATGATGCTCCAACCAACTGAGTGACACTGGTCGGAGCCAGAAATACCTTTTAAAATTAATTTAGGCCATCCTTGACTTCCCTCCTTGTTTCTTCTCTAACAAATGGTGACCAGGGACTAGCCCTTGACATTGCAATCAATATTCATTGTTCTGGCATTTTATTTTCTTTTTCTGTATCCCTTTATTAGCACATGGATTCACCTCCCTCATCCTTACATTCTCAGATCTCTTTCATGTTTCCCAAATAGATTTCAGAGTGTGTGGAACAGTTGACAAAATGGGGAAGAAGAAAACAGGTTTAATCATGACTGCTACTCCTCCCTTCCTTCTTTCCAGAGGATGTGTGTGTGTGCTCAGGCACGTGCACGTGCACACACACACACACACACACACACACACACACAGCTCAGAGACTATCGCAGAGGTCTCAATGCTATATACACTGAAACTGGTTTGTTAGTTTTTGTCATATTTCCTCATGATTTTACTTTTCATGACCTGAAATTCCATGAGGAAAAATAACTTGATTGTCTTCCAAAATGTCTGACTACTTTCTGTATGTTTTTTACCCTTCAGCAAAGTTATGGATGTCTCTTTAGGGTCCTTTGACAACAATGACAACAAGGGGTGAGTTGTGTGATTTTTGTGGTGTAAGGTATTTGGATCACCCATGGCAATTAGAGGTTTCCATAGGAGACTGGAAGCTTCTGTGGGTAAATTTCTTTTGGGGTCTATGTGGAAAAGAGAAGAGCAGGTCCTAAGAGGGAAACTCCTTACTCATAGACTGTTTGTAACCTTTAGTAGGTAGTAGCCTCTTAGAAACTCTCTGAATGTCTGTGTGAGACTCTACTAGAGGGGCCAGGAGAGGAAGAATCTACGTGTAGTAAGGAGGAAGTAGCAGTAGCTAGGGAGCAGTGGAGCTCTCAAAAGGAAAGACAAGCTAAGAGACCTTGGCTCTGTCCCTCACCCTCCAGAGCTGTTACCACCTAAACCTGCTGTCACAAATGCAGAATCACCTTCATGTTGGTGGGAGCCCTGGGCTCAGTCTTGCGGTTATTTGAACCTGACTGAGGAACAGAAAGGACATGCAAGATACATGCAGAGTAAGGATGCTGTGAAGGGTCTTGATAATCAGGAAATTCGAAGAGGCTAGAATAACGCATACCTATAAACAGAATTTAATTTTTGAAGTAAATTCACCTCAATGCATTTATACCTGAGAGTTTGGCTTCACAGTAAAGAATTGTCCTTGTCATGATTCAGTAAGCTTTTTGATAGACCTAAGATCTTCATTACAAAAACATAAAGCCTGATTTCTAGGGAAAATTGAAATGTTGAAATATGTAATTAATTTAGAAATAGATTTTAGAGTTCAACCAGTTTATAGATTGAAGACTACTCATAACTAATTTTAAACAAAAGTATAATTTTTGAAGTCACTTGGAATCTGACCATCTATGTTTTAATTCCTTAGAAATGACCCAAAGGAACTGACATCAGTAATCTGTGATGAAACTATCAATAAAAGGTGAGGTATATACTGAGAGGGGATGGGGTGGGGAAATTCAGACTTATCCATGGCAATACAGAAATTTCTGTAAAATGATCTAAAATCATTTCTAAAATGTTAGGACTTCTTTTATTATTATTATTATTATTGATTTCAGACAGGAAGGGAGAGGGAGAGAGAGATAGAAACATCAATGATGAGAGAGAATCATTGATTGGCTGCCTCCTGCACTCCCCCTGCTGGGGACCAAGCCTGCAACCTGGGCATGTGCCCTGAACCAGGATGGAACCCCAAACCCTTCAGTCCACAGGCTGATGGCTATATCCACTGAGCAACATCAGATAGGACTAAAATGTTAGGACTTCTACTAAGCTAAGTCATGGACAAAAGTAGGTTTACAGGCATGAAACACAGTGTTTATTCTTGTATTATTATTTATAATTATTATTTATAATTATTATTTTCCACACAAACAACTGTAAACCTACTTTTTCCCTACCTTGTATATTTTGATCAAGGAATTACTTTTGTTGAAGTAAATTAATCACATTACTATTCCTTGTAAGAAATCTCTAATGATATGTTTTTCCTTTGTTGGTATCTAAAGTAAAATAGAACAACTCTCCGGGCCTGATGATGATGATGAAGACTTTGACTTTCCTAATTCATATGAGTAAGTGAGTTTGAAGTTTGGAAGGAGGGAACCATCGATGGGCTATGCTGAGGGAAAAAGAAAATGTAAAAGTATGGAAAGATAAAATGTTTGAGGGAAAAGTACACAGTAAATCACTCTAATTTAATTTATAGAAAAATAGCACATTTATCACAATTAAATGTTTTAATTTGAAAATGTAAACATATCCTTCTAGAGTGCAATTGTATTACAGTCCCTTTCTTAATGGAGAAATGAAGAATACTACTTACTCTTCAATTGCGCCCCTTTCTCATTTTTCCTGGATATATATTCTGGTTCCCGGTTTTGTTGATTATGAGCCAATAGGGCTGTTAGCAAAAGTGAACATGTTTTGCTGATTAAATTTTTTGCTCACTGGAATTTTATTTATTTATATACTGTTTATTTGTTTAAAGGATTGAACTATATTAATAGAAAGAGTTTCATTACCTAGAACAGGTACTGACAAACTTTTTCTGAAAAGGACCATCTTTGTGGGTCACCCATATAGTCTCTACTCTCATACAACCCTCACATTTAGCGTGAGAGCAGTGCAGACAGTATGTAAACAAATAAAACGTGATATTCCAAAAAATCTGGCAATCTGGTTTGGGCCAAGAGCCATAGTTTACCATCACCTGCTCTAGACAATTTACTTGTGGACATCTCTGTGGAAACCCTAGCGCTTCCCAGGGCACCTTTTGAAAATTATTCAGAGGTTTTTTTTTGTAAGAACTACTTATTATTACTTTTTCAGTAACTGATACTTTTTTAGGCACTGGAGATACAACAATTACCAAAATGGACAAAATTTTCTTTTTTCATAATGTTTGTATTGTTGTTGTGAAGACAGACCATAAGTATATTAAGTAAGTAAATAACACAGTAAGTTATACGATGGTTAGTGCAATAGAGATCATTAAGAATAGGGCAAGGGAAATGGAGGAGGATGCAATTTTGATATTGGGAAAACTAGATAATCACGTGGGAGAAAAGTAGGTTCCTACATTTTATACCTTAATACAAAATAAATTCTGAACAGATGTTTTACTTAAGTGTAGGAAATAAATTCAAAACATAGAAGAAAAAGTTTTGGTGAATACATTAAGATAGCAGGTAGAGAAAGATTTTCTACATATGACATGAAAGACATCTAAACAATAATAGATATATTCAATTGCATGAAGATTTATAAACTTTCATAGAATAGAGAAAAGCTAGACAGCTGGTAAAAATTACTTGCAAAAAGTAATCCAAAAAGGATTGATATATTTAACTTTTCAATTCAATGACAGATATAAACACCTCCATTTGAAATGGGTAAAGGTCTTTTTTTTTGTTTTTTAATATATTTTTATTGATTTCAGAGAGGGAGAGAGAGATAGAAACATCAATGATGAGAGAAAATCATTGATTGGCTGCCTCTTGCACACCTCCCGCTGGGAACCAAGCCTGCAACCCAGGCATGTGCCCTGACCAGGAATTGAACCAATGACCTCCTGGCTCATAGCTCGACACTCAACCACTGAGCCACACCATAGGGCAAGGTAGTTTTTAAACAATGAAATATAAACATGAAAAATATAAACAAAAGTATCTCAAAGAAATGTGCATTGGAACAAGTATATTTACTAATATTGAAAATATCAAGGATGGCTAGGATGGGAAGGAAGGAAATGGAGGAGGATGAATCTTGACGTGGGGAGGCATGTCAATATCAGTAGCTTCACCAGCATTCCTTTGGACACAGACAATGTATCCTATATAATAAAGGCTAATATGCAAATAAACCAAACGGTGCAACAACCGAAAAACCGGTGCTATGACATGTGCTGACCACCAGGGGGCGCGCATGGAACATGGCGGGGGTTGGCCATGGTGGGATGGTGGAGCAGGTGAGCGGAGGCGGGGGCGGGGGCACCAGACCAAGGCGGGGTGCTGATCTTTGCTCCCACACACCACGGTCCCGCCCAGCACTCGCACCCACTGCTGGTGCTGGAGCCGCTGCTCGCACCCGCTGCCAGCGCCTGGCACTGGTCCCAATTGCTCTGTGCCATTAGCAGGTGGGGTGCAAGCAGCAGCTGC
Organism: Eptesicus fuscus; assembly: GCF_027574615.1. NCBI lineage: Eukaryota > Metazoa > Chordata > Mammalia > Chiroptera > Vespertilionidae > Eptesicus > Eptesicus fuscus. Next base: position 12,342,589 of record NC_072480.1, on the reverse strand, counting down.
CGGCCCTGATTGCCCCTGAGGGCTTCTCCACCTCCCCCTCCTCCCGAAGGGAATTAGGGCATCTTATTACCAATGATTGGCAGAACAAGCCACCTTGAGACTGGTCGACAGGGCAGAGACATGAAAGGGGCTGGCCCCACTCCCATGGGAAGCAGTGGAGGTTGTGAAGGGATAGCTCAGCCACAGGAGGTTCCCTCAGCGGTGTGAAGCCTAAGCCCCAGGCCAGGCTCCCAGCCCAGTGTGCCAGAGCTGGGAAGAGGTGTCCATATAGCATCCGGCTGTGAAAAGTGGCAGGGTTCCTGTCCACTCAGGAGAGGCAGAACCTGCTGGAGACAAAGGTCCCCTCTTAAAGGGCCAACACACAAAATTTCATTTATAGTCACTCACCCTTAGCTCCAGCAAACAGTGGGTGGTGCAGACTGAAGTCACCTGAGGAGAGTCTGGAGTTTGTGGCTTTCAGGAAAGATGTGGAAGAGTAACCACCAGGATCCCTGTACTGAGTCATCCTCTGATACCACACAGCCATCTTTCTTGGGTGAAGCAATCCTCTTTGAGTGCCCTTGGTCTGGGAATCTCTCTCAACCCACTCTGTGGATCTTAAGCTCTGCTGAAGAGTCAGCGGCATAAACCGAGGCATAGCCCATCATCTCGATTCTGCCAGAGGCTCTTTCAGTGACTGACCCTTTCCTTTCTTTTATTTTTAAAATTTTTTCTTCATTTTTTGTGTGTTAATCCTCACCAAGGATATTTTTCCCTTTGATTTTTTTGAGAGAATGGAAGGGATAGGGAGAGACACACAGAGAGAAACATCAACGTGAGAGAAACACATTGATTGGTTGCCTCCCACACACACCCAGACCTTGACTGGAATCAAACCCACAACCTTTCATTTTGTGGGCTGATGCTCTAACGGTGAACAGCCAGGGCAGTGACGGAGTCTTTTTGGTGACTAAGCCTAACAGGCAGGCAGCAAGCAGAGGCAGGTGGAGGTGGCTACTGGGCTGCCTTAGGACATTTGCTGGCCCGCCCTGGGCCCAGTGCTGGTAAAAGCCAACTTTGGAGCACAGCTTAGTCCTTCCCATGATAGCCAAGCCTAGCAGAGGGGAGCCCCTCATGTGCTTGTAGCTTCAGATTGCTAAGGGGCAGACATACACAGTGTCTGACATTGGCTTACATCAGAGTCCTTCATAAGATGCCCAGAACCAACACACCAAATGGCCAGGTTCAAACAACATTGAAGCAGGATCCAACAAGCTTTCCACACAGCATATACAAAAGGAGATTGCAGCAGGCACTGAACTCTGTTAAGGCAAACTCCACTTTTATCTTTTTATTCCTTTCTTTCTTTTTTGTTTCTTTTATCTTTTATATTTCTTTTTATCCTTTGTCTTTTTGTTATTCTTTCTTTTTTTGTTATTAATTTTTTTATTTAATAAATCTTTATTGTTCAGATTATTACAATTGTTTCTCCTTTTTCCCCCCATATCTCCCCTCCACCCAGTTCCCACCCCCCTCTGCCCTTATCTCCCCCCCTCTGCTGTCCTTATCCATAGGTGTATGATTTTTGTCCAGTCTCTTCCCATACCCCCCACACAGACACCCCTTCAACCCTGAGAATTATCAATCCATTCCCATTCTATGCCTCTGATTCTATTATGTTCACCAGTTTATTCTGTTCCTCAGATTTTTAATTCACTTGACTTTTAGATTCACTTGTTGATAGATATGTATTTGTTGTTCATAATTTTTATCTTTACTTTTTTCCTCTCTTTAAAGAATACCTTTCAGCATTTCATATAATACTGGTTTGGTGGTGATGAACTCCTTTAGCTTTTTCTTATCTGTGAAGTTCTTTATCTGCCCTTCAATTCTGAATGATAACTTTGCTGGGTAGAGTAGTCTTGGTTGTAGGTTCTTGCTATTCATCACTTTGAATATTTCTTGCCACTCCCTTCTGGCATGCATACTTTCTGTTGAGAAATCAGCTGACAATCGTATGGGTGCTCCCTTGTAGTTAACTAACTGTTTTTCTCTTGCTGCTTGCAAGATTCTCTCTTTGTCTTTTGCCCTTGGCATTTTAATTATGGTGTGTCTTGGTGTGGTCCTCTTTGGATTCCTTTTGTTTGGGGTTCTGTGTGCTTCCTGGACTTGTAAGTCTATTTCTTTCACCAGGTGGGGGAAGTTTTCGGTCATTATTTCTTCAAATAGGTTTTCAGTGTCTTGCTCTCTCTCTTCTTCTGGCACCCCCATAATTCTGATGTTGGTACTCTTGAAGTTGTCCCAAAGGCTTCTTACACTATCTTCAACTTTCTGAATTCTCTTCTCTTCTTGCTTCTCTGGAGGAGTGTCTTTTGCCTCTTTGTATTCCAAATCTTTGAGTTGATTCTTGCGTTCCTCTAGTCTGCTGTTGGGTCTCTGTATAATATTTTTTATTTCAGTCAGTGTATGTTTAATTTCTAGTTGGTCCTTTTTCATATCCTCGAGGGTCTCATTAAATTTATCGGTCTTTTCCATGAATTTCTTGAAAAACCTTATAACCGTGGTTTTGAACTCTATGTCCATTCGTTTGTTCTCCTCCATTTCTTTCATTTGGGATCTGTTTCCTTGCCTCCTCATTTTCGCTGCTTCCCTGAGTTGGTAGGGTAGCTTTGTGTAGTAGGTGTCCTATTGGTTCAACAGGTCAGCCTCCCAGTTACCTGAGGTGGACACTCTTGGTGTACCCCTTTGTGGACCGTGTGTACAGCCTTGTTGTAGTTAAGTTTTGATTGTTGTTGGTGTCACTGGGAGGAATTGACCTCCAGGCCAATTGGCTGTGAGGACCCGCTGTGTCTATAATGGAAGAATTGCTGTGGTGGAGACACGTTTATGGGGCAGGACTTGTTCCAGTAGGGCTTTGGTGCTCACTGAGTCTGCCTCTTGAATGTGTCCCTTATGAGAGTGGTTGAAATCTGGTGTCATCTCACACCAACCACTAGATACGCTAGTTTCTAGATCTCCAATGGGGTGCAGGTCAGCTATTGTCTGAGGCCACCCAGCAGGAGCTACAGCAAGAACTACAGTTTTCTCCTCTTTGCTTGGGCGGTTTTGGAGCAGTCTGACTGGAACTGCAGTTTATTTGGTTAAGCTTACACAGAACAGGCCATTTATATGAAAAAGCCGCTGTGTGGAGCCTGGGCGGGTTTTTAGAATGTGCTGGGCTGGGTCTAAGGGCGGGGCAGGGTCTCAGGGTGTCACTAGGTTAGGGCGTGGCAGACAGCGATGGCTGCCGTCAGCCTTCTCTGCCTTTCCGCGTTTCCAAGTCCCTGCGTCCCATGCTCCAGCGCAGTAAACAATGATTGCTGGGCGCACCTCTGCAAAAAAGTCACTCTCACTTTCTGACCCGATGGCCGTGAGTCCAGCTTCTCCCCATTGAGTTTCGCCTGTTGCCAGACAGGCCAGTCTCAGTGCAATAGGGAGGTTTTGTTTTCCTCCCGAACGAGAAAGCTAGCCGCGCATTTGGTGCCCGCCCTCTCCACGCGCCGCGAGTATGGCATTCATGTATTCAGCTGCCCGCCCTCTCTGCGCTCACCTCCGCACCTCCACAGCTCCTGAAGCTCTTTTATTCTAGTTGTAGAACATCCATTCAGCCAGCTTTCTGGTGGTTCTGGACGATGTCCGCTCTGTTTTCCAGTTGGAGTTTTAAAATTGTTGTGGTAGGCAACAATTAGGTGTTTACCTTATGCTGCCATCTTGGTTTCTCCTCTCTTTTTTCTTTGCTTATTCTTTTGTTTTTTTCTTCCATCTTTTCATATTTTTTCTTTTCCTTATTTCTTTTCTTATTTTTTCTTCTTTCTCTCCTTTTCTTATTCTTTTATATTGTATTGTTTTGTTTTGTTTTCTCAGCACCTGTAGAGCAGCTTGCACACTGTGGTCAGGGTTAAGCCTCACAGTCAGACAACCTGAGAGTCAATCCTACCCTTGAAAGGGCCAATAGCAATCAAGAATCAATGACAACAGGAGGGCCTACATAACTCACATAAAGAACATTCCTGGAGCACCCAGCTCAGGTGACCAAGAAGACTGTACCACTGAGTCCCAAAGGACACCTACTACCAAATACGGAGTTCAAGAAAATAATTATAAGGATGCTCAAGGAACTTAGTGAGAACTTCAACAGCATTAAAAAAGACATAGAAACCATAAAAAACAAGCAGAAATGAAGGATACACTAACTGAAATGAAGAATACTTTATAGGGAACCAACAGTAGAGTGGATGAACCTGATGATAAAATCAGCAATTTGAATATAAAAAAACAAAACAACAAATTTAAAAAATCCAAACACATGAAGATAGTGTAAGGAGCCTCTGGAACAACTTTAACCATACTAACATTCGCATAATAGGGGAAAAAGAGAGCAAGAAATTGAAAACCTACTTGAAAAAAATAATAACACTAAACTTACTTACCTGGTGAAGGAAATAGACATAGAAACTCAGGAAGTGCAGAGCATTTTAAATAAGATGAACCCAAAATAACCCATACCAAGACACATCATAATTAAAATGCAAAAGGTTAAAGACAAAGTGAATCTTAAAAGGAATAAGAGAAAAGCAGTTAATTACCTATAAGGCAGCTCTCATAAGACTGTCAGATGACTTCTCAACAGAAAATTTGCATGCCAGGGAGTGGTAAGAAATATTCAAAGTGATGAAAAGCAAGGACCTACAACTACTAATAAGATTACCCAGCAAAGCTATAATTTAGAATAGTTCAGATGAAGAGCTTCCCAAACAAGAAAAAGCTATAGAAATTCACCACCACCAAACCAGTATTACATGAAATGTTAATGGATCTTCTTTAAGAAGAAGTAAAAAAATGAAAAATATAAACATTGAAATGGCAATAAATACATATCTATCAACAATTGAGTCTAAAAATAAAAATAAATGAACAACAAGAATAGAAACAAACAAAGAGCTACAGAAAACATTTTGACAGTTGCCAAATGGGAGAGAGAGGTGGAGGGATGGGTGAAAAAGATGAAGGGATTTAGAAGTACAAATTGGAAGTTACAGGACATCAGCGTAATGGTGGCATGACAGATCCTTGGCCTCTCCCCCTGGATTTTCCAAGACACATCATAATTAAATGTTATTTAACAAGTTAACCAACTATAACCCAACAAAGATTTCCCTACTTAGTATAGAGGCATGCCTGAGAGACCCGCACCTTGAGGCATCTAAAGGTGGGAAACCAGGAATAAACAAGGAGGCAAGAAGGGAGGGAAGCTCAGCCACTGACATAGCCTTGAAGCCAGCAGCTTGTGGCTTGGCCAAGAGAGGGGAAGAAGCCGGCAGTAGCAGCTGTTTCCTTCGGCCAGGAGGAGCAAAGAGTCCAGCAGGGAGAGCAGAGAAAACAGTAACTGAGCCAGCAGAGATGCCTGACATAGCACAGGGGTCTGCAGGTGGCTATCCACTATTGAGAGGTGATATTGCAGACAAAGGAACAGAACCGCAGAACCCTGCCACCCCTTGGACTCCCCAAACTCACATCCCGTTGTCATTGGTGTTGAGGCAAGGAGCACGTTATTTGTAAACCAAGAACTATTGCAGTAGAACCCCTGTTTCCCTCAGTGATTGATCCCCAGGTGAGGCACTTAGGGGAGGGGGAGGAGGAGGCCCACAGAAGTCCAGGGTCGCCATTATGGTGAGGGCAAAATACCCCTACCTCCAAGCAGCTTGGCCATACTGTCTTTGGAAGCCATGGAGATCAATTCTGGGAGATCACAGAGGTAAAAATCGTATGTGTTCTTATGTTCATAGCAGCACAATTCACCATAGCTAAGATTTGGAAACAGCCTAAGTGCCCATCAGCAGATGAGTGGATTAAAAAACTGTGGTACATCTACACAATGGAATACTATGCTGCGGTAAAAAGAAGGAAGTCTTACCATTTGCAGCAGCATGGATGGGACTGTAGAGCATTATGCTAAGAGAAATAAGCCAGCCAGAGAAAGATAAATATCACATGATCTCACTCATTTATGGAATATAATGAACAACATAAACTGATGAACAAAAACAGATCCAGAGACAGAGAAGCATTTATCAGACTGTCAAACCTCAGAAGGAAGGTATGGGAGGGTGGGGGTAAGGGAGAGAGATCAACCAAAGGTCTTGTATGCATGCATATAAGTCTAACCAATGGACACAGACAGCAGGGGGATGAGGGCATGAGTGTGTGGGGGGTTAGGGGGGTAATAAGGAGCTAAGGACACATATGTAATACCTTAACCCAGTGGTGGGCAAACTGCAGCTCACGAGCCACATGCGGCTCTTTGGCCCCTTGAGTGTGGCTCTTCCACAAAATACCACGTTTTTAGCAAAGACCAGCTTAGGAGTACCCTAATTAAGTTAATAAAAATGTACCTACCTATATAGTTTAAGTTTAAAAAATTTGGCTCTCAAAAGAAATTTAATCGTTGTACTGTTGATATTTGACTCTGTTACCAATGAGTTTGCCGACCACTGCCTTAATCAATAAAAAATTTTAAAAAATCTATGTGTCAGCTGGATAATAATAGAAAGATCTCTTCAGAGAAAGCTGCTAGAGAAGGGAAAATAATACTAGTACACACATACATGCATGCATGCATGCATACATACATACATACATACATACATGTCTATACAAAGGAGACCAACAAATACTATGAATAACTACAGTAATGAAGAAGCTCAGAAAGAAAACAAAAAATCCCTAGAAAGCAAACTGGAACACATGGAAATATGTGATATAAATGACAGAGATTTCACGATTGCAGTTCTGAAAAAAAATCAGTGATATGCAAGAAAATACAGAGAGGCAATTAAATGTACTCAGAAAACAAATTAATGATCAAAACAAGTACTTTACCAAGGAGATGGAAACTAAAAAAGAACAAATCAGCCTGACTGGCCTGGCTCAATGGTTGAACATCAACCCATGAACCAAGAGGTCACCAGTTTGATTCCCGGTCAGGGCACATGTCTAGGTTGTGGGCTCTACCCCCAGTAGGGGGTGTGCAGGAGGCAGCTGATTAATGATGTGTCTCTCTCATCAATGTTTCTCTCTCTCTATCCCTCTCCCTTCCTCTCTCTCTAAAAATCAATAAAAACATATTTGAAAAAAGCACCAGTCAGCAATCCTAGAAATGAAGCATGCCTAAGGAGATTAGGAGTGAGCTACTGAGCTCAGGAAACAGAGCCAACAAGACGGAGGAAAGAATTAGTGATATCAAAGCTAAGAATCTAGAAATGATGCATAGGGAAGATAGATTTAAGCATAAAAAAAGTGAAAGCACTCTATGAGAACTATCTTACTCCATCAGAAAAAGTAATAGTAGAATAATAGGTATACCAGAAGAAGAACAGAGGAAGAAGGGAGTAGAGAGCCTATTCAAACTAATGATGAATGAGAACTTCCCAAACCTGCGGAAAGAACTAGATTCTCAAATCCAAGAAACAACAGAATTCCTAGTTACCTCAAACCAAAGAGGCCCTCTCCAAGGCACATTGTATTAAAATTGTCAAAAATTAACGACAAAGAAAATATTATCAAAGCAGCCAGGGAAAAGAAGGAAGTCATCTACAAAGGAAAACCCATCAGAATATCATCCAACTTTTTAGCAGAAGCTCTACAAACCAGAAGAGAGTGGAACCAAATAGTCAAATATCTGAGAGAAATTACAGCCACAAACAATATATGTAGCAAAACTATACTTTAAATATGAAGGAGAAATAAAGATTTTCCCCAGACATATAGAAGTTGAGGAATTTTATCACCAGAAAACCTCCGTTTCAGGAAAAAATACTCAAGGGAATTATTCTACCTAAAACAAAGAATATAAGGATACAACACTATGCATAAGATCAACAAAAAACTTACAGCATAAACAGGGATAACCTGTGACAACAAAAGCATAAAAGGGGAGGAGGCAAAGGTGTGAAGTGGCAGAAGAAGTTGAAGATCAGATGCTCTCAAAAGAAAAAAACAAACTACTATATATATGCAACTTTATTTTTATAAACAAATGGTAACCACACATAAAAATCCCCAAACGAAGACACATCGCTTAAGAAAAGAGGAAACGGAGTAAAGAATTATGAAATACCACCAAACAGGAACATAAAGCAAAAGAACCAATGGAGGTACAGAGCTACCAGAAAACAAAAGATAAAATGGCTATAAGAAATCCTCATACATCAATAAGTACCCTAAATGTAAATGGTCTGGATTCACCAATAAAGAGGCACAGAGTAGCAGAGTGAATTAAAAAACAGAACAAGAATAACCCATATGCTGTCTTCAAGAGATATATCTAAGCTGCAAAGACAAAGGTAGATTCAAAGTAAAAGAGTGGAAAATTATTCTCCAAGCAAATAACATCTACAGAAAAACAGGTGCAGCCATACTTATGTCTGACAAATAGATTTAAAGATAACCACGCTAACAAGAGACAAAGATGGACATTTCATAATGATAAAGGGGACACTATATCAAGAAACATAACACTTATTAATATACTAGAGGCCCAGTGCATGAAATTCGTGCACGGGGAGGTGGGGGGTGTCCCTCAGCCCAGGCTGCACCCTCTCCAATCTGGGACTCCTCGAGGGATGTCCAACTGCCCGTTTAGGCCCGATCCCAATAGGATAGGGCCTAAACGGGCAGTAGGACATCAATCTCACAATCTAGGACTGCTGGCTCCCAACTGCTTGCCTGCCTGCCTTCCTGATTGCCCCTAACCGCTTCTGCTGCCAGCCTGATCACCCCCTAACCACTCCCATGCCAGCCTGATTAATGTCTAACTGCTCCCTGCTAGCCTGTTGGCCCCCAGCTTCCCTCCTCTGCCGACCTGGTCACCCCTAAATGCCCTCCCCTGCAGGCTTGATTGCCCCCAACTGCCCTCCCTTGCAGGCCTGGTCCTTCTCAACTGCCCTCCCTTGCAGGCCTGGTTCCTCCCATCTTCCCTCCCCTGCTGGCCATCTTGTGTCCACATGGGGACAGGATCTTTGACCACATGGGGGCAGCCATCTTGTGTGATGGTCAATCTGCATATTACTCTTTTATTAGATAGGATATGCACCCAACCAGGGAGCACTGAAATATATAAAGTAACTACTCACAGAACTAAAGGGAGAAACAGATAAAGCACAATCATAGTTAGAGACCTTAATAGTCCATTGACAACTCAAGATAGATCATTCAAACAGGAAATCAATAAAGAAATGCCAGCCTTAAATGACAAATTAGTCCAAATGGATATGTGACACTTACAGAACCTTTCATCCCAGAACATCCGATTATACATTCTTCTCCAGTGCACATGGAACATTCTCAAGGTAAGAGCATATGTTGTGTCACAAAACTAGCATCAACAAATTCAAGAATGTTGAAATTATTCCAAGCATATTCTCTGACCATGATGCCTTGAAATTAGAAGTCAACTGCCAAAAGGAAGTAAAGAAATCCACAAATACATGGAGATTAAAAAAATATACTACTAAAAATGACTGGGTCAAAGAAGAAATAAAATATGTGATCAAAAGATATATAGAGACTAATGAAAATGACAACACAACATATCAAAACTTCTGGAATGCAGTGAAAGCAGTGGTAAGAGGGAAGTTTATATCATTACAGGCCTATCTCAAGAAACAAGAGAAATCCGAAGTAAACAATCTAACATCACATCTTAAAGAACTAGAAAAAGAACAAAGCAACCCAAAGTCAGCATTAAAAAAAAGAAATAATAAAATTTAGAGCATAATTGAATAAAATATAGAACAGAAAGACTATACAAAAATGTAATATGACAAAGAATATAAATTTGAAAAAATTAATAAAAGTGACAAACCCCTGGATAGACTAACTAAGAAAAAAATGGAAAGACCATATAAGCAAAACCAGAAATGAGATAGAAGAAGTCACCACATACATCACAGATATACAAAGGATCATACTAGTGTACTAGGAAGGACTATATACCACCAAATCAATAACCTAGAAGAAATAGATTAAGTTCCTAGAAATATATAACCTCCCTAGACTAAATCATGAAAAACTGGAAAATCTAAATAGACTGATTAGCAGTGAGGACATTGAAACAGCCATTAAAAACCTCCCAATAATTAAAAGCCCAGGACCAGACGGCTTCACTAGTGAATTCTAACAAAGATTCAAAGATTTAAAACCTATCCTTATCAAACGCTTCCAAAAAATTGAAGAAGAGGCAATACTTCCTAACACATTTTATTTGGCCAATATAACCCTGATCCCAAACCTGGCAAGGGTAACACACACAAAAAAGAAAACTACTGACCAATCTTACCTAATAATAGAGAAACATGTAAATTGACTGTACCTCCACTACGCCCACAGCCAATCAGAGTGAGTATGCAAATTAACCCAACAGATATGATGGTTAATTTGCATACATATCTGGGTCCCGGGAACCTCCTCAGCACCCAGGTCACTCCCAGCCAGCCATTGGAGGGGCGGGGGCAGGGGGAGGTCCTTCCCAAGCCTAAAGCCTGAGGCGGAGGCTTTAGGCTTGGGCAGGGGCCGAGCCTGTGATCAGAGGGAAAGGGAAAAAAATCAATGGAAACATATCCTCAGATGAGGATAAAAAGAAAAATAAAGAAAGAAATGCCATATCCTATGAAAGACACATTTTGAAAATGCCTAAAGAAAGTTGTCATTTTTCCATAGTGAAGGGACTGGAGTCCATGATGAAAACACCTTGGTGGGTGCGGTGACTGGCAGTGGCTGCAGCAGCGGGGTGATGGGGCTGGTGCCTTCTCCTAATCAGCCTGGTCGCATCCCACAAAGGGAGGCCAGACTGTGGCTTAGGCCCGCTCCCACCAACAGGGAGCAGGCCTAAGCCAACAGTAGAATATCCCCTGAGGGCTCGCTATGAGAGGGGGCAGGCTGGGCTGGGGACCCCTCCCCAGTGCACGAATTTTGTGCAGCAGGCCCCTAGTATCTCTGATAAATACAGATGCAAAGATCCTAAACAAAATACTAGCAAATTGAATATATTAAAAAAATAATACATCATGATTAAGTGTGGTTCATTCCAGGGGCATAAGGGTGGTTCAACATATGCAAATAAGTTTATGTAATATACCACATTAACAAAAGAAAACATAAAAATCATGTGATCTCATCAATAGGTGCAGAAAAAGCATTTGATAAGATACAACATCTACTTATGATTAAAACACTCAATAAAATAGGAATAGAAGGAAAGTACCTCAACATAATAAAGGCCATCTATGATAAACCCTCAGCTAATGTCATATTCAATGGTGAAAAACTGAAAAATTTTCCTCTAAGATCAGGAACAAGATAAGGATGTCCAGTCTCACCACTCTTATTCAATACTAGGTGTCCAGTGCACTAATTCGTGCACCTTGAAAGGAACTGTGGCCTGCAAGGCTGTGGTGGGCACAGGGCAGGTCTTGGTCCATCCTTCGTGCCCCCACCTGGCCTCTCCCACTGTGGCCCTTGGTCCCCTGTCTGCCTGCAGCACCGCTCCCACCAGAGTGATTGGGGCTAGTGCTAGCAGCAGGTGCGAATGGCCGCTGCTCTTCCGATCACCCCTCATGAGCAGGGGGAAGTATAGAAGCCCTCAGGGTGATCAGGGCCAGCAGCTGCCGCTCGCACCCACTGATGGCACCGAGCTATCAGGACAGGTGCCGGGCGCCGGCAGCAGGTGCCAGCGGGGCTGGTGCCAGCAGCAGGTGTGAGCACCGGGCAGGACTGCAGCACATGGGAACAAAGAATTTTCAGTAATCACCAGAGGCTTGCCCCATGACAGCAACTGGCACCCTGTCCTGCCTTGGTCTGGCGCCCCTGCTCACCTACTCCACCATCTGCCTTGGCCAACACCTGCCATGTTTCTGCATGCGCCCCCTGGTGGTCAGCACACATCATAGCAACCGGTTGTTTGGTTGTTCCGTTGTTCAGTCTATTTGCATATTAGGGTTTTATATATATATAGATAGATAGTGCTGGAAGTCTTAGCCAGAGCAATAAGGCAAGAGAAAGAAATAAAAGGCATCCAAATAGGAAAGGAAGAAGTCAAGCTGTCACTTTTTGCAGACAACATGATTCTGTATATAGAATACCCTAAAGACGCCACCAAAAAAACTATTAGAAATGAATACAGTCAAGTTGAAGGTACAAAATCAATGTGCCAAAATCCATTGCCTCCCTATATACTAACAACAACACTTCAGAAAAAGAAATGTACAAAAACAATTTCTTTTACAATTGCAAGAATAAAATACCTAGGAATAAACTTAAAAAAGAATGTGAAAGACTTATATACTGAAAACTACAAAATGTTACTAAAAGAGATTGAAAAAGACACAACAAAAAGGAAAAATATTCTGTGTTCATGGATTGGAAGCATAAACATAGTTAAAATGGCCATATTACCCAAAGCAATACACAGATATAATGCAATCTCCGTATAAAAACTCCAATATCATTTTTAAAGAAATTGAATGAGAAATCATCAGATTTGTATGGAACCACAAAAGACCCTGAATAGCCAAGGCAATCCTGAGAAAAAAGAACAAAGGTGGAGATATCATGCTACCTTACTTCAAGTTATAATACAGACCTACAATAATCAAAATGGCATCATATTGGCCATTTTGAAACAGACACACAGATTGGTGGAACAGAATTGAGAGCCCAGATATAAATCCACATGTATATGGGCAGATGATTTTCAACAAAGGAGCCACAAACATATAATGGAGTAAAGATAGTCTCTTTACTGGGAAAACTGGAAAGCCACATGCAAAAGAATAGAACTGGATTACATTTGTTCTCATGTACAAAAATTAATTTAAAATGGATCAAAGACCTAAATATAAAACCTGAAACAATAAACTACACAGAAGAAAACATAGGTACCAAATTTATGGATCTTGGTCATAGAGAACATTTTATAAACTTGATCCCAAAGGCAAGGGAAGCGAAGGCAAAAATAAATGAATGGGACTATATAAAACTAAAGAAACTAAAGACTATATCAAGCTAAAGAAACCAACAACAAAAACAAAGAAGCAGCCGACCAAATGGGAGATGATGATTGCAAGCAATAGCTTCGAGAAAGGTTTAATATCCAAAATATGTAAATAACTCATAAAACTCAACATCAAACAAACAATCCAATATAAAAAAAATGGGCAGAGGACTTGAACAGACACCTTTCCCAAGAAGACATTCAAACAACCAATAGATACATGAAAAGATGTTTACCCTCACTAGCAATTAGGGAAATGCCAATCAAAACTACAATGAGATACCACCTCACACCTGTTAGAATGGTTATTATCAAGACAAGTCATAACAAGTGTAGGAGAGGTTTTAGAGAAAAGGGAACCCTCAATTCACTGCTAGTGAGAATATAGACTGGTACAACCACTATGGAAAACAGTCTGGTGATTCCTCAATAAATTAAGAATAGAGCTACCATATGACTCAGTGATCCCTCTCCTGAATATATACCCCCAAAACTCGAAAACATGTATTCGCAAAGATATATGTACCCCTATGTTCATTGCAGCATTATTCACAGTGGTCAAGACATGGAAACCTGTGAAAGTGGATTGGATAAAGAAGATGTGGTACATATACACCAGGCGTCATCAAACTACGGCCCGTGGGCCACGTGCGGGTGTTTTTGCTGTTTTGTTTTTTTACTTCAAAATAAGATATGTGCAGTGTGCATAGGAATTTGTTCATAGTTTTTTTTAAACTATCGTCCGGCCCTCCAACTGTCTGAGGGACAGTGAACTGGCCCCCTGTTTAAAAAGTTTGAGGACCCCTGAACACAATGGAACACTACTCAGCCATAGGAGAGGAGGAAACATTGCCATTTGAAACAACATCGATGGACCTTGAGAATATCATGCTAAGTGAACTAAGTCAGGCAGAAAAAGCCAAGAACCATATGATCTCATCGTATGTGGGATGTAAAACAAAAGCTCGTGAACACCAACAGCAGTGTGGTGGCTGCCAAAGGGAAGGAGGTGGGGGTGTGGGGGGCAAAGGGAACCTAATATGTGGTGACAGAGATTATTGACTTTGGGTGGGGGGTGCACAGGGCAATATACAGATCTTGTAACAGAGAAACCTGAAACCTATATGATTATATTAACCGATAGTTATCCCAATTTAACTTTAAAAATAACTAACTAACTAACTAAATAAATCATTCCCTCATTTGGGCCTCAGTTTCTCAAGCTGAACTAGAGGTCATGGTAACACTAAGGTTTTGAAAACACAAATTGGTAGTTACAAAATAGTCGTGGGGATGTAAAGTATAGTATAGGGAATAATAATGCAATAACTAAATATGGTGTCAGGTATGAGATTTAACCGGGTGATCACTTAGTAAGTTATAGAATGTTTAATCATTGGGTGTACATATGAAACTAACATAATATTGTATGTCAACTGTAATTGAAAAACAAAAAATTACTTAAAAGAAACAAATACCAAAACTTCAGTGCAGCAAGCCAGTTTGACGTACATGTATTCCATGCCACTTCCTCTTTGGTCTCACGGCATGCACACAACTCCACTCCATGCAACTCCACTATCCATTTTGTGGATTATCCAGTAAAAATGACTAAGACTTGTTGAATATTGACAATGAGTCAGACTCTAAATATATTATATGATTGACTCTTTTAATCCTCATAACTACTCCATGTATTATCTCCATTTTGCAGATGAGAAAGCTGAGGAACCATGAAAGGTCATACAACTAAACTCAAGTAGTCTGGCCCCAAAGCCCACATTTTTGACTGATCTGCTCTGCTCCTCTCCAATCTCATCTTTCCTTCTAATACAGTGGTTCTCAACCTTTTTAATGCCGCGACCCTTTAATACAGTTCCTCATGTTGTGGTGACCCCCAACCATAAAATTATTTTCGTTGCTACTTCATAACTGTAATGAATCGTAATTTAAATATCTGTGTTTCCGATGGTCTTAGGCTCTACAGCAGTGGTTCTCAACCTGTGGGTCCCGACCCACAGGTTGAGAACCACTAGCAGGATCGCCTAAGACCATCGGAAAACACAGATATTTAAATTACGATTCATTACAGTAGCAAAATTACAGTTATGAAATAGCAATGAAAATAATGTTATGGTTGGGGTCACCACAACATGAGGAACTGTATTAAAGGGTCGCGGCAAGGTTGAGAACCACTGCTCTAATGTGAATTAATGTAGATTTATCTACAATTAATCTCAATTACTCGACTCATGCCCAAACTCATATACTCAAATAATGTTATAAAGTATTATTGAACCTCAAATAATAGATACAAAATTTGAGCACTTTTTACCTAAAAGTTAGTGTACCTCATTTTATTTTTGAATAGGAGAATGCAGATCCCATACTGAGGAGAGTGGAGTTAGAGAAAAAAGTGATGGTTATTCTTGAGGAATATGTTTTGAGTCTTTAGTTTCATCTCATGAAATATCTTTGTCTCACAGCTGAAAGACAGTCCTCTAGGTTTCGGATGTAGCTTAAATCTCTAGTGACATATAAGGTTGAATGAATCCTTTCTCTCTACTCGTATTTACACTGGAGTTCCTTCCCTCCAGGCAGATTTTTATTTCTGAGTAACACCACCAACAGGGAGTAGCAAGCACAACAATGCTTACTTCATTTCATGTTTTATTGTGTTAAAATTCACAGAAAGAAGCATCCATCAAGTGGACTGCTCTTTACTGAACTATCTTAACAGTTCGGATAGGGCTGAAGAAGTACTTAATAGTGGTTAGACTGAATAGTCTATTTATTCCAAATATCTCTAGTTTCATACAAGGCTCGCCTCAGAAATAAGTTTATGTTTTTATGAAAAATTTTAAATTTACACAACTGGAAATTACTTAAATATATAAAACAAAATTTTCTGGGTATTTATTATGTGTGCCACGTCAGCACAGCCAAGGGTTTGGTGAGCCTTGGGGAGGGCAGTGAAGGATGTAGAAAAGACAAAGAGAATAAGCTGGGTCTAGGTGGATCTCCTGTGCCTGGCTGAGGCCACAGAACAGATCCAGACAGCAAGCTGAGCCTTTATTTTATAGCCAGAGGTAAACAAGGTAGTGGTCACCATAGTTACAATGTTCTTGTGAGTTTCACTTGTTTTGGCAGCACTTGGTGCACCTCCCACAGCCCATTAGCTACCCAGATAGGATCTAGGGAGCTTCATAAGGTCACGCTTAATTATGTTAAGAGGGCTGTGCCCTCTAAGCTGGGACTTGTTTGTGGCTTTGCCAACAGGTCAGTCCAAGGTTTAACCCTATAGCTGCTCCCTACAATTATGTACTATTAAAATGTATTTTTCATTATCTATAAAAATAAAGCAAAACATTATTTTACATAACTGTGTGGTATAAATGAGCCATAATTTATTTAAATAGTTAAATATTTCTGGACATTTGTTTGTTTTTTTTACTGGTAATGATGTATTTTTTATATTGCTGGATTCGATTTGCTAATGACTTTTTAAGATATGTTTTTATTGATTTTTAGAGAGAGGAGAAGGAAGAGGAGAGAGAGATAGAAACATCGACGAGAGAGAACATCTATCGCCTGCCTCCTGTAGGTCCCTACCAGGGACTGGGTTTGCAACCTGGGCACATGCCTTGATTGGGAATTCAACCTGTGTCCTCTCAGTGCGTGGGACGACACTCAACCACTGAGCCACACCAGCTGGGATGATTTACTAAAGTTTTGTTAAGGATTTTTGCATCTATATTCATGAGGGATATTGGTTGGTACTTTTCTTTTCATGCAGTGTCATTACTGGTTTAGATATGAAAGTAATGATAGTCTCCTAAAAGGAGTTGGGAAGTACTCTTTCTTCTTCTCTTATCTGGAAGCGTTTGTTTAGAATTGGTATAAAAAATTTAAAAATTTAGTAGAATTCATCAGTTAAGTCACCTGGAACTGGATTTTGTTGTTGTTGTTGGAAATTTTTAACTTATAAGTTTGATTTCTTTAAGACATGTTATCTTTTAAAATATTCAAGTTATCTGTGTGATTTTTATTGAGTAAATGTTAGTAGTTTGGATTTTCAAGCAATGTCTGCATTTAATCTAAGTTGTTATGTATGGTACCATTTTAACTTCATTAGTGACAAAATGCAATGAAATAGTTTGTGTATCAGTATTCCCCCAGTGCACTGGTTTTATTACATTGTAGTCAGAAAATGTAGCCTGCATTCTTTTTAAATTTTAGAGTACATTGAAGCTTTTGTATTTTATTACAGAATGAATTTCTTTGAATATTCATATAAATTCTTTAAACATTTGTGTTATTTAGAAAGTAGAAACCATATATATAGAGAGAGAACAGATAGTATTTGGCTAGAGACACACAGATCCTATCCTTGTTGCTAACACTTTGTTCCAAAGGGAAATATATCCCTGAGGACCAAGCCAGGCAGAGGACACTCCTCGGTACTTTGGGGCTTCTTCTCTAAACGCCACTAGAAAATCCTAATGAGCTAACTTACGTTGGAATCACAGCTAAAGCCGGACTCTGTTCCCTTCAACCTAGAATGTAGGAATAGATGTAGCCTTGTGTGGTGTGGGTAGTTTAGGGAGGAGAGCCAGAGCCCTAGGGTGAGAGCAGGAAGACCAAAGAATCATCCCAATGCCCTTTGTGCTTTGAATAGCCACATGCCTCCCCCAGAGTTTGAACAGAAAGTTGTGTCCATTGGGAAAGACAGGACCTGCCCTTAATACGGATCCCACCCATGTTCAACATGGCCTTGTTAGTGTCCAACAGGGTCTGCCTTTTATCAATATAAAATAAGTCATAGTTAATATTTTTGGTCATAGTTAATATTTTTGCTTTGAATTCAATTTTGATATCCATATTACGACTTTTAATGTACTGAGATTTAACGTGCATCTTACATATTTGTCCATCTCTATTTTCAAACTGTCACGTTATTTACTTTTGCCTCTTATATACAGAACATAGTACATTTAACTTTAAACTTATCTAAGAGCATTTGTCAATATTAATATGAGATTATGTGCTTGTGTTTGTCATTATTTCTGGTCTATTAGGCTTTAGTTGCTATCATTGTACTTTGTTTTCTGTATTACACACTTTCTTTTTATTTTCCTTTTAAATTTTTCTGTATTTTCCTATTAAGTAATTTGCTTTTATCCTTTCAATTTTTAACAAAACAAAGGTTATAAACCTATATTTAGAAAACAATTGCACCTTTATTTCTCAATTAATATCCAGATTAAAACTGGGCTTGTACCTGGGAAAGATAAAAAATGCAACATGCTTTTACTTCTACCAATTTACAAACCTTAAATCCTAGATTGTGTAAGAAAACTCGCACATTTAAATCCATACTGTTACAAGAATTTTATTTTATTTTTGCTTATAGAATTGTTTGTTTACATGGTCACATGCTGCATTAACAATGATTGTTTAGACTTAGTTCTGCATTTAGATTATTTTATTTAACACATTTTCTCTACAAGGTGTCTTCCTTGTTCCTGGTTCTTCATTTTGATTCATTACTCAGCTGACTTGAGCATTTCTTCCTTCCTTTCTTTCTTCCTTCCTTTCTTTCTTTCTTTCTTTCTTTCTTTCTTTCTTTCTTTCTTTCTTTCTTCCTTCCTTCCTTCCTTCCTTCCTTCCTTCCTTCCTTTTCTCTCTCTCTCTCTCTCTCTCTCTCTCTCTCTCTCTCTCTCTCTCCCTTCCTTCCTTCCTTCCTTCCTTCCTTCCTTCCTTCCTTCCTTCCTTCCTTCCTTTCTTTCTTTCTTTCTTTCTTTCTTTCTTTCTTTCTTTCTTTCTTTCTTTCTTTCTCTTTCTTTCTTCCTTCCTTCCTTTCTTTCTTTCTTTCTTTCTTTCTTTCTTTCTTTCTTTCTTTCTGTGGGGGCAGAACTTTTTAAAAATTATATTTCATTTTTATTGTTGACATTACAGGTGTCCTCCATTTCCCCTCCCCACCCCCATCCAGACCCCGCCCTCCCTTCCTCTGGCCGTCACCATATTGTTGTCTATGTCCATGGACAATGCATATATGTTCTTTGGCTATTCTCTTCACCTTCTTTCATCCTGGCCCCCCACCCACCTCCCCTCTGACATCTGCCAGTCTGTACCATGTATCCATGTGTCTGGTTCTATTTTGTTTGTCCATTTATTTTGTTCATTAGATTCCACTTATAAGTGAGATCATATTGTATTGGTCTTTCTTTAACTGTCTTATTTCACTTAGCATAATAATCTCCACGTCCATCCATGTTGTGGCAAAGGTTAAGAGGTCCTTTTTTACAGCCATGTAGTATTTCATTGTGTAAATGTACCACAACTTTTTTATCCACTCATCTACTGATGGGCACTTGGGCTGTTTCCAGATCTTGGCTATTGTAAACAATGCTGCTATGAACATAAGGGTGCATATATTCTTTCCTATTGGTGTTTTGGGATTCTTAGGATATATTCCCAGAAGTGGGATTGCTGGGTCAAATGGAAGTTCCATTTTTAATTTTTTTTTAGGAAACTCCACAGTGACTGCACCCCTCCAACATTGCAGTAGGGTTCCCTTTTCTCCACATCCTCTCCAGCACTTGTCGTTTGTTGATTTATTGATGGTAGCTATTCTGGCAGGTGTGAGGTGATCTCACGTCATTTTCCTTTGCATCTCTCTGATGATTAGGGACATTGAGCATCTTTTCATATGTCTATTAGCCATCAGTATGTCCTCTTTGGAGAAGTGTCTATTCAGGTCCTTTGCCAATTTTATAATTAGATTGTTTGTCTTCTTGGTGTTGAGTTTCACAAGTTCTTTATATATTTTGGATATTAACCCCTTATCAAATGTATCCTTTGTTCTCTCATATACTTGGTTGCCTTTTCATTTTGTTGATGGTTTCTTTTGCTGTTCAGAAGCTTTTTAGTTTGATGTAGTCCCATTTGTTTATTTTTTTTCCTTTGTTTCCCTTACCTAAGGAGATATATTTGCAAAAATATTGCTATGAGAGATGTCTGAGATTTTGCTATATATGTGTTCTCCTAGGATTTTTATGGTTTTGTGATGAGCACTTCTGGAGTAACTGCTTTTAGAAAAGGTACAAGGATGCTGTGCTTTGAGTTTCGGCATGTTGGAGAATATCTGTCGGTTGTTCCTAAATATAAACAGTGCTTTTTCTGGATGTAGAATTAAGTCACAGTCATTTCCCTGCAAACTCTGCACACATTGTTTGGAGCTGTATTTACACACACACTTGAAAAAATCAATTGTATATTTACTTGGGTTAGTTTTGGGAGACACTGAAAAAGATAGGAGAGGCTAATGCTTCCCAAACCATGCCTTTGTGCCCCAGCGATTCTTTCAGACATGGTTTTGTATGTTCACTTTGTCAGGCAAAGTCAGATTTATTATAACATTTCTTTGCTACCCAGATAACTGGTAGTCTTTGTGAGGTCAGAAGGACCAGTATTAAGAGAATGGCAACCTTAGGGGAGAATTCACATCAGCCTCAGCTCCCTAAACCAGTGAAAGTGTAGGAGAGAGAGATTGGGAGGGAGGAGTTAGTCTGATAACATTAATCCATGGCCAATTTTGGCAATGTCACAGTTCTGTTCAGCATCTACCCTCTCCATTCTCCAGTCTTGGGAGCATGCTATGAGCACTACTTTAGGATCAGTACCGTGTGGAGTGGAATTTGGGTCCCCTGCTAGAGGCTTCAGCAGGGCAAGAAATTGCTTCTCAATGGCTGCCTTGTCTCCAGCCATATGGTAAAATGAAGCATAACTGGAGTCTCCATCAAACAGGCTCCTCCTCCTGTTAACGGAAGGATCCCAGTTGCTAGGGTATTTCTCCTTTGAAGAATAGCTTACTAAAATTCCTTACCTCCAGAATGCACTTGCAACCCCACATGTGACTCTAATTAGCTGTTGTATTAATGGGGGTGTTTTGTTTATGAGATGAGTATTACAAGAGAGGAGTACCATTTACTCCCTACCCATCCCTGGAGTCCCTTATTATACTGCTGTGGAAACAGTTCTGAAAAGTGTGATGACTTGCACAGGATCACACAGCTTGTTAATGGCAGAGCTGGAACGCAGATCTCTTCTACCACTTCCTTCTGTCTCCATGTTATATTTCTTTAGTTGATGACTCCAAGTTTAATGTTACCATAAAGTTGGGATTGGTGCTTTACAGTCAAGAGAAATGTTACTACTGAACATCCAAAGTTTAGTGTTTTACTCATATATATTCCACATTTGAAAGAAAAAAATCATGAAGCAGAAAGGTAAAGATTTTAGTTATTAGTAAAAAGCATTTTGTTATGAAATTTCTGAAGAATTTTTTAAAGAATTGCATTTATAAAGGCTTTTGTTTATTGGTTAAATTCATATTATATGTTAGAATAAATCTGTGATAAACTTGAGAACTCTGGAATTTGATTTTTTAATTCTTTTTGCAGCAGCAAGATTAAGAGAATTATGCACGTAATTGTGTCATCCTTTATATTGAGGTATGTGAGACCCTATAAAATGAGGTAATTAAAAATATATAGCATTTAATATTGATATTTTTAATGAGAAAGGATATGGCAGAAAAAAAACAAAGATGTTTCCTCTGTCAGTATGTTGCTAAATAGTCCTTGTGCCATATTTAATATAATATAATTTATCTTGGAATTTTTGTTTTAGCTGAACATTAAAACAAATGGCATTTGACTAAGTCTAATATTAATATAGTAATATGTTTCTCCTATATGTGAAAGTAAAAATATTGAAACATTCATTTAAAAATTCTATAATTATGTGTTTTATTAAATATTTACTTGTCTAGAATTTATGGAAGCATTCTACTTTAGCTTCTTCTCAATATGATAGTAAGATTTCATACTATAATACAGATTCACACAATATACTTGCTTCCTTTTGAATTTGTAATATTTTAATTTGTGTTACAATTGTAAATAAAAAGTAATTGGAAGACATTTACCTTCATAGATTATACAAATTGTATAATCAATTTGTGGCAAATGTGTTTAAAATATATGAGACTCATTTCAAAATTTATATTTAGATCAAATTTGACAGCTAATAAAGGTCCAAGTGTCTTGAGAATGCTTGTTTACAACCTCCCCAAAAGCCCCACTCTCTGAACTCCTTGCTGCCCCATCATGTGGAACTTGCACCCTGGTGAGGAGTCAGTTGCCTGGGCTGGAGTGTAGAGGGGTCTGGACAGACTCAGGGGGTATCAGTGACTGAGTTTTGTAGCTTTGAGGTAGGGCCATTTCCCCCACTTACCTATAAACCTGACTGGTGCCTCTCTCTCATTGGAGATCCACTATCCCCACTCTCCAAGCTCCAGTGGCTCCATTCTCTTGACTCTTCATGACTCCACCCTACCCAGGTCTGAGCAGAATCTGGGACAGACTGAGTTGTGTGGCTCTAGGGGAGTGGCCACTTCCCCCATCTCTCTCTAGCCCCATCACCCCAACTCCTGGTGGCCATGCTCTACTGAAATCAAGCTCCAGGTAGAAACTGGGACAGACAGAGTTGTGTGGCTCTAGGACGGGGGACATTTATACTTTACATGCCAACCAGGGCAGAGCCCTCCCTTTACACAGCCAAATCTTGGTCTATTGGGGCCTGCCAAACTCTGCTGGCTTCACCCTAATGACTCCCTGTGACCCACCTCACTACAAAGGTCTGTGAGTACCCAGGAGGTAGCAGCTATTCTTGGTGTATTCTGGGACATTAGCTGAATGGTCTCAGAACTTGTATCAATCTGGTGAACACCATTCACCCCCAGGGGCTCTTTCAGTGACTGAGCCTAACAGGCAGGTGGTGGCTGGTAGACCTCAGGGTGCCTAAGGACTTTTACTGACCTTCTCCAGGGCAAGCTTGGTCCTTCCCAAGCCCTGCACAAACTGTGGATTGCTTTGTAGCACCAAACAGGTTACACAGGGCCAGTTACAGACAGACATTGGCCTGCACCAGAGTCCTTACAAGAGACCCCAGAAACAAAACACTCAGTGGCCAGTTTCAGACAAAATTAGAGCAGGATCTAATTATTACCTTCACTAATGACATATTCAAAGAAAAATATCAGCAGGCAGCAGACCCTGCTGAGGTGAATTATGTGTTGTGAGGTCAGCACCTGCACAGCAGCATGTACACTGTTGTCCAGGTTAATCATCATAGTCAGCCAGCCTGAGGATTGACCCCAAGCATGAATAGGCCAATAGCAATCAAAACTCAATTACAACAGGAGGACAAACATAATCCACATAAGGGACATTCCTGGGGCACCCAACTCAGGTAATAAAGGAGACTGCATCACTGGGTCTTGCAGTACACCTATTACATAAAGCCACCTGACCAAGACTGGAAATCATAGCAAATCTACCAAATACATAAAAACAAACACAAAGAGAAAGCCAAAATTAGGGAGACAAAGAAGCATGTCCCAAGTGAAAGAACAAGAGAAATATCCAGAAAAAGAGCTACACAAAATGGAGGCAAGCAATTTATCAGATATATAGTTCAAAGAAATGATTAGATTTACAGTGGTTCTCAACCTTTTTAATGCCGTGACCCTTTAATATAGTTCCTCATGTTGTGGTGCCCCCCAACCATAAAATTATTTTTGTTGCTACTTCATAACTGTAATTTTGCTACTGTAAATGAATCATAGTGTAAATATCTGTGTTTTCCAATGGTCTTAGGTGACCCTGCTAGCAGCTCTCAACCTGTAGAGCCTAAGACCATTGGAAAATACAGATATTTACATTACGATTCATTAACAGTAGCAAAATTACAGTTATGAAGTAGCAATGAAAATAATTTTATGGTTGGGGGTCACCACAACATGAGGAACTGTATTAAAGGGTTGTGGCATTAAAAAGGTTGAGAACCACTGGATTAGAAGGATGCTCAAGGAACTTAGAAGTACAACAACATGAAAAAGGATATTGAAACCATAAAAAAGAACCAGTATAAAATGAAGAATACTCTAGAAGGAATAAACAGTAGATTGGGTAAAAAGGGGATTGAGCCAGCAATTTAAAAGACAAGGTAGCAGAAAGCACAGCAAAAAACAAAAAAGAATTTAAAAAAAATGAGAATGGTTTAAGTGACATTAGGGAAAACATGAAGTGTAACAATATTCGCATCAAGGGGTATCAGAAAGAGAAGAGAGAGAATAAGAGATTGAGAATCTATTTGAAGAAATAATGACTGAAAACTTTCCTAACTAGTGAAGGAAAAAGACACACAATTCCAGGAAGTGCAAAGAGCCACAAACAAGATGGGATCAAAGAGGCTCTTAGCAAGACACATCATAATTAAAATGGCAAAGGTTAAAGAATAAGAATCTTAAAAGCAGCAAGAGAAAAGACAGTTAGTTACCTACAATGATGTTCCCATAAAATTTAAAGCTGGTTTATCAACAGAAACATTCAGGCCAGAAGTGATTGTCGTGAAATATTCAAAGTGATGAAAAAGCAAGTACCTACAACCAAAACTACTTTACCCAGCAAGATTATCATTTAAAATTGAAGGAGAAATAAATAGCTTCCCAGACAGGAAAAAGCTAAAGGAGTTTGTTACCACCAAACCAGTATTACAAGAAATATTAAAGGGTCTTGAAGAAGAAAAGAGGAACATAGTTTAAAAAATAAAATTGTGATAAATATGTACTTATCAATAATCACTTTAAATGGCAATGGTTTAAATACTCTAACAAAAATACATAGGGTAGCTGAATGGATAAGAAAAAAAGACCCATAAATATGCTGCTTACAAGAGACCCACCTCAGAATGAAATATATACACAGACTAAAAGTAAAGGGATATTAAAAGATATTTCATACAAATGGAAATGAAAACAATGCTGGGGTAGTAAAACTTATACTTGAAAAAATATAATTTAAAACCAAAATTAAACCTGGCTGGTGTTTCTGTTGGCCTTTGTACCAGAAGGTCATATGTTTGATTCCTGGTCAAAGGCATGTACCTGGCCCCAGTCAGGGTGTATGTGGGAGGCAACAAATTAATGTGTCTCCCTCTCATATCAATGTTTCTCTCTCTCTCCCTTTCTTCCTCTCTTTTTAAAAATCAGTGGAAAAAATATCCTCAGGTGATGATTAACAACAACAACAATAACAACAACAAACCCACAAAGCTATAGTAAGAGACAAAGTATAATGATAAAAGGAGAAATTCAGCAAGGGGATAGAATGCTTGTAAACATTTGTGCACCCAAGATAGGAGTACCTAAATATATAAAGCAAATTTTGATGGGATCGGCTGCTGAGATTATTGCTTCACTGTGGCAGTCTTCGCATATCATGGGGAGATAGACATGCTGCCTATTCCTCATGGAGATTAAAAATGGCGACAGAGTAAGTGGATGCTAAATGAACACACTCCAAGGACAAAACTGGGATTACAACTAAAATACAGAAAACTTCCTGAAAAATCAACTGAAGGCTCTCTGGAGAGAACCCTGATAACCTAAGACAGAAAGTGGAGACTGCATAAAGACTGGTATGAGGAGCAGAGGCGTGAAAGGACAGGCTGGGCTCCTACCAACAGCAACTGAGGTTCTGGAGTTGCTGTTGTGGTTTTGGCACTGAGAAATCTGGGGTCTCATCCCCAAGCTGGGCCCCCCAGCAGAGAGCACCAGAACTGAGAAGGGTACCCACATAATATCTGGCTGTGAAAAGCAGCAAGGTTGCTGTATGCCAGGGAGAGACAGCAAGAAATGCAGGCACCCTTTTAAAGTGCCAAAGCACAAAATTCCCTGTGCAGCCACTCACCTATTGCTCTGGAAGAGGGAGGGCAGAGTGGACTGGAGCTTTGTGAGAAAAAGCCAGGGTTGGGATCTTAGTGAAGGAAAAAGACACACAATTCCAGGAAGTGCAGAGAGTCCCAAGCAAGAAGAACCCAAGTAAGCCATGCCCAGACACATCATAATTAAAATGCCAAAAATTAAAGACAAAGAGAGAAGCTTAAAGGCAGCAAGAGAAAAGCAAACTATTACCTACAAAGGAGCTCCCATAAGGCTGTCACAGGAATTGTCATCAGAAAATCTACAAGCCAGAATGGAATGGCATGAAATACTCAAGGTAATGGAAAGCAAGGATCTCAAACCAAGATTAATATATCCATCAAGGCTATATCATTCAAAATACACTGTGAAATAAAGAGCTTAACTGAAAAAAAAAATCTAAAGGAGTTCATCACCACCAAGCCAGCATTACAAGAAATGCTAAAAGGACTGCTGTAATGAGAAAAAGAAAAAGAGAGAAACCTGGGAATACAGAATTAAAATGGCAATAAATAAGTACCCATCAATAATAAACTTACATGTAAATGGATTAAGTGCTCTAATCAAAAGGCATAGGGTAGCTGAATAGATAAGAAAACATGACCCCACTATATGCTATCTACAAGAGATCCACCTCAGAACAAAAGATCCACACAGGATGAGAGTGAAAGGATGGAAAAAATTTTTCTATGAAAATGAAAATAAGAAAAAAACTGAGGTTGCAATATTCATATCTGACAAAATAGATTTCAAAATGAAGGCCATCAGAAGAGACAACAAAGGCCACTATATAACACCAAAAGGATAATCTAACAAGATAATATATAACCCTGGTGGAAATATATACACCCAATATAGGAGCACCTAATATATATAAAAAAATTCTAGAGGACTTTAAGGGAGAGATTCACAACAATACAGTCATAGTAGGGGACTTCAACACCCTGCTGACTTCACTGGATAGATCTTCCAGATGAAAACTTAAGCCCTGACCGGTTTGGCTCAGTGGATAGAGCATCGGCCTGTGGACTCGAGGATCCCAGGTTCGATTCCGATCAAGGGCATGTACCTTGGTTGTGGGCACATCCCCAGTAGGGGGTGTGCAAGAGGCAGCTGATCAATGTTTCTCTCTCATCGATGTTTCTAACTCTCTATCCCTCACCCTTCCTCTCTGTAAAAAAATCAATAAAATATATATTTTAAAAAAAAACTTAAGGAAACAGTGACTCTAAAGGACACACAGGATCAGATGGATTTAATGGACATTTATAGAACATTTCACCCCAAAGATGCAAAATATACATTCTTCTCAAGTGCACATAGATCATTCACAAAGATAGACCACATTTTAGGACACAAAACAAGTCTCTACAAGTTTAAGAAAATTGAAATCATATCAAACATCTTCTCAGAACACAGTGTAATGAAATTAGAAGCCAACTACAATAAAAACACCCAAAAACATTCAAACACATGGAGGCCAAATGGCATGTTATTAAACAAAGAATGGGTTTCCAATGAGATCAAGAAAGAAATAAAAAAACTTCCTGGAAACAAATGAAAATGAACACACAACAACCAAAAATCTCTGGGACACAGCCAAAGCAGTCCTGAGAGGGAAGTTCATAGCACTACAGGCATACCTAAAAAAATAAGAAAAACAAGAAAAATCAACAATAAACTATTTAACCCTAAAACTTAAAGGACTAGAAAGAGAACAATAAGAAAAGCCCAAAGTAGAAGGAAGGAAATAATAGACTAGAGCAGAAATAAATAACATAGAGACTAAAACAAACAAACAAACAAACAAACAAAATTAACGAAACCAAGAGCTGGTTCTTTGAAAAGATAAACAAAATTGATGAACCATTAGCCAGACTCATCAAGAATCAAAGAAAGTGGACCCAAATAAATAAAATGAGAAATGAAAGTGGAGAAATAACCACTGACACCAGAGAAATACAAAAGATTGTAAGGAAATACTATGAACAACTATTACTATGAACAACTATATGCCAACAGGCTGGATAATTTGGATGAAATGGACAAATTCCTAGAGAAATACAATCTCCCAAAACTGAATCAGGAAGAATCAGAAAACCTGAATAGGCCAATAACAACAGATGAAATAAAACCAGTAATAAGAAAAAACTCTCAGCAAACAAAAGCCCAGGTCCAGATGGCTTCACAGGTGAGTTTTATCAAACATTTAAAAAAGAACTAACACCTATCCTTCTCAAACTATTTCAAAAAATTTCAAGAGGAAGAAACACTTCCAAGCTCTTTTTATGAGGCCAGTATTATCCTAATTCCAAAACCAGGTAAAGACACTAAAAAGAAAGAGAATTACAGGCTAATATCCCTGATAAACATAGATACTAAAATCCTCAACAAAATATTAACAAATCAAATCAAATATCAAAATCAATTTCAATATGTTAAAAAGATCAGGAACAACCAATATGGTGGCATAGGTAAACACCTGTACTTGCTGCCTCTTACAACCACATCAAAACTCCAACTAAAAGACAAAACAAATATCACCCAGAACCACGGGAAAGCTGGTTGAGTGGAAGTTCTACAACTAGAAGGAAAGAAAACAGCGCATTGAGACTGGCAGGCGGTGCAGAGGGGAGAAAGTGCGGAGGTACGGAGGTGCATGTGAAATGGGCTGGCAACTGAGTACGCTATTGTCTTTTTCAATTGGGAGGGAGATACCAGCTCCCAATTGCTCTGAACTCCAGTTCTGGGTGAGACTCTGGGAACTCAGACTCATACAGGAAGAAATTGGACTGTTTGGCATCGGGCCAGAACACGAGGGCGGCTTTCTCTCAGAGGTGCTCGCAGCAATCATTGTTCCTGCATGGGGCCGCAAGAAACAGAGACACGGGGACCTCTCCGGGGCAGGGCTGACTGGCAGCCATTGCTCTTTGCTCCGCCCTGGTGATTCCCTGAGACCCAGCCCCACCCAATTTACAACCCCACCCAAGCTGTGCTCAGCGGCTTTTGCATATGAATCGCCTGGCCTTTTGCAAACTAAAACATAACAAACTGCAGCTGGGTCAGAGAGCTCCAAAGCTTCCAAAAGAAAGCCTAAACCTCTGCAGCAGCAGCCTGCATTGCTTCACAGATGGGCTTCATCTGGGCACTTCCAAACCCCAAAGAGGAGGAATCTGCAGATCTCTCTGTAGCTCCTGCTGGGTGGCCTCAGGCAGTGGCTGACTTTGCACCTCATTGGAGATACAAGAGCCAGTGTACTCAGTGGTCAGTGTGAGACCATATCAGATTACAACTCTTGACATCCATAAGTGACACACTCAAGGGGCAGACTCAGTGAGCACCAAAGCCCCACTGAAGCAAGTCTTGCTCCATAAGGGTATCTCCAGCACAGCAGTTCTCCCATCGTAGACACAGCTGGTCCTCACAGCCAATTGGCCTGGAGATCAATTCCTCCCATTGATACCAACAGCAATCAAGGCTTAACTACAACAAGACTGTGCACACAGCCCACAAAAAGGTGCACCAAGAGTGTCCACCTCCGGTAATTTGGGAGGCTGAGCCACTGGGCCCTATAGGACACCTAGCACACAAAGCCACTCTATCAACACAGGGAAGTAGCCAAAATGCAGAGACAAAGAAACATGTCACAAATGAAAGAAATGGAGGAAAGCAAACTACTGGATATAGAGTTCAAAACCATGGTTATAAAGTTACTCCAGAATCTTCTAGAAACCTCCGAGAAATTTAGTGAGACCCTCAAGGATATGAAAAAGGACCAATCAGAAATTAAGCATACACTGACTAAAATAAAGAATAATATACAGAGATCCAAAAGTAGACTAGAGAATCCCAAGAATCAAGTCAAAGATTTGAAATATGAAGAAGCAAAAAACATCCAATTGGAAAAACAAAGAAACAAACAAAAAAGAATCCAAAAATATGAAGATAGTGTAAGCAGCCTCTGGGACAACTTCAAGCACCAACATCCGAATTATGGGGGTGCCAGAAGAAGAGAGAGAGCAAGACACTGAAAACCTATTTGAAGAAATAATGACAGAAAACTTTCCCTACCTGGTGAAAGAAATAGACTTACAAGTCCAGAAAGCACAGAGAACCCCAAACAAGAGGAATCCAAAGAGGACCACACCAAGAAACATCATAATTAAAATGCCAAGGGCAAAAGACAAAGAGAATATTAAAAGCAGCAAGAGAAAAACAGTTAGTTACCTACAAGGGAGTACCCATATGACTGTCAGCTGATTTCTCAACAGAAACTCTGCAGGCCAGAAGGGAGTGGCAAGAAATATTCAAAGTGATGAATAGCAAGAACCTATAACCAAGATTACTCTACCCAGCCAAGCTATCATTCAGAATTGAAGGTCAGATAAAGAGCTTCACATATAAGAAAATGCTAAAGGAGTTCATCACCACCAAACCCGGATTATATGAAATGCTGAAGGGTATTCTTTAAGAAGAGGAGGAAGAAGAAAAAGGTAAAGATAAAAATTATGAACAACAAAGTGATAACAAATACATATCTATCAACAAATGAATCTAAAAATCAAGTGAATAAAAAATCTGATGAGCAGAATAAACTGGTGAATATAATAGAATCAGGAGCATAGAAAAGGAGGGGACTGACAATTCTCAGTGGGAAGGGGATGTGGGGGTTGTGGGAAGAGATTGGACAAAAATCTTACACCTATGGACAAGGACAGTGGGAGGGGGGTAAGGGCATGGGGTGGGGTGGGAACTGGGTGGAGGGGAACTATGGGGGAAAAAAAGAGAAACAACTATAATAATCTGAACAATAAAGATTTATTAAAAATAAAAATAAAAAGGTCATATACCATGACCAAGTGGGATTTATTCCAGGGATGTAAGGCTGGTAAAATATTCACAAATCAATAAACATGATACATCACATAAACACATTGAAAGACCAAAATCACCTGATCATATCAATAGACACAGAAAATCATTCGACAACATCAACACCCATTTTTGATAAAAACTCTCAGCAAAGTGGGAATAGAGGGAGCATATCTCAACATGATAAAGGCCATATTTGACAAACCTACAGTGAACATCATACTCAATGGGCAAAGACTAAAATCATTTTATCTAAGAACAGGAACAAGACAGGGATGTCCACCTTTACCACTCTTACTCAACATAGTACTAGAAGTCCTAGCCACAGTGATCAGAGAGGAAGAAGAAATAAAAGGCATCCAAATTGGAAAGGAAGAAGTAAAACTCTCATTATTCACAGATGACATAATATTGTACATAAAAAACTCTAAATACTCCACCAAAAAACTACTACATTTAATAAATGAATTTGGCCATGTAGCAGGATATAAAATCAATGCCCCAAAATTGATGGTTTTTTTATACACCAATAATTAATTCTGAGAAAGAGAAACTAAACAAACAACCCCAATTATTGTTGCTACAAAAAATTAAGATACTTAGGAATAAACTTAACCAAGGAGACAAAACACCTGTATTCAGAAATCTCCAGGATGTTGAAAAGAGATATAGAAGATATAAACAAGTGGAAGAATATACTGTGTTCAGAGATTGGTAGAATCAACATCATTAAAATGTCCATACTTTCCAAGGCAATCTACAGATTCAATGCAATCATTATTAAAATACCAACAGCATATTTCACAGATCTAGAAAAAATTCTCCAAAAAATTAAATGGAACCAAAAAAGACCCTGAATAGATGCAGGAATCTTGAGAAAGAAGAACAAAGTTGGAGGAATCACAATACCAGATTTCAAGTTATACTACAAAGCCACCATAATCAAAACAGCCCGGGACTGGCAGAAGAAATGGCATATTGACCAGTGGAACAGAACAGAGAACCCAGAAACTGACAAAGTCATTATGCTCAATTAATATTTGACAAAGGAGGCAAGAGTATACAATGGAGTCAAGACAGTCTCTTCAATAAATGGTGTTGGGCAAATTGGACAGATACATACAAAAAATGAACTAGACCACCAACTTATGCCATAAACAAGAATAAACTCAAAATGGATAAAAGACTTAAATGTAAGTAATGAAACCACCAATATCATAGAAGAAACCATAGGCAGCAAAAACTCAAGCATTCCTCGCAGCAATATGTTTGCTGATATATCTCCTAGGGCAAAGGAAACTAAAGAGAAAATAAACAAATGGGACTATATCAAAATAAAAAGCTTTTGCACAGCAAAAGAAACCATCAACAAAATGAAAAGAATGCCCACTGTATGGGAGAACATATTTGGCAATGATACATCTGATAAAGGGTTAATACCCAAAATATATAAGGAACTCATACAACTTAACAAAAGGAAAACCTACAATCTGATTAAAAAATGGGCAAAGGACCAAAATAAACACTTCTCCAAAGTGGACATATAGATGGCCAAGGGACATATAAAAGATGCTCAGTCACTGATCATCAGAGAGATGCAAATTAAAGTGACAATGAGGTATCACGTCACACCTGTCAGAATGGCTACCATCAACAAATCAACAAAAGACAAGTGCTGGCGAAGATGTGCAGAAAAGGGAACTCTAGTACACTGCTGGAGGGAATGCAAACTGGTGCAGTCATTATGGAAAACAGTATGGAGTTTCCTTAAAAAATTAAATATGGAACTGCCATTTGACCCAGTGATCCCACTTCTAGGAATATATCCTAAGAAACATGAAACACCAATCAGAAAGAATGTATGCACCCCTATGTTCACAGCCCCACAATTTACAATACCTAAGATCTGGAAACAGCCCAAGTGCCCATCAGTAGATGAGTGGATAAAAAAGCTGTGGTACATTTATACCATGGAATACTATGCAACAGTAAAAAAAAAAAAAGGAATCTCTTACCTTTGAGACAGCTTGGAGGGACCTGGAGACTATCATGCTAAATGAAATAAGTCAGTCAGAGAAAGACAAATATCACATGATCTCACTCATATGTGGGATCTAAGTAACAAAGTAAAATAATGAACGGAGTGGATCCAGAGATATGGAAGCATGGAACAGAGTGCAGAATCTCGGAGGGAAGGTGGGTGGGTGGGAGGTAATCAACCAATAACCTTGTATGCATATATGCATAACCCATGGACACAGACAGTAGGGTGGTGAAGGCCTGGGGTTGGGGTGGGGCTGGGGGTTGTCTGGAGGTGGTCAATGGGGGAAAAAGGAGACATATGTAATACTTTCAACAATAAAAATTCATTTAAAAAAAAAAGCAAATCTTGATAGACACGAAGGGAGGTATTGACAGAAGACAGTTATACTAGGGGATTTTAACACCCCATTGACATCAATTCATAGGTATTCTAGACAAAAAAGTCACTAAGGAACAGTGGCTTTAAACTCTAGATCATATGGAACCAATTGATATCTTCAGAGTATTTCATCCCAAAGGAGCAAAATGTACATTTGTCTCAAATACTCATGAAATGTTTTCTAGGATAGATCACATGTTAGAACATAAAACAAGTCTCAATAAATTTAAGAAGATTGAAATAATATCAAGCATCTTCTGTGATCATAATGGTATGAAACTAGAACTCAATCACAGAAAAAAAAACTGAAAACACACAGAGATGGAGGTTTAATTACATATTACTAAACAATGAATGGGTTAACAATGAGATCAAAGAAGGAATTAAAAGATACCTGGAAACAAATGAAAATGAGAATACAACAACTTAAAGTTGATGGGACACAGTGAAAGCATTACAGGCCGACCTCAAGAAACAAAAAAATATCAAATAAACAGTTTAATTTTACACTTATTTAAAGGAGCCAGTGAAAGCACAACAAATAAATCCCCAAGTAAGTAAAAGAAAGTAAAAAATAAAGATCAGAGCAGAAATAAGCTAAATAAAGTCTAAAAAAATCACCAAAGATCAATAAAATGAAGAGCTGGTTCTTTGCAAAGATAAATAAGATAGACAGGTCTTTAACCAGACTCATTAAGCAAAATAAAAAGGGGGCCAAATAAATGAAATAAAAAATGAAAGATAAGTAGTAATGACAGACACAACAGAAATACAAAGAATTCTAAGAAAATATTATGAACAAGTATATGCCAACAAATTGGACAATCTGGATGAAATGGACAAATTCTTAGAAACATACAATCTTCATCAACACTAAAATAACCAAACAATCACATTTAAAAATGGTCAAAATGTTTTTTTGAATAGACACTTCTCCAAAGAGGACATAGAGATGGCCAAAAGGCATATGAAAAGATGGTCAATGTCACTAATCATCAGAGAAATGCAAATTAAAACCACAATGAAATGTCACCTCACACCTGTCAGAATGGCTATCATCAATAATTCAACAAGCAACGAGTGTTAGCAAAGATGTGGAGAAAAGGGAACCCTCATGTTAGTGGGAATGCAGATTGGTGGAGCCACTGTGGAAAGCAGTATGGAGTCCCCCCAACCCCAACAAATTAAAAATGGAATGGCCTATGACCCAGTGATTCCCCTTCTTGGAATTTATTTTAAAAAACAACACCCCAAAATACCAATTCAAAAGAATATATGTACCCCTATGTTCATTGCAGCATTATTTACAACTAGAGGCCCAGTATACAAAATTCGTGCAGGGGGGGGGGGGGCGGGTCCCTCAGCCCAGCCTGCACCCTCCCCAATCTGGGACCCCTTGAGAGATGTCCAACCACCCATTTAGGCCCACTTGCCTGTCTCTGCCTGATTGCCGCTAACTGCTTCTGCCTGCCAGCCTGATCACTCCCTAACCACTCCCCTGCCAGCTTGATTGACACCTAACTGCTCCCTGGCCGGTCACCCCTAACTGCCCTCCCCTGCAGGCCTTCCCCCCGCCAACTGCCCTCCCCTGCAGGCCTGGATCCCCACCAACTGCCCTCCCCTACAGTCCTGGTATCCCCCAACTGCCCTCCCCTGCTGACCTGGTCTCCCCCAACTGCCCTCCTCTGCCGGCCTGATCACCCACAACTGCCCTCCCCTGCAGGCCTGCCGCCACCAACTGCCCTCCCCTGCAGGCCTGGACCCCCCACAACTGCCCTCCCCTGCTGGCCTGGTCTCCCCCAACTGCCCTCCTCTGCTGGCCTGGTCTCCCCCAACTGCCCTCCTCTGCTGGCCTGGTCCCCCCCAACTGCCCTCCCCTGCTGACCTGGTCTCCCCCAACTGCCCTCCTCCACCGGCCCGGTCACCCCCAACTGCCCTCCCTGCTTGCCTGATTGCCCACAACTGCCCTCTCCTTCAGGCCTGGTCCCCCCAACTGACCTCCCCTGCAGTCCTGGTGTCCCCCAACTGTCCTCCCCTGCTGACCTGGTCCCCCCTAACTGCCCTCTCCTGCAGGCCTGAGTCCCCTCCCAGCTGCCCTCCCTTCCTTGTCTGGTCTCCCCCAACTGCCCTCCTCCGCCGGCCCGGTCACCCCTAACTGCCCTCCCTGCTTGCCTGATCGCCCACAACTGCCCTCTCCTTCAGGCCTGGTCCATCCCAACTGTCCTCCACTGCAGGCCTGGTCCCCCCCAACTGACCTCCCCTGCAGTCCTGGTGTCCCCCAACTGCCCTCCCTTCCTTGTCTGGTCTCTGCCAACTGCCCTCCTCTGCTGGCCTGGTCACCCCTAACTGTCCACAACTGCCCTCCCCTGCAGGCCATCTTGTGGTGGCCATCTTGTGTCCACATGGGGGCAGCCATCTTTGACCACACGGTGGTGGCCATCTTGTGTCTTGGAGTGAAGGTCAATTTGTGTATTACTTTTTTATTAGATAGGATAGTCAAGATTTTGAAGCGTCTCAAGTGTCCATCAGTAGATGAGTGGATAAAAACCTGTGATACATTTACATAATGGGATACTACTCTACTGTAAAAAGGAAAAAAATTTTATCGTTTGCAACAGCATGGATCTGGGAAACATTAATAAGTGAAATAAGCCAGGCAGAGAAAGACAAGTAGCATATAATTTCACTCATATGTGGAATTTAATGAGTAAATTGAGATACAAAGCAAAATAAATACAGACCCATAGATAGAGAACACTCAGACAGCTCTGGTGGGGGAATTAGGAGGTGTTGTATGGATTGAGCAAAAAAGAAAAAAAAAAGTGATAATTCATGGATATGGACAATAGTGTAGTGATAGCAGGGTGGGGGGGTGGAAGTAGAAGAGGGCATGGAGGGGATAAACGTGATGGAAAATTTTACTTTAATTTTTAAAAAGAAACATACAATCTTCAAACACTGAATCAGAAAGATTCAGAAAATCTGAATGAACAGATTACAATTAATGAAATTGAAGAAGTAATTTTTTAAAAAAACCTCCCAACGAGCAAAAGTCCTGGACTGGATGGCTTCACAGGAAAATTTTACCAAACATTCAAAGAAGAACTAACACCTATCCTTCTCAAACTATTCCAAACATTTAAGAGGATGGAAGACTCCCAACCTCATTTTATGAGGCCAGCATCATTCTAATTCCCAAACCAGATAAAGACACTACAAAGAAATAAAATTATGGGCCAGTATCCCTGATGAACATAGATGCTAAAATGTTCAACAAATATTAGCAAATCAGAACCAGCAGTACATTAAAAAGATCATACATGCCTTGTTGGTGTTACTCAGTTGTTGAGCGTCAGTCTATAAACCAGAAGGTCACAGTTCGATTCTCAGTCAGGACATATGCTTGGATTGTGGAGTCGATCCCCAGTAGTGGGCGTGCAGGAGGCAGCTGACCAATGATTCCCTTTCATCACTGATGTTTCTATCTTTCTCTCCTTCTCTCTTCCTTTCTGAAATCAATAAAAAAGCTTTGTGTTTTATTTTTAAAAAGATCATACATTACAATTTATTCTGGGGGATGCAAGGTTGGTACAATGTTGACAAATCAATAATGTGATACATTACATAAACAAAATGAAATATATAAATCACATGATCATATCAATAGATACAGAAAAAGCATTTGATAAAATCCAGCACCCACTTATGATAAAAACTCTCAGCAAAGTGGGAATAGAGGGAGCATACCTCAACGTAATAAAGGCCATATATGACAAACTACAGCCAACATCATAATCAATGGGCAAACACTACAAGCATTTCCCTTACGGGGAAAACAAGATGTCTGCTTTCACCTTTGTTAATCAACATAGTGTGGCTAGGAAGTCCTAGCCACAGTTATCAGACTAAAAGAAGAAATAAAAGGCATCCAACTTGGAAAGGAAGCAGTAAAACTATCATTATTTGCAGATGACATAATATTGTATACCTAGAACCCTAAAGAATCCATCAAAAAAATGTACTAGAATTGATAAAAGAATTCAGTAAAATAGCAAGATACAAAATAAATATCCAGAAATTAGTTGAATGTTTGTATATCAATAATGAACTATCAGAAAGGGAAACTAAGAAAACAATCCCATTTACAATTGCATCAAAATTAATAAAATACAGTACAAGGAATAAATTTAACCTGGGATTTAAAAGACCTGTACTGGGAAAATTATAAGACACTAAAAAAAAAACTGAAGAAGATACAAATAATTGGAAGCATAAACTGTGTTCATGGAAGGGAAGAATTAACAACATTAACATGTGCATACTACCCAAAGTAACCTATATATTCAACACAATTCCTATCAAGATATCAATGGCATATTTTACAGACTAGAACAAACATTCAAAAAATGTGTATAGAACCACAAAAGACCCCAGTAGCCTCAGCAATCTTGCAAAAGAAGAACAAAGTTGAAGGAATCATGCTGCTTGATATCAAACTATACTATCAGGCCATAGTAATCAAAACAGCATGGTACTGGCATAAAAACAGACATATAGATCAATGAAACAGAATAGAAATCCCAGAAATAAACCCATGCCTTTATGGTTGATTAATATTTGACAAAATAGGCAAGAACATACAATAAGGTAAATATAGTCTCTTTAATAAATGGTGTTCTGAAAATTGGATATATACATGCAAAAAAATGAAACTAGACCACCGTTTTACACTTTACACAAGAATGAACTCAAAATGGATTAAAGACTTAAATGTTAGACCCAAACCCATAAAAATCCTAGAAGAAAACATGGGCAGTAAAATCTTGCACATTTCTCATAACAATATTTTTTTCAGATATATATCTTCAGGCAAGGGAAACAAAAGAAAAAATAGAAATGCACTAGAATACACTTTATTTCTAGTATCACATGATCTCACTCATCTAGGGGAAATAATGAACAACATAAACTGATGAACAAAAACAGACCCGGAGACAGGGAAGCTTCGATCAGACTGTCAAACCTCAGAGGGAAGATAGGGGAGGGTGGGGGTAAGGGAGAGAGATCAACCAAAGGACTTGTAGGCATGCATATAAGCCTAACCAGTGGACACAGACAACAGGAGGGTGGGGGCATGCATGGGGAGGGGTTTGGGATGGGAATGGGGAGATGAGGACAAATATGTGATACCTTAATCAATAAAGAAATTTAAAAAAATAAAAAATAAACAAATGAGACTATATCAAACTAAAACATTTTTGCACAGCAAAGGAAACCATCAACAAAATAAAAAGACAATCCACTGAATGGGAGAACATATTCACCAATGATGTGTCTGATACGATGTTAATATCCAAAATTTATAAAGAACTTATAAAATTCAACACCAAAGAGCAAACTATCAATTAAAAAATAAGCAAAGGACCTGAATAGACACTCCTCCAAAGAGGACATACATATGGCCAGTAGACATATGAAAAGATGGTCAACATCACTAATCATCAGAGAAATGCAAATTAAAACCACAATATCACCTCACACCTGTCAGAATGGCTATCATCAGTAAATCA
Organism: Eptesicus fuscus; assembly: GCF_027574615.1. Classification (NCBI taxonomy): domain Eukaryota; kingdom Metazoa; phylum Chordata; class Mammalia; order Chiroptera; family Vespertilionidae; genus Eptesicus; species Eptesicus fuscus. The sequence continues at coordinate 12,303,830 of NC_072480.1, read as the reverse complement.
ACAAACAAGTGTTGGCGAGGACATGGAGAAAAGGGAACCCTCGTGCACTGCTGGTGGGAATGCAGATTGGTGCAGCCACTGTGGAAAGCAGTATGGAGTTTCCTAAAAATAATTAAAAATGGAACTGCCATTTGACCCAATGATCACACTTCTAGGAATATATCCTAAGAAACCTGAAACACCAATCAGAAAGGATATATGCACCCCTATGTTCATAGCAGCACAATTTACAATAGCCAAGATTTGGAAGCAGCCTAAG